>NC_134644.1:2807174-3407174 GCF_030463565.1 Pelecanus crispus
TCTGACCTCCACCCTCCCAGGAGACAGAAGGAAAAAAAAATCCTTGCTTTTCTATCTGCTGGAGATCAAAATCTCTGTGGAATGATTGGGTGAAAAATAACACTGATAAATGGGAGCAAAACAGCCAGTGCAAAAAGCCCAGTCATCTAGTTCCCAGTTATGTTTCCATGTGCGTGAATGTGAGTGGAGAACATTTCCCTTTTTCTCCACCCTCCTCATAAACCAGCCAACAAGCCAACAGAGACCATTTAAGGGACTAAAACCCCAAGCCATCAAGTTTTCCAGGCTAATGCTTTGCTACTGAAACCTCAGGGAGAGCTTGTTCAAGCTGACCAAATGAAAAACAAAACAAAGCAAAAAAAAAAAAAAAGCCATGTAACAATAATATCTTACACATATATAGCACCTTTTGTCCCAAAAGGATTTCAAAGCACTTTATGGACTAGGCAAAGTGAAGTTCTGCCACCTGTTCAACAGGACCCAGCAGCTTGTTAACCGTGCAACAATTTTCTTCCATAGTTCAGGACATGAAACGGAGTCTTGTTGAACCTGATAATCTCATGCTGTCAGCTCCCTTCCTGAAATTTATGGTGGAGGTTTGCCTGTGAGAGATTACCTCCAGCTGAAACTGCTGGAGAAACCCTAGGAATAGATGCCGTCTATACTTGAAAATACCCGGGACAGAAGCATTTAACACTGCTGGGATAAAAACCTCTCTATACTTCCCTGGTTTTGCATGTCAGGTCGAAAGCTTGCTTATCTGAAAGGCACTGCTTTTAGGAGTTACAGATACAGTGATTCAAAGAAAATGAATGACTTTCCCTGACTTATGTGTTACGCTTTTCTGTAGAAACCAGGGTGTATTTGGAGATCTCTCACCAAACTACTGGTTGCATCCAATCATGCTGGGCTTAGAAGGACCAGAGGAAGCATGTCACTGAGCAGCAGAGCTTCAGTCTTACTCATCGTTCCCAGGCTCAGTCCAGACCTTTACAGTAAGAGGCATTGTCCCGCCAATGACCTTCATGCTATTACAGAAGATACACCCTTCCTAGGGTTGAGGAATCCTTACGTATCCAATTTAGCTCAGCCCTGGAACTTTCTATAGAGAAACTTCCAAACGTCTGCTACGGTGTAATTAATGAGTCTGTTGGCCCTGCCAGCGCCAAGACCTGCTCTCTTGAGAGGTGTAACTCAGTGCTGAATACCAGTCACAAGCCTTAGGGCCCACTGAGCAAAGAGGTGGGCCAGAGAACAATTTAAAAAACCTTTATAGACAACAAAGTCACATAGTCGAAGAATTGGGTGAGCCTCAGATATTACCTTTTTGAATTATTATTCATTGGAAAAAGAAAACTGGATAGAAGAGCCCGTAAGATCATCAAGGAGTATTAGCATTCCAGTAACATGTTCTTTGGTCTCTATCATATTAACTGAAACTTTCCATTCAAAACAAGAGTATTCCACAGGAAGACTACTTCATTTGGCCCACAAAACTGTTTTGTCTGTTGGGAACCCTAAAATTACACCATTAAGTTCACTTTTCAATTCCCAGAAAGAGAGAAAGTGAGAAAGAAGGCAAGAAAGAGAGAAAATAGGAAAAGAGATGTGTCTTTGCCAGACAGGAAAGTATAAAAGTCAACATTTCCATGAAGACTAAACAGGTGGAAACTAATCAAGCCAGAGAAAGAGCAAGAGAGTGAAAGGGAGAGTTAAGGGTTCATAACTAATTCTGCTCTGTTTCAGGTTGCCTGCAGCTGCCTCAGTAGTGGGGTTTACGACCAAGGTCAAGCTGTTCATTCCGTCTGACTTGTATCCAAAACAGCAATGTAATGAAGGTTTGTGTGTGTGATGAATATAGTCATCATAAAATAAAATGTGAAACCTGACAGCTCTGAAGATTAATTCTGTTAATCGACTGGGCATGCAGCTCTACTTCTGTTCAGCTTCAAGTCCACTCTATACTCTTTCCTTTTGCTTGTTTGCAGCATGTGTAATCGTGTGCACATGTCTGTTCGCTCTGTTCATGCCCTCCTTCTCTTACCTGGATTAGAAAACAGCTGAAACAAAGCTAGCAGCAAGGTGGCTGTCTCAAATAAGACTATCCTGGCTAGAACAGACTGGGGTTTTAATTCCTGAATTAAAGGCGAGAGATGGGGATACGTTAACAAATCAGGGGATGTATTAATAGGATTTAACTGGTTGTGTATTGCTGGTTTGAGTAGTCTACTTTTAATAAAAGAATTCTCAGAATATTAGTCAGGGTAACAACGCAAGCATACTTTTAGCAGCATCTTCATTTTCCTGTAGCAACATGGAGATAGCGTCCATGAAGCAAAAAAAACCCCAACAAACAAAAAGCATAAAAATACAATAGAAAACCAAGTGAGAAAAAGACTGGCAATCGATAGAAGAGGGATAAGGATTACATTTTCCCAGCAAATAATTCTGGAGAAACAGAGTCCCTCTTCAGTCCCCTGAAAGATAAAATACCTTCTTTCAAACAGCAAAGTTGGACTAGAAATGGGGGAATATGGTATAAGTCTGGGAAGAAGGAAGAAATGGAATAGCTTTATTTTTACTACGAGACACGTGGTAAGAAGTTCACAGTTCTGGCAAAAATAACCAGATTATAAAACTTTAAACTCCAGAGGCTTGGAGCCTGAGCCTCGACTGGTCCCTGAGAGACACTTGTGAGTTTTGACTCCTTAGTGACCTTGAAGTAGCTCATCCAGCGAACAGAGTAGTATTGGGCTGAACTTAACTAGGTTTGCCTTTGGCACCATTTCCAGTCTCTGAGTAGTCAAGATTTAATCACTGATATTGAATGTTGATAGCTGAAGTGGCAGGTTAAGGACTTCCAGACTGAAAGCTCTTGTAAAGTAATCCACAACAGACTGGCAAAATGACAAGTCTTCTTTAATATCTAGGCTCTCTGCTCAGGTCTACTTCAAGTCTTCAGAAAGCAGCTGAAAACTTACCTCTAAGAGCTGTTGGGTAGCACATTTGGTAGCTTGGTTGTCAATCTGAACCAAGAAAGAAAATAAAATAACATTTGCATGTGTGTAATTCATTCTGTACATTGAAAGAATGACAGGAAGGTCTCCAGTTAAGTCTCAGTTGCATTTCTTGGCTGGTAACAACTAGTATCTCACTTAGAGCAGTGAGATAACAATCTCAGAAAAAATGTTCAAAAGATTTAAAGTCCACAACTGTCAGTTTGAATAACCAGGGACTTTCAAGATTGCCCCCAACAGTCTTCTCTGTAGGTGGGTTTCTGCTTCTGACTTCCTAAACTTGCTGTGAGACAATTAAAATTGATGTCAGTGTTGCCTAAATGTCAATCCCCTGACTTGGCTTTCTAGGCCTAGCAACTACACTCCTCCTGCATTGTGTCCAAAACTATTTTTTGTTGTGTTTCTCTGCCAGGTGTCTTTGCCAATGCTCCCAATGGAAAATAATTTGGCCTGTTTTGATACAGTCCCTCTCATACTAGGACTGGGCTTTGGCAGCGCATTCAATTTCAATAGCTGGGTCAACAGTAACTTGTTTCTCACCTGGGAAGCTTTTAAATATTCTTTGGTTTGGGACTCTTTTCTGCAAAGAATATTTCATTTTGCAATCTACCACCCAACATGCCTTGAGAGTACAAAAAAAAAAAAAAAAAATTTAAGGCAGACAGAAGTAAACCACCAACAGGTATCTGTATGGTTTGCCCCACTGACTACCTCTGTATATCTTGTTCTGCCATCTGAGGAGTATTGAGGCAAAAATGAGTCTATGTTTTTCTCTCTATTTCCTGGCTGCTGACTCCTGCAGGTAAAAGGGGCATAGCCCTCTTTGCCAATGTGTGTTCTTCTCAGACCAGCTGTCTTTAACAAACCACGTTGCTCAACTTCCCCAGCCTGGTACAACAAACCTTAACATGAGAATGCCCAAGCACCTCCCAAGCTCAAATCTCCTGCCATACACTTCACCATCTGGATGACCTTATATAAAAGTTTCAAATGAAAACCCTTTTACAGATAAGACCAGTCAATCAAAAGCAATACACTAGGCATTGATGCCCAACACTGTAATTTCTGGTGGACTGCAGGGAATCTCCGGCTACAGGCAATTTTATCCTGGGGAGCTGGTGTCCCTGGTGATTCAGTTGGGTCAATGTGCATGAAAAAGCCATTTGCAATCCCTTGTGAACATTGCTTCAGCATCAGCTGTCGGCATGTCTGGCACATGATACAGGGCAAAGGAACTTGTGTCACTCGGGGAACTTCCTGCCAGTGTGTGTGAAACATATAATATCGCAGAGATTGAGATTAATCACTCCCCACTGAAAGTATACATATATCTTGGCAGCTCAGGAGGAAGCCTCACATACATGTTTGTGAGAGGTGATAGAAATTCATAGCATCCATAGCCAAATATTCCTGAGTGGGAGGCTGAAAAAATAAACAAGCAGTGTACTAGAAGAGAATATCTAGGGAAAATAAATGCTTATTTCAGATATCAGGTAGGATGGTTCTCTCAGCTGAGGGTCTTAGCTATTAGACTACAAGACCAAACTTCCTTCTCCTTGCTCATTACCCCTGAATTTTGTACTCATGGTTTCTCGCTGATTAAGGCTGAAAAGAAAGGGTGGAGAACAGCATTCCTTTGAGCATGTTAGGATCTGAATTTCTTCAGGCAGTAAAAAGCATTGGTTTTCTAACCATTTGACTACTGTGCAGGAATAGGCACCCTCACCACCATGGCTTTATGGAGGTCCTAACGGATTAGGAGTGATGAAGTTAAGCTCAGAGCACAATCACTGCACCTTACATACTACTGTAGATATCTTTAGGGTTTCATCAGGGCTTAAGACAGTCAGTAGTGACAGGATGTATCTCACATAACAAAAGGTGTCTCAGAATGAGACATTTAAGTCTGCTCCAGTCACCCCAAGATCCCTTTACAGTAATACAAGAGAGACAGAAGGTACAGAGAGTGAAACATTAAACAGAAGTGTCAGATCTGCTTCTGGAATTGCCTGTTTGTCACCATGTCTATAAGGGAAGTTCAGCTTGGGAAGTCAACATTTTACATTCCTGAGGCTATCTGAGATGACTCCCATCTGAAGTGCTCACCTGCTCTAGCTAAGGGAGCTCTGGGCATGCCCGGAGGCAGAACTGTAGAGGATTTTAAGGTCAAAACAGGAGATGCCCAGCAGAGCCAGATGCTCAGATAGGACAAGAAGAGACAGTTGGATTACAGTTTAGACATTCATGCCTGAAGTCATTGTAAGTCTTGTTTTCAGCTCCTAAGTCTTTTCTTTTTTTTTTTTTTTTGAGTTAGATGTTAAGAATGTAATCCAGCTTTTAAAATTATTATATATTGCACCAGTCTAAAAATAAAGAAAAGGCTGTCAAAACTGCACCTGAAATGAATACATAGTGTTCTCCATGACTGGATGTGTTTAAATCAGCACTGGAATCAGTCTGTGAGATTTGTTGTAGCTCAGAAGTTATAGTCTTAAAGCAGGAATTACTGCATGAAATTCCCTGGCATGTGTTATGGAACAGGTCGGAGCACACGATTATAATGGTTCCTCCTGGGCTCAAGCTCCAGACTAAGAAATAACGTTCATTGCCAACACCACTGAAGGGACGGGAATTATCTGAGTTTTTATTTATCATCATTACCAGAACCAGTGTCACTCAGAGCCACCTGAGGTTTGTGGTGAAGGAATACATTTACTTTATTTTGATGGGCCTATCAGTTTGTTTTATGAGTAATACATACATATTTATAATCATTTAAACTAATTTTTGCTTCACTCCCACACACATACTCACTGTCAAACTCAAGGTAAACTTTAACACTTCCCCCTCCCATTTTATATCTGGACTTGGCTTTGTGATTTATTTTCATGAGCAAGACACTAAAGACAGAGTCAGTTTTTCCAAAGAAATAAACCTCTGGAATCTTATAAAAGGGCAGTCATACAATACACAAAGTGGACATGACAGAAAATTAATCACATACAAATAAATCTCAAGTGTAAGAGAGGGTACATGAGTACTTTGCTCCTTAGCCTGTGTTTTGTCAGGTAGTGATGTGCTCATTTTCACCTCATTTGAGGCCCTTCCTAGACCACTTTGAGTTTATCCACCCTGTTATGAGGAGGGTAACACTGGAGAATGATAATGCTCCCTCCTGACTTAAAAATCCATGAACATAATTTACAAACTATATTCTTTTCTTTCACTTCATTTTCCTTTGCTTTTCCCTGTTTCTTTCTTTTTTTCTCTTTTTCTCTTGTCCTTTCCTTTCCTTTCCTTTCCTTGCCTTGCCTTGCCTTGCCTATCCCTCTTTCTTTTTAACATGCTATCCATTTCATTTGAATTCTTTGTTTTCTGAAGAATAGCTTTTGCTGCCACACTTGGGCATTGGGTGCATTTTTTCCTATTTATTAATTTGCTTTGGTATGCATACAAACAAGCATTCATGACTTGTTCTCAAATCTCTCTGGCTGTGTGACCTTCTTTACCCCTACTTTAAATCCTAAAGATAGACTAGTCATGATACAACTTTTCAAACAGGACATTTATTTCTTTGTGTTCAAGGACTTTTTCCTATCCATCTTTCTCTATTGCTCTATTACTAATTTAGCTGGCAATGCGACAACAACCCAAATAGAATAAATTCATCTGAATATGAGATTGAGAATAAAGTGGGAACTAGGCCACAGATCAAGACCCTCATATGGCTTCTGAGGTTGGCACACACCTCATGCCATGTGGAAAAACAAAAAACAAAACAAAACCAAACATGTTCCTGGAGAGCACTCTGTGTTTAACAATTTATTCGTCCCTCTGAGGAGATAACAGATGAAGAGGAAAAACTAAGCAGAGGGAAACAGATTGCAGCTAATAAAATGATGTAACAGCAGGTATCTCATATCAGTGCATCTAGGAATCATGACATTGGTTGACATTAGTGAACCTGGGAAGTAACTTATCAAGCATTTTTGTGGACCTGCAAGGTTATGGTGAGACATCATTGCTCCAAGACAGAGAAGCTCTAAGGAAAAGTGAGTAAGTTATCCTGGTGCAGAGTCAAGCTCAACATCAACTGCCTTAGGCCACATTGTCCTTGGATCAAAAGGTTACTTTGAGAATCTCACCTGGGTGGTTTTTTTGTTGTTGTTGTTGTAGTTGGTTTTGTTCTTTATTTTCTTTTTGGAAGCTGGTAAATCATCAGTATACCTTGTACACAACTGGCATCAATTTCTGTATTGTGAAAAGCTGAGGGTAAGGACTTTTGGTCTCCAGATGGGTTCCAGTGTTGGAGACATAGTCCTCATGTGGACAGCTAATTCAGCCATCTGAAAAGTATCTCCTGATGATTGTTTTTCTCAACTGAAAATGGGACATGTGATTCCATGAAAGCTTCACAGCCAGCATCTCCAAACACTGAATTTTTGTAGGGGAACATTGTCTTCACATTTCTTGATTCTTTTGAAAAACTTTACATTGCTCTAAAAGTTTAAAAAAAAATAGGTTTTTAAGTGGAATTAGTTGCTATCTTGATGATTTCTACAATTTTTCTATAAGAATATATATCTGATACGCCACATGAGGACTGTCCTAGTTTCAGCTGGGATAGAGTTAATTTTTTTTTTTCCTTCTAATAGCTGGCACAGTGCTGTGGTTTGGATTTAGTATGAGAATAATGTTGATAACACACTGATGTTTTAGTTGTTGCTAAGTACTGCTTATGCCAGTCAAGGACTTTTCTGCTTCTCAGGCCATGCCAGCAAGCAGCTGGGAGGGGGCACAGCCAGAACAGTTGATCCAAACTGCCCCAAGGGCCATTCCATACCATACGGCATCATGGGCAGTATAGAAACTGGGGGGGTTGGCCGGGGGGGGTACTGATGCTCAGGAACTGGCTGGGCATCGGTCGGCGGGTGGTGAGCAATTGCATTGTGCATCACTTATTTTGTGCATTCTTTTATTATTATTATTATTATTATTATTATTATTATTATTATTATTATTATTATTATTATTATTATTATTATTATTATTTTCCCTTCCTTTTCCATCCTATTAAACTGTCTTTATCTCAACCCATGAATTTTACTTTTTTTTTCCCCCCTGATTCTCTCCCCCATCCTACTGGGGAGCGGGGGGAGTGAGCAAACGGCTGTGTGGTGTTTAGCTGCCCAACAGGGTAAACCACAACAAGGACATAACCCCAGATCCATGATGAATATCCATCAGCATGAGAATGCCCCTGCAAATCTGGCGTTAATACTTGAACAGACCTTTTTCTTTCATTACATTTCTTTGCTTTGTCCCTTTTCCTCTGACACTGGCCTGCTAGACAATAATTTTAAACTGTATGAACCAGCTGAAATAAAAGAGTTCCCTGTGTTGTGAAACAGTTATGTGTAATGAAAAGAAAAAAAGAAAAAAAAAAAAGAAGAAGAAAAGAATCATAAAATTGAAAGAAAGATTTCCTGAGGGCAAAACCTGTCAACCCTGCCTGGTGTGAAAAATATTTGATGTATAATCATTTGATGTATTAAAAAAAAAAAAACCTGCAAAGCCCAGTGTAATAATAAGCAGTGCTGTCTGATAATGTGAACCATATTCTTTAGCAGAATGCGATGCACAGTCAGAATTTACACTGTGGTTACTTCTCCAGCGGGGCAGAAAAATTTAAAAAAATGTAAATCTCTAAACTTCCCAGAACAAAGATTTCCTGACATGCAACATGGAAGCCTTGCATCTCTGTCAGACATTGAAACGGCATATTCCTTGGCATAAACCAAATTCACCTAATATCAGAGAACTGGTCTATTTGACACCAGCAGTAGAGGTGCCTTATCTTTCCCCATGGGAAAGAATTGTTTTCATGGGAAGTCATATTTTAGGAGGCAAAGGGGAGACGGGAAGAAAAATGATAGGAGCGCTGCATAGCAATCCTTCCTTTTTACTGTCCAAGGAGCATCTTTCTGGAAGCACTCAGACAGGTAGGAGGTGAGACATCATGAGCTCTGTCCTCCAAGTGACTTCGCATCCAGAGAAGGGCAGCGGAGCTGGGGCAGGGTCTGGAGCACAGGGCTGGTGGGGAGCGGCTGAGGGAGCTGGGGGTGTTCAGCCTGGAGAAGAGGAGGCTGAGGGGAGACCTGATCATCTGCCTGAAAGGAGGTTGTAGTGAGGTGGGTGTCGGTCTCTGCTCCCAAGTAACAAGCGATAGGATGAGAGGAAATGGCCTCAAGCTGTGCCAGGGGAGGTTTAGACTGGATACTAGGAAAAACTTTTTCACCGAAAGGGTTGGCAAGCGTTGGAACAGGCTGCCCAGGGAAGTAGTTGAGTGCCCATCCCTGGAGGTATTTGAAAGACATGCAGACGTGGCACTTAGGGACATGGTTTAGTGGTGGACTTGACAGTATTAGGTTAATGTTTGGACTCAATGATCTTAAGGGCCTTTTCCAACCTAAATGATTCTATGATTCCCATATCTCATTTGTGATCACTGCAGATCCTGTCTGGGGCAGCATTAGGATAATGAGCAACAAAGCGCTGATGTCCACGTCCTTGAGGTGGCAGGTCCCATTCCTGGATTGTTCAACGTCAAATAAACTGCAGACTGTGAGAGATCATGCTGTGTGCATTTCCTTGTGGCAAATACTATGGCTGCAGCCTTGTTTTCTCTGGCTGGACACATTTTCACAACATTTGTAGAAACTTAATATCCTTGAAATCTCTACCTCATTGTCAAATCTGAGATTAACCAAAAGGTCCTCAAGGTAGTAGCGAGAGACCAGGTACTGAGTTTTGTTCTTGTATGGAAACAGCTGAAAAATTAGAGGACAGGAGCTAAAATAAGACTTTAGGAGTTCTTAGTTGATTCTTTATTAAAAGGCAGCTGTCGCTCACTTTCACTTTTCACAGTTTTGCAAAAGGCACTGAAAAAAACCCAAGCAATTATCTTTTTTGAAATAGGTATGAGAAAGAAAAAAAACTATTCCCCTCTCAACATATGGAAAAAAAAATCTTCAGGGAAATCCAGTGTTGTCAAACCAGGCTGATGTCCGAAAGAAAAGCAAAGGTGGTCACCTTCTAAATGTCTGTAAAGACTGAACCTTTTCTGAAACTACGTGTTAGCAAATCTGGAGGGCATTTACTCCTTCTCTCACATGCACACAGATGATACAGGCTTTTCCAAGACTTTACATAAGGTGCTATTTTTTAGATGGCTTGAATCTTGAATCTTCTATTTGAAATGGGAAAATGAGGTAGGGTGGGACGACACATCTTGTTTAATAGTACAATTTGAGCCTCAGCAGCCTCAGAAATTTGATTTAAAGCAAAACCACACAGAACCACATCAGGATTTTGGCTCTGGATTTTACAGTCTTCTTTATTATTGCTATTATGTTAATATCCCTGTCCTTGACATACCAACATAACAGAGCTTTCCACTGAAAATTAAGTTGGAGATGCCGGTAGGATGGTGTTTCTCAAGGAAACGCAGACAGAAAAGTGCCTTTTGCTGCGCAAGGAAAGCTGAGTACTGGACAGGAAAAAACAGGGGCAGATTACGACAGAAGAAAAAGGTGAAAAAGGGGATACTAAATGGTTTTGGCAATTAATTACATAGCCAAAGGCCAGAGTTCTGCTGATTTGTGATCACTGGGAAATAAAACCATGATTTGCCGGCAGCCCTTTAGTAGGCAAGCATTTTAGGAGGGAATATCTGCCCATTGCCCAGGACAAGCGCTTCCAGTCAAAGCAGGGAGGTGGCTGACATACATAGTCACCCGGAGAGTTAGTCAGTCCTGGAAAGACGAACCTTGTCACCCCTGGGGATTTAGTTGGGTACTTCAGTCCTATCCCTCTGAAGTCGGTTTGTTATGTTAAGTCCTTCCTCTCTGGAAACTGGTTTTGCTCTGCCATTTCAGCTCACGGATACAATTGTCCGAGATAAAATAAGTGGCACTGTGGGTCTTCGATCAGCCTTTTCCACTTCTGTTCCAGCCAACTTCCCACTTCCAATAGGTCTTCCACCCTTTCTTGTCTAAAACAGGTTTCCTTATTCTCCTGAAAAGCAAGGAAGTGAGAAATTGTCTTCATTTCCTTTCTTGGCTACTTTTTTCAGCACCCTTTCTACAATACCCTGATACAATTATACGCCAGATGGTACTATATGGCAAACAACCTACCATAAAAAAAATCACAGCTCTCGGTCACTATGGCAGAGAACAAGTTTCTGAGAGATTTCTCAGCCATCTGACAACACTTGCAAATCATCTTGATTTGCTGTGAGCGTGGTGATAAGCAGGAGGAAGGGAATTGCTCCTGCAGGACCCAGACGTGTTGCACATGCATTTTCAGGAGGGCAGAGAGTGATATCAGGTCTTATTATCCATGCAATGGAATAAATATTGCGAAGGGAGTCATGTCCATAATTCTTCACCAAACTGTCATAAAGAAAACAAGAAACAGTTTGCAGTTTCTGGGTGGTGGCAGTGTAACTACTGTGAGCCAAAGCACCAAAGATAATCTTTTAAGGCCATCTACTAATATTTTCTCTGTATTGTACAGTGTCTGGGTATTTATTTACTCAGAATACGGCTCCGGTGCGAGTACCTGAGATGCTGCTGCTACTATGGCTCTGAATTAGCAAACCCAACAGCAAGCAAATACAGCATATTCTGCTTTCCATGTACAAACAAGACATGAACTGACATTGAAAAGCTGTCAACCTTTCCCCTAATACCTTCTGAACCTCCCAGTCATTTTAATTTCAAAATGACAAAACTAGAGGTCTCGAGGACAGCAGCTATTTCAGTTATGAGCAATAGGCTGATTATTAGAGACTCCCTACCAGTGTCTCCACTGAAAGAAAGGCCAGTAGACTTATCTTTTCCTTGGATGCTGAAGCAACCCTTGCTGGCTTGTTGCATCATAAGACAAGCACCGGCTAGGCGTAGATTTGTTTATTTACAAAGGCAGACGTTATCAAAAGTATCCAGTCCAAAAAAGCCAGAGCTCCAGGACTAATCTATCCTATCTATAAAACTATTTTCAGACTGTTCAATAACAGTCCTCCGATTTCTCTGTTGTTGGTACATATAAACAAAGAAATCATAAAAGGACCTGATTCTCAAAAAATTGGTATCTCAGATTTGCTGACAATAAAGCCTCACTAGGCAAAAAGTATTTTGGGTCCCCTTAGCAAAATAGGAAGCTCCCAGGACCGTGAGTCACTTGTGAATATTTGTAGCTGGGTATTAAAATACCGTGATGTTTAGGTTTACCATGCTACACCCTGTCTGAAGAACTGGAAACTCTGTGAATACTCCAGGAAATACCATTATTGTGCTTGGCAGAGGTCCAGATTCTATTATTGTCATCTGCTAACCGGGTTGTTTAGGGGCCCAGCAAAGCGTAATGCCACATTGTAAGAGACCTTCCATGTACACATGAGATAGGATGCCACCGGAGGCCAGTAAAGAGGCAAGGCTGGTGAATGAACACTCGTTATTCTCATTTCGTAAATGTCTCAAGTTCCCAGTATATGTTCTATCTGAAGGAATACTTGCACATAGTAGTTGAGTTTAATTTGCAAATATTATGAATGCTAGGAAAGCCGTTTTCCAGAACGCCTAATTTTATTGCCTCAAAATGGTTATCAGAAAACCTTGTATAGCCATGGAGCAGGATTTATCACTTCTTGCGGTGCTTGTCCTTCTCTATTGACTTGCCCCTAGCAATGATCTGCATGACCAGTCAGCTTTTAGATGTCTAAAATTACATGAATTGGTTTCCCTTCTTAGTTGAAAACCCACAGTTTCACGCTTCCCCTATTCAGAAATCCTAGGCCTAAATTTTACAGCCAGCCCATCAAGACATTTTGTGACAACATGACTTTGCATTTCTAAACGCACCTCTCAGGTGAAACATCCCTTTTAGCTTCTGCTGACACAATGACAATGGAGGATGTAAAATTAGGTTAAATAGGTAGTTTCCAGAAGCCTACAGAGTATTTCTTATAGGGTTAGCCTTCTAATATCACCCTTTTCCACCTCTATGTACTCTTTATTCTGAAAGGCTCTAAATTTTCCTTTTGTTCTCACTACTCTCTAGTGATTTTTGATGCACGTGAAGACCTCTGTGTTTTTGTTAGGTTCTCTTCCACCTATCCCGAAGAAGACTCAAGTGACCAATGCCTTTCAGCTGGAAAGCCATTCCATGCTTTTTTCCATGCCTGGTAACTTGTACATCATGATTGCAGCCTGAGACTGTCTGCACCGTGTTCATGTCCAGCTGTCTTCCCTCCTAAGGCCCATGGAGCCTGCTGTTTGCTGGTCTGAGTCACCGTAAGATAGGGAAGTACGGCTGAAGTGTCACTAACCAGAAAATTCAACAGAGACATGCTTTTTATGGACCTTCAAGTATTAAATGGAGACTTATTTTATGTTATTTTGTTTTATTTTCTTTTAATTTTGTTATATTTTATTTAGTTTAGTTTAGTTCTTTTCTATTTCATTCTATTCATTTGATCCTGTGTTTGCATGATACAAAAAAAAGGTATCTTATGAAATGGTTTATATTTTGTGCTGATGAAGCCAGACATTAAAAATCCAGGCTCATCTTTCCTAATCACAAATTATCAGCAGAGATGAAGTAAGCATCTCTATTATTCTGCTACGAATTTTCTTATCTCCTTTAAACACTCAGAGGACATTTTCACTTATAGCTTCCTTGCCAAAGACAAAATTTGGCTACTGGGTTTTGCTTGATTTGTTTTCAGGCCAAAGCTATCCGACAGGATCTGGTAGAAGCAAGCTGTGAGATTCATCTCACCTGCTGGCAACATCTCATGGTGTCATACCAGGCTCCTTTGACAGTCAACAAAAATAAGTAACTCCATGGGGGAGATCTGAGGGACACATTTGAAATTTCTCCCAAGACCCAGATTGGGATTCACTTGATGCATTTTAGGATGAGGATCTCGGATGTCTTACCTTTAGATATATGAATTAGACCACAATAATTCAGCTCACAGTTTTGACATCAGAATTATCAATTTGTATCGTCAGAGTGCATTGATATCCCAGATTTCAAATACGGCATCATCTCACTGGAGACAACAGAAGCATAGGACAGAGAGATGGTGCTCTCAGTGAAATTGTAATCTATGCTGGAACAAGACATCTGGAAAGAAAAAGACATGTATCAGGACAAGGAATATATGAAACCAGGTTGTTAAGATGACAAGACAGTGATCCATGCACTGTATCTTTTTTCTTCACTTTCTGTAGTCATCCCAGAAAACTAGTCTTTTAAGGAGGATTTTGAAGGAAGAGTTTGGGAGGAGCAGCCACACTATCCTGAATAGTAGCCAGAAAAAACATTTCTGCCAAGCTGTTTTTCAACAGCAAACTGAGCTTACCTATATTATATTTTCCACAAAAAAGGTGTCCGCTTTCTGTGGAATATTTTGACATTTCATTGAAAACTTCAATACACAAAAAGTGAAATGCTTCCAGCTGAGAAGTTTTATTCTGCACTGCCGCCAGAGTCCCATGTGGGAATTGCTGGGCATATACTTCCTGGACTCATTTTCATTTGTGGGCCAGACTCCCAGGGCAGACTACATCTCCCATGATGCCGACGGTCATTAACTCCCACAGCGCTAAAGACGAGTCCTGCTCATGTATAACTTGTGAGAGCTCATCTAGTGCTGGACAACATAGCTTCTCTCTACCTGTACTGACTTTTATTTTATTGTATTCTATTGTATTTTATTATTTTATTTTATTTTATTTCATATAATTTCATATCATTCCATTTCATTTCATATCATTCCATTTCATTTCATTTTATCTGTTATTATTTTATTTTATTTTATTTTATTGTATTTTGTTTCACTTTACTTTGGTTTACTTTATTTTTTGCTCATAATTTCCAAAATAAATCATAGAATCATAGAATCAGAAATCATTTAGGTTGGAAAAGACCTTTAAGATCATTCAGTCCAACCATTAACCTAACATTACCAAGTCCACACTAAACCAATCAAGGGTAGAGTAGCAATTTCATGTTTCCTGGCTTGGTGGCCGGACTACAACAATCATCATTTCAATTCACATTTAATTAGTTTGGTGCTGCAAACACACCAAAAATGTCGTTCTTTTCAGACCCTGACTGTAAGCCAAGCGGGTGGCTGAGGTTTAATCCCTGCCGGGACATAGCGAGGACCAGCAGCAGAGGCTCGGGACGTCGGGGCTTCTTCCCTTGCTCTGATGGGTTGTGTGACTTGGAGCAAGTCACTTCCCAGTCACTGCCCTTTGCTTTTCTCCCTGACCTGTTTCAGTCGTGTCTGTTTAGATGACAAAATCTGTAGGGTGGGTACCGTCCCTTATATGTGCTTCCACCACGTCAGCCGTTGTCACTGGACCCCCCAGAATTAGCTAACAGCTCTGGTTACTGAGGGAAAAGGAACTTTTTTGCATTTTAGGTGGGTTTAAAAGAGGAAAGGATGGATTGGGAGGCTGAAATTTGAGCAAAGGGATGCTGAGCCAAACCATCTGGGTCAAATCAGTGCTTTGATGAGGGTGACAGCTAGATATCGAGACTGGCCCGGTTCATACCGATGATAAACGTCAACAACCATCGCCTCACTGCTATTGACCTACTCTGAATTTTTTTTGCCCCTTCACCTCCGCTGCTGTCTCAGACACTTTTTCCCTCTTCCATAACTAAAAAGAGGTGACTTTCTGAAGTCTGTGAATGCAATGGGGCTGCAGACGCACGCGTCTGCAGACGCACGCCTGCGTGCAAGCAGCGGGAGAGCCGGCCGCATGCGTGCCTGCGCGCGTGGGGAGGGCAAGGAGGGCCATGGTTTTGTTGCAGTTGCTAAAAGAAGCCTAAAATAAATGCAGTGAACTCTGCGCTCCAGCATCCAGCTGTGTAAACTCAAACTGCAGACCTGCTCTCGTGTGGCCAGTTACTTATGGAAAAGGAGCGAGGTGTAGCTCGGCACCGAGGGACTTGCCCATCAAACTGTTTCACACTGTTGGTCAAACAGGGCTCTTTGAATGAAAGAGGAGGGGGGGGGGGGGAAAGATATCCCCTGATTCCAAGGTCTAGTAAATTGAAGCCCTGCACCTCTCATGGCCTTGGAATGATTACATTAATTTTTTTTGCTACATAATCATCAATAAATCAAGCATAGCCCATTAAACAATAGATGCCTCCGAGGCCTCTCTTCAAATGTGCTTTTGATAAGAGTCAGAGAATTTTTTTCTGGGCTTGTAACGTTTTTCTTTCCTCTGTTTGTTTTTTCTAAGGGTCAAATAATGCTGTTAAAAGAGCGGTTAATATATAGATCTATTTTTCCATATTCCCGTCATGGTGTTTGACTTCGGGAGATTTATGGAATATCTTTTCCCAGTTCAACAATAGTATGTTTTGTTGTACTAAAGAGGTATTTTAACATGAGTGGAGATTCTTAATAACTTCACTGCTGTCTCCTTTCCAAAACAGGCCCCAGCCAAGACAGAGAACAGTGCAAATATATGTATCTATATATATATAAAGAGAGAGAGAGAGATTTATACATATAACGCACTCATCTGGGTATCACTTGTTTATTTTCATATGATGAACTCCAAAAGGTTGGTATGCTCTGGCCAGAAGCCACTGTTCACCTTTTTCATGAGGCGTAACACATAGTTACACTGAAAGTAGGAAGAGCTAAGTGGCCTGGGCCAGACCTTCGGATGGGGTAAATGCAGGGGAGCTGTGTTAACTCCAGCGGAGCTTTGCCAAACTGTGAGGAACGATGGTCTGACTTGGGACATTCAAATACGCTTCAGATGTTATGTCTCCCCACTGAAGGTGCAGCTCCAGCCAAGAAAGACTCACCTGGACTCGCCCATCCCCCCAAACCAGACCTATCTTCTCCCCAGATTAAAACTGCAGCCCTAGATTGTGAAAGAGTTGCGTGAGCTGCTCAACATCATCATCATCATCATCATCATCATCATCATCATCATCATCATCAGTGTGATTCTGTCCCTCGTGACCCATTAGTATAGGGGGGTGGCCAATCTGTCTCACACTGATTTAATGGAGTTTACCTCTCTGGCTTCTTGCAGCTTCGACCGTGGCACTGTGTTCAGTGTCTGTGCGATTCTGCAGCAAACGGAGGTGTTTATTCCTGCTCAGTTACAAGAAATATCTCCTAGCTTCCACTTGGGATTTCAGGCAAGGCTGCAGGATGTTCCCATTTCCTGAAGTCTGGGCCTCGTGCCCTAAGGGGCTTCCGGCAGGACTGCACCTTTCTGGGGGAAGTTTTCTCCTGCTGTCGTGGTTCAGCCCCAGGCAGCAGCTCAGCACCACGCAGCCATCGCTCACTGCCCCTGCCCCGGGGGGATGGGGGAGAGAATCGGAGGAGTGAGAGTGAGAAACACTCCTGGGCTGAGATAAGAACAGGTTAATAATTGAAATAAAATAAAGTAAAATAATAATAATAACAATATAATAATAATAGTTATAATAATACACAAAGCAAGTGATGCACACCGCAATTGCTCACCACCCGCCGACCGATACCCAGCCCGTCCCCGAGCAGCAATCGCTGCTCCCCGGCCAACCCCCCCAGTTTATATACTGCCCATGACGTCATATGGTATGGAATGGCCCTTTGGGCAGTTTGGATCAACTGTTCTGGCTGTGCCCCCTCCCAGCTCCTTGTGCCCCTGGCAGAGCATGGGAAGCTGAAAAGTCCTTGACTGGCATAAGCAGCACTGAGCAACACTAAAACATCAGTGTGTTATCAACATTCTTCTCATACTAAATCCAAACCACAGCACTGTACCTGCTTCTAGGAAGAAAATTAACTCTATCCCAGCCGAAACCAGGACACTTGCATAAGAGCTAGCTGATCACAGCAAAGCAATATAAAGTGTCCCTTCTCACATGACCCTTGCAAGGCTGTGGGGATGGTTGTGCCTCCCCTGGCCAGAGACAGGACGAGGTGCAGCCTGCCCTGTACAATGCAACAACGCAGTGGTACCTGCCCCAGATAATAAGAAAACTTAATATCCTCTGCCGCAGAGCAGGGCACCATGCTAAGACACTAGTTCAGATGACAGCAGTTGTACATCTGTCTCATAAGAATAATTAGATTTTTTCTTTTTCTTTCATGTTAAGGCAACATCTTTCCCTCTAGGTCCAGATTTAGCTCAATCAGTGTTGGCTTGCAGAGCTGTACACCATGTTCAACTCAGCATGCCGATAAGCCCTTAGTCTAGGAATCAGTCCTCGGTCCTTTTTACATGTGGCTCTCCCATCACAGAGCTGTCACACAAGACAAAGAGGTCAGCTTTCCTATTTTTAAATGCTTTGTTTTGGATGATATTCATGAATGTTACTTGTCAAAGGCAGGCCCTGGCTTTTTCAGCCAAAAGAAGCAGCTGTGGTGCTATTTGGCTGGAACACAATCTGCTTCTGGAGAGATGTCCCAGGTGGTTCAAGAGACAAGGCATGTCATGAGATCACGTCTTGTCCTTTTCTTGGGTTTTATTTGTTTTCCTCTCCAATTCTTCCTCCCACAGGGCTTTGCTTGCTCTTTGAACATCAGTGGATGATGCTGTACCCTCTTGTTCTGTGAACAGGCCATCTTTCACCACGAGGTCAAAGCTGGACTGCGCCACACATACTGAATTGCGGCTATGTTTGTGGCTTTATCCGAAGTAAATGTTCCTGCTTTCTAGCGCTTGCTGTTAGGAGTGAGTAGCATATATCTTAATTGCCCCTCTCTTAAAAGATCAAAAGAAATTCAAGGTATCTAATGATGTGGAGTGAAAAAGGGAGAAGGCTGTCTCTGATGAAACATCTTCCACTACCTGCAATCAAGAGAAGCTTTATTGCTCCCGCCGCTACTTCTTTCAGAGTAAGACACCATCTTGGGCTTCTAAATGGATATGTTATTGAAAGGAAATGTTTCTTGAATTTGATTCTTATGCAATTAACGGGGAAAATTCTACTTCTGCAGATGCCGACAGTGGCAATGCCACTGACGTCAGAGGGGTCAGGATTTCACCTTAGATTTTTTTCTCCTGCCAAAGCAACAAGTCATAGTGTGCAACATAGAAAGTGTGGACTGAGGTCACCCTTAAGGTATTCTCAAGCCTCTAAACCATTATGTTCTTTCACAGACACTTTTACTTTAATTTGTTCTCAGTGGAAAAACAAATGGAGGGAGCAGTAAGTGAGGTGGGACTGGAGAAAGACCATCACCCTTCAGTAGAAACCTAGCTGCGGCTGGTGATCCTGGAGGAGGGATCAGCCAGGCAAGACATAGCACAAGTTGCTCATGTAACTTCGATGGTTGGGGAGTAGCAGTGAGTCTTGGTATAATTAAAAAAAATTTCTTTTCACTAACTCTGTATGCCTATTGCAACCCCTGTTACTAATAGACCAAGAAGCCATGCTGGCTCTGAGGCACAGGTATTATGCTTGTTAGAAACAACATGGTAGGCCGTTTTCAAACCAGGAGACCCCACTCTTAGTTCAAATACAACTGAATAAGTTTTAGAAATATGAGAGATTAGTTTGGATCTGTACCCAACCCCTGATCTCTTATTCTTATTACTGAGCCCACAGGATTTTTTCTAGACCTTGAAAATCTGTGACTGAGAGAGGTATTGTTTCACTTTTCCAGGATAAGGGAAGGGAAGGGAAGGGAAGGGAAGGGAAGGGAAGGGAAGGGAAGGGAAGGGAAGGGAAGGGAAGGGAAGGGAAGGGAAGGGAAGGGAAGGGAAGGGAAGGGAAGGGAAGGGAAGGGAAGGGAAGGGAAGGGAAGGGAAGGGAAGGGAAGGGAAGGGAAGGGAAGGGAAGGGAAGGGAAGGGAAGGGAAGGGAAGGGAAGGGAAGGGAAGGGGGGAAGGGGAAAAGGGGGGAAGGGGAAAGAAGAAAAAGAAATTAAGCTTTCTCCATATTCAAATCCAAGTCCAGTTTGGGTTCAGGTTTAGTTCAAAAGTGGATGGCTAGGTCTTGTTTTTCCTGAGACACTTTCCTCATCCAAATCCAAACTCCTCTAAATTTGTCAGTGGGGAGCCTGAGGAAGAAATGGTTCTGTTTGAGTTGAATCAGAGCACCAGCCTCACCGTCTGCCAGAAGTGCTGACCTTTCTGTCTGATGCAAAATGTCCTGAGTCTGTCCATTTTCCACAAAAGTTCTGCTGGCACTTCTGTTTTTAACTTTCTCCATGAAAAATCAGCTTAGGCAAGTGCAGAAGAGTTTCTTGCTTAACACTTGCTCTCCCATGCTCTTACCTGACCCCACAACTGAATCCTCACGGACTGAAATAATTACCTCAGCTGATGCTTGACTGAACTTAGCAGTAGGTGTTATGCTGGTAGCAAGCAAAAAATACAAAATAAATGTATATATAAAAGTTTAACATCTGCATATCTTGCATGGAAACTGCTCCCCTTACAAGAGAGGTATGGATCTCCCATACGCTGCTGGACTGAAACTGATGCAAGCCTGAGTGACCTGCCGGTTTCCTCTGGGAGTCTCCTGTATATTTATGTAGCATGTAGTCCATCAGCTGGAAATAACTTTATGGAACATCTCACTTCATTATTTTCAGTTGAACTGCAGCTTTGTGTCCTGATGCTGTGGTGTCAGGTGAAAGAAAAAAAAAAAAAAGAGAAAACATCTTGCTTAACGTGTCTTCCATACTTATTTCAGAATAAATGAGCTCTCTGTGGAGTGTATCACTTATAATTACACCTCAAAATACACTTTTGGGTGCCATTGAGAGTCTGGATTAAATCCACTTGCAGGAGAACAGTTTATGAAGTCTTGGTTTTCCATTAATCTCCAGGCACCTTTCTCAGGGGACTTGAAGAGGAAGGTGGTTGGATGGCAAAGGAGAAAGAGAATGGCTCAAAGAAGAAAGAAATGGTTGGTGAATGGATGGATGACTCAGGAGAAGGATAAATAGTCAAGACAATTTTAATTTCTAAACCCCAAACCAGAATCAACCTAGGCTAATGGATGCAGCAGTAAGCTGGGATTTTACTTGTGTGAGTCCCATTTCTTCGCTCTCCTGCTGCTTCGTTGTACAACCTTGGGTAACTCTCTTGATTCTTGCTTTTTGCTTTTCCACCATATTTACACTGCACCTTTGCAGAGCTCAGATTGCTTCTCATTATGTGCTCATACAGCACCATGCACTGAGGCAGCACAGTCTTGGATGCACCTTGCAAACACCATGGAAATTTCCATCATTTGCATCATTTTCCACCAGTTGCATCCCCACAGGATTTAGCTGCTGTTCCACCAGAGCTGAATATGCTCCTCACAGCTTTTTGGGGAGTGCTGCTTTGATGTAGGTTCTGCTGGCAGTGATCCAGGCTCATCCCACCCAATTTTAGTTGCCTTTAGAGGTACATAGAAAAGAAATTCATAGAGGACCTTGGATAGCCACACTTCTTATTCAAACACCTGAGCTGAATTCCCGACTTTAAAAGAGAATCACTTTTTCTTTTGGTGGAAGTTTTAAATAGGGAAAGCATTTACACCAGGCTCTTTAGAAATCTGGTACCTGATTGATTATTGCATTGAAAACTACCACAGGTTCTGGAATATCATCCTGGCCTCATGTGCCCTTACACCTCGTTGATAACCTCCACCCAGACACCTTGCCAAAAAGATCTTTATTTTATCATTGTAAATAGTGCTAGGTCATTTCTTGTGGTTTACAGAAGAGTCAGCTAAACCTCCTGAAGTCCAAAGCATGGATGAGAACTGAACATTTTACAGCCATTAGAAGAGTCCTGTTTAATTTTGAATGGAGACACAAGTATGTACGAGGTGAGGTATGAGTAGAGCTTTGCAAATATCTCCTAGCCAAACCTTAAATTAAGAACTAAATAATAGCAATAAAAAGGTTAGTTAGACTGCCCTCTTCTCTCCAACTCTTAATAACATTCTCAGTGATTACATTCCAAAAGGTAAATTGTCAGCAATACCATTTACAGATAAAAACTGAGTAACTGTTTTCCTCACCAAAAAGGAAGAAAAATATTAATCTTATAACTGCTTTTTCACTTTTCTCAGATGAGGTACATTTATATAAAGTCCGAACTGTATTGTTCAGCAATAAGACGTAGAATTTCCAAAAAGTTGTATGATTTAAAAATTGCTGAAAGAAAACTTTAATTAGTGCTTTTTTTCCTCTTTGTTAATTAAAACAATTTACCTGTAGAGAATGAATTTTTAAACCACTCTTATTACTTCAAGATAAGCCTATATAATATGAAATATCTTCTTATTTGCCTTCTTCGGGCTTTTTTCTTTTTTTAGTTTAAACTCCTCTCTGTGGTTTGACGACATCAAGAAAATTGTCATTTTATTATGTATATAACAAAAAAGTGAATTTTATCTTTTTTTTTAATATTTACGCTAAGGAGGAACCATGGAGCCACAGTCTAGTATGAGAACAGTGCGATTTATCTTATTAAATATGTATGTCTGCAGTTCGTCCATCATACTGCTTGGGACTGGCAAATATGACAAAAGAACAATGTGAAAATTATGTACCTGAGCGATGGCACCTGGGTGCCCGTCAGGATACCCTGTAACATCTGAAATGGCTTACGGACAATATTACCTATTTACGGGCAATTGAACTGAGATGTAGGCGTCTACGTGTAACTCAAATGGAGATGTCCACTTTAGTTTATGATAAATGATAAATTCCTAATTAGGTACTGTCCTGGTTTCGGCTGGGATAGAGTTAATTTTCTTCCTAGTAGCAGGCATAGTGCTGTGGTTTGGATTTAGGATGAGAAGAATGCTGATAACACACTGATGGTTTAGTTGTTGCTCAGTGCTGCTTATGCCAGTCAAGGACTTTTCAGCTTCCCATGCTCTGCCAGGGGCACAAGGAGCTGGGAGGGGGCACAGCCAGAACAGTTGATCCAAACTGGCCCAAGGGCCATTCCATACCATACGGCATCATGGGCAGTATAGAAACTGGGGGGGGGTTGGCTGGGGAGCAGCGATCGCTGCTCGGGAACTGGCTGGGCATCGGTCGGCGGGTGGTGAGCAATTGCATTGGGCATCACTTGCTTTGGATATTATTATTGTTATTATCATTATTATATTGTTATTATTATCATTACTATTTTACTTTATTTCAATTATTAACCTGTTCTTATCTCACCCCAGGAGTGTTTCTCACTCTTACTCCTCCGATTCTCTCCCCCATCCCCCCGGGGCAGGGGCAGTGAGCGAGCGGCTGCGTGGTGCTGAGCTGCTGGCTGGGGCTGAACCACGACAGGTACTATTGAATGTGTTGGCAAAGGTCTCAATTATGCCTGAACAAAGGTGTTCAGCACCCTCTGAATTACCCTTCCTGACCCTCAGTGCTGGTGATCAACTCTAGGTCATGCTCGTGCCTGCCAGCCTCATGGGATGTACGGCTCCCAAGGGCTTTTCGAACAGCGCTAGATGCTTACGTTCAGACACATAAACTGAGCTCTTGGAGGTGAAGTGATTCAAGTGCTTGCTCTGGGAGGTTAGGTGCTCACACTATTCATCACCTGCTCTCAGCTATCAGAACCCGCAAGCCGAATCCCACGTCCGAAGTTAGGTGAGATGAGTCTTATTCTGGGATTCAGGAAACTGAAGCTGTAAACCTTGCTGTTCCTGGGTCTTATGTGACTTTATACAAGCCCTTAAATATTACTCTGACCTTTATTACTCTGTTTCTTGCTTTGTGGAAAGAAGTTTTCTGAAGATTAAGGATTTGGAAAGATCCGAAGAAACAAAGACGGTAGGGAGAGGAGTTTCAAGGAAATATTTTAAATATTTCTTATGGAGAAAACTAAAATACCATTGCTTTTACATGTGCATGTATTATTTGAATATAAACAGGTATTTTTAATTTTTTTTTTGCCTAAATTTTCTCATAACCATCTATTTCACATATCTGAAATCTGGAGAAAGATACTAAGTAACATATATATGCAAAAAACATTACTCATTTTTCCCCAGCAACAAAATGTCAGATGGTTATGAGTGAAATAAATTCACTATTTCTTGTAACACAGCTTCCTAGGTCTCTTTACAAAGGAAACATTCCAGAGATTAAGCATTTCATGTTTTTTTTTTTTTATTATTTTTACTCTTTTCTCCCACCTCCTGCCCCCCGGGTGGACTGTGGTTGTTTATTTCAAGTAGAAAGAGATCGTAGAGTCCTTGTGGCTGGACATGTTCGTGTTTCACCATGTCCATGCACCACCTAGAGCAGCAGATTCTGATGCATCACTGCAACGTCTCAGTAGTATCTGCATCGCATCGGAAGTGTCAGTAGAAGGTGCGCTATCATAACCCGGTAAGAGTCACTTTGAGTACCTGAATCTAGTTATGTAGTCTTTTTGAGTGCACAAATCTAGTTATATATTTTAGATGTCTACTCAGCATGACACTCCAGACTCTTCTGATGACAGTGGCCAGGTCTCCACTGTGAAGGGAAGCCAGTGTGACTATCCTTGAATGCCAAGATCTATGTTTAGATCATGACTCTCTCTTTCAATCTCTTACTGCTTCAGATGAAGTGAACCTCATTCTTGCTTTATGATTCCACAGTCTTATATTACATCTTACCAAACTGCAAGCCATCTTTATAAGCCAATATCCACTTCATACGTAGATTTTCAGAGCCTCCTGAGATAAATAGGTGCCTAAAATTAGCAATCTGCAGCTTTAAAAATCTTTTCCTCCTCATTTCAAAGCTATGCAAGCTTTTAACTCAGACCATTTCCCTCCACTCATTTGTCATGGCTGGCATTGGGACATTTTAAAGTGTCATCAACTGTTGTGAGAGAAAAGATGCGATATCATAGCATTGCTACAGAACTGGAATTTGATATGATACAGAAGGAGAAATCTGCTACTACCCCAAAGAGTTTCTACATACCTAGATCCAACAGCACAAATATCCTGCATGAACAGAACAGAACGGAACTGCATGAGTCAAGTTACAGCCCCAATCAATCAATGTGTGAATTGTAATTTCCACAATATTAGGGAACAGATGACTAGTCAAAATCACATTTGTGTTTGATTTGCGTTATCATTTCCCCAAAGCCAATTTGAATCCAATATTTGCAACTTAACTTGTTTTCAGAATAATTTTTGTACTGTTTTAATGACATTTGAGCTGTTGCATCTCACTTTACGACTTACATGCTGGAAAAAATATGTGTGTGTAGAATAAATATATAGTGTAGATGATATTAAAGGGGGTGTAACCATATGGAGCACAACCATAATGCAGTCAAGTAAAAAAAAATGAATGAACAAATGCTTCCATGTACTGAGAAGCAGGCTGGAACAGGGAATTGTCTCAATGACAGTGCAATCCTGGAAGAAGAAGCCAGAGCAACCTCCCATTTCAGACTGGAAGATTCTAGAGCAGCTGTCATTAGGAACCGATATTCTGCCTTTTTCCCAAAAATAAGTGGTACAGATCTATTAGAATTACTCCAGAGGCTAATTTCTTGAACAAGGAGGAAATGGTTGTCTGAGAAATGAATGAGAATCAGGTTTTTTCCTCTTACAGGCATGCTCATCACCCAAAAAAGTAATGATACTTATTTTTTATGACTCCTTATGGTTTTAAGGATATATATGGATGGATGGAAAGTACTATGTTTAGACCCAGCCGCTTGGCGTCCTTGAGGCAGATACACAGGACTCCCTGAAGACAGAACCTTGTTGTTTAGTCTCTCTTCCAAAGTGCCAACATCACAAATGTGATGAAAAAATATATGCTTTCCAGTTCTCTGGGTGTGTATGAATCATGGCCCACTCTCTGGCAGAAAACAGGAGTGAGTGGAAATTTTTGTCTCTCTCGGTAGCAGATATTAATTAATTTATTTGTTTGGTTTTGTTTATTTTCCTCAAGCAGTTACAAGTAATACTACCTCTAGCCTTCAGGTTCTCAGCTTTGAATGAATGACAAAGACGACTTTTTCCCATAGCGCCATTCAGTTTCTAATCCAGAAGAACAGATGGAAAGCCTACAGTTAACAGAGGACAAGAAGAAACATGACGCTAGGATTTACTGCAGCTAGAGTTAGACAGCTCCGGGACGGCCATCTCCAGCTGGCCTGGTCACCAAGGGTGCCTCTGCAGTCACTGGGAAAGGGGGCCTTCCTGCGGCCAGATTCACCTGCTTTCCAGGACTTCCATTGTTAGCGGCCAAACCATCATTAGCTATGGGAGAAAGAGAGCAGTGGCTTGTGAATGATGCTCTGAGAAACCACCCCCCCAGGGACAAAGCTGATGTCAGGAAACATCAGCCTTGTGGTTTAGTATTAGCAGGATGGAGCTCAGCTAGCATCCCTTGTGTTTGCATGTAGATGAGCAATTCATCTACTAATGAGACAACATCTGTACAGCTCTCCCCTTACTTCCTTTTGGTTTTATTCCAACTACTAGAGCTGCAGCATGTGAGCTAACTGAAGAATGGTGGCGATGGATTTAACTATCCCAAACACTATCAGGGCATTTCCCAAAGATGATGTCAACTCTGCTGTAATTATTAAAAGAGCAACTGTTCCATGCAAGTGGTCTAATGTGAGATTCACGGGTCACAGACTATGAGAATCCAGAGCATTTAAGGCACAGGGGAAAATACACTTTAAAAAATCCATTTTGAATGAACTAATTTTAAGCCCCAAGGGGGCTAAAGTAATTTAGCTGACAATTCCCATAGTGCTTTCATTACAGCATAGTTCCCAGCTGAAACTGCAGATTGCTGTGAGGTCTCCAGAGGCTAAACTCTACTTTTCAAGGTCAGAATGAGGGTTTGTATAAAGTGGGCTTTTGAGCTAGGTTTTGTTATGGATAAAGTTTTCTGAACTTTCAGCTGTATTTCAAACGTATAGCCATATCAGATGTAGACTTTTAGGTGTCAGCAGCTCACTGAAGCTGAGCAAACTTCTACTTCAGCCATAATTTGATGTCAGATGTCACACCTAATGGCAGCCGACAGAGAATTAAGCGTTCAGGCTACTTCTTCAAGTTCCTCCAATAGCAAAGAAAGAGAAGAGCAGTTCCTGGGGACATTTGTCTACATCTTGAGAAGGTCCTCTCAGATAGATGGAACAAATCACCAACTGTCAGTACCTAAATCTATACAGTTAATACAGGAGTGTCCTGAAATAATTTTTCCAGAATTGATACCTAACTTTTAAATTAATAAACTTAAGTGAAAATAATTTGGGACAGTTCTTCCAAAACAAAATTTGAGCTCTCTCTGATCCAAACTCTTCATTCAAAAGTGACCTTTTTCAAGCCAAGTGTTCAACTTCATAAGTCTCGCCACTTCTAAACTGGAGCTGATCAGTAAAACCTCCCAGTGATGGTGTCTCAGAACATTTTCCTGCTAAAACATAACATCTGCTGGTGAGCCTACTTCATAAATTGCTAAAGAGTTTTAACGCTGCAGAAAATGGGAAAGGTTAGTCACAAGCTGCTTAATAGCTAAAAGCACTCAGTGAAACATGCAGCTGAATCCTGCATGGCAAACATGACAAACCTTGAACAGGTCATTGCCAGCAAGTATTAGACACACCAAAGTAATTAGCCAGCTTGAAAAGTCTGCATTTAAAAAAAAAAAGTTTTATTCTATCTTTGTTTACTAATTTACAGCATAAAAATCTGCTATAATTGCTACAGAAAAAAATCTTTCTGAAAGATAGTTTTAGTGTCATCACGTGCATAATTTCACTCCTGGCTATTTTGTTAGAATGTTTTACAAACTAAAATTTTATTTTTGTTTTCCCCTGGTAGTCTTAGATTTGTTGTAATTTTGGTCATTTTGCAGCCGTCTTGAAGGGTAGATGAAAAGCCTGTTTTATGGTTAGGCAAAGTAAGTCAATGAAAAAAAAAAAATTCACATAAAACTCCAAGGAATTCATAGGAAACAATGAAAAAATTACCATGATGGTAAATTAAGAGGTTTTGGCTGCCTTTCTCATGAACTCAATAAGTATGAAAAGGGCATATATACTAAAAAGAAGGTAAACAGAAGAAAAAGTAGGCTGAAACATCCAGAGAGAAGAGGGGCAATTTCCCAGTGGTGACGCTTCCTAGGTTGTGGGGTGGTCTTTGAGGGAAAAAGAGACAGAAAGACAGAAGGAATAGAAAGAAGGGGGTGTCATGGGTTCGATCCAATTCTCCTTGACTGCAGTTAACAAAACACCTAGCATAGACAACTTTCTTCTCCCTGGGGCCTCGCAAGAACACAGATTACAGAACGAAAACTTGAAGGAAAAACCCAACCTCTGTTAGTTTGTTAGGTTTGAAGTCTGCATGTAAGAAGATTACAAAGGTGCATCCTCACTGGTAGTGAACAGACGTTTTGTAATAGGACCTACTCCACAGAGATTTTAAGCCATTTCTGAACAGTTCTAAAGACTGTAAATGCAAGCCTGGAACTGACCTCAAGAGGACCCTTCTCTGACACAATCTCACTCATACTTGTGTCTTCCCTGACAGATGCATGATCGTGCCTGCCAGAAATCCCCAGCACTGGGGACCCCACACCATCCCCAGGCAGTAAACCCAGCACCTTTATTGCTAAGAAATACACTTTAGTAAATACAAGAAAGTTCATGTAGCCTCTGTAGGCTTTGCTTAAAAAACAAATAATAAATAAATAAAAATATATGTAGTCTGTCCACGTGTTTCTGCATCTTCAGCATCAGTTCATCGCTTCAAACCATGGAACCCAGTGGAGGTTCTATCTGGAAAGCTGACAAAGGTCTGCAATGATACTTGCAGACCTGATTTTTACCAAAAAAAAAAAAATTTTTGTTAATTTCTGACCTCTTACTGAATTTTCTAGTTGAGGAAAATAAAATTAATTGCCTTCCAACACCTGCTGTGGCTCTTTCACCAGGGCTTTTAGGAAGCTGCAAAAGTAAGAACAGGGAGGACAATCAGGACAGTGTGCAAATCAATGCAACATCCCTCTACAAACCCCCTGGAGCGATGGAAATGGGTAGAAAAGGCCTTTCATGTCCAGGGTTTTTTTTTCTCCTCTGTGATGAAACCCGTCCTTCACTTTTATGAGCCAACATAATGGAAACTGTCAGGCCAGCCTGACCGGACAGCAATTTGTTTTCTGAAGTTTAGGACGCAGGAGGGCTCTGGTCTGGGAGGAATGATGTGAAAGGCACCCTGACAGCACATTACACTGACTCTGTCTGCATCCTTTGCAGGCAGGAACACATGTGTAATTGTACCAGATGCCAGAGCAGATATCAGGATGGACAAGAATGAATGAAACAGATTAAAAAAAAAAAAAAAAAAAAAAAAAGTTTTGTTTTCTTTTGTTTTGCTGCCATTGTTTTATTCCTTGCTTTTCCTTAAGTGCTTAAGATTTTCCTTGCTTTTTTGCTAACTGCTCTACAGACAACTAGTGGACTATGTTGAGTACCTGACAATATCAAGAGCATGCTAGAGACAGCAGAGTCAACACTGTAAATCCAAAAACTTTCTCAGCACAAAAAAAAACCAAAGAAAAAAACAAAACAGGAGAAAAAAATGTTTTTTAAAAAAAAAAAAAATTAATAGAAGTTTTCTCCAGAAATTGTTTCTTGTTTCTTAACATGTGACTTTCTATCAGCAAAACCACCTGACAAGCTTTCTAAAGAAAAATGATTGTCCTGCTCTGCATTTGCATCTACGTCCACCAGCTGTAGACATCCAACACTTGAACTTTCTGGTTTGAGTCAGTCATCTACAGTTAATGAGACAGACACGTCCCATGGCAGACAAATTCCACGCAGGTGCAAACCTATCTTAGTAGGGTTTCAGTTGCCTTTTAGAAATGCCCAGCTTCCTAACACGAGTGGCAAACACCAGGAAAAAATTAATTACACCCTTCCAGCTCTGTAATTTGTTGTTTGTTTTCCCAGTAATGCCAGCACCATCAATTTCCACAGTGGAAGAAACAGACGTAGTAGGAAGGAGGAGGATTTATATTGCCAGAGTATCTAGCAGGTCTGGATGTGGATGAGGACCTGGCTTATAGTAGGTGCTGTGCAAACACCAACCCCAAAGGTGTCCTCCTTAGTCTTCCAGAACTCAGCATGTCACTGTGGCTCATGTAATGAGCTTGAAATTCACACACCTGACCTTGGGCCCACATCCCCCATACAGCTCCATATATGTCCCCCTTAATTCTCCTACTCCACAGCCTTGCACATCAGCCACTGCAAGTCAGCGGTTGCAGCCAGCTGGCACAAAGGAGTCACAGAGCAAGACAGAGGATGAAGCTACATGGGGAGGCCACGTTGCAGGTTCAGGTGCTTGAAGAAAGCTGTCTAGAAAACACGCACATCAGCTGCAGCTTCTACTTGGGAGGCATGAGTCTGGCTACAGTCTTTTTTGCCCTAGCGTAGAAGATCAATTGATTTCAGAGACTTGAAGAAGACTTGGGCTGTAGCTGCATCCCATGGTCCGGCTCAGCAGGTTTCTTTCAACATCTTTAATCTTTTTTTTTACCTGGCAAAAAAAGCTAAGCAATTATCAACAGACAAAACACAGCAGACTCCTCTGTACATGGGTCACAAGCACCTTCCCTCATTTCACCCCTCCACCACCATCTCAGTGCGTGCTGGGGCCATCAGGTCCAGCTCAAAGTTTCAGGTACACTGTCCAAGCTTCCATCATGGTAGGACAGCCTTCTCTCACACTGTCACCTGACAGGACCACAAAATTGGTCACCACCAGATGATTCCTGGGTGACAGCACGGTCATCTCAGCCCAATGTTCAAAGACCAAGATTAAGGACAGCAAATGGCAAGAACGACCAGTCATCTTGTTATTTCATGAACTAAATGCAACACCTCTTTTTCTTCCAGCTTGGATACAAATGATAACTCTGGGGGATGGTCAAGGCGTACCACCTTCCACCACCAATGGCACTGGGAAGATTTTATGTCTGACGTTAAATCCAGTTTGAATCTTCAGGCATTTGCATTCGGATAAACTGAAGGAACGGAGCAGGCGGTAGCCTGAGCCCAGAGTGAAACTCAAACCCCAGTCTCTGGAGTCACCATGGTACACGTTATCCAAACCACAACATCCTACTGACAAATATTTCAAAAAGTCCCCAACACTCCAAATATCCAACACATTTTGTCACACGGACAGACACACATACAGATTAATTGGCAAGGTTACAGATATCCCTAATTGGGAGGGGAGGTGGTGGTGGTTTTTAAACAGCGTGGAAGTTTCATGAATTATTAATTTTTATGTTGACATCAACAAATATCCAGGTCCTGAGCAGGTTTGTGGTGTTTCCTACAGCTGAGGAAGGCAGGACTGCACTGTAATGAATATGCCAAAGTCTTGTCAGTGTGGCTGCTGGCAGGAGCAGACCTTGTGATTACCAAGCTCTAAAATTTCCACACAGTCTGTGATACATCCTATGACCAGACAGGGACTCCCTGCGTGTCTCGTCTTTGACGTTGCAGATAGGAGGGGTCTGCTGGTATGTAGCTGTGACTCTTGGGTGCCTCTTTCTACCTGAGAATGGGCTACTTTTGTTGAATAATTTACTCCAAAGTAGGGATATGAACTGCTGTATCCAATATAGCCATAAATAATTTCCAAAAGAAAAAAAAAAAAAAAAGGCAAGACTGCTGTTTTGGCTTTATAATGTAGTTCATGTGGCTTTTCTGCTCCCTGTGCAACTGGATGTGGTGGCCAAAAGAAATAGGAACCCAGTGTCACTTTACAAAACTTTCAGGCAGGAATACATTTTGTCTCATACAACACCACCATCACCGCCCCCTCCAAAAAAAAAAAAAAAAAAAAAAATTCTCTAATGAGCCTGGATCCTGATTGGCTGCGGGTAACCACAGAAGAGAAATTGGGACAATAATCCTGAAATCTGAAGCAAGGCTGACCATCCAATGTCAGCTGATTGCCTGCAGCTGAGGTCCTGCCTGCCTGTCCAAATCTTTGCTTCCTGATTAGCTTCACAGTGGTAACATTTCCTGGACCTTTTCTTGAGGTCTGCGTTAGGATGGTAGTTTTAGAACAGGGTTATTTATGTGGGTGCAGTGGGCAGTGAGAGGGAACATCGGTCAGTGGGGGGAACCGGTGTCCCGAGGGTGCAGCAAGGGCTCTGCTCTGGGCTCACTGTGTGGCCCTGGACAGGCTGTGCCCAACGTGGGCTCAAAGCCAAGATTTGTCTTTGACTTTATTTTTTCTCTCCTAAAGCCAACAGGAAAATATCTGTTTCTTTTACACGTTCTTAGTGTATTTGTCTTGAGATTTACAGCTTTGCTGCTGCTGTTCGGTCTGTTTCAACAGTTTTGAGGCTATTGCAGTTTTTCTGATGCCCAAACTCTCTGGCTGTCCGTGCTGCTTGTATGTCAGATCTCACTTGGCTTCAGCCTGTCATGAACATAGGAAAAAAGATAAGGAAAAATTATGAGTCTTTTATACATTCTGTTTCTATAGGCCCCCAGGACATAGGTAATTCACTTGACTTTGTTCTGAAAAATGATAGTAAGGTTAACCAAAGACGTTTAGATAGAAAAATGGTCCATGAGGCTTGCCTATGTGCTCTGATCTGTTGGCAAAGATGCTGCTTAAAGGCTGAATGCGTAGATAAAAATGGTGTACAACTCAAGCAAATAACAAACAGATACCAGCAGGTAAAAATAATGAAATGTTAAGGATTGGTGCAATAGGCAACGGTCTCACTACTTCAACTGCTGGTCAAGATCTTCCCTTAACTCAGACCCTGGACCTGGGACAAGGAGCCGAGAACACAATGCTTCTGAGAAGCTGCTGTGTTGTGATCATGGTGCAAACAAGCAGATCTGTTTTCCATAAATGTTTCCGCCCTGAGATGCTGCCCTTTGAGGAGGTCAGCAGGGAGTTACACTTGAAAGGAAGATGGGGCTGTTGTTTTGATTGCCATGTGGAACAGGCTGTATTGAGCTGCAAAACTTCACAGAAAGACAGATTCTGAGTATGGGCTAGGAAATGGCATACATTTCCGTATTCACTCATGGACAAGACACTTCTCTGATCCAACTGATAGGTGCATCCTCAGGGTGAACACTTGAAGTTGCTTTCTACTAGTAGTGGTGATGTAACTGCAAAATCTATGCAAACGATATTTACTGTGTCTGCTGTAGGACCTAATTTAGTAACAGGTGAGGTAAAATCAGCATTTGTTTGCTCTTGAGATAAAAGAAAATTCTTCCTAGTAAGCATGTTTTATTCCTTCTGTAGCATACACCTGTTTGCATCAGAAGGTTCTTTAATCCATCAGAGGCAATAATACCAAAATACTAGAATTTCAAGTCAGGAGGTTCAGAGTGGTAAGAAATCAGTGAGGATAATTTGTTGTGGGAGGAGTTTTCATGGATCTGTGACTTATCCTTTATTTTCAACTCTGATCATGTAATATATATTGGAGTTCAACAGCAGATATGCAGATTATTTTCAGAACCTCTCAGGTAAAATTCCGCGATCCAGTTAATGACAGAGGTCAGGTCAGGTTAGCATATCGTAATAGTCTTTCCTGGCTTTGAATGCTATTAATCTATGAAAGTGCTGGAAAAAAATGATTCTACAGAACAGACTCACATACGAGGCATGGTCCCCAACTTTTGCTGGTCCTTGGAAACAGGTAAGTGAGTAGTTCTTTACTTTGCCTTCCCAATACTGCATTGTCAGTGTTTTCTTGTAGCCTTGAATGATTTTGGAAAGTCTTGCTGCTTGTGTATAGGGGTTGCAGAAAAGGATCATTCCTAACCTTGTTCAAGTCTTCTCCTAACCTTGAGGTTTGGTAGACCTTCACTACTTTGGAGAAGGTAATCTTCAGTGTTAGGAAAGGCTGGTCCACAGCTAAATTGAACTAAAAGTACCTGAAGTTTGCCAACATTTTCTATAGGTGGTAAAAGAAAAAGGGAAAATAAAAAAGGAAAATGAAAGAAAGAGAAAGAATTAGAGCAATGTGGTTTAGATGAGATTTTCTCACAATTCAGCCTCTGTTAATTCACTCCTTCTCTGAAGGAGGATGGGAAATACAAGAACTTGCACTGGCACCGCTGGGACTTCAAATCGACAGTCTTAACTGCTCATGCTGTTCATCCATCTTTCTCCATACACCTTCCCAAATCTTTATCTGCAGTTTGGCTTTTTTTTTTTTATTATTCACAACTATTTCAGTCCTTCCCCAGCTCACACCACCATCACTAACACTGCAAGACAACTCACCAATGCTGAAATACAGTAGTATAAAAGCTGCTACTGTTCTCTGGATGGGTTGGAGTTGCAGATTTTCCTTGGCAAGTTCTGAGACAATATTTGGAGGTTGTTGATTCAGAACTGTTAACTGTATTAATCATGTAACAAACATGCACACAGACTGCCAGGCCTAATAAATCTTACTAGTGCGCAACCTCCCATCATAAACGCATTCAGAAACACTTAAGCAATCCCTGAGCCTGGAAGACGATCATTAGTTTCCTATCATATGCTTTAGGTTTGCTGAATCAATCAATGGTAGAGTCAAGATGAGCTTGAGCTGAACTCTCCAACCCATTTTCCATCCCAAGAGGGGAGTGTAAGTTAAATGTCTGCAAGCCAACTGTCCAGCGTTGCAGCCTCCCAAGAAGCTGTTTGCACATTGTAATTATAATTGTTGTTGAAGCTCTTCTGCACACAAGATTAGCATTTTATTACGCTAAGTTCTGTACAAAATTTATAATTTGCAACAGACCATCCCTGTCCTGAGAAACTCCTAGTCTCAGTAGTGAAGAAAGTACTGCCTTATTCAGTAATCAGAGTAGGAACTAAAACACAGCCAAATTAAATAATTTGCATAAGATTAAAAAAGAAGGCAATAGAGTCAAGAATTAACACATGTTTTTTCAGTTTCTTTCCAGCTCTTTGATCAAACCATCTAGGGCAGCAGTATACAACTCTCCTGTGAAAACATTAGCCCAATGGAAAGATACAAAGACATAAGGAAGCTGCCAAGTCAAGCTTCTCAGATTTTAAGGCCTAAGTAGAATTAGATCATTTATTCAGATCTCCTACTCCTCCCACAATGGTATATTTCACCCAAGCACCTTTTTCATGAAAAATGCTTTTAATAAGACACACTGCTTCAGTTCTCACTACAATCCTAAAATGAATGTTATGGTGGACACCAAAAGATCCCCACACCTGAAGCTGTGAGTTGCTAGGAAGTCAGATGGGTTATGAAAGGCCTGGTGGACCCACCTTTCTGAGAGACCTATCTGCACCAGGTGCATTCCAGTTCTGACTAGGGGAGCAAATTCCTCCTTGGACTGTTTTTTCCTGCTTCCAAAGACATTCCTCACACTCCCCCAAATAATAATAACTAAAATGGCTTTGAACATAGAGGCAGGTCACATTGAGAATGTACCTTGATTCAGAAGTGTCTCAGTTAAGAAGTGTCCATCTGCTCTACAGTAAGTACCAGCATGACAGACATGCATCCCAGACAAAATCACAGACATCTGGATTAAGTCCATGCGAGTTTTGCTCTTAGAAGCAGACAGACTACTCTACCCATGAGATACCTGGTATTGCTCCTTTCTGACTAACGATGAAAAAAATTGAAGGCGAGAACTGTTTAAATGCTTGGAGTTAGAAGAGGTGGACCTGGGAAAAAAACCTTGTCTGGGACTGGAAGTTAAACTAACCTCCTCATGACCATCCCACCAGGTAAAAGTTGGAGAGCAGATGCTATACACGGGAAGGCTGTGTCAGCGGTTGCATTTCAAAACTTCAAGATAGCAACTCATAAGGACAAAAAAATTAGCTAGACCCAACCGATTATACTTACCTATTCTGTTTTCTCTTACCCAAATTTCCCTTCCCTGAGCACAGGATTCATTTAAATGTTGAGCTGCTCAGACTTGTACCACACTGTAAAATTAGGATGAACTTCCACATATCAGGAACGTGATCAGAGCCTTCACGAGCTAAACTTTAAAGATCCTTATAGCTTCATCTGAAAAAGTCAGGCTTGATTCTTCAGCTGATAGTTTCAGCAGTATCCTTGCTGAATAAGATAAAAACATGGTACCCACAAAAGATGAAGTCTGCTTTTCATTACTATGCAGGTGAAATGGATACGTCCAGAACATAAATTTACATTGATATCCTTGAATAGGATCAGCAGCTGGTGTAACAGCACTATACCACTCACTGGTAGCATATTGTTGGAAGAAAGAATTCAGTAGCATCTTTTATTCCTTGGTTTTTATTTTTTTTCCCCATGTACATTCAATTTTTCATGGCAGAGAAATATAACAACTCTGAAGACTTGGAAGAACAAACAGGAAAAGCTCAAAGACACCTGGCAAATACATGGCAGATCTAGAGAAACAACCCAAATCCCTGAATCCACCTCAGTCCTCAGAATTTGGCCTTAAACTAATTTAAAGTGTCATATACAGACTTTTCATTGGCAAGGTGGAATAAGAGGGACACAAGAGTTCTAGTTTCTGCCATCACTATATCTGTGCTCAATACTTCCTTCAATATGGTTGCCTGTGAATCTGAAAAGGTCTTTGGATTCAGCTGCGGTAAACTGGCACCTTTGCACCAATAAGGGAAAAACAGAGTGAATGTAATAAGGGAATAAAATGTGTCCTGTGTCCCTGGCTGAGTCTGTTCTACTGCTCAGTTGACTTTGCACATCTTAAAGCCTTTTCCACAAGTCTATCTTTCTTTCCTTTTCCTCCCTTTTCCTCCTTTTTCCACAGAGCACCTAACAGCTCAAAATAGTGAAAATAGCCATTGACAGTTGTTGTAAGTGTCCTCCTAAACATCCAATCATTCTTCTCACTGGCTCACAGAGGTAAGTCAGACACCTTCAAGAAATGCCTGTATTAGGCATCTGCCTGCTGGCAATCAGACAGAACAGACTTTTGCTTTGCTTGCAAGTCACACCCAGAGTTGTGGTGATATTAAACCTAATTTCAGGAGCAGTCACAGAGGAAAGGCTAAATGCAGTCACATTTCTCCTTCTGTTCAGCAACAGGCCCAGCTATACAGAAGAGCTTGCACAACTGACATGGTCTGTAGCTAAACATAAGTCACATCAGCTCTGATATTAACCAGTCGAGGGTTGCTGGGGGCTTTGTTTTGTTCTGGTTTATTTTTTATGCCTAAAGGCCTCTAAAGTCTTGAGCAGTTTATCACTGTATTTTTTTCCAGGGCCTTTGCTATAGAGCTGCCAGTTTAAACGGCAAAGTGTCCCCTGACTATCTTCCCTGGAGAGCTCTGCAAAGGTCTGTTTCCCGTAAAGTAGAGAACACATCTTCTTCTACCCCCCGTCCCTTTTATTTTATTTTTTTTTAATGTAAACCAGTCCATCCATCTTGCCAAGTCCAGAGACACTTCTTGGCTAGAGGCTGACACTGCTTTCTACTCTCACATGAAGCAGGGCGAGTCAGAGAGGAGGTGGTGGGTGAGTTTGGGGTGGGGTTGTGAAGAAAGAAAGGAAGAGTGAAGTGTACCTCCATAGCAGGCAAGGGAAAGACGGATTAATTCACTGTAACACACTACAGTACAAAGTCAGCAGAACTTCAAAGGAAATGAGCCATAATTCAAGAGAAGTAAAAACAAGCAGCCACTCTTCTCAAATCCCTCTCTCATTCTTTTTTTTTTTTTTCCTCCTGCTTTCTAAAATTCCGTTGTAGTCAGAGAAATCACAGTGGCCAAATACAGGGGGTTTTAATCTATTAGTTTTATTTAACCATGCCTTCTGGGAGGAAAAACGCTGTGCTCTTGAAAGATGAACACACTCAGCAGGAGGCTCACATGAGGGATTCCCACCTCCCACCCTCTCACAGTGAGACCAGTGCCACAGCCCTTGTCCCCTCTGTGAGCCCGCGTGCCTCGTTGCGATCAGGAGGCTTTGAGGTTGCTACTGTAAAGTAGCAGAGAGCTCGCAATTCAGGGCATGCACCTCCTGGCAGGGGTTAAGCTGGTCTAGTTTAGGAGTTTTAAAGTGAGACTGAGTCTGAGCCACCCACCCCAAAACTCCTGTAAATTCAATTAAGGAAATCAAATGAGGGCAATTCCACCATAAATTCAATAAGTTGCTCTCTGGAAGTGCCTTTTTCTCTCCAATAATTTTAACTAAAAGCCTGGGATGACTGGCTGTGGTTTAGACATCTAAATGTCAGAGGTCCGAAATTAAGGTAAGTGAATCCAACCCAGAAAAGACTATTCAGACATTGAACACTCCATCACAAGGGCTCCCTCTCGCAGATCCTTGTGTCTTCTCTTCCTTTGCATTTAGCATTAAAAATACAAGGAAACCAGAAAACAGGACTAGGCAGAAAATGGGACATTAACAGCTGTAAACATATTTACACAAACCTAGAATCATAGAATCATTTAGATTAGAAAAGACCTTTAAGATCATCAAGTCCAACTGTTAACCTAACACTGCCAAGTCCACCACTACACCATGGCCCTAAGCACCACATCTGCACGTCTTTTAAACCCCTCCAGGGATGGGCACTCAACCACTTCCCTGGGCAGCCTGTTCCAATGCTTGACAACCCTTTCAGTGAACCCTTTATCTTTGCTGCTCTGTTGGGTTCTGCTGGCTTGGGAGATAAACGCAGACCAACGTGCTAGCGGGCTCCCATCATATCCAGAGGGAACAGCTGCCCTTCTTGTACAGAGCATGCTTCTTACTGAAGAGAACATGTCCATCAGAACATGTCCACAAAGGAGAGGAGAGAAAGACAAAGTGCTGTTATGCCTTCGCTACACTCGATTTCCCCTGCAGGGAGTTATTATTGCCAGATGGATGTTGAGTTACGTTATCCAGCACATTGACTAAACCTATGTTATTCCCAAAAGAAAATAACCAAACCCAGTTTATTTTAGAAACTGTCTAAACTCTAACATCAGATATCTATTAAACCACTCCAGGTATAATAGTTTTTGGTTTTGACAAGATGCTGAATTATTATTTGTTTGTTCATATTTTGTTTGTGCCACTGACAGAAATATATAAATATTGTACTCACAAAATCCACTGAGTTTCTTGATGACATGTATATGTCCACTTACCTAATTAAGGCTAAATGTGGAAATAACAGGCTCTTTGGCCAAGTGTTTTCTTCTTTACTAGTTTATTATGAAGGATTGCTCTGTTTTATTTTTCTTTCCCAGCATTTAACCTAATCACAACACCTGTACATAAAAGCATCCTTGCTTCTCCCAATTCTTGATCCTACTCATAGTTCTCATCTGCTTGAATCATATACTCAACAAAGCAGTGTTGGGTTTTTTTTCTGTGTACTTAATTGCTTCCTTTCAGCAAGCCATAAAGAATTAGTCCACAGGAGCACTGTAGAATCAAGGGAGCTCTGTCATTGGGGACCACTGCAGAATCATCACATGCACCAGCAGGACTGAAAAAGGGATAATATTTATGGGTGAACTATGGACACATTAAAATTGGTGAGCATAGAAAATATCCAGGTGAAATTATTTTTAAATAAGAAGCAACCGGTTTGTGAGCTTTTTGTGACGCATGTTGAAAAGGTTTGGGTTAGGGCTGGATGGGAAGCACTAAGGAAAGCTGGTGGCTTTGTACTTCTATCATCAGATTGGATTGCTCTACAGCAGGGCTGCAGCTCCATCATTTAAAGCACCTAGGAAGGATAAGAATATGGGTGTAGAGGTCAATTTCAGAATGAAAATTATGCAATCTACACAGGCAAGAAAAAGGAAAGCTGGTTTATAAGGCTGGATCACACAACAGGGCACATTTAAGAGCAGTGTGTCAGGCACAGATAAAATTGTACAAAATTCTTCTTTAAAGCAACAATTATAGTTCTGATCGTATCCATTCAAAAAGATTGCATTCAGACTGCAGTCAATGCAATAAAGGCTATAAGACTGATCACAGAAATTAAGAGCCTATTACAGATGAGGAAACTAGAGTACCTATTCTTGATTAGTCTAGAAGTACCTGAGAGATGTAAATATTAGGAAGGCAGAAATGTATGTATACTAAAAGATGTTGGTGGTGCAAAAAGACAAAAAAATTCATAGAACATAACAAATTTAAGGTCAGAAATGAGAAGAAGATTCACATACATGAGCAGAGCAATGTTTTGGAAAGATTCCCTAATGGTAACAGACGGGGCAAGAGTCCCTAACAGTCTTAAATGAAACGTGATAAATGCAGAGAGGAGTTGAAAGATTAAGTTGCTTGATATAGTTCAAAATTGCATATAATGCTCCCAGATACCCTTTTTCAGTCTCTTGTGGTCTTTGAGTCTGATTTCCTGATGAACATAAGGCAAGGAGCCTTACCTGGTAAGCTCCTTGGGATGCTCAGTGAGGTACCAGTAAAGCACCTCTCACCTTCTCTGTAAAATTACAAGACCAAACTAATTTTACTGCTTGGTTTAAAAGGGCCTCTGACTGACTGAAGTTAAGTTTGGATGAGTACAAAGGTGCACCGTAGGATCCCTGACCGCCCTTGGCAATGTGAGCTCAGACCTGTTCTGCCAGAAGACAACAGTTTGTGCCACCACCTCAAGCAAATTCCATTTTGAGGCTGGCTTAGATTTTTCCCATACTGTCAATCAAAACAAGAATTTACTATTCCTCTGTGTGCATGCTTCACCCCTCTTCCTAAAACTAAACAAACCCCAGACCAATCTCTCAATCAGAATTGCCAAACCTTGACACCATTGCAGATATAATGGGTGGGTCGCCAATCAGAAAAGACTCATGGATGGAAAACGAAGCTGCAGTTTTCGGTATCTTATACTGCCAGACTAACATGGAACAGAGATCAATGTCCAAATTAAACTCCAGCATGGAGAAGAAGTTTCCCAAAGAGTTAGTCAGAGATGCTTGGTCTGGAGTGATTTACAGACCTGAGTAAGGATTCCAGGAGCTGGCTCCTGGGCTGAGGTTTTGCTGGTGTTAGGAGGAACTCCAGGTGGAGTAAATTGATAATACTCCGCTTTAACTATGTCCTGCTAATAGATGCTAGGTTTTCCAGGTAGTCTTTTGTTAGCAGATCAAGACAACTCCAACAGACTCAGGTATCATGCTGTCAGGGTGCAATGAGCGCCAGCTGCTCCCTACAGGAAGGGGAAACCAAGCACGAGAGTAGGGGCTGCAGAGGAAGTCACCCCACCAGCAGGAATCTCCAGGCAAGTCCATAAGACAAGCCAGGTCCGTGGTCAGAGTTAGTGGGATCATTCTTCTTTATTAACGTGCTGTCTTTTGGTTGCTGTTATATTTCATTAGTTGTATCGAATCATGACTTATCTTGCACTCTGAAGTGATCATATGAAGGTGAGCTGAAGGTTCTCCTGATAGGACCACAGAATTAAAATGGAAATCTTTGGACCTTTGTTAACACAACACAACATCATCCACCTTTATCCATTTAGCTAGGTTTCCCTCATCACTTGAAGAGGAGGTTCTTCCAGAAACACACTCTTGTTACTAGGAAGCTTTTCTTAACTTACAGCCTACATTAACTTATGACCAGTTTAGACCAATTTCATTGAATCATAGAATCATGGAATGCTTTGGGTTGGAAGGGACCTTTAGAGCTCACCCAGCCCAACCCCCCTGCAGTGAGCAGGGACAGCTTTAACTAGATCAGGTTGCTCAGAGCCCCGTCCAACCTGACCTTGAATGTTGCCAGGGATGGGGCCTCTACCACCTCTCTGGGCAACCTGTTCCAGTGCTTCACCACCCTCATTGTAAAAAACTTCTTTCTAATGTCTAGTCTAAATCTATTCTTCTTTAGTTTAAATCCATTATTCCTTGTTCTGTCACAACAGGCCTTATTAAAAAGATTCTCCCCATCTTTCCTGTAGGCCCCCTTTAAGTATTGGAAGGTCGCACTAAGGTCTCCTCGCAGCCTTCTCTTCTCTAGGCTGAACAATCCCAACTCTTTCAGCCTGGCCTCATAGGAGAGGTGTTCCAGCCCTCGGATCATTTTGGTGGCCCTCTTCTGGCCCCGCTCCAACAGCTCCATGTCCTTTAGCTGAGGGCCCAGAGCTGGGCGCAGTGCTCCAGGTGGGGTCTCACCAGAGTGGAGCAGAGGGGCAGAATCACCTCCCTCACCCCGCTGGCCATGCTGCTGGGGATGCAGCCCAGGACGGGGTTGGCTTTCTGGGCTGCAAGCGCACATTGCCGGCTCATGTCCAGCTTTTCATCCACCAGTACCCCCAAGTCCTTCTCCGCAGGGCTGCTCTCAATCTCTTCATCCCCCAACCTGTGCTGATACCAGGGGTTGCCCCGTCCCAGGTGCAGGACCTTGCACTTGGCCTTGTTGAACCTCATAAGGTTCACAGAGGCCCACCTCTCCAGCTTGTCCAGGTCCCTCTGGATGACATCTCATCCTCCTGGTGTGTCAACGGCACCACTCAGCTTGGTGTCATCTGCAAACTTGTTTATTATTATGCTTTCCTCTTCAACGTTCTAATTTACTCATGAACAAACCCCAGACTGCCTCTCAGCAGCACCAGTAGATTACACAAGACAAAAATTCCTGTATCATTCCAGACACATGCCTTTCCACTTCAAGGGAGTCCTATTTGTCCTTTCTGTATTCCACTGCTAGTATAAATTCACCTTTCCTTGCAGAAAGCCCTTAGGCTCACAGAACATCCCAGCAAGAAGGTTTTTCCTATACTTAATGTGCAAGAAATTGAGGGCTTGCAATTCTGGCCTCAAATTGGGAACTTGCGCTGCTGTATGTCCAGCCTCTCCTAAATGCAGCCAGCGTGTGTGGTGTATCTATATGGAAAGGGAAAACCAAAAGTTGCCTTGTCGCACAGAGAAAAAGTTTCCCAGCAATAAGTCAAAGTGGAATAATGATCACACTGTTCAGACACACCTTAGAAACATAATGAATAGAGCTGACAGGCACAATCTGGAGGTCTAGAAATATATTTGTCATCAAGGGATTAAAACGGAAAAGGCTTGGGTTACAAGCACCAGCAGAAAATCCATTTCCTATCATGTGATGGTGGCAGGCACTGCCAAGGCCAGGATGTGTTTTACCTCTGTAAGCAGTGCACCAGTCCCGTCTGGGTCTGTCCTGGAGCTATCTCCGTGTCCCTAACACTCCCTGACATGCTCTTTGAACCCACGGAGCAAAGTTTATACTGTAGATTAGGTTTGCTTAACATTAACTCCCTTCCCCACCCAAAAACCTGACGTCTTCTCCTCCGATCCAGGAAATGAGAGGTTGGAGGACAATAACCCAGTTGGGCATGGGAGAGGGAGCCATATCCTGACAACCAGGGGCACCGGTGTGATGCTGCCGTCAGCGTCCTGACAGTCAGAGATCGTGTAGCTTCTTCTGAAACTTGCAGGAGTCAGGTGCTGGGCATCTCCAGGAAGTCAACTTACTTGTCAGTGTTTTTGATATGACTGCAAAAGAGGGCTTTACAGGATGTTCATGACCTCATCCCTTATCCTGAAGCTTGTCATCTCTTTATAGTCTCTGTGAATGTCGAAGGGAAACTGGGAAAGACTGAATTGTTCTTCCTCAGATCATAGTGAAAGTGCTGACTGATCAGTTTGTTCTGTCTTGGGATATTTCCTGGAAGAAGTAATTTTATGTTTTATAACTTCATGGCTGTGGTCCATCTCTATTCAGCAAGCTTTCGAGTAGTTCTGGAATGATACAGCCCATCCATATTGGCTGCTTTCTGTGCTGTGATTCACCAAGAATCGTATCGCTGCCAGACTAAAAAGCAACCAGAGAGGGCCTCGCTAAAGTGTGGTCACCCTTAACCAAGTTAGATGACTGTTACAAGAAGTGGAAATTAATTAGTGCTTATTGGTTTTGTGGGTGGTTTTTCGGGTAAGTGGAAGATAGGTTGCATATCCAGGAATCCTATATGGCCTGGAAACAAGGGAATACTTAAAAGCTGTAATAAAAACACTCCTGCTTTTACCTCCTAGACAGAGAAAGCATCCAAGAAACACACCCTCCTTCACAGAGCTCTTGCAGACACAGACCCTTTGAGAATATTTTGCTCTCATGAGATACCAAGGGGATCTTTCTGCTGCTGAAGAGTCGGAAATATTAGAATGAGTTTCCTGGAAAGGATGTGGGGTTTCCATCAGTGGATGTCTTTATGAGAAAGTGAGATAAACATCTGTCAATATTAATATAAGCATACTTGAACCTGGCTTACAGAGGTCCCTCTGAACATAGAGTGATTCAATCACCCAGTGCAGAATTCATGTGAGTCTTAGTGCAGCAGTTGCTAAGGAGAGAGTCTTCTTGATCGCTTAACGGCCAAGACATCATGATCTTAGAGATCCTTTCCAACCTTAATGATTCCTAGTTTTTACTTGCATTAAAAAAATAATCCAGCCACCAAGCCAGGAAACATGAAATTATGACTGTACCCTTAAACTGGTTTAGTGGTGGACTTGGTAGTGCTAGGTTAGTGGTTGGACTTGATGATCTTAAAGGTCTTTTCCAACCTAAACAATTCTGTGATTCCATGTCCTGTCATGACGTTGTAATCCCATTTTGGCTGGAAAACACCTGGAGAACATGGAAAGCCGAAGCAGTGAGAGGATCTATGTCGCAGCTAGGCCTCTATTCACCTGAACCGTGTAACAGTTGTCCCAGAGGGTACCACTAGAACGGAACCAGCATTTTCTGGTTGAGGCTGCAAACCCTGGTCCTGGTCCTTGCAGACATAAAATTCCCAAAGACATCTGAATTTGCGATCGGCACAAGTACTCACTGCATTGCAGTATAGGCAAGCATTTTTGAGCTATTCTTTCACAAAAGGGTTGTCTGCTTTGTATGTCACGCATCATGTTCAAGCATCCCTTTCAGCAACTGCCAGCACCCCTTTTTGCTGTCAGAGAGAAACCATGGCGTCGCATCTCATTTCTCATCTTCAACTTTGAAAGAACACTGAGAAAAAAGTAGGAATGGTGATTTTTCAGTGCTGTTGCTTCACAACAATATTCTGGTAATCGTTATTTCTTCATATCAAGGAAATGACAAGCTGCTCCATAAAGAAATAGGATGTACTGCTTTTTTTTTTTTTTTTTTGCTAAAGCAAAACACTTGCTTCTATCATGATGATTGTGATGTCTAATACAATTTAATCTGAGAAATACCTGAAGTCAAATATAAGTTTGAGCAGTGGGAGGGAGGGCATAGAAGGTGCTGTGCATTTTCAGTAGGGCTGCCAGTCAAGTGATTTGCATCGTCTTCATTTAATGAACAAGCCCGGATGGAAGGACCCTTTGACCATGTTTGTTCATCATTAATACATCCAATGTCCTAACTCGTACACAGTAATAAAACTGGAGGACGTTGTCCTCCCCTTGCAGATATGACTCTAGAAAGGCTGAAGGAAAATTAAACAAACCCCTTTTCAGTTTTCAGCTTCTGATCTGCAATATAATAAACCATAAAATTACGCTATCTGACATAGAAACATCTATCACAACTCCTTTTATCACAGTTATTTGTTCAGAAGATAACTCAATACTCACCAGCAGCAGAGCAATGTTTGTTACAATATCTTCTTCAAAAAGCCTCTGTGGAGCTTTCTGATAGAATATTAAGATTCTTGGCAAAAGAATTTTTTCATCCTTCCAAAAAGTGTTTGCTTTCCATGGCATATTTCAGTATGTGCAGTAAAAGGAAATACCTAAAGACCACTAATTTTCCCAAGGACAAAGCACAGTAGGACCTTGTGGGAATTGTATTTTTGGTACCTCAAGTCCCCCTTCCCCGGTCTGGGCCAAATTTTTCAGTTAAACTACATCTCCCATGATGCTGCAGTGCCAAATGTTCTCAGGGAGGTGAAACTATGAGGTATTTGCTGTCCAGGGAAGTGAGTGGGTACAGAAAATATTGGTATTACAGTCCAATGAGAAACTGCTACATATTTTCCAAACGTGTATGTTCAGGCTTTAGCCAAAAGCTTTCATTTTTCAGCTGAATGAGTTTTTACCAAAAATCAGTGTTTTCTGTGGAAAAATCAATATCACATTCTAACCTGCTGGATTTTGAACTACAAAGGCAAAATGAATCTCAGAGGAGCTATACCCAAAAGACTGGATTTTCAGCTGGTGTCAATTAACTTTAGAAGTACTTGTTATGAGGGGAGCAATGCTGACTTAGAGGAGCTAAAGATTAAGCCAAAGTTCTGTAAAGTACTGTGTGTTCTCCAGACAAAAAGTAATACATATTTTCTCTTTAAACCCTGGCTCAGGCAGAAAATGTGGAAGAATACACTATTCTTCTTAAAAGAGTCTTTTCACATATCCAGTTGTTTCACTGTTCCCATCCTCCTGTGCTAACTTTATTTGATCTAATTTTTTAGATGTGTTCAGTTACTATCAATGTCATGTATAATCAGGAAAGAAACTGAGAATTTTGTTTTTATATCCATGTTTGCACAGTCTTGGTATTATGTTTAATTTAGTATTGTGAGTCTCCTTCTTGCTTTCTGTACCTGTTTCCATCTACTGCTTTCTGTATTTTTAGACAGTGCCCATGCAATTTCTGCCATGCTATCTGTAATACAGGAGGAGCTGCCTGCAAAGATCTTTAAAGGCACTGTATTGATCTTTCAAAACTTCCGTTACAGCACTCCTTGTCTTGAAGTTATATAAACAACTTGATGAATTTTAATTTTCTGATGTAATAACTATTGTGCTACTCATTACAGTGGGATTTAGGTGATCAAAGACAGACCTATGTGAGTATTGTATGTATCTACATCTAAAACCATCTTCCCAGCCTCTCTTTCTAGTCAAAGGAGAGAAATGGGCACTTTTGGGTGTGATTCAGCTGATCTCTTTTGAACATCTCCTTTAAGATGAGAAGTTGTGCAACTTAAACTCCTTTCACAGTGTTAATTATATCTCCAGGAAATATAAAGGGAGCCAAGGGTGACCAAACCAGATGGAAGTGTTGGTTGGGGAAGACGAATCCCAACTATAGTCTGTCTTAGATTTTTACAGAGACATGCAGCAGTCCTCCATCCTTAGAATCAGAGAATTGTTTAGGTTGGAAAAGACCTTTAAAATCATCCAATCCAACCATTAACCTAACATTACCAAGTCCACACTAAACCAATCAAGGGTAGACTAGACTAAACCATGTCCCAAAGTGCCACGTCTACCTGTTTTTTGAACCCCTCCAGGGATGGGGACTCCACCACCTCTCTGGGCAGTCTGTTCCAATGCTTGACTACCCTTTCAGTGAAGAAATTTTTCCTAATTTCCAACCTCAACCTCCCCTGGCGCAGCTTAAGCCCATTTCCTCTCATCCTATCGCTAACTACTTGGGAGAAGAGACCAACACCCACCTCACTACACCCTCCTTTCAGGGAGTTGTAGAGAGCGATAAGGTCTCCCCTCAGCCTCCTCTTCTCCAGACTAAACAACCCCAGTTCCCTCAGCCGCTCCTCATAAGACCTGTGCTCCAGACCCTTCCCCAGCTTGTCCCTCCATGTGGCTGGAAGGATGTCCCTTCAGGTGCAGATATTGCCAGTGGTGTAAAAAGTGTGATTTTGGTGATATCACAAGACATGTGTGCCATGTCCATCACGTATATGGATAAGCGTGTACACTCCTGGCATAGCAGTGGCCTCTGCTTTTTCATGGAGCTGGGGGTGCAAAACTTCAGGTCCTGTGGCAGATGCTTTTGTGGGCACGTGCTGAAGAACATGCGGAAAGAAAAGCCAGAGATCCAGGCAGAGCTGCAGGAATTGCTCTAGCAGGCCAAATTCAGCCCGCAGGACACAATGCCCACACTAACACTATCTCTGTTTCTTTCAGTGTATAAATCCTGCTTAGGCAATCCTTATCCACACCCTCTCCCAGCTTCCTAATCAGTGTTAGAGAAACAGTCTACATTATTCTTGGTCACCTCCTGGCCATTTTTGATCAGATATCATGATGAGAACAGGTATGACATAATTACCCCCACAGAACCAAAATAGTAATAGCGATGATAATATATTATTATTATTTCTCTTTGTATGTTCGCCCATTTTGTGGCACTGATTTAGCTGAAAAGGGATATGTTTTCATTAAACAAAATGGGATTTAAAGTGAAAAGGCACTGACCTGAAAATTAGACCAGGAGTTTTCATCTCAGAGGTCAGTTGTTCCTGGCAGTAGTGGCAATACATCATCAGTAAGTTGGTTTTAAAATTTAAAGCATTTAGAACAGCCATGCCAAACATATTTTTGCACACATACTTGCCTATTGGAACTGCAGTGCCCTTGCTTTTACACGTAGCAGTAATGGTCTGATACATCTGGAGACAAGCAACTTTATGTTGAAGGAGAAAAGAAAAAAACATTTGAGTACATGTGGTAGTTACCAAACTTCTCATCATACTGTTGGATTTAAGATGCAGTTTCTTTTAGTTTGTACATCAACTCTAGCTACATCTTCATGGATGTACATACAGAGCCATAACCTGTGCAGTGGGTTACCAGTGCTATTTCATAAAACTGCTTAGGAAAGGAAAAGGAACTTTTTGAATTAAACATTTTAAATTAAAACATTAAATTCATCTTAAAAGAGCAAATTAAATTCATTAACCTGTTAAAACATGGACTTAAAATTAAGTCCTTTCTGGACTTATTTTTCTTTTCTTGTGGTCAGGTTCCCTGAGCAGTGGGCTATACTATCTTCCAGGAGTCTGAACTAGCTGGGGACCTTTCCAGCATGAAAAGACTTCTTCCTAACAGTTGTTAGAAACCCACTGCTGTTTCAAAGGTGAATGGCAACTGCAATTGTCTAGCATGTAAGATCAAGTGTTAGAGGTCACAGCCACTGGTCAGGGAAAACACTTAAGCGTGTTCTTGACTTGAATCGCGTGTGTGAAACTGCAGCAGTACAGGGCGGTTAACAAAACCCATCTGGTTCCAGCTTTGCTCGAACTGGTAGATGACAGGTACAGGAAGATGGATCAACAAATGGGTGAGTAGGTGGGAGAGAATAAAGTGTTTCCCCCATGGCTAGTGAGTGGAAAGGGAGTTATCCTCTAGGATGTTAGTCCCCTGTGCTATTAACTAGTTTTCTTCCTTTTTTTTTCTTTTTTGAGTTTTTGGCAGATAATAAACATGCCCCGATGAAAGGGCTTTACAAGGGTTTAGGCTTAGAGCCTAAATGAAACCACGCAGCAGTTTACAACATGTTTAAATCCCGTTGACATCGAGGTGCCATTGATTCGTACTGCAGAGCGTCACTGACCTGGGGCGTACATGATATCACACCAGTGCAATGTCCGTTGTTTGAGTAGCGTGGAGCCGCCAAGTCTCCTACACTGAGTGTTGGACTCATACAATTGACTTCTGACTTGCCTTCCTCCATCCCTGGAAGATGGGTGGGGAGATCCCAGCTCTGTGCAGCACTGCTGGGCCCTGCTAAAGGAGCTTTACCTAGAAGAAAAAGCCCTGCCAGGAGATGTTTGGCAGCTGTAACCTGCTACCATGAGTGTTTCCATTGTATGACCTGCCATCTCCAACGTGACCCCTTACCCATGATGTAGTGTGGCACTGTTTCACGCATCATGGGCAACAGCATTAGCTTTTCCTACAGCAAAATTTACAAAAATGTATTTTACAGGCACATCTTAGACTCTGATTTCTGAAAAACAGTACACTGATCACAAAGCCGTATTTTCAGTATTTACTGTACGTTATTTTTGCTTTAAGTTTTAGTAACCGCTGTGTATACTGAGCCTCATATCATTGCCATTCCCGATTCCAGCTGGCTGAAGATGTTGGCAAGGAGGTTATCAACCCAGATGTGATTTATTATTATTGCCTTCTCCCTTTGTCCAAACATTTTTCTAACCTGTTAAGCTTTCTGTGATCGATAGTTTCAGATGATTTTTCTTTTGCCAAGTGCTGAGCTAAAAATGTCTTTGCTTAATCAAGAAAATATCCGCAGGGGCTAGACTTTAATATGGAGTAATATAGCTAGTTCTTTTGATTAAAAATGTGGAAAAAAGATTGGTAAGAAGCCACCAACTGATAGCAAATTCAGTCTCTAGTTACAGTAGTTTTACTACATAAAATATTACCGTATGATGTTACAGTGCATTTCTCCAGGATGATTTGAATCAGACTGTTCTTTTTCCTTGAAGCTTGTAGTTAGATAAATGCCAGACATCCATTTTGCATACTGAACCGGCTGTTGGCTGTTTAAAAAACTGATCAAGCAATAGGCATTATGACTCTTTAAATCCCAGGTCAGTACTGAGTTGTGCTAATCCTGTGGCAGGCTGCTTCTGGCATGACCCCACTGCTGTTTGCACCAGAGCTTGTTGGAGACCATCACCTGAGGGATAAAAGCCACTTACCAGAAAGCTTGCTGAGAAAAAAAGGGCAGTACCTGAAATTGCTCTTTTTCCCATGGCAAAATAGAGTCAGGGAATAAAGGAAGAGCTGTGAGCAAGTCTCCTGGAGAAGGGTCTCATGAGGACCTTCATAGAGGAGCAAGTATGGAAGAGGACTATAAAGAAGGACCTGAGTTAGTACTCCATTTTTTGTGACAGAGCAGCAATCATATGGCTCCTGGTGTGTGGCTTTGGGTTCTTCCATACCCTATCGTCTCTTTGCTGGAAGGCATCTGGAAAAAAGGGGTGGAGGAGGGATCACCTTGCTTTTGCTGGAGATCCGTGCACAAATCATCCAGAATTACTCTGTGAGAATGCCAGTGCTAGAAGATGGGTGAAAGGACAGGGACAGAGGAAGGAACTGCTAGATCCAAAATAGTCAGCTGAGGTGGTAATCCAGGCAAACATCCTACTTGTCATGTCCGCAGGGTGTGTACTTACAGTGGGGCTAGGACACCAGAGCTTCCTTATAGGTACTGGAGAGAAAGTGCCCCTCTCACTGAGCAGATCTGAAAAAATTTAAATACAAATTTTGTACAGAGATAAATTATGCCCCAGATTGCCTTGACTGGATTGCTTCAGTATCCTCCAAATACAAAGCTAAAGCAGAGGTTCATGTATAACTACATCTTCATTGTGGATGCTCATGGTTCATCAGATGAATCCCACGCGATTCTCCTGGGAGAAACCTCCTGTTTGAGAGGGGCTGGGTGTTTCCCTGGGGACATCCTTTCTGAGAAGCTCCAGCAAAGCTTTGTGCTCAGTGTGAGACACAGGCATAGTTTCAGGTGGTATTTAGTTTGAACTGACGTGTTGGTTAAGCATCCCTGTGAGCTCACGTGAAAGGGGGCCTGGGAAGCAAAGAGCACTCTATAGTCAAATCAGAATCTTACCTTGTCAAACGAATACCTTTTAATTTTCTTGGATCTAGCTGACAAAAGTTTTCTAAACTTATCTAATAATGCTTATTTTGGTCACACTTCTTTGCTAAAGTGGTGTCACTTTTTAAGCAGCTGGAATTGTCATCTTTTTTTTTTTTTAATAAAAACATCTATTAAAATCAGAGATATCTAGTTCATAGTTTTCAACTCGCTCAAAAATCCCAGTGTAAATGCCAATGAAATACACTTTGATTCAAGACCAAGGAAACAGAGGTGGATCAGTATTACAGACAGGGGTATAAATCAAGTGGATTCTGAAATCCTTTTTGGCACGTCAGTCCTAGCGAGTTAGTGGTGGCCAGTGTGATCAGATGGCAAAAGGCAGCCCTTTTTCACACTCCTCTGAAAAAACTAAGCAACTTGTTTCTTCCAGATGTTCTGAAAGGAAAAACAGAAATGCACAGGGTTAGGCCACATCACAGGGGAGAAATCCAGCAGAGACTTAAACATGATTTTCTGAGGAAGTCTATAAAGTCGATTGCTGAAAGCTGGGAGGGTGTGGTGGGGAAAAGTAACTCTATACTGTCTGAGTCTCTTCTACTTTTTCCTTCTGTACTTAGTTTAGCATCCTGTGTTGGAGAGACGATCCTGGCCCAGGTTGCTCTGACAGATACAGCCAGATTTTGTATGCTTGCACTCCTCTGCTATGTCAGGGGAAGGCGTTCTCTTACAAAACATGGGTAGTTCTCAGAGCAATCTGATACGGCTTACAGGAGCCCACAGAAGATGCAGGCAAAATTAGTAGAAATGCTGACATTAAGATCTGGATTCTAGGACCTATCTATATGAAAACACAGTATTTACTTTCTTCGCTTTGAAAACTACAGGCATACTTTATGTGCTCACAACAGAGAAAATAAAACAAATGATGGAATATAAAATGATACAGAAAGAGTTAAAGCTTAGTTTAAGTTTTATTCAGTTGTAAATGGAAAATATTGAGTCACCATTGGAGAAATTAGTTCATGCGCTTTTTCTTTTTTTTTATTTTTCTTTTTTTTTCCCCGAATTGATCTGTCTTGAATTGAAACAGGTTGAGAAATCTTTCTCTTGGCTCCCTGTGTAGTTAGTTACAGGGAAAGCTAATGGAAAAGTCAAAATGGACCATAATGTCAACTTTCTTCTAACAGTGTAAATAAGTTCTACGATTATATATTTCAGGTAAGGACCTTTCCCAATTTATTTGAAGTCTGGAAAGAGAGTCTTTAATGTTTCTTTCCTGATAACTTCTTCTACGGAAATTTCATTTTATGGGAGTGGCAGAGGATTAGAAAGCATTTTCTAATAAAAGACTGTACCCCCAAAATATTTATCAAAAAAAACCCTCACAATGATTTCAATGAGATTTTTTATTTCTTTTAAAAACAAACCAAACAAACCTCTGAGGTTAGATCTTGATATGGTTAAAAGAATAATACATACCATTCTAAATGCTATTAACACATTTATAAAATAAAACAAAAACCCATATAGCTATTTTAAAGTATTTCTTAAAATGAGCTAAGAAAGCTAACATCCAGAAAGAGGGCATTGAAATCCAAATTACATTTATAACCAGTAAAAAAATCTTAGACTATAATTAATCCAGCAGAACATCCAGGAGATCAGCTAATTTGCCAGGACTCTGTCACAGCATTTATGCATGAACTGACCCAATACAAATGAACATCTAAAATTAAACTCAAAAGTTCTGAGTTCATATGAGTGGCAAGGAGCACTACACCCGTCGAGATATTGGAAGGGATAAGATTTATGCTGCTGGCTTTCTGTTTTCCAAGCCTTTCCTTTCCTGTTTTCCAGGAAAAAAAAAAAAAAAAAGTCACGTTTCTTTTAGGTAGGGGAAAAATTTTCAATTACACAACAGGTGTTTAGCCAAATTAGCATAAGAGCAAAACCAATAGAAAAAGCACATGGCAAAACTTTCCCCTATCTGCCCCTCCTTGGGCTTCTCCAAAACGTAATGAAAACATGTAAGTATGTTATCCAAAATCCCCTTAGTGGTTTAGTAAGGTCTGAGGTCATTCCGTGCTTCAGCTAGTAACCCAAGGTGACCTCATAACCAAGTGCATGACTGTATTGCCGTTAAATTGATTAATTGTGGTGCAATCAAAAGATTCCAGTTCTCCTGCCAGTAATGAAGGCCTAGGAACCACGGGTTAATTCTCCAAGTCATTTTCTTTACATAAGTTCATCGACTCCCTGGGTTCCTGGAGACGGATTTGTTTGTAAGACAGGGCATGAGGAGCAGGAGCTTGATGAGTCTGTCCACTTTCGACTGTCTGGAAAGGATCCTTTTTGTTAGAGATGTGGAATGAGTTTTACAAGTCATCTCGGACGGTGTAACTCAGTCCCTCTTTTCCGACAGATTTCCTGGTTCTTACAGATAGCTGGAAAAAAGAGGAGGGATTTGCAACTGTTAAGTTTCTTTTCCTCTGCTCTCCAACATTTTTCAATCGTAACAAAAAATGTTAAAGTAACAAATTTTAAAGAAAGCACCAGAATTTGTACAAGTTTCAGATCATAGAATCACAGAATCATGGAATGCTTTGGGCTGGAAGGGCCCTTCAGAGCCCACCCAGCCCAGCCCCTGCAGTGCCAGGGACAGCTTTAACCAGCCCAGGGTGCTCAGAGCCCCGTCCAGCCTGGCCTGGGATGGTGCCAGGGATGGGGCCTCCACCGCCTCTCTGGGCAACCTGTGCCAGTGCCTCACCACCCTCACTGTAAAACATTTCTTCCCTATATCCAGTCTAAATCTATTCTTCTTTAGTTTAAATCCATTACTCCTTGTCCTGTCACAACAGGCCTTGCTAACAAGCTTGCCCCCCCGCTTCCTGCAGCCCCTCTCAGCCCTGCCAGGCCGCACTCAGGCCTCCCCGCAGCCCCCTCCTCTCCAGGCTGAGCACCCCCAGCCCCCCCAGCCCGGCCCCGCAGCAGAGGGGCTCCAGCCCTCGGGGCATTGATGAATGTTATGGGCTAGCTGGATATTCATTCCTAGCAAACTGCTAAGGCCTTGACCAGTGCAAAATTACCATCGCTTTAAAATCCCAGTTACTGTACTTGCCGGTTTTTTGTGAAAGACAATACTCTAAGTACTGCAAAGTCTTCTTTAGAACAGGCTTCTTGTATTTAATGTCCATGAAGGATTTAGCACATGAGGTGCTGAGGGCAACAAAAGATGGGATTCATCTTGTCTAATTTTACAGTGCAAGCCTGCAAAGATGAACTCATCATCTTGACTCTCACTTACACCCGATGGAGGTTTCTATGGCCTGATTATAGAATCATAGAATCGTTTAGGTTGGAAAAGACCTTTAAGATCATCCAGTCCAACCATTAACCTACACTACCAAGTCCACACTAAACCAATCAAGGGTAGACTAGACTAAACCATGGCCCAAAGTGCCACCTCTGCCCGTTTTTTGAACACTTCCAGGGATGGGGACTCCACCACCTCTCTGGGCAGCCTGTTCCAATGCTTGACCACCCTTTCTGTGAAGAAATTTTTCCTAATTTCCAACCTAAACCTCCCCTGGCACAGCTTGAGCCCATTTCCTCTCATCCCATCGCTGGTTCCTTGGGAGAAGAGCCTGACCCCCCTCCCTGCCCCCTCCTGTCAGGCAGTTGTAGAGAGCGATCAGGTCTCCCCTCAGCCTCCTCTTCTCCAGGCTGAACACCCCCAGCTCCCTCAGCCGCTCCCCACCAGCCCTGTGCTCCACACCCTGCCCCAGCTCCGCTGCCCTTCTCTGGACACGCTCCAGCACCCCAATGTCCTTCTTGTGCTGAGGGGCCCAAAACTGGACACAGCATTCCAGGTGCGGCCTCACCAGTGCCGAGCACAGGGGGCCGATCCCTGCCCTGCTCCTGCTGGCCACACTACCCCTGACACAAGCCACAATGCTGTTGACTGCCTTGGCCAACTGGGCACACTGCTTGGCCACCTGGGCACACTGCTGTCAGTCCCATTTTAGACCTCTCCTTTGGACAAGTCATCCATTAAGTGCAAATGATGATTAACCCAGTCGGTTAGATTGGGTGTAGTTGTCCACAAATAATCAGGCGGATCCCATCACTAACTATGGTTTGAAGTTTGAAAATTTCCTCTTTAATTATCACTACAGCAGGGCACTAAAAATAATTTAGGTTTGATCAGGCCCACTCTAATTCATTTTCCATTATTAATGCTTCAGCTGCTTAGGTTTTTCAAGCTAGCTTTAAGGAATGTTTCCTCATTTATCTGTCTGTTTTATCAAAATGGAAAGCTTTTCATGTTGTGTTGTGGTTTTGGTTTTTCTTAATAGATAATATAAAAATATTTTTATTAAAAATACTAATTCCATTGCTAGTTTTGTTCCAAATTTCTCTGTTATTCTGTTTTCTCTCACATTGTTCTCCTCTCCCTTTGTACCATCAGAGAACTTTTGCTCTCCTTTTAAATGTTGTTCTTTTTAATTTTTTTTAAGAGAGGAGACATGGAGGGATCGAAAAAATGCAAGAATCCTCAAAGTTCCAAAATGTTTATTTAAATTTCTGCCATTTGCATAGTTCAGAAGCACTTTCAAATTCATGCATTATGTAATGTCTTCTGGATTTGGGGTTATCAAAATCAAGATGTAATTTTAGTTTTCATCACCACAAGTAACCAGAAAACATTACCTGGACAGTCCAAAATAAAGAACAGGAAAAGGTCATCTAGATTCCTTTGGGAAAGTATATTTTCTATTAAGTTTTCTGCTGCTCTTTCAAGTCCACTTTTACATGCAGGTAAAGTTTTTTTCAAACTAGATTGTTTTAAATAAAAGTAGAATTTCTAAATTAATATTTTCTTCATAAAAACTTTATTTGCTATTCTTTTGTGTCTTCTGATGATTATTTTCTCTTCATAATATTAGAGACAAAATAACCATAATGACTGACATGCTCCATCAACTAAAAATCCAGTCTTTTTAAAGGAGCATAGAAAATGAAATCCATTAAAATATTGATAAAATATAATGAAAATATTTTAATGCTTTAATTTTGAAACTTGTCTGAACTTTTAGTGGTCTGTGGAAGTATCTTGAGCAGCTTTTGCAATTTTTTATGCCCTGAGTGGCAATGCCTGCTGATAAATTACACATAATAAAAAGATCTCGATGTTGGGATGTTTTGCTCACACTCTTCTCAGTTTTTAACATGCTCCTTATGGCATTTAACTCTTTGCTGTCACTCCTTGCCTTTGTCTACAAATATTTGTAGACACCTATTCTACCTCTGTGCTAGTAAACCTTTGGCTAGCTTAATTCCTTCACTCTGACAATTAAACTGTTCACGGCAGTCCTAGGAGAAATCTTTGGGAACTGTCCTCTTCAGTTAATTTTACAACTGTGGTAATTCCACCCAGCTGGCTTTCTGGATTGTATTGTGAAATACCTCCAGATAGTTTACAATTTACTAAGTGCATAGTGTCCTTTGAAGTCAGACTGAAAAATATCAGCCTGACTCAATGGGATTTCATATTTCTTATTCCGGTGTTTGCCTTAGTGATTCATATGACTTCACCTGTGAAAGTGGCTCCATGGCAAACACCTTCTGCATCGCAACATCCAGCTGCCCTGGGCCTGGCTCTCACCCTTGTGGTAGACACGGTGCAGTCATAACTGAACAATGAGGGTTGAGACTATTTTTAGAAGCATGGGAAGTTGAAAATCAACAGAGGGTTTAATAACAGGAGAAAAATAATATCAGTGCCTGTATTTCTAAGCATGTCATCCTCTTTTACAAAATGAATGTATGGTATATTGCATCAAATGCTAGACATGTGGTACTAACTGTCACTGTGACCTTTCATGAGGAATGTACTCATCAGCCTCTAGCTACCACAAGAATAGAAGCTGAATGTATAGACAATGCAAAGTCGTATGGACGACCTTCATATAACTTGAAATAGCCCTGAATTTTGCAAGACTCAGTCCTTTTGGAGTGGCAGCTAGACACTAGCTAGGTTGCACTTGGGCAGCTCAAATGGCACTGGACTCTTACAGGTGTGCAAATAAATCAAGAACTCACAGTAAGGTAGAAAATCCAAAGTGGTATCTTCCCCTCTACTCAGGGAAGGGCATTAGGTCCTTTAGGAGAAACTTTAACGAGAACATAGGAGTGGGGTGACGCATCTCCTGCAGATGAGGCCTGTCCCTTTCCACTGACTTTAGAAAGAGCTCAGAAAACATGCATAGAATAGATGTCCAGCTTTTAGACAACTCAACTCAGGCAGGATTAAGTCATGCTGTGGTGGGGCAAATTCTAGAAAGGTTAAAATTATGAACAGTTTGGAGGAAGAACTGTACTTTCCTGTACAGGAGTATGGTAGTACTAGCTTTGGGTCAAAAGAGGCCAGGATGGTATGTAAGATTGTCTTTGCAGAGGACTCAGTGTGTCTGCATGTGCATCGGTCTACGCATCATGGCATTGCAGCAGCACTATCCTGAAACTTTTGCACAAAGGAAATTGTTTTTGCCAAATCCTGGAGTGCACTACTTAGTGAGCCTGGAAATTCAGTTTCGCTGGCAAGTTGCTTGCAGTTATGCAAATTAAAAGTAATAATACCTATTATATTAGGTATTCCAAAGCAAGACGTGGGATTCAGCTCACAGATTAAGAAATCTAAATGTATGTATTGACTAGGTTCTTTCTTGGCCATAACAGGAGCTCACACCTTGGGCTCAATCCAGTTCTGCACACAGAGGAGTCTAGCTCCAGCTGAGATCCCCAGGACATACCTCATGACCTCCAGTTGCTGCTCCAGAACAATACAGTTGTCCTCTAGCTCCTGTGTCCCACCACTGAGCCCCATGGGGACGTTTCTGATGCCTTAGGGTATTTCAAATGACATGACACCAAAGTGTGGACAACTCAGCCAAGCACACAGCGCTCTTGCATAGACACCTATGTTGTTGAAAACTGTATGACTCAGTTCCCTAAACATGGGTGTTTCAGGGAGTTTCAGACAGTGTACCTGAGATATCCATATGAGCCTATGACAGCACTGAGGAGTCTTGCCCTTGCTGAGTGATACTTGAAATATTTATGAATATATAAAATAAAATAAAGATGGTCCCTTGCCTCTGACCTAGCCAGTGGCAGATTTTCTGGGGTCAGACCTGTGAAGTCTCTTCAACGGTTTTCTTGTGGCAATATTTGCCACAGTAGGCACTGTCTGGTTTGCTAGACATGCCCAAATAGCCACATATCCAGTTACTAGAAGTCTTTCTGTCAGCTTCTCTGGAATTTGAATAAAGGGTTATGGTAAGGCAGGTTGGAAAATGAAAGAAACAGAGCCTACTGTTAATTAGGTTTGCTCAGAACTAATGCCTTTTTTTAATTCTGGTTATTTTTGACATGATCTTTTTGCACAAATGTTGTTGTCTGCAGCGGTTAGCACCAAGCCAAGTCTTAGATGCTTTGCAAGGTTTCTTCCAGCACCATGGGGGTCACCAGGTCACCCTTTTTCCTATTTAATGTTAATAGCTAGTCGTGATTCGCAGTCCTGTTGTCAGATGTGAAGGCTGATAAAGGGGCTGTGAGCCGAGGAATGTTATTTTTCATCACTTGTGTTGTTTAACAAACGTCTTGCAACACAAGGCTGAAGTGTTCAACATCCAAACCCCAAAGCACTTCATACTTCTAACCTCTTCTTTCTGCCTCTAATCTCCTTCAGGAACAGAAGGCGGCAATTTCCAAGGTCAACATGTTCCCTTTTATTCAGATACTCTTTTGAAAGAGAAAGAGGGAGACACATTCATTTTGACCTATGAATTCCAAGTTTTAGAGGACTCTAATGAATAACCCTCCCCCCACCTGAAAGGCCCATTTCTAACATACCTCAGGAATAGCCAGATCTGATAGGGAATATCATTCAGAATTCTTTCATGTAGCTCATTTCCTAATCTCTTTGCTCCATCACTGGAAGGTTAATAGGAAAAACAACAAATGGGCATATTGCTGCAATCAAGCAAAAATCCCAACTCTGTTTACGTGGTTACACAGCTTTCATGTGAAGACAGCAAACAGATGGGTCCCTGAACAGAAAGACACCTATATCTGTACTTCTTTTGCCTTAATGGGAAGTAATTTCATCCTCTACCTTGTGTGGCAGTGCCCAGAGGCCAACACTGAGATGAGACCTGTGTCAAGGAAGGTGCTACAGAGATTCATTGCAAGAAGCCCCAGAGAACTGATAATTAAAATGAATAGTTATATTCCTGTGTGACTGAGACCCAGGAGCTTATGGCTGGGCTTCCTTTGAGTAAACAGATTCATCTAATGTGAATGTCTGTATCCAAGCTACCACCCTAACCATCCTTTATAGTCAAAGGAAAGAAATTGGCCCTTTGAAGTGACTTGCTGGAAAGCAGTGACCTCACCACAGACTAATCTTCTCTGTAAGCTCTATAAAGAGATAGGGAGAGGTGGTTCTGTGCTCCCGTTGGTCATAGGCACTCCAAAGCTGGAGTGGGCAACCTCCTAAATGGAAAACCAGGAGATACTAGTCCTTGAGCTAAAGTCTCTGGAACAATAATAAACTCCTGTTCCGCAAAGACCAACCACAGGGTGGGACTTCATACCCTCATTCATCAGGCTATAATTTTTGACAGGGTCAGGGTGATTAAAATGATGCATGGTAGACAACAAGTTGAACGTGAGCCAGAAATGTGTCCTTGTGGCAGAGGAGGCCTACAGCTGCATTAGCAAGTATGCTGCCAGTAGTTGAGGGAGGTGGTACTTCTCCTCTACTCGGAAGTGGTGAGACACATCTGGGGTACTGTGAACAGTGCTGGACTCCCCAGAACAAGAGTGGAATGGAAATAGTGGACCCAGTCCAGTGGAGGCCATGAAGGTAGTTAAGGGATCAGAGCATCTCTCATACAAGGAGAGAGTGAGAGAGCTGGCTTGTTTACCCTGCAGAAGAGAAAGCGCATGAGGATCTTATCAATGCTTATAAATACCTGATGAGGAAGGAGAAAAGAAGATGGAGCCAGGGTCTTGTCAGTGATGCCCAGAGACAGGGCAAGAGGCAATGGGCACAAATTGAAATCCAGGAAATTCTGTTTAAACAAAGGAAAGCTCTTTTCTTCTGTGAGGGTAGCTGAACACTGGAACGGGTTGCCCAGAGAGGTTGTGGAGTCTCCATCCCCAGAGTTATTCAAAACCTGACTGGACACAGCCCTGAACATCTTTCTCTAGCTTGGTTGGACTAGACGACCTCCAGAGACCCCCTCCCAACCTCAGCAGTTCTGTAATACTGCATTGATGTATCCAGACCCATAAAAAGAAAGGCAGAGCCCACCTCAGGCCCAGGTGGAAGATGCAATGCAAACAAGAGAAGGAGCCAGAACAACAGGAGAAAAATATAAGGGTCTCTACTTAGGGAACCTGCACATGCTGGTCATTGACAGTGACTGAGGACCTCACCCACATTGGCAGCCTGTGCTATCTGTTTGGCTGACAGAGGACAAAGTTGTACGTCGTGCTGCATGGACCAGGCTCCACAGTGCTGCGCCTTTCTTTGCAGCAGGGAGATGTTTATTTACAGCATTGAAGAACATACATTACTTAGACCAAGGAAAACAAATAATTAAAATAACGAGGCAAAAGCTAAAGCAAATAAAGGCACCTTATATCTCACTCTGAAGACAGGTCCTGGACAAAAGCCAAAGAGGAGGAAATTCCAAAGTGAGAGGGAGAGGGAAGCCCTTGACAGAGAAAATGCTGAGTTACTGGTACTCACAAAGTCTCGGGACAAAGGGGAAGATCTATTTTCTACTCCCTTATACAGCTGTTTCTGAGTTTCAGCATTTCAGTTTTGACTTGGGATAAAGTTGATTTTTTATGGCCTCACAGCTGTTAGGAGGTTTTAAACAAGAGCAAAGTAGGTATAAAATATCCCCCATGCTGCAACGACAGATCTAGCTATGCACTTTGCCAAGGTATCAATAACAGCATTGAATTATGCTCATAAATGTGAAAGATCTCATCCAAGCCATGTTGAAATAAATGAAAAAGACTTTCTTGGATGTTGGAAAGATTCAGTCTGGCCTCAGAGGTGGTGATTAAAACAGATAATGCACAGATTTCACTATGACCGCAGGAGTCACTGGAGAGCAGAATTGTAAATACATTGATAGCACCACCCCATATATTTATATATAAATAAATATATTTTATTTATATCAGCCACCATGTGCCAGCATGAAAAGTACTTACTACTTACTCAGCTCCTTCACTTGGTCCACTCTGAAAGGTCTGAGGCATGAATAGACTTTTCAACTATGAGACTTTGCCCATGTAAAATGAGTGTCCAACTTGGGGATAAACAGCTGGGCAGAACGCTAGCTGGTTTTATCAATCATTTTTATCTATTTTGTATACCCGCTGCAAGATGATGGAGAAGCAGTCTCTAAAATTCAATGTCTGGAGCCAGGAAGTGGAAGTGTTTAGGCAGTCACTCAGTCTTGACTCCCTCAAAGTGTTGGCTATGAATGTCACCTTTTTGTTGCTGTCAGAATTACTTGAAATAGCTTTCGTCCTTGTTTTACTTCTGCAATATGCAAGTCAGGGCACTGAAGCTGAAAAGAATGAGATGAATTGTGGCAACCATTAGTCAGTGCTAAGGCCTTAGCTTTGACTTTTGAATGGAGATTTGCAAAGCGTTACCCAATCCTCCTGACATTAAAGCTTCTCCTTTTTTTCTCCTTCTTTTTACCTTTTTTTTCTTTTTTGCAGGTGAGTCTTGATTGAGTAGCCCAGAACCATTCAGCTAATTGGTAACATTCACTTGTGTATATAGATATATACAGATACACGCCCACATGTGCCTGGGTGAAATCTCATACCAGCATTTTTGTTCTTATATAAGACACGGTTACTTTTCTTGTCTATTTTCAGTGTGGTTTTCTGTATTTATATCAGTATTAAATGTAATTTATTAAGTTTACAACCTTGACAGTGTGAATACATTGCCATTTATTAGGCATTGGCAAGGCATTAAAACATCTGTTTTATAAGAAACACAGTACTTTTCTGGAGCTTTTGTTCTGTTAGATGGAATTACGTTGGAAAACTCTCCAGAGAGAAAGCTCTGGCTCAACATCTTCTAGCCACATTCTTGCCAGAGTCCTTGGTGCAAACTTGGTATCAACAGTAGGGGAAGTTACAGGATTGCTCCTTTCCTAGACCCTACTGCAACATCCAGATGACCTAGGGGAAAGCAGGAAATAGAGGGAGAGAAGCACAGAAAAAAAAAATGGGAGAAAATGGGGCTCCATCACTCTTAGCATGCATAGCTTACGTATGTTTTAAAGCCAGAAGAAACCACCTTGTGTCAACCTAACCTGAGCTTTGGACAACATAGCTCAAGTACTCACTCATAGCTGAAGCCTGACTGGTGCCTTCAAGTACGAGTACAGAACAAGTACAACTAGAAAGTGCCAGTGTAGCAAATGAAGGATCTGTGCACATGACAGCTCTCAGCAGAGGTCAAACATGGGACTGAAGACTGAAAGCTAGATTTACCAGATCTGCACAAGGAGCAAGTGCAGTCCTCTTAAACAGACTTTTAATCACAGAATCATGGAAAAGTTTCCTTTGGAAGGGACCTCCAGTGGTATCTCATCCAACTACCTTTTCAAATGTTAACTTCTTTTCAAGGCTAACTGTAAAGCTAGAACAAACACTGTTTGTTCAGTTTTGAAAATGTCCAAGGATGGAGACTGTACAGTGCCTCTATGGAATTATAGGAAGGACACTAAGGAAGGACAACCCAGCTATAAAACCTGTACCAAAGGTGATAATGACACCAGCAGGCTTGGAACTACAGCTTCCAAGTGGCAATGTGCCACAGTGAAAAAAAAAAAAAAAAAAATAAAAACAGATTACCATTGAACCAATGTCAAATAAAATACTTCCGGTCAGATCAGTGAATCCAAGTGAAACATTCCAGTTTCAAGGAATGCTGAAATATTTCATTTTTGGTAAAAAATGTTGAAGGAAAACATTTTGACAGATGCATTTCCATTTAGTTAAAGAAAGAAGAACTAATCTTCTCATCCTAATTTAGAATGAAAACAGAGCTTGCAATCTTAGAATACCCCCCAGAATCCAAAATTATAACTATTATTCAGTATAAAGAATGTGTAAGGCCTGTGCAAAGTAGGAGATCAGTAAAGTCAGTCATACCGGATCTTCTGGACCTTGACATTTGTGAATTTATTACATAGCCATGAACTTTAAAATATATACACTGCTGCATACAAATAACCATCTTACTACCCAAAACTTTGTGGAGGAATTGGATAGATTCCATTTATTAAAAAAAAGCTAAATCAAATGTACAATCTTTCCCAAAAGCAAGTAGTTCATTTTAAATAATTGCATAAACAGAAGTAAAAAGCTCCCTTAAAAATCATATATCAATCCTTGGATCATTCTCCAACCTTAGCTATGGTGGAGTTCACTACTGCATGCTGGGAATACACACTTTCAGCTTCATCAGTCTGCTTTCTGTAAAGTTTCAAAGGTCCTGGCTGTGACTTGATATTTCCTGCCACTGTTTGCTGGCTTTGTGTCCCTTTGGAGCAGAACAAGCACTGGTCTACAGTTCTGTGGGAGTCAATGGCTGTCTTGGAAATCTATGAAGGACTTACAAGAAAACTGATCTGAGAGTGACTGCAGGAGGCAGCGTCTTCTTTTGATGACTGTTAAAGTCCTCGGTGGATGGGCACTATGTTTGATGACAGACTTACAGAGTTCCTGGAGCCTCGCCCGAGGAAGTGGGGGATCTTGTGCCATTTCTGTTGCCAGTACGTTTAAATTCACTATGCAGACCCTAAACACCTGCCAAAAATGAAAACATATCAGGCAATGACAGTTCAGAAAAAGCTGAAAGCCAATGTGTCAAACTAGCACTATCTTCCTCATTTGCTTCATCATCAAAGAACTGTAGAAAAGTACTTCAAGACAGGTTTTGGGGGCCTGCTGATAAACATCACATACACAAGCCAGAGCATTCTGTGTGTGAAAATAGTTTAAAGTTGGTATTACCCCTTGGTATGGCCAGTCTGCTTCTGCCAAACTAAACTAGCCTGAGGGCTGCTGCAGTTCATGTGAAAGGTTTATAGTTATAAGGAGTCCATACTGCAGCCAGGTGTTGGCTTCCTGCCCTTCGGAGTTCAACAGGGAGTTAGAAAGAGGTGAAGAAGGAACAGAGACAGGACCGGCTGATCTGCCACTGTCTAAGAGCCACCTAGAGAAAGGGAGGGGGGAACAGAGGGTTGGAACACCTCTCCTATGAGGAAAAGCTGAGAGAGTTGGGGGTTTTCACCCTGGAGAAGAGAAGGCTCTAGAGAGAGCTTATTGCGGCTTTTCAGTGCTTAAAGGGGGCTTATAAGAAAGATGGGGACAGGCTTTTTCATAGGGCCTGTTGTAACAGAACAAAGGGTAATGGTTTTAAACTAAAAGAGGGTAGATTGAGACTAGATGTAAAAAAGAAATTTTTCACAATGAGGGTGGTGAAACACTGGCACAGGTTGCCCAGAGAGGTGGTCGATGCCCCACCCCTGGAAACATTCAAGGTCAGGTTGGACGGGGCTCTGAGCACCCTGATGTAGTTGAAGATGTCCCTGCTCACTGCAGGGGGGTTGGGCTGGGTGAGCTCTAAAGGTCCCTTCCAACCCAAACCTTTCTATGATTCTATGATTCTAACTCATCATCTAAGAAGCTATGCTGTTGGGACTGGAAGATCTGAGGTTAATGCAATTAGCAGTAAATGTAGAATACTTTGTTTTACAATGAATATTTAGAGGGACTCTCCTTTTTGGTTTAGTGTATTTCAATGGCAAGATAAAAGTGGCTCTTCAGCCTTTCAGAGGCGCACACCAGCTACTGTGAAATTTCTGAATGTGAAGTATTGCATAGACTACAAGGAGCAGTCCTATGGTATTATTCAAGTTTATTCACTGAAAAAAGCCCATTAGCCCCAACAATATTAGACAACAGAGGAAGGAATGGTTGCATCTTATGATAGAAGAGCAATTTCTTTTCAAATAGAGAAGCCAGAGGAGAGCTTTGAAAAATGATGCCTGGCACAACCTGTGAACAAAAGTAAAGAAGGGTGCAGAAAAGTATCAGCTGCCTTGAGATATATTTAGGAAACCAAATGGAAGCTGAGACCCAGCAATTTGAAAAAAATGCCTCAAGGTAAAAGATTGAAGCTATTGTGCGGTCTGCTCCAGCCTTGACACATTGGCTACCCCTATAATCGGTCAGGGACAAAAGTGACTTTTTACAGATGTATTTGACAAGCTTCTTATAGGAACAAGCAATCAAGGTCAAGTTTGGAAGCAAAATTCTATCCTCCACAGATAGGATTCACCTACCTTCACTTATCAAAAAGGTATTCAAGTGGAAATTAATCTTCTAGATATAACTACTTTTTTCAACAAATTTCTTAAGATTTCAAAAAAATCACCCACTGGATGGTCATGTTTCTTTCCATTTATTATTAAGCCTACAGCATATATCATTCCAAACTATTAAATGACTAACAGAGAGTAGAAACATGCTGGAGAATATCTCTTTTAGGGGAACTTCCCTCAAAATTTCAAGGAGTCTTTCACAACCTTATCAATAACTTGGAAAACTTGTACTCCAGTCCCACACCATCCAGTAGCCAAAAGACTTCAGTTGTTCAGCTCTGGTAGTCTGCTTTCTTGGGATTTTTTTTGTTTGTCTATTTGTTTTGGTTTTTTCCTAATCATCACATTTCCAACATTTGGTTGTTGGGACTGATTCCATATGCATATGGTAGGGGAAAACACCAATGCCAATGAAAAACCAAAGAAATCTAACACCAGCAAACCCAAACCCTTATGTTCAGAGGTCCTACACCAAGAGTGGAGTTCAAGCATCTTCTCGATCAGCATATCTATTTTTTTGGCAGCTGTTCAAATATGCCTAACATTGCTGTTTAGGACACAGAAACATCCTACCTTAGGCACTTAGGTTAGTTAGAAACTATCTCCTTCAATAGCTTGTGAGGAAGATAATCACTTGCAGAAGCTGATACTCTTAAACGCATTGCCTGTGGTCTCAATAAAATAATCAGCAGGGGATGGAATTACATCCAAAATTGCAATCCGTTCTTCCTCTCTGCTTCCCCCCACATTTTTGCTAAGCTGGATTTAACTTGAATCTTCTGCCCCTCTCCTGTTTTTCCTTAAATTATTCATAATACCTTATAAAACAAATTTGCATGGACCCAAGTCACAGCTCCCATCTACTGGTAGGCAAAAGACCATTCTCTGATGAGACAGTGCTAAGGTGGTCTCTTATACAACGTGCCTTTAAAGCCAATTATTTATCCTTTGAAGATCTATATATTACCATGGAAGCAGACCTGGGAGAGTCAATCAAAGGCATGTCAGGGTGAAGGGAAAAGAATATGTGTGGGTACCCTCTGGTGTCCATACCAGGTCAAGGATAAGGGATCTGTCTTAACAGCCATACCACATTGCTCTTAGCTCAAGCAGTAGCAGCCAGTCCGTTTGCAGCTGGAAAAGCAAAGTGCCATCAACAACATTTACATAGTTCACACACACCCCTGGGATGATTAGGTGTGAAATAGGGACAGGAAATTGCTTTTAAGTGTCCAGCATTCTTGGCTCCAACTAGACCCATCCAGGGCATTTTCATCTGTGTGCCATACCTAGCTCCACAGAAACAGAAGCAAGGTAAAACAAAAAGGAAGCTCGGTGGTGCTATGGGGTCATGTGCAACTTGGGGTGGCATGCTGGAGCCCTCTTTCTACAGCTAGAAAATACTGAAGGTATTCTAGACAAGAGATATTGAAAGCACCTGGACAACAGTCCTGTAAAGTGTGTATTCAAACTGTGTTTCACTTTTGTTTTCTTTCTCTCTGTTGCTGTCTTACACCTACACTCCTGATCTGACTATATATTTGTCTTTTTACTGTTAAGACTGAGTAAGGGAGAGGGAAAAGGTCAAATCTAGAGCTTTCTGCCATCTGTGAATCAGAATAAAACGTAGCATAGAGGGAGCCTTGTGATAATCCACACCCCAGGCATGGTTAGGAAGTTTAGGAGCTGGAAGAGGAGCTGTTGTGTGCGCTCTGTGTGTGTGTGTTACTTGGGGAAGCACGTAGGGTTGTGTTAGTCGTTGCTAAGCTATGGTCAGGACTTACCTTCAGCAGACACAAGAGCCCCCTTCTTGTGAGACACAGATGTCACTGGTCCCCCCCCTGCACTTTGGGTGAGGTACAGAGTGTCACAGAGAGATACAGCATGTGGGAAAACAGGTCTTTTGATTTCAACATTTTCCCTGGTCCTATCAACAAAACAAGAGGCCTCATGACCTGTTTGCACTGATGTGTAGGAGAGCTAAGTCCTCACACTGTTGGCTTCCAAGCTTGGGAGTTTAATACTATACGGATAGCTTTAAAAACATCCCTGTAATGTCTGCTACTGTGTTTCTCCATGTCCTCCACATCCTCACCAGGAGGAGCAGATTCTGCCCAGGCTGAGCTCCATCACAGGATGCCTTGGAGCAGGAAAAGGATCTATAAACCTTGTCCTCACCCAGCAATAATGTACCAGGCTCCAGCAACTGCCCACACATAACTTCTACCCATAGATAAGTCAAAGAAAGCTATGTTTTGTGTCTTGAAAAAGAGGCTGCCCAGGTAGTCATTACAGATATGGTAAGATGATGGGGGACTATATTTGTCTGGACAGGGCCAACAGGGACTTCATAAATGTAGGACCCTAAGGGTGACCCTGCATTAGTAGTGCACTGCATAGCTGTGTGCCATGTAGACTTCACTTCCTGGTCTTTCAAGAAAAAGGGATAAGTTGCTGGGAAGAGAAAGAAATGGTTTGCCCTCTTTGCTGTCCTTTTCAAGCAGTGATGTTTATACCCAGTGGTGTTCTACAGGTATCACTAGGAGGGGGCTAAGATCACAATTCCCCCCCAACAAAGAGTGCTTCATGAACTAACCCAGAGCTTAATGTCAGGCACACAAAATAGTATGCTGCTGAACTTGTGTGCTTCCTCCTATTGAACTCACACCACATGTAATCTGGTCAAAGTAAACTATGAGATCAGAACTCTTATCTGCAACAGCCCAGTGAACAGGAGTGGGTAGCTTCAAATCCTAGAAATTATTTTCTTAAACACTTCAAGCCTGAAAGTGCTAGCCTTCAGGCAGGGTTATAAAATGAAGATTACATGCATGCACACATATAGAAGATTTTTTTTTTTATTTTCAGGGATAAAGAGTAAGTCATTCAGCCACCTATCCAGCCACTGTGGTTCAAAAGGGAAGAGCCAAAAAGGACTGGAAAGCAGATTTATCTTGTGTTACTGTTGGTGGGTTGGACTGGTTGAAGAAAACTTAGTCCCCTATTAGCATAAGGGATGACTGCTGGTATGTTACCTCCCTGTGTGGTGGTCTGACTGTTTTCCAAAGCTAATGCCAGTGAGAAGACTGAGGGAAAGGTATTTCAGTCCCGTGATGCTCGTTGCTTCAGCTTAGATTAACTGCAGCAGGTAGAGGTCTAGATGTGGAAACTCTAGACAAGGGGTCTACCTCCCACCTAGTTTCTCTGCTTCTGCATACAATTTTTTACAGACCATTTTCTAACACACTCTTCAGTCCACTTGCAGTGGTCTGGAGTGGTGAGACATTCTTGTCTCAGCAGGTAGACTACCCTAAACCTCATCACTTACATGGTTTAATAGGTATCTATTGTTGACCATGGAACATGGAGCTACACCTCTGGGCTGGTCCCATTTGGGCATGGTTCTCTCTTTAGGAATTGTTTTTATTTTATTAAAGAAAAAGGCAAAAAAAATCTCAATTTTGAAAGAGTTTTGGCTTTTGAAAACCACAATCTGTTGTTAAGAACAGAAAAACCTGTTTCTAGTTAGAAGTGGAAATGTTTTCCTGAAAGTGTCTTCTCAAGAGCCATTCATTTGATTTTAATTTTTAACAGAAATAAAAACAAGTTAAGAGGTTGTTGTGGGCCTGGTCATGTGAGAATCAGTGACGGTGTTGTGCTTGAATTCAGCATAGTATGAAGGTAGGGTTAAGTGAATTGGCTCCAACCACACGTCCATCAGTGCACTAACCTGTTTTGGATGATGTCCAGCATGATTCTTCATGAAACTGTATAAGAAAACTTGAAGCATGGCGTGAGCACAGTCCCTGGGCTTCTGACAAGAAATAGCTTTCCAGAAGTATAGAGCAGTTGGGGGGAATCCTAAAAGGTACTTGATTTAATATAAAGCTGGCTCCAACCCATTTGGAACAGAAAAATCCAAAGTATGTGGGCAATTGCTTCATGAAGTGCTGTTCAAAGACCTGGTATTCAAGGATACTCTGGAAACAGGAAAGGGGAGAGTGATCAAACACAAACATACAAAGCCAAACAATACTTGTCAAGAGAAACGAGGAAAGGAAATAACAGAATTAATATTGCTAGCCAGAGAGTTAATAAGTCTTGAGTGATGAAACGGATGAAGTTTTGTTTCCTGTAGCACAAGGTCTCATGGTTGGAGTCTTCTGTGTCTACTAAAGCATGAGTTCAGATTAAAGGAAATCTCCTGAAATTACGGATTTTATGTTATCTCCTGCTTCTGTAGACCCCTTAGTGCCTAATATGGGGCAAGATCATGTTTTATTTTGGTAAGGAACTCATAGATTCTCTTTTCCTTTCCTAAACATATTTTTTCATCATAACTGTAGAAACTTTAAAGCTCCCTGCCTTCTGTCAAACTTGACAGTAGTTGATCAAAGGATTCAAAAAGTATTGCAAGATCTCATAAGCATTGCAGACTGCATGGATATGACACAAACAATATCAGTCCCTGGAGACTCCTGATACAATAACACGTTGCTTATACGAAGTCCTGTAGTAGCAACTTTATGCCATCCACCAGCACCCCTAATTGTACAGGGGATTTTCATTCCCAAACTCATCTTTTTGGCCATCTGGCAACGGCTGTAAGAAAGCCAAAAGAGCAAAGATCTATGGGATTTGAGCAGTTTGTAACTTCCCCAGTAGACTCCTTCCAAAAATTTTTGGCAGATAAATCCAGGTATGTTTCTACCAGACAATGTCAGGACTATGCAGGCTGAGTGAGCTGAGAATTGGCATCAGTATAATTGCTTCAGCTCAAAGTTCATCCAACGCTAACCCGCCTTGCACTACGTGGTGTGGTCACAGTAGCATTGCTCAGAGGTCTCATGAGGGTTTCTTCAGTGCTCTCCTTGCACTAGGCAAACACTATATATATCTGACTATAAACCATTTCTACACACCAGAGATTTTTTTAAAGACAGACACATATCATCAAACCTCTGCTATAGACTCTGTAAAGGAGCTTTGAAGCAGGAGGATGACCTTCATCTGGAATAACTGTGCCAAGACAAGGTTTTAACATAGGAACCGTTCCCGCAACCAGGTTCCACTTTCCTAATGCAGCTCGTTTGGTGTGGGAATTGACAGCTGAGCTTTGTAGTGGCACTTCCCTAACAACAGCACCTCCATGCTGTGAAAATTTTCTTGGCAGAACTGCTAATATAGATGTGACTTCAGCTACTTAGACCCTACAGGTCTGGCTGGGTCATGGTGCTGAGAAACCTCGCTGGCTCCGAGGCTGCTAAATCGATACATGCAGTTCTGACAAGCAAAGATGTTACATGTGGTTCCAACTACGTGATCACTGTATTAGCAGAGACATTCAATGTGGTTTTTGCCTCAGTCCTTAATAACACTGATAGACCTTGGGCTGCCCAGTCCCCTGAGTCAGAGGACTACAAGTGTGGGAACAGAGACTTTCCATTTGTGGACACTGAAATCATTAAGGGACCAGCTGCATCAGCTCAATGTTCACAAGTCCATGGGGCCTGATGGGATTCATCCCACAGTACTGAAGGAGCTGGCGGATGTTATGGCAGGACCCTTCTCGATCGCCTACCAGAGGTCTTGGAGGTCTGGGGAGGTCCCTGCTGAATGGAAGTTAGCCGATATTATTCCAATTTCCAGGAAGAGCATGAGGAAAGACCCAGGAAACTACAGACCTGTCAGTCTAACTTCAGTTCTTGTAAAAATTATGGAGAAGTTTATACTGGGTAAGACCAAAAGGCATTTAAAGAATAATGCAATTGTCAGGGAGAGTCAAGATGGGTTCACAGAGGGAAAGTCCTGTTTAACTGATTTGATATCCTTCTATGATAAGGTCACCTGCCTAGTCCATGAAGAGAAAGCAGTGGATGTAGTTTCTTCTGGATTTTAGTAAGGTTTTTGATACTGTTCCTTACAGTTGTCCAACTGTGAGATGAGCAGGTTCACAGTGTGCTTAATGAAGAACTGGCTGAAGGGAAATGCTTAAAGGGTTGTAGTGAATGTTGTTACATCTGGCTGGCAACCAGTCACCAGCAGTGTTCTTCAGCGTTCGATTCTAGGGCCAGTCCTGTCCAATATATTTATCAACGATCTGGACGCAGGTGTTGAACGCACCATGTCCTGGTTTCGGCTAGGATAGTTAATTTTCTTCCTAGTAGCAGGCATAGTGCTGTGGTTTGGATTTAGTAGGAGAAGAATGCTGATAACACACTGATGGTTTAGTTGTTGCTCAGCACTGCTTATGCCAGTCAAGGGCTTTTCAGCTTCCCATGCTCTGCCAGGTGCACAAGAAACTGGGAGGGGACACAGCCAGAATAGTTGACCCAAACTGCCCCAAGGGCTATTCCATACCATATGGCGTCATGGACAGTATTGAAACTGGGGGAGGTTGGCCAGGGAGCAGCGATCGCTGCTCGGGAACTGGCTGGGTATCATTTGGTGGGCGGTGAGCAATTGCATTGGGCATCACTTGTTTTGTATATTTTTATTATATTATTACCATTACTAATTTACTTTACTTTATTTCAATTCTTAAACTGTTCTTATCTCACCCCAGGAGTGTTTCTCACTCTTACTCCTCCGATTCTCTCCCCCATCCCACCGGGGCAGGGGGAGTGAGTGAGAGGCTACCTGGTGATTAGTTGCTGGCTGGGGCTAAACCACGACACACCATTAGCAAGTTTGCTGATGATACCAAACTGGGAGGTGCTGTTGACTCTCCTGAGGGACAAGAGGCCTTGCAGAGGGATCTAGATAGATTGGAGCATTGGGCTACGGTTAATGGGATAAAAGTAACAAGTTGGATTCTGCACCTAGAATGGAGTAAACCTGGGCACAAGTATAAACTGGGAGAGCAGTGGCTGGAGAGCAGCCCTGCAGAAAGGGATCTGTGGGTGCTGGTTGACAACAGGCACAATATGAGTCGGCAGTGTGCCCTGGCAGCCAAGAGGGCAAACCGCACCCTGGAGTGCATCAAACACCGTATAACTGGCTGGTGGAAAGAGGTGGTTATCGCACTGTATTCAGCATTAGTGCAGCCTCACCTTGAGTCCTGTGTGCAGTTCTGGGCCCCACAATTGAAGAAAGATGTGAAGGTCCTTGAATGCGTCCAGAGGAGAGCAACAAAGCTGGTGAAAGGGCTGGAAGGCATGTCCTTTGAAGAATGGCTAAGGACTTTGGGTTTGTCTAGTTTGGAGAAAGGGAGGCTGAGAGGTGACCTCATTGCTCTCTACACCTTCCTGAGGAGGGGGAATGGAGATGGAGGTGCTGAGCCCTGATATCCCATGATAGGACACATGGGAATGGTTCAAGGGGAGGTTTAGACTGAACATTAGGTAGCATGTCTTTACAGAGAGAGTGGTCAAACACTGGAACAGGCTTCCTAGAGAGGTAGTAGATGCCCCAAGCCTGTCAGTGCTTAAGAGGCATTTGGACAACGCCCTTAATAATGTGCTTTAAATTGGTCAGCCCCGAATTGGTCAGGCATTTGGACTAGATGATCGCTGTAGGTCCCTTCCAACTGAAATAGTTCTGTTCTGTTCTGTTCTGTTCTATTCTATTCTATTCTATTCTATTCTATTCTATTCTATTCTATTCTATTCTATTCTGTTCTGTTCTGTTCTGTTCTGTTCTGTTCTGTTCTATTCTATTCTATTCTATTCTGTTCTGTTCTGTTCTGTTCTGTTCTATTCTATTCTATTCTATTCTATTCTATTCTATTCTATTCTATTCTATTCTATTCTATTCACTTCTACTGTATTATACTGTGCTCTGGCTCTTAGCATGTTAATAAGAATTTTAGTATGCCTTTCTGGTGTAATAACCATGCCATTAAGTGATGCAAGGATTTAAAGTTATTATCTTTATCCTGGAACTATCGTAAAAAGGAAGATGAGACTTTCTTACGCTGTACTTCAAGAGAATAGACTGAAATTCAGAGCACTCCTGGGAGCTGTTAGCTTATAGAGCAGACGAACAGACTCCCTGCTCCTTCTAGAACACTTGGTATTCTGGGAAGGACCAGAGGTCCCTGCCTCCCTTACACCTCTCATAAGGCAATATTGCAAAAGCAGAGGAGATAAATAGAGGCTGCCACTGTGGGTCAGGCTGTAGTGCACCCAGAACATTCCCCAGAGCATGCACAAAAGCTTAGGCAGTGCTAAGCCTGAAGCAGTCCCAGTTTGGTCACCTTGAGGTTTGACTCAAGAGCATTCATGTGGATGGGCAGTCCAGCAAATTTGGCTTTGAACCCAGCCTTGAATCTACCCCTGAATAACTGTGTGGTTGCAACTATTGGTTCCTAGATCATCAGCTGATATTCTGTGTGTCTTTAAATATATATATATGCTGACCACAGCATGCAAAGCTCCACAGAAACATTAGTAACTAGTCCAGCAATGTAACAGAGCTGATCGATATTCCGGGATCCCCCCATGGTTTTGCGCATTTGTTTAATTGTTTTTTTCCATCAATATTTCCTTGCATAGGTAAAAATTGTAGTTGTGTTAGTGCAGTTCCTGGTTGAATTAAGACTCAAGAAAATGAATGGTATGCAAATTTCTGGGTATGATTTCTTTTTCTATTCACAAGTCATTACTAGTTTCTTCTGCTGGCCTTCTGAGGTGGCAGATTTTGAGGAAACTCCCAGTGGTAATGGAGTACAGGAGCAATGCAGGGAAAGCAGTGAAATGCTCTGTGGTCTACCTTTTCTGTTTTACAGGTCCCTCAAGGTTTTCATGTGGCGTTAACCTCCCCCATCCTTTAGTGAACTTAAACGTCTTTTTGAAGGCTTTTGCTACGATTTGTTAGTTGACTTTTCCAGATCATAACCCATCATGAATTTGCAAGCCACAGGTCAAAAAATTTGGCTTTGGAAAGCTTAAAACAGCCTTCTTGAGTTTGATCCAAAGCTCTTTGACCTCAGTTGTGAGAGTCACTGGCTCAGCGTGGGCTTTGGATCAGACCTTGAAATGTCTGTAGCTTTTTACCAACCGCCTGTCCTCCATGTCCCAGTTCTCCCTCCTCTCTCCTGTGTTTGTTGTTCCTTCTTTCCACCCCAGCAGATGTTTTCCAGGCAACAGAGCAGGATCTTGCTTCACTTGGAGCCAGAGCCAAGTTCTGATGGTCTTGCACTGTTTAATACCAATGGGAGTGGCACCTCTTAACAATCAGAAGCAGAGAGCTGGGGAAGAGCCCTTCCTGCCCCTGTGCTCACTTCTCGCTAGGTTACCAAAGCCATAAATAACAAAAGAGAAAATAAAGCCCGGACAAACTACTAAAGCAGGAAGAGAAGAGAGCGCCTCGGTTTTGTTCTCATTGGCTTCCATACTATCTTGATGAGCCTTCATGGGAATGAAATTTAGGATGTGCATTTTTTCTGGCTGAGCTTTTAAGGGTGGGCATCTCCTTTGGGTCCCCCATTGCTCACTCTTTCTGCTTACTAATACCCTAGTCAGAGCCCCTTTTTCAGTGACATCTTTCTTTCCGCTCCTACTGCTCTGCTTCTGGGTGGGATTTCTTTCCCTGATACCAAGGATCTGGGCTCCAGCAGAGCAAGGCCTCCTCCATCCCTTTTGGGACCATTAAATACGCTGTAAAAGAACAATACTGTATATGCCAATAGAAGCACATGTATTTAGTACTCACGCTATTTCAATATGTTTCCATCAATATTTTATTTCTTTTTACTTTTTATCCATATGTCCACCCCCCCACCCCAAGACAAGGGCTTCTTGCAACAAAACTTAAATTTTTTTTCTTGAAGGGAAATTTTTCTAGATCAAATAAAATCCTCCTATATTTCAGCTGAATAACTTAATTTTTTGTATTCTCATAGGCTTTTCACTTGCATTTTTCTCAGAGAAACTGCAAGTAGTTTTCTAAACACCACTTGTCTCTAGTTGGCCACTTGAAACAATCTGAAAAAAAATGCAACATAAAAGGTTGATTTTTGAAAAAATGATGTTTTATTTCTTTAAACTTCCAGGTTCATTTCTCTCAAAAGAGTTTGTTTTGCACATTTATTTGTGTTGTAACTGAGCAATCTTCTGGTATCTGATCTAGTGGAGTGGATTTATTCTTCCTGCATCAGAACTATGAGCTGATTTTCCTTTAGTTAAAGAGCCAACATATTCCCTCAGACTGGAAGAGACTAATGCAATCACCCCTCCTGATCTCAATTTATCTTCTACCAATCTACTGGTAGAAGTAGATGCTTACAGTGCTTTCCAGTAGTCCAGGGGAATGAATCATCACAACAGCAGAGTCATCTTCAAGACAGCCCCTCTCTCACCTCCTTCGAGTCACAGCTAGAACTGTAGGAAGCCAAAGAGACCAAAGGTCTGCTAAAATGTGTACAGTCACCTCGGAAGCATGGGGGAAAACCACTTTCCACAGAACAAAACAGAACAGTTGGTTTGTACATGGCTCACTACACAGGACCTGACAGTCTAAAGGAGCAGGCACCCACTTCTGCTGAGCCAGGTTCACCCATCCTGCAGCACAGTAAAGCTGAAACTCATTTCTATAGGCCAGGGTTAAATTTCATATCCAGTCGCTGTTTATACCTTAGGGATGCTAAGTAGAAACTGGAATTTAAATTCTATGGTAACAAAATCAATTTTTGTTCACTTTAAAAGGAAGTTAGAAATTCCTTTTTAAATTATTTTGGGGAGATGAAAAAAGTTTATGTCAGTATTTGAAAAAGCTTTGAAATAGCATTTCAATGAACTTGAAGAACATTGTTAATCATAATTTTTATCATTTATTGTATCAAACATAAAAAAACTTCCTTGACCAAAGGTGAAAATATTTCTTTCAGTAATTTTTTCTTCCCCTTTCAAAAGAGAGAAACAAAATTTAGTCAGTTTGGTATGTTGCCCCAAGGATTTTCCTACAGAAGCATTTTCCGACTTTATTTTGAAATATTCCAATAATTACAGTTACAATCCTTGATATGTGCTTCTCTATTATCTTTCATAATACTGCATCTAAGTAAATGATCAGGTAAGGAGTATAACTTGGGAAAAGCAAGACAGATTTAAAATGGCATCACTAGAGCTTTGCTAGCTCTCAGTTTACCATTTGAAAAAGAGCTGATACCTAAAGTAAAAATCATCATTTTCTTTTACTTTCTATACCCTTGATATGCTTCCTTTTCCTCTCTTGCTGAAAATTAATCTTGAATAAAATAAGGAACTATGGAATGCAGTATTTTGATTCAGTGACTTTTTTGGTTGACAATGAACTAAAAAAAAAATTCATAACATTTCCCACTGTTTTCTTTCTTATCTTCCCTATTTTGTTATCACAGGGTAAAAAAGGGTAATAATTTTTTTAAAAAAAACCCATAACTTCACACCAGAACAGTATCTTTTTTTTTCATGTAGTTCAAAATCTGATGATTTTTAAGTATCATTTCCCATTAAGTCAAATGCTTTATTTTAGGTGAAACCTCTGTCCGAAAGTCTCCACTGCTTTGCAAGTGGGGCATAATGCAGGAGTCTCAGCCACCTTCTCTTAAGGTCAAGGGGATCTTTCTGTGATTTCACTGGGCTTTAGCTCAAACCCCACAGACTTCATCCAAAGCCTATTGGAATCGGTAGAAAGAACCCTATTGACTTTGGTGGGCACAGGATCACATCTTATACGAATGACTGAAAAACTCTTCCAGATGAGAATTTCAGCTCAGCACTGCCTAAGTATCCAAACTGGGGAAACTATGTTTGCTGGAACGTTGCTTTAGGGAAATCAAATAAGAAAAGAAATTACCAAGCTTCAATCAAAATGAAAATCGCCCTTTAGAAAACAAAAAATAAACCTTGCCATCTGTGACTCTCTCATTTTACACAACATTTTTATTAAAAGCAGCCGGGTGCTTCCTCCCCCTTTGACTAGTTTAAGCAAGAAGAAGATGTTTATTTAACATTCGTAATTTGTTTAGAGCTAGCAAACGAAATACCTTGTTGTGCATGAGTTATTAGCTCATTGCAGAATTGCTGTGTTTAAATGAGCCTTTGACGTTGATTCATCTAAGTATGTGTCTCCTAAATGAGAATCATATGCATGGTGAAACCAGAACTTGGCATTTCATCAGGGTGTGATTTGGGAACACAGGCTTGAAACTCTCCGTATTATTAAAAGAAAAGGCAGGGGGGAAGAGATTTTGCACTATTTTTAAAGAAGCTGTTCACCTGGTAGTGTATTAGTGCTGTAGTATATTAGTGCTATAAGTATGTTAGTGATTCGCTGACATTTGCGTTAGTCATTTGGTGCTAATCATTTTTAGCCACTTGAAGAATCAGTACAGGAAACTGACTGCTAATATTGTGTATGAGAGGCCAAGGAAAGCATGTAAAAAGGAGTGTGTGAATTGGCCAAAAAGTCGGCTAATGTCACTTCTACTTCTATATAAAAGCAGGACAAATTGTTTGGCTTTCCACCCAAATAGCTGCAGGCATCAGGCTTCAGCTGTGAGCGAGTTTCTGAAAAATTCCCAACATCATACCTGCTTACTTATACGCTCAGTGAAGATGATTGACACTTCCATGGCTCATTTTGCTCTGTGGGATTTCAAAAGCATTTTACAGATCAGTGAGCCAGGTGCACTGGTGGGCTACATCACCCTTGCGTTATTCGGGAAAGCAAACCAGCCATGATCCTGAATAACCTACCAGTCCAACCAGGTGAAGTGCTCCACTGGAGAGACTAAAGCTGACGAGCACGTAGCAAGAAACGTGATCCTCGATACTCATAGTAGTAATCAGCAGCTAAATGTGCAGAACTCTCTGGGGTGAAATAACACTCGCATAGGTTTCACCTTCCACCTCCAGGATGATTCCTTCTTCAACTTCTCTCTGTTCAGTGTTTCCTTCTTCATGTGACCAGGCTCATGACTTCAGCTGCTCTTAAAAGTTGTCTTCCTTGAGGTCTTGGCATTGCCCTACATCAGGATTTCCATAGGGACTTCCAGGCATGCCTACTTACCAAGGAAACAGTGGGTCCCTTGCAGGGGATCCCTGTCTCGTGCTCTGGTAGAAACATAATGTGCTGCGTACGACTTTTTGGGTTAAGCACCCCGCTTCCTCATCCAGAGCTTTGCTTATTGTTTTTCTTTATGCATTGTGACCCGCAACTAATCTGAATCAGTCCTGAGTTTTTCCAAGACTTTTCCAGACTTGATTCCTCAGAAAACACACGGTCAGTTCTGGTCTTGGTTACACGAGCGTAAAATTCAAATGTTATGCCAGGAACATAAGTGGAGTTTTACTCAGCTTTGCCCTGAGTGCTGAGGGTGTTGTTTGGTGACACAAGAGCTAATTTTTAACTTTATTGCTTCATTTTAGAGAGAACATATCTTGAAGCATATGAATTCTCTTGTACTCTCACTCGCTCCTTTCTGCTTCGGAGTGTTTTCTTGTAATGGCACCACTAAACCTGATCAAACTAGTTTAGAAAAAAGAAGAGCTCTGTCTCCATTTCTTAGGGCTGAACTAAAATGAACCTGTAATTTTTTCCAAAATGTGTAGAAAACATTTTTTTCAATTTTTTACTTCACATTTTGTTGCATTTTAGGTCACAGATGCCCTGAAATGATACAAAATTAGTATTTATCATGCAGCTTTCTTCCCCAGCAAAGTTAAATGGGAAGATCAATATGATGTGATTTTCTGAGTAGTGGCCTCACAAACTTGGCAAATACTCTCTCCATGCACCACCCCAGAACTTCTGTGTCTTCAGCACTGTTACAGAGGAGACATTTGCACCACCTCCTTCCCAATCTCTCATTAATTCTTTATTTTATTATTCCTTAACCCAAGACTAAATGAAAAGTCACTGGTTTAGTGGTTTTTTTTTTATCTTGTGCAATAATTGGAAGGACCAGCAGTCATCTCCCTGTTGGCCAAATCCCTCTTTTTATTTTTTTGAGAATTTGAATCTTATTTTTCCAGGTTGTTGAAACACAGTTACTTAAAATTGCACAGGGAAGCTGATTTGGCTTAAAGCCTAGACTCTTACGCTGTTATTCATCTCTACATGAATACACTTTATGGGTGTATTTCATTTGCCTAATCATATTTTTTTAGTGTCATTTAGTCACTGGAGAGTCTTCTGCTGCAAAACAACTTGAATATTCTATAGACTCTGTGTCATATCTACATATGAGGACATCCAGAAAAACTAAGGGCATCTAAAATGGCATCAGATGCCTATGGGTGGGCTTCTGCATCTTACCCTGCAGTACAGATATCTTCAGTCTGCAATACATTCATCTTCGTAAGGTGTAGATGTTCCAGTCCCATTATAACTAATGGAGATCTATACCTCTAACAAGTGGCTCACAAACAGGCATCTCATGCCATTTTAAACCCTGCATGAGGTTGAAACCCAGATGACCTTTAGGTGCTCCTCTAGAATGGTCTCCAGGCAATGGCCTCCCCTGTGTCATATCTGTCAACCCTGTGAGCAAGTCTCAGACACCATAGGGTGTCTCAAATCCCATGAAACATCTATGTATGGGTGGCTCATTAATGGAGCCAGAGGAGTTGGGAAAGAGATTAATCTGATCAGTGCAGATGGTGATGAGACGAATTGCTCCCTGAGACGTTAGCTTTATTGACTAGGAGTGTGACTCAGTTGCCCAAACGTAGAGGTCTCATGACACCTCAGGCAGCTCCTGGCACCCAGGGTCTCATCCTTGATCCCTACTGACAGCAGTGGACATGTGGCCAACTCACTGGCTTGTAGGCACTGAAGTTGAACTAAGCTGCACTGAATGTGCTGCTGTTCAGCTGTCCCCAGCACTGCAGAGTTACAAAGTGCTCTGCACTTTTGGAAAATCAAAGGGTGGATATAGGAACTTTGATACAGACCTATCTTACCCTGAGGAAATGAACACTTGTGTTTCTGTCTGGAGGCAGCTTACTGCTGTAGAGTGGTAATCTCACTGGGCTCCGGGGGACTGTTCACAACACGGGACATTCCTCTGGGTTAGTGAGAGTCTCTGCACGTGGTTTTCAAATTTTGGCATTTGACTGAGGAGAGCAAAGCCCTGCTCTGCTTTTGTTAGGTACCTTTCAAAAACACCCATGGAAGTGTTGCCTGCAGCTCAGTTAAGGGGAGGTTCTCCTTGTCTAACTTTGATCACCTAACTTTTGTGTACCTAGTCTAAACTAGGAATATTTTGCCTAGTTGCAAATTGCAAAAACTATTGCCTAGAACATTGCAAAATCTCCCAATTTGCCAGTGGAGAAACACAGGCAGCTCTCAAGAGCAAAACATTTTTTGTAGATAACTACTTAAGTAATGAAGTGTCTCCTGGAGGTGTTTGGGGACTACCTATTGGAGATGTTTCACTTCTAGGTGGCCAAAGTTAGGTGAGAAGCGTTTCACTCTCCAGCTACTTTGGAAAGCCACACCCTAAGGTTACTGGATACAACTTTCCTGGCGCCTTGTCTGGGGTAGTGGGAGTCTGTTGGCTTCCTGTTGAGTCCCACCCTTTCAGTTTGGGGGTGGTTTCACCCTTCATTAATTTCAAGGAAAGAGAAAGAAAGGTTGCTTTTACTTTTTTTTTTTTTTTTTAAATTTTCTGTCACTCATCTCCCTGAATTTCCCCACTCTGTCAACAAAATCTCTTATATAATAAGCAAACAGCAGGCAGAAATACAGATTTATGGCAGTAGTATACTTGGCAAAAGCCCATTTCCTTGAATGTTCTCAAGAGCTGCATGGTTCCTACACTCCTCCAACCTCAATGTACATAACAAATTTCTTTTGTTTGTTTTTTGCCACTTTCAAGCCGAAAGACAGTAACTAACAACAAATGGTGGTTTGTTTTCTGCCATAGTTATATTATTTATGTCCTGTCTGCATCTATAACTTTCACCCCCTCCCCTTTAGCTTCAAGAAAGGCCTCTGATGGCCATTAATTTGATGATGTATCTGGAATAAACTTGCCAGCACTTGTCTCCCAATAGATTGTAATAGACTGGAACGGGCTTGGGCCATTTCCAGATAATTGGGTTTGTGGGTTTTCATACTCAGTCTTATTTCAACAGAAGAGCTGCATTTTACATCTGTATAAAAACAGATGAATAAAAAGAGGGAAGAAAAACATAGTGAGAATAAACAGTCTCCTTTTCACAAACAACTAAAAAATGTAAAGGCTCCAAGGGAGTTCAGGAAGGCTTGGGGGGGGCATCTATTTTTCCCTTCCCTCAGTGGCTAATCAGCTGAGTCCAAGCTTCATATATTGGTATTTGACAGGTCCCGCTGGGGACAGGTGGGTGCCACTGAAAGCAGAGATTGCGAGGGTGCAAAACATAATGAAGTGAGGAAAAATCAAGAATAAAGAGAAGCAGAGTGGATCATTAGGCACTCTCACGCACATGAACACCTAAACCTATGTCTCTTGCTTTACACATTACATATATCCGTTTAATTAAAACCAACACCCTAGTATCTGCAGCACCAGCTATGGCACATTTCTTCAATCAGTGGGATTTTTCAGGCTTGGTTTAAGAAAATAAGCAAACAAAACGTTGCACCATAGGTGTGGGATTCCGCATTTGGATTAACATATGTACATATATAGCTTAATTAAGTGTATCCCTTCTGGCTCCGCTTCCAGTGCTGATTGGTACTGGTCTCCCACAGCTCCAGTGCCAGGTCTATGATCCACATATGAATATTTCAGGTCTTCCGCAGCACCTCAGATGTCATTAAAGGTGTCTTCAGATAGAGGTCTCCTTGTGACACGAATGACCAAGACCCCATGGTTAAGACAGTGATGATCTAGCCAGAGGAGTCCAGAGACCCATTCATCTGACCACATCTGGACATCCTCTGAAGTGGGAGATTAATCTCTCTTTAGACTTCATTAACTAGATCTCCATTAACTAGATCTCCATTCACTCCTTTTATGATCATAAGAGAGAGACAGAGATTATCCTGAAGGTAAATTCATCTCACCTGTCTCCAATGTGTAGGAATGAATTATACGCCATGTACGATTGCTTCTTTTCATTTGATATGGAGGAGTTTTAGACAATGAGGCTAAGCGTGGCATGATGTAATATATTTTATTAGATTAATTTTATTAGATTAATTGCTGGAGGTTAGGGAAAAAAAAAAAAAAAAGTCACCTTTCAGGCACAGAAGCTCTTCTTCTAATCCCAAAGAGGAGATTATCTCCTCCGTTTCAGCCGTGGGCATGGTGTGACCCAGTGGCCAGCAACTAAGCACCTGGCAGAGCATGGGAAGCTGAAAAGTCCTTGACTGGCATAAGCAGTACTGAGCAACAACTAAACCATCAGTGTGTTATCAACATTCTTCTATCCTAAATCCAAACCACAGCGCTATGCCTGCTACTAGGAAGAAAATTAACTCTATCCCAGCCGAAACCAGGACAGTAGGTGAGGAAATGAGAAAAGCCAGTACATGTCCTGGTGAGTTAAGTGGCTGCAACAAAGATGGTCTGGGTTGGTGTGTATGACTCAGTAGGCTGCCGGCTCCGAGGGGCCATAATTGGTGTGCAGAAATGCAAGAGGAGGCAAACACAACCCAAGAGAGAGCAGTGGCACTAATATAACCACGCAGGGCTTAGAGTCAGGGAGAGGGTCCCTCTGCTAGCAATAGGGGGAAAATCCTTTGGGATACTAAGGCCACACTTAATTACTTTTGAAGGAGTTAATAAAATGTCCCTGTCTGCAATAGTCTCAAGGCCTGAGGAGGTCTTTTCGAATCTTTTGTTCCTTTACAAAGCAAAAAAAGGAGCTGTATTATTGCAGTGTTTATATTAAGAAGAAGGAGTGGGTGGAGTTCTTCCTATAGGATATGGTTATGAGTATCATTAACAGCATTTATCAGATGGCTAATGGAACATTATGATTTCATTGCCTAGAGTGAGCAATATACTTGTCTCCAAGTATAAACACAGAGAAACACTTAAAGATTGAGAATTTTCTCCAGACCTCTGAAATAATTCCATAAAATTCAGCAGGATTCGGTTCAGCGCCTTCTTCCTCAGTCCTCTCCTTTATACAGAGACGCTTGAGGTGGGAAGCAGCCTCCCACCCTAATATCTCACTGCTGTCTCACCAGAAGGCACAAAATCAAATGCAGGAACCACCTGCCAAGGAAAAGAATTAACCCACACATGACTTACTATGTACACAAGAGAATGAAACCACTTTAAAAGTTTAAATACACAAAATTCTATTTGAACACAAGAAAAAAATTTTTTTTCACTGGGATAGTTGTTGAACACAGGTTTCCCAGAGAGGTTGTGGAGTCTTCATCCTTGTAGATATTCAAAACTCTCTGGGCAACCTGCTGTAGCTGATGCTGCTTTGAAGAGTGAGATTGGACTAGGTGATCTCCAGCTGTGCCTGCTAAACTTAAAGACTCTCTGATATTGTGATACTATTAAAAGATTTAAAAGTATTTTCACTACGCAAAAATTTTTGCTGTGTCAACAGGCGCAGGAGCAGTGGAAGAGGGTAGCAACATCTTGTTAATAAATTACTGGTGATTTCTGGGACAATGAAGTTCACTAGGCAATATTTGACTAAAAGTACTAATTGCAGTCATATTTACTGCTTAGCTGTTGCCATGTAAAAGCCAATTCTTTTTTGACCTGGGTGTGATTGCTACTATTCATGATTCCCCCTCGAGTTATTGTGGAGTTAAACCAATGAACATTTTTCAAATGTGATTTTTTTCAGCTGATTTTTTCATAGGAGTCCTATAGAAAACATCTATCCATTTTTGTTTCTAAGCTTGATTTTTTTATTATAATAACAGTTTTTATGGTAATATTGTATTATTTTGGATGATTTGTTCTGCATGTGGAGATATATATAGTTTGCGAGAGCAGCACGGTGTATATATACAACTGGGTACAATTTCAAAGCAACGTCTGTTGGATTTCAGCCATCACGTAGCTAAAATCCCCTTTGGAAATGTATCCCTTTAAGGTTCAAGCCCACCCAGGAAGAATGAGGCTTTGGTAAGGGTCACGTAGACCAACGTGCCACTCAGATGAGAGATAACTGTCGGATAAACGGCAAGAGGGCTTTTCCCACCCAATTCAGTCTCTGCCTTTTAACTAAAATCTGCTCAGAGGGTGAAATGCATGGATTAGTGGCAGCGCTGGCAGAGGTCCCAGAGAGCAGCAGATCAAGAGAGGGTGGACAGTGGTCTGATTCCCAAAAGCTCTGTCAAGAAGATTTTGTGCCCTTTTGCGGTAGGTATCGCTGCGGGTACCAAGTCTGGAAGCGCTCATCACTCCCCCTCAAGTGACCATTGTTCAGCTGGGTTCAGCTCCTCCTTGCCTCTCTGCCAGTTTCCCTGGGACGCTGGGGATGAGGTGAGAATCACAGAATCATGGAATGCTTTGGGTGGGAAGGGCCCTTCAGAGCCCACCCAGCCCAGCCCCTGCAGTGCCAGGGACAGCTTTAACCAGCCCAGGGTGCTCACAGCCCCGTCCAGCCTGGCCTGGGATGGTGCCAGGGATGGGGCCTCCACCGCCTCTCTGGGCAACCTGTGCCAGCGCCTCACCACCCTCACTGTAAAACATTTCTTCCCTATATCCAGTCTAAATCTATTCTTCTTTAGTTTAAATCCATTTTTCCTTGTCCTGTCACAACAGACCTTATTAAAAAGATTCTCCCCATCCTTCCTGTAGGCCCCCTTTCAGCACTGCAAGGTCCCTCCTCTCCAGGCTGGAATGCGGAGAAGACCGTCTCCTGCTACACACCCCCGCTCCTTGTGCCGTACGGAAATCCTGATTGCGCCTGGAGCCCAGGCCTTCCTGTAACAGAGGCGGGAGTAACGGGGCTATGCCACGCTGGTTGGCCTCAGGAAAGGCTGCGCATCTGCGGAGATGTTAAACGGATCCTTTTGCCCAGGGCTTTAGCCCTCTGTACAGACGCCGCCGTGATGACATTTCTATAGAATCACAGAATCACAGAACCATGGAATCGTTGAGGTTGGCAAAGACCTTTAAGATCATCCAGTCCAACCATTCACCTAGCATTTCCAAGTCCACATCATACGGTTCTCCTGGGAATGGCAGATCTTTCCCTGCCTCGGTGGGTGCCCAGGAGCATGGACTATCCTCCCGATAACGAAGACATCTCTTTCTGCCTGAGACATCCCAGGCATTTCCCAAAACTCCCGGTGTGGCTCAGAGCAGCTACCTTTCGAAGTCATGTCTTTTTAATTTGCTCAAGGACACCTTGTGGTGCCATTAAAGTATCTCTCCAGCAAACATGCTATTACACAGCTTGGAAACTTAATTAGTTAACCAACACGTACCGTTTCTTCTCAGCAGCTATAGCTTCTCCTTCGCTCCCCACATCAGCAGCCTGCATTTTTATTTTCGTTTGTACCACCGAGGCACTGTGCCCCGAGAGAGGTTGGGTAAACGCGATGCTTTGGAGCTCCATGGGTGACATCCAGGTTGATCCCCGTGGTCCACGCGGGGGAAGACGAGACCGAGAACAGCACAGGACCGCAGCAGGGGCAGCGGCAGCTGAGCGCCGTGTCCGCCCCCGGGCCTCAGCCTGCCCTGTGAGGGATGTGCTGGGAGTCCCCGAGGGCAGAGCCACGCGGCTCGGCTGGGCGCTGCCTGCATCCCGGGCGGAGCGCAGGGGAGATGCGGCCCGTGCCGCGAGGCTCGGGAGAGGCTGGGACAGGGTGCTCTGAGACCCTTTTCCTTTTTCCTTTTTCTTTTTCCTTTTCCTTTTTCTTTTTCTTTTTCTTTTTCTTTTTCTTTTTCTTTTTCTTTTTCTTTTTCTTTTTCTTTTTCTTTTTCTTTTTCTTTTTCTTTTTCTTTTTCTCTTTTTCTTTTTCTTTTTCTTTTTCTTTTTCTTTTTCTTTTTCTTTTTCTTTTTCTTTTTCTTTTTCTTTTTTTTCTTTTTCTTTTCCTTTTCCTTTTCCTTTTTCTTTTTCTTTTTCTTTTTCTTTTTCTTTTTCTTTTCCTTTTTCTTTTTCTTTTTCTTTCTCTTTTTCTTTTTCTCTTTTTCTTTTTCTTTTTCTCTTTTTCTTTTTCTTTTTCTTTTTCTTTTTCTCTTTCTCTTTTTCTTTCTCTTTTTCTTTTTCTTTTTCTTTTTCTTTTTCTTTTTCTTTTTCTTTTTCTTTTTCTTTTTCTTTTTCTTTTTCTTTTTCTTTTTCTCTTTTTCTTTTTCTTTTTCTTTTTCTTTTTCTTTTTCTTTTTCTTTTTCTTTCTCTTTTTCTTTTTCTTTTTCTTTTTCTTTTTCTTTTTCTTTTTCTTTTTCTTTTTCTTTTTCTCTTTTTTCTTTTTCTTTTTCTCCTTTTTCTCTTTCTCTTTTTCTTTTTCCTTTCTTTTTCTTTTTCCTTTTCTTTTTTATTTTTATTTTTATTTTTATTTTTATTTTTATTTTTATTTTTATTTTTATTTTTATTTTTATCTTTATTTTTATTTTTATTTTTCCTCTTCTTCTTCTCCTTCTTCTCCTTCTTCTCCTTCTTCTCCTTCTTCTTCTTTTAAAGGAAGAATACTTCCATTTATTTCAAGGCATGAGGCTCCCTTGTGGGAAAAAGCTGGAGGATTATCTTCGAGACCTGCTTTTCTTAAAACATTTCCCCATGTTCTAGGCAAATCCTTATGGACCAGATTTTCTAAAGCATGCATCTAAATGCTCCCTCTTAATAGGAGACACATTAAAATGGCTAAGATCTGTTAGTTTTTGTACAAAAGCAGAGAAACACAAAGTGCTGTCTGCTTCGATCTTCATCCTTAACCGGCCTCACACACCAGTTTCATGAGACACACGAATCTGAATACAGCAGAAAATCCAGGCTTCAGTTTAACTTTAAAAAAGGGAATAACATTTTTCTCACCTTCCACACCATTCCTTAAAACGCTTCTGAGACATTGAACAGCTGAAGTGAGGGACCATCACATAAAGTACCTATATAACCCTTTGCATCTCAAAAAGTTATCAGAAAGACAATTCTTAAGACAATTCTTAGAAGCTTTTTCTCCACCAACAGCAATGCAGTGGTCTAAGTGCATTCAGGGTAAGCATTGCAAAATAATTCACTAAGCAAGAGCCAAGAGGGAGTCTGAGGACTGTGGCAGGTTTAAGACTTGCCTGTTAACGCGTAGGAACTTTTCCCATGGCATGTGCAATACCTTGGGCCGGTGCGAGAAGTTCACACACTTGTTATGACAGATGCTTAGCTCAAGAGCCAGCGCTGATAGAAATTACATCACCCTTTCAACCACACCCACCGGCAGGGGAACGGAAAGTCAGATAAATCTTGCTGGACACGGCTCCTTAGGAAATAGACCCATCTGCCAGCCCCCTTTCTTGGGGTTTCTGATGCTGTTATCTTGGACGCTCTCTTTCCTGCCTGGATAGTGACAGGAAGCATTTAGTAAGTGGGTAATAATAGTTTCATGTTAATAGGAAATAGCAGGCTTGGAAGTGGCCATATGTCTGAGAACTGAAAAGGACCCCACAGCTTTCTGAGCATGTGTGGGAATCCCACAAGCCTTTGAAGCTTGTCCAAAACACACAGCCCATTTAATTCTTATATAATTGCCAGTGTCAATAGTCAGCGGGTATCATTTTGTCACATATTGTTTTAATCTGGGAGCAATAGTGTCTGACAGAGAAGCACTGTGCTAAGTGGCAGAGGGAGAAGAGAGGGAACAGAGCACAGCACTCATCGTTGGAGGACACTGTCTTTGTGTGCTGTGGGCCAAAGACGACAGCAGTCTGATTAAAAGGAAGGAGCGGGGAAAGAGAATGGTGCACAGGACAGAGTCAAACAGTAACAAAGCAAATCCTAGGCTCATTTTGAGTTAGCGGCGCTGTCTGCAGAGGTCATCCTGCTCCTTTGCTGGTGAATTGCCAAAGGGGTGGTCATGGAGCCAGAGGGGAAGGATGTCTTGGCATGCAAAGGAGACAGTGTCTCTTTTTGTATGACTCCTCTTTGCTTCAGTGAAAGTCCTGCTGAGTTTCCACCATGGCTGGTTCCAAGACTGCTATCTCCTATTAGCATGACACTATTATTAGTCTCATGCTAACGCTGGCCAGGAAAGGTCAGTAGGACTCCAAGTAGCCTTGGAGTAAGATTATCAGAAGAGTTATAAAAACAGCAGAGAGTAGACAATACAGAGGAAAGAGACTTACATGTTGTCCTTCAAGGAGTTAAGCACCTATTTACAGACATAAGTAGAGCAAATATTTCAGCAGTGAACTGTCTGTCTCCTAGCTCATGGCATGTATGTGGGGCCCTTCCTGCCTTTCAAAGAGCAAGTCTTCCTTCCCTATACCAAATAGAACAAAAGCTCAAACAGTCTTCAAGAAAATGGGAAGTCTATGGGCTTGGAGCACTACTTCACTGGAGGTTTCTCTAACTGAAGGTCACTGAGGTTGGGAAGATAGTCAGCCTTTCTTGTTGAAAATACTGAACTTTACCTTGTTCATTTTAAACTTATCTATTCATTTCCAGGAGTAGAAGGGCCATCTTTGGTGTAGAAAAAAATTACTCTGAGATTATAGATGTGGGTTTCATATCACCACTGGCAGAGGAGGGAGGAATCCCTCCACTCTCACGTTGCCCATTGCCCTGAGCACAGTGCTAATGGAGGGCAGGAGTGTAAGGTGTTGCAAGTACATCAGCAGTCTTTCCCTGACTGTTTTTGCAGGAATCAATCTGTTATAAAGCCATGTGATGGATCAGGATCTATGGCTGAGATAAGAGACACCACTACTGCAAATTTCATGGAGCTTTTGGATGAGAAGGTCACTGAAATAATGCGTGCTGCCAGGACATAGTCTGTGGTAGCTACATCCCATACCAGAATTGGAAATGCTTTGTGGATCCTTCCACATGGAAACTTTTCCAGTGTGGGGATTTGAACAACCTCCAAATATAGGTGCAATCTGAAATGTGTTTTGGTGAATTAAGCATTTATGAGTTAAATCTCTCTTGCTTTAAACCATTTGCCTCCATTTCCCAGCAACTCTCGAAGGGAGCCGGGTTATTTAATCCACACTCTGAGTCCTCTGTCATTTTTTTAACCACACGATATACAAAGCTCTTCGTATCTAATAAGTGCAAGTCAGCACATCTGGCTCAGGGTGCTCATCTGCTCATATTTACACCCTTTTGCTGGGGATTTAAGCCTGGCTCTGATACAGAAGCTATATAAACTGAAGACCCCCTTCGACTGAAATAAAGATAAGTTCCTAGTGGAAAACTTACATTTTTTGGCAGTTTTTTTATATTATTCAGCCCAAAGTATTGCTGATGCAATTTTAATTCTGTTTTGGGAGCCATTTTATCTTGGTCAGCTGCCATCTTCCAATCAAACTGTCTTGGATATCTCTCAGATTTCCATTGCGGTGCACTTCACATCTCTCATGCTCTTTATTATCTTGATCAGGAAAGGCAGGACAGCACTGTCATCATTCTTCAGCAGAATGAAGGCATAGACAGTTTGTATGATTTGGCCACAGTGATCCAGAAACAACCTCATAGAGCAGGGTATTGATCTTGTGTCTTTGAAGTCCCAGGTTAGCAACTAGATCATTAAAGCAACCACAGTACCCTTCTGCTTTTATACCCAATGCACAGATATGAAAACAGAAACAGAAAAAGCAATTTTCAGAGACTTACCTGGAACCTTATGATACATGAAAAATCCTAAACCCTATGTTTATATGGTTCTCTTACATGTGCCTCAATCAAAACCCCCTTTTTTTGTGGACAGGACAAAAATTCTGCCAGTAGCTCTGTGGGGAACAGAGTCCTCTGCTCAGGTTTGGTTCCACGTTAAAGGGTATACATGCTCCAGGGAGATCTCCAGGGGATGGTATTTCTTGCTTGCTTCTCCAAATCCTGAAGCCAATTTGCCAGTTGCGTTGATATTCCAGACACTGTGATTAAATAACTGTTACTGTCCTTTTTTTACCAGATCTCTAGAAACTGCATTTATATACTCAAAAGAGCTCAAATTTACTGGATTCTCCAGACGTTGTGGTTAAATAATTGTTGATATCCTAATAGGTAGCTCCTCCAGACATTATGATTAAATAATTGCTAGTGTCTTTTTTGCTAACTTCTCCAGATTTTGTGGTTAAGTAATTGTCAGCATTTTGCATATTGAATCTGTCTTAGTTCTATTGAAGTAATTATATGTTTCCCCTCCCCCTTTGGAAAATGTTATAACATGTCTCTGAAGTGAATCTCATGGGCCTGATTGTCTCATTAAGTCCGTGTGAATTTGATGTGTCTTAGGCAAAGGATACACGATGAAGTTACTGAGCAAGCTAAATGCAAACAAAAATTTGGCTCCTCTGTGGTGTATTTCTCTGTGCAGGCTTAACCCCCTACAACACCAAGTTGCTCACAATCCAGTGATAGACTGCACTGTGCTGGCTACGGTTATCTCATGGCAAAATTGCACAAATTACTCTGAAGCAGAGGATGCCATGTGAGATCACGCCTTGTTTACTCCAGAATAGGTGTGCTTAGGTAGGAGCACTTTGCACATCTTTTGCTTGAGTATAAATAACACTGCAATGTAAAAAAAGAACACAAAAATCATGTTCCTCAATGGAGATGGTTCCAATTTATAACAATAAAAGTGACGAGCCTCTCAACACTTGATCTCTCTTTAACTTAGATGAAAGAAGACAGGATGAAGTACATGGGGAAATTATGTTCTCATCTCTTCTACCTCCCACCACCTTCTGTTTGCTGCTGCTAGACATTTTCCAAATTGGAGGCTGCGTGTAACTACTGCTGGTTAGCTTTGTCTACATTCCCACTCCATAGAAATTCCCACAGTTTTATTTCCTTTTACTAAGGATTGGAGGTGGGACTTGCAAGGTTTTTCTTGTCTTTTCTAGCACTGAGAAGCCTCATACTCAGGTAGAGGAACCTCAGGTGTAGGAAAATCTCAATGCTTCTTTCTTCTGAGGCATGGACAAACGGATTTCTCGTGAGCAAACTGAGAGGTTCATGAGTATTCATCATAAACAACAACAGTCAGATTCTATAAATATGGAGACCATATTGTTTAAACATAAGTAGAATTGAGTATGACAGATGTCTTTATGAAGTCTTATTTTCTCAGATATTATTCCCTTATTGTGGTGATTCACACAAGTACTGGAATCAGTGGGAATTAAGGACCTGAATGCCTTTAAACTGCGGATAAAAAGACAATTCTGACAACTTCTCCTACTAAGAGTTTTTCACGGGATCTGACTTGTACATTTTGGGGTTGTGTTCCCTGCCTCGAACATTGCAGTTTTCTGGTCTCAGGACTTCCACGTTGTCAATCATGGCATGCATGATTATATGTCCTTATCCAAACTGTAGTGCAATGCATTCTCTTTGCTGATGAAGCCTCATAGACCCTCCTTTACTAAAAAGAAAAAGGATATAACCATAGTGCTTAACCACCCTTTTCTGCCAATACCTGCAAACAAGATCTCACTTAATCCATACCCTCAAGGAATCCTAAAACAGAAGAAGAGAGACGGGAAATCAGGTGGTGATGAACTAGAATAAACAGGTTCTTGGAATGAAGGAGCAAAGAGAATACTCAAAGAAAAACTTCCTTTCATACTATCCACAGATATGCATAAGTCCGAAGACAAGGATTTTTCAGAGAAGAAATAAAAATAAAACATCGCTAATTAAAAAAAGGGTATTTGTAATTAAAAAAAAAAAAGAAAAGAAAAGAAAAGAAAAAACATTTCAGTACAAGATTTCCTGGGTTTTAGAGGTATTCAAATCTGGCAGCTCAGCAGAGATGAGCTCAATGGCCCCAGTTCCAGACAGTCAGACAGTGATGAACCTGAGCATGTATTTTCAGTAGGCACACACACAAACACATATCTACCTGTACACATATACGGCTGGCCACACAGATCAGCACAAGCAGAAACGCTCACACAAACACAAACGGCACCAACAGACTTCTTGTACTTTGCATTTGCTAGCTGGAAGAGGACACTTCATTGCCCAAGATGGTGCGTAAATCAGTTCCCATTGCTCTCCCAGGTCACCAAGAGCCAGGACAGCCAGCACAAATTGTACCTGAAGTATGAACAGTAAATGGTCCCTGTTCCTGGATGTGGTGAGTAACCATGTGCTAAGTAGGTGCATTTATTTGATTTCCCACAGCATTTACGTGATTTCCCACAGCATGACATTTCCATCCCAACCAACCCACTGCCCTTGTGTGACCACTTCACAGTACAAATGGTTTGTGAAAGCTCTGGTGGCTGCAGGGACGTCCTTCACCTGGTTCCCTGCTTCAACCCATATTCCTGGATCTCTGCCAAGGTGGTTTTGCATTTCAGGTTGTCATCCCAGACCTCTCCATGGACTTCTGCCCAGCCCTTGACCCATAGCATAAAGATACAGATACACATACAGTTATAGGTACAGGCATAGACGTAGGCATGTATACTTTCCGTATCATTTCAATCAAACAGTACAGATAGATGTTTACATTTTTATTTTTAGTCTTTCTATCCCACCAACATATTAGTGGATTTAACACCAGATTGGAGGCCAGTCCTTTCTCAGTAAGACAACCTATGACTACTTGGGGATGGTGAGTGCAGGCGTAAGTGCCTGCTATTTCTTTATATTACCCCTTCTGTCACAACAACCTTACTGCTTTCATCCCACTGGAAGCCAACAAGAAGGCATCTGAAGCATTTTTTGACCCTGTTAGGGCAATCAGATACCACCATAAACACTTCTGGCCAGGTCCACCACAGGGTAGTTTCAGCACAGTCAAAGTAGAAGGGTCACATGGACTGTAGCCCTGGTCCAAAATGAATACAGCTAGCGGAAGGGATGCAGGGTAAAATATTTCAGGTGAAAGGAGAGACTCCCCACCTCTTGATCAGCTCCATGGCTACTTCTGTCCATTCCCTTTAAAGAAGGAATAGAGTTTGCCAGCCCTGAATAGTATGTGTTTCAAACTGTGCTTTGCTTTTTTGACTTTAAACAACGCTATCGTCACTACAACTGAACCATATGTCTGTAGTTTGAACGTAGCCCCTAAGATCCCACCAAATCACTTCTTTCCTTCATAAATGATGACTGATGACAGCTTCCTTGACCTGCACTGTGTGGTAAGATAAATTTATGAAAGATTTGATTGTGAGATCCTCTGGTAATATGTGCCCCTTTCAGGTACATGGTGGAAATCTTCCCAGGCAGCTTTTTCTCTCTTTCACAATGTCAGCTTTCCCTGCCTCATTAACTCTGCATTTTTATTTATCTGTTTATTTTGGCCTGGGTATTTTTCCCTCTGGTTCTTCTGTGTGTAATAATGGCTTAGACCTCCATATGACCAAGCTATGATTATTCTAATTATTGTTCATCTGTGTATAGTGACACAGATGTTTTTACAATGGGTGCTTTGTACAGATCTTAAAAAAACAGTGGTATACAGAAGGTCCGTAAGTGTTTCAGGCATGTCGGGAAAACTAATGTTCATATTTTGGGAGGGGACAGGGAAACAAATACATATATTGAGAGTCTTAATTGCCTTAGGGTCCAAAGGGTTTGGGTTTTTTTTTTTTTGGGGGGGGGGGGAGTGGGGAGAAGAAGATACTGAAAGACCTAGTAATGAGTGATGATTTGATGTGAGCCGTGAAAGTGCTCGATCCCAACAACTGAAGCTGTTGACACTAAAGAGCCCAAGACCCCTCAGGCAATGGGAAGGTCAGCTGGAGGCTGAAGTTCAAAGGACTGTGGTTCAGTTCAGCTGCAGGTCCAGTACCCAGCATGAACCGTGGCTGCCAGACTTCAGTTTGCTAGGACTTGACTTTCATAGCATTTTGACAGGGAAATGAATCACAAGCAACGGTGAGCTTTTTTAAGTGTTGTTATTATTAGGCTTTATTCTCTAACAAGAAGGATGAAATGTAAATTGTGCTGCCAAAGATGGAAAAACATAGATTATCTAAGCAATTCAAGGCAAGCATGGAGTCTGCCTGCAAAAGCCTGAAGAAATAAACCTATGCGGAGGGCAGGAGATACTCAGAGTACACAAATGAGAAAAGCTCTCCCGGGGTCAGTCCTAAAGCATGCAAAGTCTAAGTACTGATCTCAGATACTTTGCATTCAATTCTCAAGGTAGGTTTCAACTCACAGACATAGATGCCTATATTTAGTGCCTATATCCAAGGGTTTATCTGAGAGATTTAGGAGATTTAGGACCTGATTCGGTTGCTTTAAAATAGCCATCTAAAGCCATTTCATCTGAAATATGAAATAGAGTGTTCAGGAGACCAATTCCCTTCTAGATCAGGATATCCATATCATGATGAAGCCATGGCTATAATGGCATTAAATGCTTATTTTAAAGCAGCTGAATCAAGTCCTAGGCACAGTTTGTGAAACCTGAGGAGTTGTTCAGCTGACCAAGTACAGGTATCTTATTTTATTGACTAGATGTCCACTCATTTTAGATCCTTCAGGTCTCGTTTAGACGCAGAAAACTAAACACTGAATTTCAGGTGTGTTAATCCGTGAACTAAATTCTACCCTCAGTTTCATTCATAAGCAGAGAAGCAATGTCACTTTTCTTCTAACATATCCAACACTCCTGCAGTTTCAGAATTACATTAGAGGGCACAGCTAACAGTTATCAATAACTGAAAATGTCTTGCCTGAAAATTATTCCATCTTGTGTTGAACAGCTTCACAAACATGAAGGAGCATTTTGGGGCAAGCTGAGAGAGGGAACAGAGTATTCTAATTTTGGAGGGGAGGGAAGAACACAATGTGTTTGAAATATGACTTACTGTGAATATTTTTTTCAACACCAGAGAGCACAGACTGGCTCCTTCAAGAACACGTTGATAAAGGAAAATAAAGACTGCTAGGTCAGGGATTATAAAAAGGAGTAATTCTGAAATTAGATTCTACAGAGCAACTTGTTATCTGGTCACTTTTCATATGAGCATCATCATAGTCCAAACCACCTTTAGATAGGAACCCTGTGCTGATGCCAACAACTGAACCTGTTTCTTCCCATTTCATTACTGAAAAAAATCAATAACTTCTTGGAACATTCTTCCTTATTCAGTCAGGCTCACATTCATTTGAATAATTACAGACACCTGTATCTGAGTAGAAACCTGGGTTAAAAAGCAGCTGCTCACACACAGGATTCTGTGTGCCTGTTTGAGATGTTCTAGAGTGTCCAAGACATGCAAAAGGAGTTGGTGGATAGGACAGAAGAGACCTTCAGGGTCCTAGAATGACAATTAGAAGGAAGGATGCTCAAGGGCAGGGCAAAGGGCCATATGTAGACAACTGAATCATGCCCCTCATGAAATGAAACTCAGGCTCACATTACCTCCTCCTAAAGTAGATATCTCCCATTAAATAAGCCCAAAGATGACAATTTCTCTCATTACCTCTCATGAGAGCTTGTGATCCCTAGGTCAGCTGGTGAGATCTATATTGTACATGTCTAAAATGACCAGCCGGGTTAGCTGAGCTGGTTAGAACATGGTGCTAATAACGCCAAGTTCACAGGTTCAATCCCTGCTTAATGCAGGGGGGTTGGGCTCGATGATCTCTCAAGGTCCCTTCCAACCCAAAGCATTCTATGATTCTATGATTCTATGATTCTATGATTCTATGATGTGAGATGGATCTCAGCCTCCTTGTCTTCACATACTCAAAGAAGCTGAGCTCTTAAGAAACTCCAAACTAACACTTTGTGCCTATAAGAGCAGAAACTGTCTCATAATGCACATATCCGGGGGATGAGTGACCAGAGACTTCTGCTGACTGACGAGAGGTCGATGCATTGTGGAGCACTGCTGGGACCTAATGAAACATGAACATACTTGGGGACAAAATATTTCTAGGAGCCGATCTTGCCCACCTACAGAGTAGACCAGCATAAACAGAAGGAGCAGGATACATTTTTTAGGCTACACTGAAATCACTTCACCCTGGTCTAAAGTTCCTTCAGAGGTGTTGCAGTAACAGCTCAACAGCTAAACAGGATGTTTTGGTCCCCTGGGACAGAGCAAAATGTGCCGTAATGGTAGAGATTGCCAGGAATTTCACATGACCATATTACCAGGAAGGGTCCAGGCATATAGGAAATCTCCTCCGAAGTTAATGAACAAGGCCCTCTAAGGAGAATAAATCACTGTTCCTGGGCCTAAAATAAAAAATGAAATCTCGGGAGTGACTCAGTTCAATTCCTTAATTTGGCAAAACATGGTCAAGACATTACTGTATTCACTGGAGTGAGGGCCTGTCTGAAAGCTTAGAGAAGTCACTGGGGATGGATTTTATCTCACCTAACCTCAGGTGCCTACACTGCACATTTTTTTACTTGAGCAAATTTCCTCAGACTCCTTTTTTTGACACAGAGAAAGTGGCACTTTTAGGAAGTAATTCAGATATATTTTAGATATCCAGTTTACAATGCAATTAACTGCCCCCACAGTCCACTAACTAGATCTCCACTGACCATGAGGCATTCTGCTTTCAGGAAGAGGAACCTCAGACTATTATTGTTTATCGTTGTTTTTTATTTAATGTCATTGCACCTAGAACTGAACTCCAAGTACTGAAAAATCTACAGCTTACAGTACATAAGTCCATCAGTGAAGGCAGAAAGGTGAGACTCTGGCTAACTTTAACCACACTGTAGTTTTGGTGTGCAATTTATTTTTTTCTGTATGGGTCTTTAAGAAAGTAAAGGGGTTTTGATAATGCTTGCAGGGTCAGCAAACTGGTTTAAGGTGCAATTAACACTTACTGCTCCCTGAATAGAGGGAAGTGTGCAAAAGAAAAACATTTTTGGTATTGTCTTTGGTGTTGGTATGTCTGTCGTTACCAAGAACTCCTCATTGTAATCGAATATTCGTGCATGATGTTCCTGTTCTTCAGCTCTCCTCTGCTTTCTGCTTCATTCAGGTCCCAGTTTTGGGATGAGCCTTCTCCCCAACAAGCTGTTTGGCTGGCCAAAAATACAAATAAATAAAAAAACAAATTATCAAAGTGGAGGGTTGATAGCAGATACAAGGAGTATCACAAGCAACATTTCACCGAGGGCTTCCAAGAAAGCCCATGGGGAAGGCTGTAGGCTAGTCTGACACCATTGCTTTCCCCTCACCAGCTATGACAGGAAGAGCAAGGACCCCTAGGTCATATTAGTCACCCCCGGCACATTACTTGTTAAGAGAAGGATGTATTTCTGTGTACAAACTCTGACTGCACATGCACAGTTGGTCTCATACACCCAAGAGAAGTAAGAATTTCTGTAACTACGATTTCCAGTGAAACAAAACTTGGAAGGCTGGGGAGAAAGAGGGAAATCTGTAGAGAGAAATGCAAACCTAAAGCTTTTCCTTATGGGGAGACAAGAACTTGAGGGAGAATGTTTAAAAAAAAGATCCTTGAACTGTTATAGAAAATAGATCAAATTACACAAACTTCTTTATGTATCCATTTTGCTTCATACAGGAGAATCCATTTGCTTAGCTGGTGATTATGCTATGATGACAACTCTTCAGAGGATGAGTGTTAGTGTCAAGGGCCAACAGATGCCCAGAGGAACAAGTCCTTTGTGGTTTGAAGCCTCTCTACTCTTTTTTGGATAGCATCTCTTAGCCTTCATGCCCCCTTCTCATATGGTGGCCCACAGGGAGCAGAGACAGCATCATTATCCATAGGTCCTGGGGTGGCTGATGTCCTCCAGCAAACAGCTGTTCAATGGCTTCTCCACTTCAGCCTTGCAATTTTATCCCAAAACTAAAAGGCGAACAAGAATGAATTGAACTGCTTTTCCCAGCCAGCCCTCAGGAGCTTGTTCACTGGAGTTCAACTCTCCCTTGAGCAGCTCACTGCAGCTCCAGCGTAAACTCTTCTGATCTTTCAGCTAGAATTTTTTTTCCTTTTTCTTTTTTTTTTAATGAAAGGTATCATGTTACAAATTAAACACTTGGAAACTTGCCAGTAGTATTACAAGCCTGCCTAAAATATGCTGAGAAAAGGAGAAGAAAATTGGGTTTTAGCAAAGAAAAAAAGGTCTGGTAAGTAAGTCTTTCCAACGTAAGGACTGTATGTGAAACAATTTACGAGAACTCTAAACTATTGAGAAAAATGCCTGAAAGGTTAATTTCCTTTGTGAAGCCCAGGTTAATGACTTACAGAGAATCAAGGAAGACAGTTCACTAATTTATCTACTCCTTATGGATAAACATGTCAACTGATTTCTGCAGACTGTGGTGCAGATATCCTTGAATTCTTTGACCCAATAAAGGTGTGATTTACATGTGTTGCACCGATTATTCAGTTTGTAGAAACATCATTAGTCAGCACAGCCTTGATGCAATGACAGTGATGTCCAGCTGGATTCTTGGTCCCACAGTCCTACATCTCCATAGCCCGATGCCTGTGTCCCTCTGGCACTTTGTATAAGTTATCTGAAGATGTGTTGAAGCAAAAAACTAAAGGTAAGAACTGTCTGGAAAAAAATCAGTAACTCCCATCCTTTATAGCTCTCTTCCTCTTTTATTTCTTCATATTTAAGGAGTAGACACTCAGTGGAAAAGAGAGTTTGTGATACAACTCTGAAAAAAACCTCTAGCACACTATAGTTAGGACACTCCTTTGAGAGGTAGAACCTCTTCAGTCTAACCCTTGCTTTGACTTGATTTGGATAATCCTTCAGAAAACTTAACCTGTGTGAGAACCAGTCCCTCTCTGCCTGCTTCAAAGTATATTTAAGCATATTATGCAAACCCAAATGGTTCCAAGAAGATTAAGTGCACAGTCTTCCAGAATAGGCTGGGGCAGTCGTTTCAAAAGTTGGCCATGACCCTGCTTGGGCGGTGAGCATGAAAGTGGAGCCACAATGCAGAAATGAGCTCGCAGTGGGAAAGGGCTGAAGCTTGCTTGACATGGTGCTTTGGCACTCTTCTGTCACAAGAGTGATGGTACTCTGTTATCATTTAGGGTAGGAAGAGTCTGAATTACTTCAGCAGGAATGACTACTAATCATGACTCTCCCATGGCTGGAGTGAGCTTTGTTATCTGTTTAGTAAAAGGAAGCTCTACTCCTCTGTGCTGTTTCTGCAAAAGGTACGTGATTGCCTATTTGCTTCCGTAGCAGTGCTCCCATGAAACATGAAGTAGTTCTTCAAAAAAGCCAAACAAAATGTTTCAGTGTTGGTATAAAAATGCTTTGATTTTTCATTTCTGGGACAAAAAAAAAAAATTTCAAGATGACCCTTTTTTTGTTGTTTTTTGGGTTTTTTTTTTTGCTAATTCAACATCTGGACTGAACAGCTTAAACTACTGTAGTCTTGATGCTACTATTTTCCAGTGGGACTTAGGATTGCATCCTTCAGGTTGTTTGGAAAAGGCCCTCAGAACCTCACCGATGACACCAGCTTTCAATCACTCCCAACTTAGGCTCAGCGCTCCAGGTTAAATACCTTGCACTGGGAATCTGCTCTCCTCCAAAGTAAGTAGACCTTTCAGTTCAGTCTTCCTCCTTCCGTTGGCTGCAGGGGAAAGAATTTCATTCGGATCCCTGCCAAGACAGGTGTTGGTGGTTTCTCCTGTCCTGACTGTCACCAGGAGGGAACAGCTGATTGTTTCATACGGTTCATCAGAGAAACCACTTCTGGCTGATGAACAGCATGCCTTTGGCCACCGTTGAGCGAGGTGAGGATGTGGTTCCAGTGAAGGTACTTGGTGTTTGCTATTGGAATGCTGTTTTGGTCACAAAAGCCCTACTCAAGTGGAAAGGTTGGATACCTACTCTCAAACACATGTACAGAAACACATGTACATTCACAAAATTGGGTCAGTCCCTGGCTTCTACCAGGCACTCCAATGCTCCAGCCCTGTGTGCGTTAAAATCCATTTTCATCCTAGTTACACTGCAGTTTCAAAGTCTGCTGTTCCCTTTGGGTTATGGTATGCTATCCAGGTACCTGGGGGACACAAAGGCTTTCAGTCCCACATTGAAGTCATAGTAGGACTAGGGTATTCTGGGGTGTAATGTCCTGTATTTTGGTTTGGGCGGGTGACATGGGTGTTTGGTTTTGGTGGGAATTCTGCTGCTGCATACATTTGCATGGGATGTGCACGTGTGTGCATATCAGTGCATTTTCCTAGCTGAAAAAAACCCACATATTTATGTTTCCTATTATGTTATATACTGTTATATACTATGGGGTACAGGAAATCAGGTTTGATATTGGGAGAGAAGAAAAGTGGGGAACATTAGATGAGAATTTAGATAGGTTTTGTGGGAAAACTATACTCCAATTCGTATGTAAAATAAATATTTATGATCATTTCGCAGTAAGTAAGACAGTGCTTGGGAACCCTGTTCCTATAATAGTGGTGATATGGAGAGGCATTCAGGTACCTCAGATGCGGTACCTAGTGATGTTTGAGATATTCAGGGGTGTTCAGGAGGTAGATGTGGAAATGGCAGATGGGATAGAGGACATATGGGAGACTCATGCCCACCTGGAGCAGCAGCTGGAAGTCAGTCTGGGTACTCCAAACACAGTATAACATACACCGGAGATCGTAGGTGAAAAAAATTACTTTCCTTTTTCAAAGCTCTTAATACTCACTTTGAGTGTGAGTATGGCAAGTACTACATGCCGTTTCTGCTGTTATGTTACAAGAATAGTTACCTTAAAATGTTATGATGTCATGTGTATGGAAGTTGAGATATTAACACCAGTCTCAAAACAGCCCATCTAAATGTAGCTGGAATAGTTTATTTGTGTATGTGGATAGAAAAAACAAAGTTCAATTAAATCAAATACTTTTTACAAGAAAAGTTGTTTTCTGAAGAGGAAAATAAACTTGTTCTTTAGGAAAAACTGAAATAATTTTCATTTTGCATTTATTTTTAAAAAATGGTTTATTTTGAACTCTCATTAAAATATTCAGTAAAGTCACACTTTATAGAGAGGTGCTGAGTTGAAGGAAAACATATATTTCATTGGAATTTAAATTTTTCTTCATGTAAACTTTGGAAATAAACTTTGGAAATACCAAATACAGTGTAGCTTAAGCTTACAAGAAATGCAAATCTTATATTCTAAAGATGCATGTTAATGGCAATTCTCCTGAAGTGTTTTTGTTTTTTTTTTTTAAGCAGAGGATGTCTTTGAGTCTGTATGAACTGCATAAACACTGCCTTACTGAATTAAAATGAGATAATTGCTCCAGCTGTACTATGTTGGTTTGGTAAGTCCAGCCCTTCCCCAAAGATTACATTTGAGAAAACATAATGCTTTAGAGACACTTAATTTCATGTACAGCCTTTTGTGTGGGAATCACAAAGTGTGTTGCCTCTGTATTGATGTAGCCTGGATCTGGTGCAATTAAATCCCTGGGTCCTCCAGAGCGTCATTCCCTGAATTGCACGGGGGGATGGAGATGGCGAACAGGACCTGGAGGGTCCAGACAAGATTCTTGGGCTCACCCAAGCCCAGAAAGATTTATGGACAACTTGTTCCCTGTCTTGAACCAAGAAAGGTTTGGATATAAGCAACTGGAAGCTGATTCAAGGGATCTGTTACCACCACAGATACTGAAGTGGAAGTTCTGCCTGTTTGTTAGTTTTGTTTCACTGTTATTGCTTAGTAAAGTGTGCGTTCATTTGTAGGACTAAACTCCTGAACTCTGAAATATTTTACGGCCTGAGCCGCTGGGGTCCTCCCATCACAATTACATTTGTTCAATTTTGCCAGAGCATGTATGTTTTTCTTTCTAAGTTTAGTTTTGCAGAGACCCTGCTTTATAGACAGGTTAATAAAAAAATAAAATAGAAGGAGAAAAACCAAGGACATCATGAGCTGTGACTACTCTTCTGTATGTTAGGATAACGTCCATAAGGCTGAATAGAGGTCGAGAGCCCAGCGTACAGACACAGCACGAATACTCACTAAGAAATGGCTTTAAACATTAAGCACAAAAGAACACAGATAGGAGAGAGTCGCTGAAAATGTCACAGCCACGGGAAAATCTTCAGCCAAAGTTTGTGTCTTCTGAGACTCCAAAGTCACATATCCAGCAGACATAAAGCCACAGGAAAACTGCTTTCTTTTCTTCCAGTGCTAGGAAAACCAGCCTGGGTTGTATGAAATGATGTATAAGCATTTTAAAAATACTGGAAATGCCATCAGGAGAAAGCATTTTACATTTCAAGAAATGGAAATGTGTCATTTAGGAGAAATCCTGGCACTGAACATCTGGATCTTTCAAAACTCAGTGAATAGAAAAGAATCATACAATGTGCTTCAGTGTCCCAAAATATGGGTTTTTTTTCATTAATAAAACAGTTTTGAATGGTAAAATGCCAATCTGCTATAGTTCTCAGCACCTTTTTTGCCTTCTCTTAAATTGTCTGAGATTGAATTTTAAGATGGGAGGACATGCAGACACAGTGTATCCACAGAAGCTTCGCTCACTTGAGAAAGCGGAATAAAATTCTGCAGTGTAAAAATGATGAATCACTCTGAATTAAGCAAAACATATATTTTTACTTTCTGAGTCATCAACATAACTAATAAATTCTCTCTCTCTTTTTTTTTTTTAATCTAGTATTTTTTTGGAATTGCCAATGAACTGTCAAAATGATGAAAATCAGATGTTTCCCTTGCCCTGTCTCTGCCTTAATCATACAGGTTAGGGACCCGGCGCAGTTCTCCTATATCCACACCAGCGCCTTAACTACAAAATCAGGCTTCCACACAATGAGGTATTGAAACATCCACCACCTTCAGGCTCGTTCGGAGGACACTGGAGTCAATGGGAAAAGCTCCTGTCGACTTAACAGGGCCCCTGGCTGACATTTGAGTGGAGATACTTAGACCAAGCATTGTAAACACTCTCATCCACAATGAATCTCAGGTGGCTGAGCAGATTTCCAGCTGACCAACGAAAAGATTTGGTTTCCCTGTGTAGGAGAACCACATGGAAGGCAGCTTATTTTTAACAAGGGGGCCTTAAGAGCAAGCTACGTTATCCTCAGCTGAAATAGCTCATGAGTCCTGCCATCCCAAAAGTCCCCATCAAGATGGGCAGAATCGCGTGAAGGTGTATGTCTGTGTGAGCTCTTGCCACCTTATGAAGTTCAGTCCTGGAAAGAAGAAGCGGACCCAAGGCTCACACCTTTTCTGCAACCCTTGCAGCCTGTCAGGCTATGACAGAGTTTCTGTCAACTTGTGATGGAAATAAACACCTGCAGGTCGCCCCACATTAAGGACCCCAACACCAAGGAAAAGCATTGCAGTCCAACTTGGCTGCGATAAATGTGTCTGAAAAATGGAGTGATGGGTCATAAAAAGGAATGGGAGAAGGTGGTAACTCTGAAGAAGACCTGCCTTCACATGAGCTGGCAAGTGCGTGGGTTTGGTGTTTGAAACCCCAAAACTTCTGGAAAAGGGATGTAGGCAAGCGGGTGAATCCGATACACTCAGTCACCTCCCTCTGCTGCCATTACGCACACTAACCTTTGGGTCCATGGAGAGTTCCCAAGCATATTCCCTTACCGTACACACACTATCACACACCCGATATGCAGTATATTTTTATGGCACTTTTCAAGGCTTTGCATGGAGTCCCAAAACAATTCTCACTGAATTAGTTGAAGTCCAAGAGAGGGAGTGTAGTTGCTTTAGCACCTAACATTGGCTGAAGCAATACATGTTACATCTTAGCCAGGAGAACTCCCATAATACACTTAATCTCGTGTGTAAACTTCATATTTTCCCCTTCTGCTTCTTTGTATCATTTTCTTTTGTTATGGTGACTTTGTCACATGAATAAGCTTCTCAATACCACACCATAAGCAGCCATTTTTCCTCATACAATGCTCCCATCCCCATAGCCTGAAGTCAAGTTGAAGAACAATATTCAGTTCTCTCTTTAGGTTTTTCAGGGAACTTACTAGGAAAAAAAGTGAATTGTCAAACTATTTCAGGATAAGATGAACAGACGAAATTTATCTAACGGGGAAAAAAAAAAAAGGATGTTTGCATTAGTACTAAGAAGCAGCTGTCCTTAATTACCCTAAATGTAAAACAAAATTATTTGACTATTCTAAAACCTAGATGGTCGTGTTATGACATCCATTTGTAGTAGCAAGGCATTTGTGCATGACACCTGAGGCAACATGAACCAATGTAAATTAACATAAAAAGATTAAACAGATAGAATAAACAAGATGTTTCAAGATGACAAAATATTTTTCCAAAACATGTTGTTGAACTTTTTGCCTCATAAGATTTTTTTTTTCCCCCAAGTGTTTTCTTTTATCCCCTGATTAAGGATAAAGAAAAAGATTTTTCAGAAGACAACATTTTCCATAAAAACAATGGTGTGGTTTTTGATGAATCTCCCAGATTCCCAAGAACTCCTACAAGGTTATTCCCAAGCAGACACTTTTGGGACGTATGTCTCTCACCTCTGATATTTCTCCTTCCCGTAGCCTGTGTAGCAGTATCATAGGAGCACTTGCCACAGACTCCTTTTTCTGCTTCCTCCTTCCACCACATGCAAGTTTCAAGTTTTATTATTGCAATAAAAGTGCTTTATGTTGGCTTTTCCCAAGGACATTAAGAGCTTACATGCTGCTGCAAAATAGTCCTTTTCTCAAACACACACTCCACATCATTTGCTGCAAATTGTTGGTGGTCCTTTTCCTGACTCAGAGCGCTCAGAAAACCAGAGTCAACAGGCCATTTTATGGATTCGTTTAGTGGCTAAGGAGAAGAGAGACCTGCCCCGATTTGTGTGGCCGACCTAGGCCACAACTGAACACCTCTACGTGGGCAAGGGACTCTACAGAGACCACACAGAGGATTCCCACCACTTTAGCGAAACACCAACACTCTTTTGGGTTCTCACCGGTGGAGAGGAGGGGAACTGACCAGTTCAGAGAGGGGACAAGGCTGCTGGCAAAGCAGACTCTAAACATGTACCAGGAGTGATGTTTCTGGTGTACACACGGGGAGGGTTGTGCTCGGTAAACAATCAGTATTCTTCTGGTCATGTATGGATGCAGAGGACTAAAGAGGGTCACCAAAATGATCCAAGGGCTGGAGCCCCTCTGCTGCGGGGCCAGGCTGGGGGAGCTGGGGGTGCTCAGCCTGGAGAGGAGGGGGCTGCGGGGAGACATTAGTGCAGCCTTCCAGTGCTGAAAGGGGGCCTGCAGGAAGGATGGGGAGAATCTTTTTAGCAAGGCCTGCTGTGACAGGACAAGGGGTAATGGATTTAAACTACAGAAGAATAGATTTAGACTGGATATAGGGAAGAAATGTTTTACAGTGAGGGTGGTGAGGCGCTGGCACAGGTTGCCCAGAGAGGCGGTGGAGGCCTCATCCCTGGCACCATCCCAGGCCAGGCTGGCCGGGGCTCTGAGCACCCTGCTCTGGTTAAAGCTGTCCCTGGCACTGCAGGGGCTGGGCTGGGTGAGCTCTAAAGGTCCCTTCCCACCCAAAGCATTCCATGATTCTGTGATTCTATGACTCCTGGACATGCATGTAGTTTAGCTTGCAGTATGACTGTTAGCTCCTGCTACAAAAAGAAGCTGCTGCTCCAGGTGGGCATGAGTCTCCCATATGTCCTCTATCCCATCTGACCTTCTTCAGGTGCTTTGTTGAAGAGACTAAAAGAGCCTGGGAGCTCTTTTGCTGGTCCAAAAACATAACTGGAAGCAACTGGAAGTTGAAAGAACATGAAAGAGTAGACAAAGGTCCTGGTGGGACCTTTGGGAAAGCTGTGGGTTCAGTGTTCTTAGGGCTAGATCCACAAAAAGAGCCTCTGCCTCAATTCTGATAGTTGAGGTAGCCATCCAATTGGTATGCAATAATTGTATCCATCTCTAGCCTGGATTCTCAAGACCCATTCAGTTCGATCTTCAAAAGCATTGAGGAACTCATGGAGAAGTGAATGGTCCTCCCCCACTATCCTTGTGCTTTCCAGAAGAACATGTGTACCTCTTCAGGCATTTAGCTGCTGGCCAGACTGAGGTGCCCAGATAACTTTTGTGTGCAAGGTGCAGGTTAGGTACTTTGGACTGGGATCCAAGAGATGGCATTATGGGCTGGCTTTAGCTGTCCCATTTCTCAAAAAAAATTTTTTAAAAAATTGGAAAGCAGCAACAGTGAACATGACAGTTAGACCTTGTCCAGTTCCTCCTTCTCTCCCTGAATTTTCTCCAATAGTGCAGCTTTAGGGTGATGCCCCTGAAGGCTGGAAGGTTTCATATCATCTCCTTCCCACAGACTGTAGAAAAATTACCTTCAAGTCATTTTGCAAAACCAAGAGAAAGGGGGGTGGGGGGGAGGCAGAGGGCAGATTTCTCACTTCCTGGCAAGGGCCTTGTGCCTTGGGTTACGAGCACTGTGGTGGACCTCCAGGTTAGTCAGACCTGGAGACAGATCAAACCGTGCCTTTTTTGAATAGAGCGTGTCAAAAGACAAGAGATCCAATCTTAACAGCTAGGTTTACTAATACATGTCATCAATGTAACACATTAAACTGAAATTCAGATCGGCGTGAGACATTAAATGAAAAGATCTGCAAACGAGTCCTCCCCACTGTGCCTTTCAGAGATTTGTGGGAGGTCCTTTTGCCTCTGTCTTGCTTTCCCACCACCTCCTGTCACTTCCTGCATGAACTCCATCCCCTCTGAATCCCAGAGAAAGTCCCTTTTTTTCCTGTCACTTCTGAGGCTTCATTGTGGCTCAGCTCCCTGCCAAAGGCAAGCCTCCAGCTCCCCTCAGGAAATGTCCCAGCTATCCTTGTGCCCTGGGCTCTTGGCCAGATGCCTCTCTTCCTCTCTGTTTACTCCCTATTCTCCAGAAGCTTTTCCCAACGGAGCCAGCTCAGGTATTTTCAGGAAAGAAATAATTTCTTCTTCATCCCATAAGACTCTGCCTGAGACAGAGAGCAGCCAAGAAAAGGCAGATTTCTCCTTTCTGAACATCCACACTCTTCTCATGAAATGTGCATTAAACCATGTATCAAATGATCATGTATCATCATCTGACACAGAAATGCATCTAACCTCTTCCCCCCTCCTCAAAAAAAACACTTCTCACTCTCTCCTTATCTCCTGTTACACAAGCAACTGCCATGTCCCTGGCTGACTTTATATGAAGACCTATTTCACAGAATCTTAGAATGGTTTGGCTTGGAAGGGACCTTGGAAGAACATTTAGTCCAACCCCCCTGCCATAGTCAGGTACATCTTTCACAAGATCACGTTGCTCAAAGCCCTGTCCACTGGGCTGACACTTGGCCTTGAACACTTCCACAACTTCTCCGGTCAACCTGTTCTGGTGTCTCAGCACTCTCATTGTAAAAAATCTCTTCCTTATATCCAATCTAAACCTCCCCTCTCTCAGTTTAAAACCATTGTCCCTTGTCCTGTCACTACAGGCCTCAGTAAAACGTCTTTCTCTGTCTGTCTTATAAGCCCCCTTTATGTATTGAAAGCTGCAATAAGGTGTCCTCAGAGCCTTCTCTTCTCCAGGCTGAACAACCCCAACTCTCAACAGTATCATCCAGAGGAATGTTGTAAGGACAAATGAGCTGCCCTGGTGGCAGGATAAATGCAGCCAGAGAGGTACCATGGATAGAAAATAGGAAGCAGGTAAAAGAAACTGCCAGGTTCATTATCAAGGGGAAATCTATCCTCTTTTAGCCTCACTTTCTCTTCTCATTTTCTTCCAAGGAGTGCAGTGGGAGTCTTGCTGTCAGAAGGATTTCACACTCCTTTGGAGTAAGCACTGGCAATTCAACAGTAAATAATAATCCCAAAGTGGTACCTACAACATGCGCAGGGCATGATTCAAAGCTGTGTATGTCTGTTTGCTTGACTGTTCCCCACTTGATGCCAAATCTTTGCCACTGACTAACTCAGGCACTTGCATGGGGCTTGAACCATTTTTTCTACCAGACGTTTTCTATTTGGCATGACACCTTTGGAGTTGCTTCTAGGGTGTCTTTCAAACATTCCTGCTGTCCACATCTGGTTCCTAAAGAAAAGTCCCTCTGCTGAGTCTATAACCATCCCAACACATCCCACATGCCCAAGCTAGTACATGGATATTCTGTGGTGAGCAGCTCTGCAGTCCTGGGGACAGCTCTCTTCCTGCACTGAGCACATAGAAGGGTAGGAAAAGGAGTCTAAAATCTAATGACTACATGTGGCATGTGGTGTTGAGGAGCAGGAAGGACTATTGTATGTGTGTGAGGTACAGACCTGACTGTAGAGGAGACGCAGGAGCTAGCAGAGTATCACTCTAACTGCCTGGCGTTTTGCATTTTGATTTCTTTACAGCAACTGAAATCCAACCTGCTTTGAAATAACTTGGTCCCACCACTCCTTCCAAGATCCTGAGCGCTCATTCCAGCAATGTACCTGGTGCTCACATTACCTCTTGTGCAGATCTGCCATGGGGAAGCAGGGCATCCATCTAGCTGAAAATTACTTTCTTCTTTCTTGACAGAGTTAGCATTCACTAGGATTAGTTCCCTGCTCTGACTCACTGTCCGTGCAGTGATCTCAACCCTAAATGAAGGAGGTGGGGGGACTGTGAAGGGAGACATATGAGGGAGAAGCTAACATTGTCTGTGAATAATGTGTTGATGTCATCCTAAAGTGACTGAATAAAATGAAGCATTTACAGGGATCATCCACCACTGCTTTACTTTTCTTTTGTGCCACAGACATACTAATGAAAACAACAGAGCCAGGTGTCGTGGTTTAGCCCCAGGCAGCAGCTCAGCACCACGCAGCCGCTCGCCCACTCCCCCTGCCCCGGGGGGATGGGGGAGAGAATTGGAGGAGTAAGGGTGAGAAACAATCCTGGGCTGAGATAAGAACAGTTTAATAACTGAAATAAAGTAAAATAGTAATGATAATAATAACAATATAATAATGATAATAATAATAATAATATCCAAAGCAAGTGATGCCCAATGCAATTGCTCGCCACCTGCCAAACGATACCCAGCCAGTTCCCGAGCAGCAATCGCTGCTCCCCGGCCAACCCCCCTCAGTTTCTATACTGCCCATGACGCCGTATGGTATGGAATAGCCCTTGGGCCAGTTTGGATCAACTGTCCTGGCTGTGCCCACTCCCAGCTTCTTGTGCCCCTGGCAGAGCATGGGAAGCTGAAAAGTCCTTGACTGGCATAAGCAGTGCTGAGCAACAACTAAACCACCAGAGTGTTATCAACATTCTTCTCATCCTAAATCCAAACCACAGCACTGTGCCAACTACTAGGAAGAAAACTAACTCTAATCCAGCCGAAACCAGGACACCAGGTCTGCATAATGATAGGGTAAAGGTATTCAAGGGAACAGGTTCAGAAAACACAAAAAATAGGTGATAGGGAATCTTTTTGTGTATGGACAGAGAATGCTGCTTTTGTCTTCCTAGAGAGGAGATGTGTTAGTAACTATTTGGAGCACTAGTCACTGACAGCAAACAGATGGAAATGTTTTTTTTTTAATCTGATGATCAGATAAATCTGTATAACAAGGACTTAGGAAAGGTGAGGAGATATTTGCTGTCCAAAGACAGGGCAGACTCATCAATAGGCTATGAACCCTTGTGTGATAACGGGGCTTGGAAATACTTTGAACCAACTAAACCTTCCTGGCTGGTAGTGTTCACACTGTCTGTGGGTATTGGTGGGTCTTCCTGTAACAGTTTGCTCCCCTGACGATTTCCCCAGAGTTGGACACTGGGTTCACTGAACTAAAAGCCTCTCTCCCTCCATGGCTCAAGTGTTTGTTTCTGGCACGGCTGTGTGATTGCTCAGTGTCAATGACTCAGTGCTGGCAGGAGGGGAAGGGACTTCCTGAAAAACAGATTGCACGTGTACAGAGTTATACCAGTTGCCCACAGAAACCTTCGCTGCCTGGCATCATGGCCAGGGTTAGGACTCCAGAAAGGGAGGAGGGAGAAAAATTCCAGCTACTAGCAGATACGTTTCTGGAGCTGGCCTTGGTGGAGAAAAAGGGAAAAAAAGACAACATCTGTCCTCCTACCATCAAAAGGTATGTGTGTGGGATAAGCAAATGGTGACATGGTGAGGAGTGAGGCCAGAGGGAAAAAAAAAGATGAGGAGTCTGATTGTGGCAGAAAAACGACTGAGAAGGATGGTTAGCATCATGTCTGGGTATGGGTCTGGGAAGTGAGAGGGATATGGGTCTGTTGTGGTTTAGCCCCTGTCAACAACCAAGCCCCACTCAGCCGCTCGCTCACCCTCCCTCCTGGTGGGATGGGGGAGAGAATCGGAAGAACAAAAGTAAGAAAACTCATGGGTTGAGATAAGAACAGTTTAGTAATTGAAATATAATAGTAACAATAATAGTAATAAAAACTGTAAAGAAAAGGAGAACAATGAGAGAGAGAAACAAAACCCAAGAAAAAAACAAGTGATGCAACCGCTCACCACCCGCTGACTGATACCCAGCCAGCTCCCGAGCAGCAATCACTGCCCCCCGGCCAACCCCCCCCGAGTTTCTATACTGCCCATGACGTCATATGGTATGGAATAGCCCTTGGAGCAGTTTGGGTCAACTGTTCTGGCTGTGCCCCCTCCCAGCTTCTTGTGCACCTGGCAGAGCATGGGAAGCTGAAAAGTCCTTGACTGGTGTAAGCAGTGCTGAGCAACAACTAAACCGTCAGTGTGTTATCAGCATTATTCTTATACCAAATCCAAAACACAGCACTGTGCCTGCTACTAGGAAGAAAATTAACTCTATCCCAGCTGAAACCAGGATAGCATCATTTTTAGAGAGGGTTGGAATAGAAGGTTTAATAAAGGTTTAATAAAAAAAAAAAAAAGAAATAAAAAAATTGACCTCAGTCCCACACCATCTCAGGGAACTGTGCATGGACACAACACCAAAACACAGCAGCTCAGATTGGAAAAGGGTACACAGAAAAAAAAAATCGGTGGGAAAAAAAGATCATACATCCCCTTAACAAAGACACATATTCCCTTAACTATACATACAACTCTTTAGTATTCACAAATTCTTTGGAATCTTTTATTTTATTTATGTGGATAACATTGCCACCTCTCAGGTACAAAGCTGAAGATTTCTATAAAATTTCTGCAAAATTTAAACCATCTGCAAGCACCATTCCTCTGCCTGGTGACTTCCTACTAGAGAATTTAATTGCTGAATATATAGGTGTTACCTTTTATCACATTTCTGGAAAGCAAGCTGGAGACATATAGATAGGAGGTTAGTATTGGGCAGCTTTCGCTGCCACTCTTCAAGTGACTTGTTTTAGTTTCTCCCATGCCAACAGGTCTTCTTTCTTTGGCTGTTGATTGGCATACAGCTGCCTTCAAAGTATTGCTGCATAAGTATATCTGGATCCTACATAAAGGTATCACCATGCAGCAACTACACTGGTGTCAAAGGAACTATTCCTGACCCAAGTGACCTCTGAAACTGGGCTCACACACTGACAAATATCCAAGAGCTTTCTTGCCTTCAGAAAAAGGCCTCTGGATTCCTGCACTTGGCTCATCTTGATTCAGCTCCCTGTCTTGGCATTGACTGCTGGGTGAGGTTGCCTTGAGCAAATCATTCAGCCATCTCCCTCCAGCTATACAGCAAGAATAATCCCCATGCTCACACAGCGTAATGTGAAACTCAATTAATTAATGCTCGGAAAGCATTTTGGCATCCTCACACTACACAAGTATGAAGTGTTATAGATTACTATGATTAACATGGTCTCTAGCTTTCAATGTGTTCACGCAAATCTATTTTAGGGAAATATTTTAAGAACGATTTAATCACTTGATTTATTAGGTTTGTGCTGGGTGGTCAATAGAGGCAAACCAAACATTTTGCCCGTTTTTAAGTTGTGAGGGGTTTTTTTGTTGTTGGTTTTTTTTCTTTTTGTTTGTTTTTTTTTTTTTAAATGGTGCTGCCCTGCCAGAATGTGACACAAGTTCTGTTAAAGCAATATGAAAAAGTTCAGCTACAGCTGAGAAAAGATAATGTCTTGAAAGGATCTTGAACCACAGCCTGTACCCCCTCTCCTCTGCTTTGACACTGCAGTGCTTAGTCCTCACCTATTGGTCTGTGAAGTGTGAATTCATGATGCGTGACACTGGTATTATTATTATATTTTCTTGGCTGAAGGGGATTTGACATGGAGAAACACAACAAGCCCAAAATATCTTGCCATGACGAGTATTGAGTTTCTTCTGCAAATATGGGGAGGGAGGGAGCAAACCAACTCGTAACTCACAATAAGTACTTCAGACAAAGCCAAATGCAATTTTGGGGAGTGTGACTTTCTGATTCATTTTCACACTTGCTAATTCCAGTTTAAAAGACAGGAGGTTAAATGGATGTTTTGAGCTAGATCCTCAGGCAACACTAACCTTTGCAGGTCCTCTGAGATGAAAATACCGTACCCATTTATGCCTATTTCCAGTCTAGTTCTGTCAATTTATTTCGGCCTGGCTCAGCCCAGAGACAATGCAGAAGTAGCAGATTTCCATGAGGAAGATATCTGCAAAGGTTTGTGAGCCTGGGACAGAATAATGGGATTTCAAATTACGTCCACTGGGGAGCGATTAGTGTGCTTTACTGCTCTGTCGTCCAATTTTTCCGAAGCATTGTAATGTTATTAATATTCTAAATTTCTTGTGGAAATAAGAAATATTATATATTATAGCTTGATGTTGCTCTGCTGATGAACAGTTCCTTGGCTTCACGGTCTACCTATTGCTCATGAGCCAGGTTTGAGATCAGTCCTTCAGGAACTTCTGCCATATCCGGTTCCACTGAATCTAGATACCAATTTAAAATTTCTGTGTGCCCAGGCAGGTTACTGCAAGGACAGTCCTAACAATGGAAGGAAAAATAATCCATCACATTCATATTTCAGGTGATACAACCAAGCCATACTTTGACCTGGGAACTATGTGTCTGGGGAGGAAATAAAGGAAAGCAGGAGCTCGTGGTGCGAACAGTCCTACTCAAGACAAAGAGACCCTTCACAAGACAGAGGTGAATGTTTACTTAGTGCTGCAAAACATCCATTTTTTTTTTCCCTAGGATCTTGTCCTTGCTTTCTGAAATGCAAGTTTTCAGGCAGCAGAATTACCTGTCTTTTCCATGCTGTGCATACAACACGGACAGACCATAGCCTTGGAGGTACCCAGTAGTTCTCTAGTCAATGCAGAAAAACTAGTATGCAGGGTGTTGAGAACTACAGCTAGCATAGACAAGTGTCAAATTGCTAAGAAATCCCCATACTCCTCAAAATAAGAGGAAGTAAGGAGGGAACTGAATCTCAGGAAGATGTTTCTGAATTGCAACATCTCTCAGGACTCCTCATGGAGTGGTACTTTCTGTCCTCATCCTCTCTCCCTCAGGCATAATCTAGCCTGAGGAGGGAAGTTCACAGAAAATGAAGGAAACAAAAAAGCATCTGATTTGCTTCTCCACTAGGGATAAAGAAAAAATAAAGCATTCCAGCTGTGAGAGACTGGACTGAATAGGGAGACTGCACTTGAATTTCCTTGGAAAAAGTTTACAGCTGCTGCTGAGTAGGTTTCAAGCATTTCAGATGGTTACTCTAGAAGCTCGGTAGACCAAATTGAAATGCTCAGCAGAAATAAAAAAAACTACAAAGGTGAAAAAGAACCAACCTTTATGACTTGTGCTAAAACCCCAGGTCTTCTATGGGAAAATGCCATAGCTATGACCCGACAACAAGGTGAATCCAGTGCTGAGTCCTCTTATATATGAGCTTTCCTCCATGAACTTCATGCCACTAACCCACCTGAAGCTGAAATTCAAAGATTACACAGATACTGTTAGATAAAACAGGCAAGAGACAGGTTTCTAGCCTCAGAGGTAATAGGCACAGTCTGTCTCATGTCCATAAGTCTAAACCCCCTTCCATCTAAAGTCAGGATGGCCTAATCTAAATTACCTATGGTAAACTACCTATCTCTGCCTTCTAACCCAACAAAAAACAAAACAGCAAAGCTCTATAGCTCTACGTACTGTATTGTTCCTCCTACCCAAGCAACAAGAGCTGGGATCTAACTCCTACATTATTGTTATTTAAAGCCTGTTGTGTAACTCCAACACATAGAAATCCGGAGCCTGATCAAAATCCACAACCTGTAAGCTCATCTCCCCATGCAGCCCACAGCCTTGTCTTCCAATACACCGGGATCATCCATTTAATACTGAAGTGAAATCCTTCCTTATCCTTCCTCAGTGACCATTGCTTCATTCACTCTTTAGAAGGCCACTTTGTGGATATCAGATGTAATATTACCACTAAAGCCCACCACTGCCGCTTTCTTAGGTGTGGAGGCATGGAGTGCCACAGTTTAATGAGTTACCATCCATCAGCTGTGCTAGGTCATTTATCATAGAATCATAGAATCATTTAGGTTGGAAAAGACCTTTAAGATCATCCAGTCCAACCATTAACCTACACTACCAAGTCCACACTAAACCAATCAAGGGTAGACTAGACTAAACCATGGCCCAAAGTGCCACCTCTGCCCGTTTTTTGAACACTTCCAGGGATTGTGACTCCACCACCTCCCTGGGCAGCCTGTTCCGATGCTTGACCACCCTTTCTGTGAAGAAGTTTTTCCTAATTTCCAACCTCAACCTCCCCTGGCGCAGCTTGAGCCCATTTCCTCTCGTCCTATCGCTAACTACTTGGGAGAAGAGACCAACACCCACCTCACTACACCCTCCTTTCAGGTAGTTGTAGAGAGCGATGAGGTCTCCCCTCAGCCTCCTCTTCTCCAGGCTGAACACCCCCAGCTCCCTCAGCCGCTCCCCACCAGCCCTGTGCTCCAGACCCTGCCCCAGCTCCGCTGCCCTTCTCTGGACACGCTCCAGCACCCCAATGTCCTCCTTGTGCTGAGGGGCCCAAAACTGGACATAGTATCTTTTTGTACATCCAAATGCAGAGCTTAAGCCATGAGTAAGAAGTGTTTCCTTGTCAGTCATAACACCATCATCACAAACTGCTCATCTTTATTAGCAGCAGCAGGTCTTTGGTAACGAACCCCTTGTTCCAATAGACATGGATCAATATTATCCAAACTGTTTTAAGATTTTAAATAACTGATATGAGAGATGTATAGAAGCAGCAAATTTTCATGAAGAAGCTATTTTCTCAGACTCACACCTTCTTTAGTTTTCACAGCTTAAGCAGAAGAATTAGGTCTAAGTGGAAATGCTTGAACTAGCTCTTCAAAGTCTACAAAGTTGGGATTGCTTTTTCTGTCCTTCATTGATCTAAAAAATCTAGAATACTAACATTTTTCAAAAACAAAAATGTAAGGGGGAAAAGTCAGGTAGTTCAACCACTTTTTTCCCAGCAATTTGGATAAAATTTGTTTCAATTTTTACCATTTTGACAATAATTACCTCTCATTTTCATAATATATTTTTATAATTTAATTCAATTCAAAACTCTAGGTTTCAATCAATGGAAACTGAATTGTTTACAAAATAATCAAATCTTTTCCAAGAGAGAAAAAAATAGTCAAAACTCTTTGAACTTGACTTTTTCTCAAAATCAAGTCTTAGTTCTGAAGGAGTGAAATCTTAGGATGATTTTCAACAACAACAACAACAAAAATTAATAGCCTCTATCACTGTTTAGCAGGATTTTGACCACCAAACATGAACCTGTACATTATGGAAGCACAAAATAAACCCTTTTTCATGTGTATTTCACTAATGCGTTTTCATGAGTTTTCTTCTTTCTTCTCTCATTCAAAAATTCTCTGGCAATCATCTTCCTGATGCTTGTATCCCAGCTGAAGGTAAATTGTGATGTACACCATTTTGGTTTGCACAGGAAAAAAAAGAAAGGTGTTGAAGCTGGCTGCAACAAATGTTTCTTGTTCTGTTTGTTATCTATTTCTGAATACATGCATCTTATTTTAGAGTAAAAATAAAAGGAGTAGATGTGTAAAACTCTATTGAAATAGAGGTGCAATAAATTAAAGTTCATTCTACGTATATTTCACATACTGGGGATGAATTGATGTATATGAATATTCCAGACACCCTTTCATTTTTAATTAAAAAAAAAAAAAAAAAGAAAAGAAAGATTGGATTGGTTTATAAGCTTCACTGGGTTGGAGCCAGACAGCCCAACTCCTATTGCTTGTGAAGTCAAGAGGATCCTGTCCTTGGATTTCCATGCTAACAGTACAACACACTGCGAAAGTCCAAAGGATATTATCTAAAGCACACAGCAGCCATCAATAATTTTTCCTCAGTTTCCCTGGATTTCAAACCTTACAGTATCAGTAGAACACAACAATAAAGGGCAAGCAAATCTGACTGCAAGAGAAAAATTCAGTTTGAGATTGAAGATGCCTCTAAATATTTAAATCTAGGCATCTACATGTATTGTAGGTGTCTAAGCTGCAGCTGCAGTCATTAGAGATTTGAGCTTTGTTCATCTGTACCTGCCTGGCTGTCCAAGACTGTCCAAGACCAGACCAGCATGTTCCTCGTCTTTGCCCTGCACACTCCTACAATCCTCATGGGAAGCTTGTGCCTCAAATTGACCTTCATCTAGTTTTAGACAAGGGTTGTGCAGGCACTTATATCCAAGTTTTCAGAAATATGTCTAAAGTTGATCAGGTGCGTCAGGGGTGACCTACCTATATTTTAAGATATTGATCCTTAAACACTGCCCTGACTATGTATCTTAGGGTCTGACAAATCCCTTTCTATTCCTTCTCTATTTTTCATTTTGCAAGTAAAAGACTTTAAATTGTCTCTTTTTGTCTCAATGTAATCATACCCTTCAAAATGTATCCGCTCTTTAAAAGACGAGGATGCTTGTATAGCTAGTCTGAACAGGTGCAGGCTCAGGAAATCAGAGTCTAAGCTTTATTTTGACACCAATTTCCTGTCTCACCACGAGCAAATCACAAAGGACTCGGCTTGGTTTCCTAAACATAGGTGTCTTGTGACATTTGAGAAGTCACAGGATGCCCCTGCTGGTCTCCACTTGTTCGGAAGAGCATGGTTCTCCTACATATCCTGTGTATTGTCTCCAACCCTGTGTGTATGCCTTGAATAGCCTAGGAAGCCTGAAATGGCACTAAACATCTATGCTTAGCAAACTGATCCAAGCCTCCAAAATCTTCATTCCTTGGGTCAGCATCTGCAGACTCACCTTCTATTCAAACCTGTATTCTTAAACCATAATTTCTGTCTTACTAGGTGGAGATTGATCTCCTATGGGACTCCAGATGCTGTACTTGTGTCATAAATTCATCAGTTTTACCAAAGAACAATGCTTTAAAAGTTACATATGTAAATGTCATTTCTATAGACCAAAATTTGAGACCAAGCCTCCAAGGTACACACATGCATAATCCACCATATACGGCTGACATTTTCCTCATAGTAACCGTATTAAATGTCAACGAAATTATATATACATATAAAATTCCATATTAATAATATCTTTTATTATGATGATTTCAAATAACATTTTTCCTTTTTTTCAGTTCTCAAAGATTAAAGACTTATATGCATGACTAAGGCATTTATGATGCAATATTTTATTTGTTCCAAATGAAAATAACATTTCAGCTCATTACATTGGCCAAAATACATTATTTCCACTTGTATTTTCAGGCTTTGTAGCTCTCCTAATTATCCAACAGCCTTATAGGTATCTTTCCTGTCACCAAGACTTCATAAAAATATAGATTGACTTTCATGGAAAGAAAATAGTGAGTGCTAAAAACCTCTTCAGTTCCAAAATATTCCCCACGCCAAAAGAACAATGTTGCAGCCATGCAATTTAAATTAAAAAAAAAAAAAAATACACCTTCAGCTTAGTTTAATTGGACCTGATTTGAGCAGGTGGTTGGACTAGATGACTTCCAGAGGTCACTTCCAACCTAAATTATTCTGTATTCTGCAATTCTATTAGGTTTTCCTGTTTGTTTGGGGTTTTTTTTAATTATCATTTGTTTTCATTAGGGTCATTAGCTACAATAATAATCTAAGAGAAGAGCTGAAGCATCAGTTTCCTGATGCTTTCATCTCAAGATGGTATCCTTTTCTTGAAAAGATTATTTAAGCAAACAACTTATTGAACTCACATTTGGAGTGGGGTAGATTCTTTTATTTTTTTTCCCCCAACCTGTGTTATGCATGAGGGTCAGACTAGAGAATCCAAGGCCAGTCTTGACTAAAATATATGAATCCTTAAAGTTTTCTGGGAAGTCTAATGTTAGTATCATGGATTGTTTGGTTACAGTTATGACATCTGTTAGCTGTTTCCTACATGTGATGTCATGACTTGTAGTTATATTTCCAGCTTCAGTTGGGAACACATGTCCACCTACACAGTGTGCTCAGTTTGAAATATAGTCAGGACTAAACCATAAGTAGATGATTAGTGAGCATGCAGCAGGATGTTTTTTTTCAAATGTATTCATGGTAAAATTCAGCTCTCAGCTCACAGCTACGTAAATGGAGGTATCTACATGTCAGTAGGTATCTAAGCTCTCATTATAAATCAGTGGAGATCAGTCAGTAAAGCCAGTACGATCTAAAGAGCTATTCAACTGACCAAATGCAGGAATGTGATTCACTGATTTAACCAGAGGCATCTACTGCCAACTGAGATGACCTAAGATATCCACAACATCTGCATTGGGCTGGCAGATATGAGACAGGATCTAAAGGAGACTATGTCTTTCTAAAGAGCTATATGGAGGCAAACCAAGATGCTTTACAGCACATCAAATAGAACAAATTAATTAAATCAGGAATTTAAGAACAAAGGAACCAGTACCCGAGCCCACCTATAGACATCTACACAATAGACATTTAAATTTAGATATCTGTACTCAAAGCCCACCTTCTGGGAATGAGTGCATCATTTTTATTTTATTTTAGACAACCTATTGAAAAAAATCTGCATCTGTGAGATTCATCTGTCCGAAATGGCATCTAGCAGCCAGGCAAATTGCAGCACCAGACACCAGACACCTAACAAAATCCAGGAGTTAATGTTAGCTTTTTGCTGTTCCCATCAATCTAACAGGAAACCGTTTCAGTAGGAATCAAGTTTGGGCAGGTCTGAGCACTTCTGAAAACCTCACCAGTTTTCCTAAATTTGCTTACAAGTAAGGTCCTCACAAAATCCCCTCTCCAGGTTAATGAACAGTGTTCATGTCACGCAAGGGACTCACAGTCTTCACCAATAGATTGTAAGCTGGATGTACTGTTCATCCAAACAACTCCCTTTCAATACCTCCAGGTCATTTCCACTTCTTGCTGTGCACAGGCTGACTACAGGGCAAACGTGAAGTTTTTTGTGCATAAGAAAATGTTGTTTCTAGAGCTGCCAAGTATCAACGTTATTGCTACTGCTCTTCTTAAAGGTGATTGATGTCCAGACATCTTCAACTAAAGGGTCCATTTCTCCTCGTACCAAAATAAGTAACTAAAATCGGTCGAAGTAATTGCTCTCTGGAACGGCCTATTTTTTCCACTGGCTACAGCACAAACCTTTGGTGACTAACTCATATTTACATGTCTATTTTTTGGATGACTACCATTAGATGAGGCGAATCCCATCCACAGTGGCCCTCAGTCGGAAGGACTGATCCATGAAGACGTTGTATGACTTCAGCTCTCGCTGATAAAAAAGGCCAGATTACAAAACCAGCCCACTCAGCTGCCAGCAAAGTTGGCAAAACCAGGAATGTAGTCTCTGCTGTTTAGCTTACACTTTAGGCTGTTCCCTAAGTTAAGATTAATAATAAGGGTGATTCTGATATCATTAGAAGTCAGTACAATTTTCAAAACTTGAGTGGGAAAAAAAAAGAGAAATAAAATTGGCACCCTCTTTTCTAAATAACACTGCAAGGAGTAAGAAGCAGACTCTTCAAAACTCAGATGCCAAAACCACCTAGCTTTTTCCCATCAGATAATGTAGGCCTGTAGAGTGGAAACACACGGAGGGAAAAACTGAGACCTCACATAAAACTTCTGTCACTTCCCCAAAGTGTTATCTCATAGCGATCCCATGAAATCAACACTCGCCAAAACAAACATGAGCTTCAGAGTCAGCACTTCAGAGTCCGTACACAGGTGAGTGTCCGGCAGGATCAAGCCCCTGTGTCTGAAATCCAGCAGATCGTGAAGGAGAATGAATTGTGAATATACTGAAATTAGCCTCTTCCCTGCTCATCTGGGATTCACGATGGCTCCTTCCCTGCCCCGCATTGTAACTGAGTCTCTCAGGGCTCTACTGAATAAATGAGCAGTGATTTTCTTTATGTCCTTTCCAGCCACTGCAGCTCCCAAGATCTCAAACAAATCAGTTTTGAGCTTAGGTCTACACTTAAATTCTCTAGTGGATGTGGTGCTTTCCACTGAACAAGCATTTCACTTCTCTCTGAATTACCCTCATACGATGTTCTTGAGTAGTCTTTATAACTGTGTGCTTCATTACCCTGAGCAATGCTGTAGGGAAAGCTGTAGTTAAACAGATACCAAATCCTGTCTCCTTGGTGACAATATTCAACATTAAAAAAATGAAATATAGTCCTGGATGGATCCACCTGTTTCCTGGTAAAGCTACTTCTCCCAGTGGAATAGTTTAGTTCAACATTTGGGACATTCTTAGTCTAGGAAAACTCTGTGAATATTTGTTTCAGTCCCTTTGGAGTCAAAAGAACAAGGAGACATCTGCAGATGAATTGCTAAGCCAGGGTCTAAGATGCCTGGCCATTTCAATGGAGGCATACAAAGCCATATCTCCAAGGAAAGCTTGTCTTCAGCACTTCTAAAACTGTATATACGATGTGACACATCTGGAAGACAAGATGCATGGTTGTACCAAATGAGTCGTGGACTCTCAGCATAAATTTCAGTTTTTATCATAGACTCACAGAATGCTTTGGGTTGGAAGGGACCTTTAGAGCTCACCCAGCCCAGCCCCTGCAGTGCCAGGGACAGCTTTAACTAGAGCAGGGTGCTCAGAGCCCCGGCCAGCCTGGCCTGGGATGGTGCCAGGGATGGGGCCTCCACCGCCTCTCTGGGCAACCTGTGCCAGCGCCTCACCACCCTCACTGTAAAACATTTCTTCCCTATATCCAGTCTAAATCCATCCTTCTTTAGTTTAAATCCATTACTCCTTGTCCTGTCACAACAGGCCTTGCTAAAAAGCTTGCCCCCCCCTTCCTGCAGCCCCTCTCAGCACTGCCAGGCCGCACTCAGGCCTCCCCGCAGCCCCCTCCTCTCCAGGCTGAGCACCCCCAGCTCCCCCAGCCTGTCCTTGTATATCTGTGACTTATTCTTGGTTTTGCTCCTTGCCTACAGTCCCAGCAGCCCAAATTAATTTGGTTCAAACCTTCAGAACTCATCACTGGACCTCTGTCACAGCTTATATCAAAGAAGCACTCCAAGATGCAGCTGGATAAAACAACGCCATACCTACATCACTGTAAAATGTAACCTTTGCTTTGGTGCCTCATCTAGTAGTTTCAGAACCATTGATTTATCCCAACAAGTCCCCATCACTTCAGAATTGTTTCACAGCAAAAGCCAATGATCCCATAAAGGGGAGATGTAGTTTTCCTTTTCTCCACCATACCTAGAAATATCACTCAAGTTCAAATTCTGAAGCTTTCTATAGGAATGCAAAAACAGTCATATCAGAAAACACAGCTCTTCCCACATCAACTGCTTCTACTACCCACCTTTTCCTTAACATGCTTTTAGACTGGAGCCTCTGAAGAACGCAACCTATGCCAACCTTCGGCTATTACTCACCATGCTTTCACAATTTCAGAGAAGCAAACACAAACTCATCTTAAAACCGAACTCCAGCTAAGAATCCAGAATAAAACTTGATCTTAAGAAAAGAACCATATCTATAAATCTCAGCCTATCATGCACATCTTCGAAGGCTGGAACATTTGGTTGCATCCTTGCTTTTTTTTTTTTTTAATACATTTATGGAGACATAGAATAGTTTACTTTTCCTTTGCATGATGACCACAGCTAGCACATTTTCTCTCTTTGAGAGAGAGATCACGTCTGGATACGTTGCAGGCAGGAGAAGACCTTTGCCTGTTGCATCTGTGAGCCATGCCCTGAAGTTTTACATCTCTAGCTATCTCATTTCAGTTTCTATGCTCTTTTCTCACAATTTCCTCAGAAAGAATGAGAGTTTAGTAGCAGTGGTGGTTAATTTTTCGAATCAAGAGGTAAACGTCCAGTAGCTCTTAACCTGAAACTCAGTAAACCATGGAAAATATGGCTGTTTGCCAGCTCTAAAGCAGTACCTCAGCACTAAAGGACCTGCATTTAAGGCCCGGACTAATTGCTTTTGTGTTTATTATTTAAAGAAGCGCCGGCCTTTTTCCACGATCATCTTGAAAATGGCGGGAGTCTTTCCACTGATTTCAATGAGCTTTGGGTCTTGCTGTAGAACAGTTGCGTATTCAGTTTAATCGTAGTATTGCCAGTTAAATTTTTTATTTAATACATCTTATTAAATTTAACATGTTCTGTCATCACTGACTTGCATTATTCTTTGGTTCTTCTTTGTGTTATTAAAATTACTGGGATTTTATAACAATAATAAACCTGAGTCTTTACTGATGTACTTCTGAGCTCATGTAGCTCCTTTCCTTGTAATTTCCCCAGTTCTTTCATATATTTTTTGTTCCTCACTCTTCTGCCCAAACTGATGATTTTCTGTACTTTGTTCTGTTCTGTTTGAGCTCTTACTCTCCCCATTTCTCTCTCTGGCAATGACTTGATCAAAATAGTTAATTATTCTTTCTCTCTCATTGATCATGTGACCATTTTTATTGCAACCTGGCTATAACTAAGGATCAAGAAATGGAAGCATTATAATTAGTCCTTTTTTAAGACTGTTAGCCTGGTGTGAAGGGCCACTTTTGTACTTGTGAATCAGATTCCTAGGGTGCATGTCTCTGTGGTGGTGCTATGGCAAACCTGGGAATATCGTGAGGCAGTCATAGCAAAACTTTTAGGAAAAATTCAAGTTTTGTTCTGAGAGTGGTGGTGGGAGAATGAATTATTATCTGACCAAAAGAATTATCCCATCCTTGTTTTACCAGCACTAGGACACTGGTTTTGACCAATCCCATGTTGTTCCAGTTTGTGTTGAGCCACCAACAAAAAAGGATTTGACTGCTGATGTTTGTCTGATGCCATCTGAACCAGCTTTCTGATACTGTCTTCTTGATTAGTCATGTTCACCCATCCTCATTCTGGAAAGTATGTAGATCCTCAGCAAACACTAATATATATGCCCTATACATAGCTATTTGCATCAGCTTTAATTCTGCTCAGAAATAGCCTCCTTTTTTAGGTGTGCCTGCATTAAACAGCAGGGACTAAAAAATAGAGAAACCCAGGTGTGTATAGAGGGGGAAGCAGGAGAGAGCCTGAGCAAGGACACCAGTATATCCTTCAGAAAAGCTGAGAGAATTTGGGGATAAGTGGAAAATGTCTTGTAGCTACTAGCAAAGACATGCTCTGACATCTAGTGATGCCTTTAGGTAGACAGAACCAGCATTTTGCCCATTCTTCTGGAACAAGCAGGGTTGCCCCAAGGAGCATGCTTGCCTCCATCAAAGAGTTTCGACTCCTACCTGGCTCAACCTGCAAGATTCTCCATTTTTTCTCATTGCTTGCTCCTGTGGGGCAACCCCTGGGAACGAATTGCCACTACTAACAGGTCAGTTCTCTGCAGTCACTGTTCCTGGAATTGTTTCCCAGTGACTGCCTGTCTGTGTCATTTTACACTGATGCTATCACGCTGTAATTATCAGCAGCTGAGGGCAGAAGGGAGCAATGCAATTTCAACAGAGGTTTCCAACTACTTAAAAGAAAAAAAAAAAAAAACAAACAAACCAAAAAACCTAGAACCAGAACTTTCCCAGACCTACTAATAAGTGGATCTTATTACCTACTATTAATGACTCAATTAATAATGGCACCATGCCACATACAGAGTAAAAGCTTGACTGTCATCCTCGTGGACAAAGAACAGGAAAAATGTTATTAATAAGCAAAAAAGAGGAACGCTGCCTAAGGTCACACAAGATATTTGCAACAAGATGGAGGATTGAATTTACAGTGGGACACTGACCCCTTGGATTCATTTTTATTGCTTAAAGCCATAGCAGTTTTCACTTTGTTTTTGGTTTTGTCTTTGTTGTTTTGTTTGGGGTTTTTTTGTAATTTTGCATCCTTAAACATTTTAGGCTCCAGATTAAGACACCTACTTATTGACTGTGGGCTTGAGTTATATTGCATAGATGCCTTCCAGGTAGCCAGTGGGCCATCAGAAATCTGCAAACCCCAGGTTGAAAAGCCCTGAAGCAGGATTTCCTCTCTGTATCTGCTGATCTATAGGTGCTATGGGGAATCCTTAGGTTATTGTTCCATTTCAGTATTGCTTTTAAAAATAGCTATTGTAGGAAGCATGAAAGTATTTGTGGAGGTAAGCCTGAGCTTTGGAAGCAGTGACAGTGCTTGGAGGCCAGGCAGAGATGACCAAGGCGAGCAGAGCAGGAAGTCTTAGCTAAGCAAGCACCAATTCACACCTGTTGCCTGCAGTCTATTCACAGGAGCTAATAATAAAAAGTTTGTGTTTAAATGGAGCCCTTCATCCCTTATGATCCCAAAGCACTCAGCAAATTATACACCCAAAGGTCATATCAACTGGTGCTGAAATCCAGCCTGTCCTGGCCACAACAATAGGAAGGAGGAAAAATATGTCCAAGGACAACAGGGTAAATTCCCACTTACATGAAATATGTCTGGTGCTTTTCAAGGTCCATCCGGAGCAATCAGGAATTAGGACTGTAAAGCAGTCCAAAATACTGCAGCATATTACAGTATGTTGATACTCCTTTGGTTTAACCCTTAGAAGAAAGAAAAGAGAAGGAAAATGAAAAAAAAAAAAAAAAGTTAAACAGAACTAATTATGTTACTTGAATTCAATGCTATGGTTCCAGAGAGTCTACACACTTTAAATCTGTTACTTAGCTTGTTAAGCCGTCCCCTCTAACATGCCCTTTATGTGGATTAGATGTGCTGTTTATTCATTGTTTCAGGGCAATGAAATGACTCATACTGAGTCTGTTCCCAGGAAATCTTGCCAGGTGAGGGAGGGTGACATTTACTAGGGGAGCTATTAATTGGAATCTACTGTAATAATACAACCAAAACAGAAAACTCAAGTTCTTCTGCGTGGTCCAAGCCTTATCATTCCATCTCTGGGCTGTGCTGCATATCTGTGAGCAAGGCACAATGAATCTGTTCCACTGTGCAACCCCGAACAATCCTCTTTCACAGGTCTTGTACCTTAAATCAAGACAATAAAAGGCCAAAGGAGTTCTGAAATTGCATATTCAATGGCCCTGGGAGGGGTAGGGGGAAGACGTAATCTCCTACATTCTCCCAGTATACAAAGCTAAGCACTTGCACCTTACAAAGTCAGGTGCACACCTTTGCTGATTGGGAACAACCCTGTCAGAAGCCAATGTACATCCGTGCAGCTCCAGCTGCCGTCAGCCAACTGCGTGATGCATGCACCCTACTACTTCTACTCTGCAGATGGGTTTCCTACGTCATCTGGCCAGAGGCATATCCACAGAGTGACATCAGGTGGTGGCAGCTAAATATCCAGGTGGAGAGGTTCCGAGGAGGAGAGGTGCTCTTAGGTCTGCTGTCTCTCTTTCCTTTTCTCAGTCCATGAGAGTTTATTCCCTGAGATTAACATTGGAAAATAATAAGAAAACCAAGTCAGTCACTAAGTTATGTGCCTGAATGGTCATTAAAATTAAAGCAGATCCAGTGAATAGTCTTTTGGAGGTCATTCATTTGCTTCAATATAGGTTTTCAGTGCTAAACATCTATCCATGATCTTTAGAGCATCTTGCTTGGTTCCTATTTATCATTTCAGAGAGGAATGCATCTTCCACAAATTCTGTGGTCATACCTGCTTGCCAGAGAAAGATTTCTCTGCTGCCTTAGGATGTCTCAAATGCACTAGAAACCTGTACTTGGGAACCTGCACCATAAACTCCGGTGTTTACTTCGAGGTGAGCTGAGTCACCCTTTGGACTCTGAAGACAATTCGGTTGCCCTGACATTGGAGCCTCATGCTATTAACAATGGTCATGGTTGTCCCACCTAGCCTACCGCTGCTGCTCCAAGAGGCAAAGGGTTTCCCATAAATCGTGTTTCCTATCTGCTACCCACAGATGGATGTCTTGAATACACTAGGATGTCTCATGTAACCTTAGGTGCTTACCTGTGGGCAGCTGTATTGAGTCTCCTGATGACAACATTGACTGCCTCTTCATTGACTGTGGTGGGAGGTGAGACACCAGTAATACATTTACACTCCTACATTTAGATGTCTAAATTTAAGTACATCATTTTCAAACGAAATGCCATCCACATTTGACTTGAGAATTTGTAGTTCTAGCTATTCTTCCTGTCTTATTTTCCTGTGTTCACCTATACTGATGGGCTCTGTCCAGTTTCTAGGTTTAGTTCTACACCAGGGACAGCTGCAAGTTCATATTATATGTTAAATGTCCTTCTTGCTAACAAAATTGCAGTTCATAGAATCATAGAATCATAGAATCATAGAATGCTTTGTGTTGGAAGGGACCTTTAGAGGTCATCTAGCCCAACCACCCTGCAGTGAGCAGGGACAGCTTTAACTAGATCTCCATATATAACAATAGGAACCACCATGGCTTGAGCTAATCTTTGTAACTGTAGGCTAGAATACCTCAGAACTTGGTAGACTGGCATGGAGGAATCTGTAAACCCAATCATCTGGTGGCCTCAGGAGGAAAGTCCTACAGGGTATATAGACTCCCATTATGGATTCCAAATCAGGACTTTGAGATTTCGCTTGGATGTATCCCGAAGGCTGTACCTCACTTGCAAATGATGCTCTGGTCATTCTGTCTGTCAGCTCAGGTGTAGGTAGATGTGAATAGTAGCTGCATCACTTTTTGGTCAACTCCTGGCTATGGGAGATGACATGCTAGCAGGTAGCTACCCTGATATGCCTCCTAGAATTGAGTCTACTAGGTCCCAAATGTTGGATTCATTTCTCTAAATCATAACCATCTGAAAGTCCATCCTCTAGGTTAAGCCAGTTATTTATCATCCTATGTAAGAAACAAGTATACATGGGCATCTGCATGTGTCAGGCCTTCCTATTATGTTTGAGTCACAAGCCACATTTTGATTTTTTTTTTCTTTTTTGCTATAGATAGAAGTTAGAAAAATAGTTAGGACTATATAAGTAACTCATAGGCATCTGAAGTTTTCTGTTCCTAATGGAGATGAACAAGAAAAATGTTTCTGCTGTCTGGTGGAAAAGCAATTAGCAGATGAAGATGTCTGCTAAGGTCAAAATATCAGGCCTAATGATTTGTCTGCTCAGGAATTTGCAAAAGACATGCATTTTGTAACCTGAAAGAAAGTTCATTATACAAAGAAAAAAAACTGGTTTAGGTGAAAGTAGTATATAAATCTTTTTACAGATTTTCAGGCCAAGAAGTAGTTATTAATGTGTATAGTCTCATGCCGTGTATAATAGAATCTTTAGGATTTCACCCGTTACCTTGTTTTAAGCCTAATAACTTATTTGCATCTTATATTCTCAACAAGACGTTTAGTCTTGGTTCAGAAGCGTAGAGAAGGAAAGCATACACTTCTTGTAACAGTTCCAGTGGTTCATCCCTCTCCCTGTGTATCTATGCTTAATTTCTGTCTTCTTCCAAGAAGGAAATAAAATAACTACAGGTTCTTCAGATAGCAAATTACAAAACTTCATTAGTAATTTCTAAGCACTATTAAGCAACATGATATTTCATGCAAATACATGTGCAGGTTCAACTGATTATTAGCAATATTTGCAAATCCATCCAGTGAAGACCCAGAACTACAAGGTATCACAATTGTAGCCCTTTGACCAGCTCCATTTAAAAGTTTCTACAGAAGCTAATGCTGACGATCAAATGGAGAACGATGATAACTAAAAATTCAGTGTACCAGAAGTCGTCTTTCCAATGCAAAAAGTTCTTATCAATTTTACTTATTTGGGTTGTCACAGATGCCACCAAAAAGCACAACTGGAAGCAAAGGGAATGTACAGCACAGTTAAAAATAAATGTGGTTTTACATAATTATACAAAGCATGATAGAAGGTGAGAGACACAAATCAAAGCAGGGAGGGAGCTCCCAGGGCTTTGCAGAAGACTTAAACCAATACTATTTGCCACTGTAGGAAAAAAAAGAAGAAGAAGAAAAAAAAGTACCCTTCTGCCATCTGGTAGCAAATTACAAAGCATACCAATGCTAAAAGCCAACTTCCATCTCCAACTCCACTTCGCTTCGCAGCCAAAACCACAGGGGAAAAAGTAAAACCCTGCTCCCAAAGCTAAAGACTTTTTTTACTGATTCATCAGATCTTTGGGAGTTATCTCTGTCCTACCTACCGTAACAGACATGTGCCCCTGCTCCATCCTTTTGCCCTCACCTAATTCCCGAGCTGTGAATGCACCTTAGGAGAGACAGACAAGTGAAAGTGAGCGAATCCATCCCAGACAGAACTGGGCAGAGAATAACAAGCTTTCCGGAATGAAAGTGAGACAGCTTCTGCGGTTAGCAAAACCTCTACCGTCTAATGTGACTGCTCTGAATCAATCACAGCCCAAGATGAAAAAAGGAGGCAGCTCTTTCAGCGTAAGGAAAGTTGAGACATCAGCCTGGTCTCAGCCATGCACTGCACAGAAATGAAGCCTTCACCTTTGCTCTGCTCTCCAGAGAAGACATCAGTCAGTGGGTTGCTTTATCCATAAAGGGGTAATGTTCCTTTTAAGCAGTGGTTCCCAGGGTGTCAGAGGTACTTGCCAAAACTTCATGAAGGACTAGCCCAGGGACTGTGGAGTGCACGTGTCTGTTCTGGAAGGCATGTGGGTCTTTGCAGTCACGTGGTTGGAGGAAAGAGGATGAGTGAGTTCTGCTGAATTTCACAGGAGGGCAGGAAGAACTCACTCCCTGGAAGCTAGACAAATCATAGGTGTGTTCACCTGAGCAAATGTAGAGGTCTGCACTGGAGCTGATCACCCACAGCTCTCTTTGCAATGGAGAGAAATAAGCATTTAGGGTGGAATTCAGTTGTGCACACACAGTTATCTACTGTGCTTTGGATACCTCCCTGCCTCAGTATTGTGGCTTAACCCCAGCTCCAACTAAGCACCATGGAGCTGCTCACTCATGCCCCCCAGGTGGGATGGGGGAGAGAATCAGAAGAGTACAAGTGAGAAAACTCGTGGGTTGAGATACAGACAGTTTAATAAGTAAAGCAAAAGCCATGCAGGCAAGCAAAGCAAAAGAAGGAATTAATTCCCTACTTCCCATCTGCAGGCAGGCGTTCAGCCGTCTCCAGGAAAGCAGGGCTCCATCACGCATAATGCTTACTTGGGAAAGCAAATGCCATCACTACAAATGTCTCTCCCTTCCTTCTTCTTCCCCCAGCTTTATATGCTGAGCATGACATCATGTGGTGTGGGATATCCCTTTGGTCAGCTGGGGTCAGCTGTCCCAGCTGTGTCCCCTCCCAGCTCCTTGTGCACCCCCAGCCCGCTCACTGGTGGAGTGGGGTGAGAGGCAGAAAAGGCCTTGGCTGTGTGTAAGCACTGCTCAGCAATAACAAAAACATCCCTGTGTTATCAGCACTGTTTCCGGCACAAATCCCAAACATAGCCCCATACTAGCTACTATGAAGAAAATTAACTCTACCCCAGCCAATACCAGCACACTCAGCCATGGGTATCTGCTCCAGAAAGGACCAGATCTCCTGTGTCTTATCTGCTAACCCTGTGCAGATGTTTTAAAGCCCCAGGTGGTCTCCAACGGTACTAGATGCCAATGTTTATGCAGGTGAATCATGCCTTTAGGGAGCAGTTCATCTTCCTCCCTCAAAGGTATCGAGGGGCTAATTCAGCTGTCTAAGCATGTGTCTAATGGGATTTGAGATGTCTGAATTTTACTTTGCCTCCAGCTGCAACTCCAGCAAGATACAAGTCTCTTGCAGTTGTTACATCACATCTGGCAGACCTGTGCAGAGGTATCAGATGCCCTCAAGTCTCTCAGTTGGCTCAGGATGCCTGTAAGCGTGCAACTAAATTGAGCTCTTAAAAATCCTTCTTTGCAGAAGTGTAATCTTCCATTAGCTCAAAGCCTGGGCTAACAACTTGAGATGTGGGTGTCTAAAATGAACACGTCTACTGTCAAATGAAATATGACTCAGCCTTTTTGTCCAAGGAAAGAGAATTTATCTCATGCAACTTTAGGGGTAGTGTTCAGTTCACAGACTGAGGCTCCTAAATTTAAGTTCAACATGTAGGCATCTCCTTATGCACTGTCAGCTAGTCAGTGGAACTCTCGTTGCCCAAACTTTGGTGTCCCGTCCAGAGCAGACTCAAGCCCAAGACAGCCGCATGAGGCTAAATTTGACACAAGGAGCTATGGGAGACCTGTTTCTTTTTGGAGTGACAGCAGGAGGTTTATTTGGGTACCCTATGGTGCCTAAACTTATCAATGTTTAGGTAACTCCCTTGGGCTCCTAACCTTGCCCAATGTCTGTTATAGGGTGATGAGAGCAGCAGACTTGTAATACCTCAGTTGGAGAAAGAAAGGTCTGAAGGCTCCTGACATCAGATAGTTACAGATATTGCAGATAGAAATTCTGGGATGGCGTATACAGCTCCAAGAAATGGTTCGTTCTCCTCCTTCACCAGAAAGGGCTGAAGGAGTTCAGATGGACACCAGCATAGCAGACATCTCTACTCCTTAATGCTGTTGAAAGAAAGCCAGAGATGTATTCCACTTGCCATTTAGCAGGGGAATCTGTAGAATTTTATTTTTATTTTCAAACTGGGAAATGTTTCAAGCTCGGGAACACCAGTTTGGGCTCTCATAAGCCACATCAGGCCTCTAAATAAAATGCCTTATTTCATTTTATTCATTTTACTTTGCCATATACCCCTAGTCATAAGGAGGAGTTTATTTCCATAGGCCCTGTACAAATACTCAGATATTTCTCTGCTCTCCCTTCCAAGCTCCCAGTCTAACAAATCCTTAAGGGTCCTTTGTCTGCTATGAATGTAGATGACAGAGGGTGAATGCTGTTCCTACCATCCGATCACTTAATTATCAAGAGAAAAATGTCCAATGAGCCTTCTACATGCACAGTCATGTAGTGATTTGGCTTTATGCCTCCACAGAATAGTTTTTCTAGAATATTGCTTTCCTATAGACTCAGGCAGAAAACTAACATCATAGAGTTGCCAGGACTGCATCCTACATACCACTAGTTTTCTTTGGAGGCTTCCCAGCCTCAACGAAACAAATTACTAACCTTATGAGAACTGATGAAACTCCAGCCAACTGTAGGAAGTTACAACAGCAGCCTTCTATCAAAACGAGCTGCTTTTTTAGGGAGTGCACTAATGAGCAAGTGTCTTTAGAAGGCTGTTGAGGCTGTGCGGTTAAGCATCACTTACCCTCTTGGTTTTAGCCAAAACACATCCTCATTTTGTGGAGACGCAACGGCAGCTCTTCCACTCTGTGCCATGGGTAAGTACTGGTGCCAGTAACATGAGCCGAGGAGTTGGCATCCCGCTCCCACATCACAGGGTTTCATTTGGCTTCTGCCAAGCGAGAAAGTGGTGTGTACCCACACAGACATGAAAGACTTGAATGAGTTTTCTGCCATGCACCGAAGTAGAAAACACACTGACGTTATAAGGGAAGATGTCTCTGCATTGCTAACATCCTTTTCACTAAGGCTAAGTGGAAAGCCAAGGAAGATGTGTTCTTTTTCTTTCAGACTTTGATAGAAGGGGCTGGTTTGGGGAAAGAGAAGGTCTATCAGCAGTGACAGATCTATCAGCAGAGACTGAGTGGAGTAGAATGTGTTCAAACAACTATTTTCTTCCCAGAGTAAACAGGGGATTTTAGATGTGCTCTTGGTTGTATTTAAACTCTGCCATTGTCTGCCTCTAGTTTGGGATCTTAAACTAGCCAGATGGGTAGTCTTACTAGCACAGAAAGTCCTCTGCACAATCAGGAGCTCTGTGCGTGCACACGTTTTGTGTTAGGAAGGAGGAAAGGTGATTAGGAGAGAGGGGAAGGGAAGAAGAAGGGAGGAGACAGAATCAGTATGGCCCATGCAAAGTCTAAAGCATCACCTGCCCACACTACAGCATTCCTTCCTGAAATGCTGGCCAAGAAGCCCAGGGGGGTAGGATAATTGAAAAGCAATAGTGGGACGGTCTTTAGATGAGTTTTTAATCTTTCCACAAAAGCTAATAAAAACTGAATGGCCCTCCTGAGGCCACATTTTATTGCCACAAATTCCCATTACATCCCTGGGAGAAGTAGCTCACACATTAAAGTTCCTTGTGAGTCCCTGTAAAAACAAATTCCTTCAGCCACCTCCTCACAGCTGCCAGAAACACCCATTTACCCAGCAATTCCCCACCTTTTAGTCTCCATGCCAGAGCACAGTAGCTACACTCAGCAAGAGAGCCACGCGGCTCCACCAAAATAGAAGAGTGGTATTTGTGGCCTCCTTCCTGCAGCTGTTATGGTTAATAAAGATATATGACATGTTATTTCTTAGGTAAATGTCTGTGTTGTGAAGCCTGTAGAGTTATTCTGACCCAAATCTTCATAAAATGACCTGCTTTTCCTATGACTATAAGAATAATATGTCAGCATCCTCTCTGCTCCTCCTTCCTTCAGTATAAAGAAATTACTGGTATCTGAACCCTTGCAACTAAATTTTATGCTTCTTCCCCTCCTTCAGTTTTTTAGTGACTGGAAATCATTATTGGACTAAGGTGACCCATAATTAAGGCAGACATCTAGCTTTGTGCATTGTCATGAGCCACAGGCATTATTTAAGATGCTCTTCATTTTCACCCACTTCAATAAGGTGGGAATATAATTAAATAGTCATAACAGAAATGACTTTCACCAGCAGAAGGTTTTGATACCTGGAAGTAGTGATAGAAATTTAAGTGGTTATTCTATAATAAATGGGCTCATTCATTTCTAATAACGAGAATAATATTGACCTATCTGAGTGTGCAGGGATTAAAAGCCTGATGTAATATTTCTAGGAAAATTCAGAACTAGACATTGGTTGTCTTCAGGGTTGAGTATTTGTCATGGTTTAACCCCAGCTGGCAACTAAGCACCACACAGCTGCTCACTCAGTCCCCCTTCCCACTGTGGGATGTGGGATGGGGGAGAGAATTGGAAGAATAAATGTGAGAAAACTCATGGGTTGAGATACAAACACTTTCATAATTAAAAAAAACCCAAAACCCTAAATTAACATAATAACAATAATAATAATAAAAAATTGTAAAGAAAAGGAAAAAATAGCAAAGAGAGAGAAAAATAAAACCCTCAGCTGTGTCCCAGCTGTGTCCCCTCCCAATTTCTTGTGCACCCCCAGCCTACTCGCTGGTGGGGCCATGTGAGAAACAGAAAAGGCCTTGACTGTGTGTAAGCACTGCTCAGCAATAGGAAATCATTCCTGCTGCATCAACACTGTTTTCAGCACAAATCCAAAATATAGCCCCATACTAGCTCCTGGGAAGAAAATTAACTCTATCCCAGCCAGTATTTAATAGAACAGCTAATTTATTAATGTGTTGTTGTATTCTAAAGATATAAAGACATTTTATATTTGTATTATTCACTGTTTACTATTAATACCTTATATTCTTACCTGTTTAATAAAGGAAAGGCAGGAAAATATAACCAGTTATGCATAAACTCAATTTGAGCACCAATCTAATTTTTAGTCTAAAAATTGATGGGTGAGTGTGGTAAGATCTGAATTGCCAAGGCACTATCTTTGTCTGCAACTGTGCAAAAGCATCATAGAATCATAGAATCGTTTAGGTTGGAAAAGACCTTTAAGATCATCCAGTCCAACCATAAACCTACACTACCAAGTCCACACCAAACCAATCAAGGATAGACTAGACTAAACCATGTCCATCATCTTGTTATCCACCCACAAGGGCCATCTGTGTAACCTTCCTTTTCTTCACATTACCTCCCAAGGCAAGGGAATGCTGTAAATGAGTTGCGCTTCCCAGGCATTCTGGTACTGAGATACCAGGAACAGAAATTCAGCCTACTTCTATTTACCTCAGCATTTAAAAGAAAATCATATCATTTCACCAAAATGGGCAGGTTATTGAAAGTAAAAAAGAAAAAAAAAAAAAAAAAAAGTTACAGTTTGTGACCATAATCTTTCTCCATAGTTCAGGGCTCTTTTTTATCAGCATTGCCAATCCTATATTCTTTTGAGGTCAGTTCATCAATGACTGCACCATTAGTGCTGATCTTTGCCCCCCTTCATCATCTACTCTTTGCACAGTGCCTATAGCAGAAAGTGTTTCTGAAAAGCTTTGACCTGCAAGATCTGTCAAAAACACAGTTTTAAGCTTTGGGACAAGCACCCCTATGGGATGATTTATCAAACCTAAGACATGTTTGTATAGGCAAGATTGACTGCACTCTATAGGGGCACATCTCTTGATCACAAGGGAACTAACCACCACCAGCTTACTGTGCACATCGTGGGGGAGCTCAGTCAAAGCAATCTAGAAAACTGGTTTGTAACTAAAATATAAAATTGTACTTCAGGCTGAAAGCTGTGTCTTTCTGCAGCAGTATCGGAAAACCGCAGACGACGCCTTTGGCATTTGCAGTGGCACTAGTCGGCTATGTTTGGGCTACTAAATCAAATCCATGATTTTCTTGGAGCTTAAATGTAAACTAGGGCTGGACTCAGGTGAGTAGCCATCGAACTCTAGTGCCAGTTGAAAAGCCTGAGTATCTGAGCCATCCATACGGCTAACACGACAAAGGACTTTTGGGAGAACTGCACCAGCTGGAGCACCAACTGAAGGCCAGATGAAATCCTCCCAGGACATCTACATGCAAATCCCAACATTTAGCTTGCTTTACCTATGAGGTGAACTTCTGGGTTTAGACGAAGCTAATCCTACCCCATATGAAGCATAAAAAATCAAATCCTTTTAACAATTCTTGATCAAGTGAGACTCAGGACCTATTCTTAGCCTGGCCTTTGTGCAAAACGGTATGTTCTTATTCAGATTTACAAAACTTCAGTTGGCCATGCTGCTAATCTATATGCTCTATGAGTGGAACAAATTTGATTCAAAGAACCTTTCAATTTTAAAAGGTCATCTTTAATCTAGACTTGATCAATACATATTTTAGAGTAGGCACATTCCTAATATTATAAGGGCAGGAAGGAGAAAATAGGATAAGAAAGCACAATGGCCCAATACCACTTGTGAAAACAAGTGGAGGGAAGCCAATTCCATTTACACGGGAATGTCAGGCAAAGGTCCAAGGACAGAAAGGCAACAACAAGACAATCATTTGGACAAGTGAAGATATGATACATGGTACATGAACAACATACCACTGGGGTATGAGAAGATCAGTTTCCTGACAGCCTAGCATAGGCACATGAATGTAGGCAAAAGACTTCAAAAGCTGCTAATTTTGAACAACAAAGAGCAGAAAGAAGAGAGGAATAGTATAAAGATTAAGTCATAGTGTGGTTTTTTGAGATTAAAAAGTGATTTTTCAGAGTTCTTGCCTCAGAATATTTGTTATTCAAAGAAAATGGACAGGGATTTGTGAAATCAAGTTCTCTTATACAGGAATAAATCATTACAAAAATCTGACACGAACAAGAATTCTAACTCTGATTCATCTCAGTACAATCTTTTTATACACTTCTGATAAATTCATTGTAACACAGCCTAAAATGGACATTTTTGAGATTATTTCTGTTAGCTTTCTTTTTCACATCAAAAATATGAATTCCACACACAGTCACTCTGAAATAGTTTTTCAGTATTCATTTTTCAAAAGAAGCATGACAACTGTTTTCTTATTACCTGTTGTGTCAATGTACACTTAAGCAGCGTTGAAAACAGGCTGATGCTAAATCCTGGAAAACCATGAAGACTGCTGGTGCTGTGGTGGCATGTTTAGCAGTGGAGAAGGCAGGAATGGAAGTAGCCTGTGGGGACCCAGGGTGGTATCAGCTCCAGAAAAAGGAAAGAAACAACTGATAAAACTCAGTCAAAAGAAACTGAGGGTAAGAATGTGCCTGATATTGGTGAATATGATTTTATGGACACAGCCTCAGAGCATCAAAAATCAGTTTCATTCATTGAGGAAATTTCGGATTTGATGAAGGAGACCTTTGACTTAGTGCTTCACAGACTGTTTATTATTTGAGAAGTGGTTTCTCAGTAGGAGGAACAGTGCAAGTGTTTTCCCTCTGGGACTGATACCTTTCCTTTCCAGTGACCAGATTTTTTTTTTAAAGTCCAGGGAAAAATAAACAGGAGGGAAACATGATACCACTTTTCTAATCTGGAGACAGTAGCATATAAAGAAAACAAACCAACCTCCCTGCCCTTTAAGGATAAGAGACCTTGGTTTTAAACTTCAGTCAGGGAAAGTCAATTTAGAAATTGGGGGGCGGGGGTTGGATTTTCCTAATGGAATTTTTTAATCATAAAAATAATGGAACAGTGGAACAGATAGTCAGGAGTCGTTCTGCGGACATTTGATTACCAGTGCTAGCTTAACTGTTCCCTTCTCAGGAGTCAAAGTAAATGACTTCTTGAGATTCCCTTGAGCCCTCTTTTCTAGGATATTTTCATTTGTATTTTAACCCACAAGAATATCAGAAGAGGAACCTGTGTATAAAGTTCGTAACGCGCTGGGAGACACATTTCAAAAAGCAGCTGTCAAAGAGGAGCCATCACCAAATAAAGATCTTTGCAATTGAAATTCCCGAGAGACTTTCACAAGCTCATGAGCTTGGAGGGCTTTCAGAAGGGATTTGAAAATAAACTGAAGAGAAACCTAGCACTTAATTTAGGGGGGTGACATAGTTGATGGCAGAATGCATAACAAGAGGCAGGAGGAGGCAGTTACAGTCTTCTGTCCTTAAAGAGAGTAGGTATGTCCATCTAGCCCTGGGGTACCTGTCCCCAGAGCCGTCAGAAGCAGGCAGAGTTCTCTCTCCTGCCCATCCCCTACCCACACTTTGGGCTGTCTGCAATATTCCTGGTCTGCACAGGATTTGGGGCATGCAGGACACCGCACTTGCAGGCTCATAGAAAAGAAAGTAGCTGAGTCTGGACTTGAGGTACCTGAAACCTGTAGCTGATGCAGCTGGGAAGCATCGCTGCTGGGAGATGGCAGCTTGTTATGACCTGATGTGTGCACAGTCCTGCTTCTCGATGCGAAGGCAGAGTATGTCCTTTCCTCTCTGCACCTGGCAGCCCTGAGGTTCAGCAAACCAAAGTCCACCCTTCCAGGTAATCTTTGCAAGGATTTGTATTTATGTATGATTTTACATCTCAAGGCAAAGCAACTTTCTTGCCCCTGTCCTGCTGTAACCACAGACAGCATTACCTCAGGACATCTGCTTCTAAATTTCGCTTATATATTTCAACTCAGAGAATAAACATAAATACCTCAGATGACATCATATCCTCTAAAACTAGAGAGATCCATAGAATAACAGGAGGTGAAGGGAAAAAAGAAAGTGTGCAATAATAAGAAAAAAACTGCAAAGGGCAATCTTCAAGAGGATGCTGGGACATAATATGAGGTAGCTGACAGTTGCAGAGCTGGGCCTGATGAGAGCATGAAGAAAACAGCGAGAAAGTGGGAGCAGGAACGGTCACAGTCTGATGAGCATGGGAAGTGGTTTGAGGACACCAAATGGTATGACTGAGAAGGGACACGGCATGATGTGAACATGGCTCACGTCTCCGCATACTGAGCTGTTCAGACTTATAGAATCATCGAATCATCGAATCGTTTAGGTTAGAAAAGACCTTTAAGATCATCCAGTCCAACCATTAACCTACACTACCAAGTCCACACTAAACCAATCAAGGGTAGACTAGACTAAACCATGGCCCAAAGTGCCACATCTACCTGTTTTTTGAACTCTTCCCATTTTTTGAGCACTCTTTCCTGCACAAGGGATCCTTCGGTGGTTCTCACGACAGAGCTGAGCCAGGCTGATGCTTCTTAACCCGACGCCACACATACGCACCCTCCCACACAGCCTGGGCAGAGAGGAGGCCCCCGAACACCAGTGGTGCAAATCCTCTGAAAGATGGCCAGTAAGGTCATAAGTAGTCACTCTATGGTCCCTGTACACACAGTGGAGAGAAATAAGCACTTCCAAAGTGTGCTTCATCATCTCCTGAAAGTAAGTCAGAGTAAGTCAGGTGTTGTTCTGTCAATCAAAGCCAGTCAAGCCAGTCCAACTGTTGATGGAGAAGAGTCTGATCAGACCATTGGCTTGAGTGTCTTGATTAAGTGAGATGAATCTGGGCTCATGCGTTTGTGATAGGAAGATGTTTTTCTACATTTCTTTGTTAAAACAAACAAAAAAAAATTGAAGAGACAAATCTGTACTTGTATATGCTATCTGTTGCATGTCTTGGTCATGCTTTGAGATGCTTCAGCATAGACTACTTGCATATTGGCAGGCGTGTGGCTGTTGCTAATACAGGCACAGCCCTGAGCTAAATAAAGACTTGTGGCTTATCTCAGGCTCTGACTGCAGGCCAGGGAATTTTGTGTCTTTCTAAAAAGGCTGGATAGTCCCATACCTTTTCTTTTTTTCCCATTCCCACAAAACTATGAGATGTGTTCAGCATGTGGGAGTCCCAGGGGATTAGGGCAACTCCAGAACCTTGCCGTGTCTTTTTGAAACTGGAGCTGGCAAAGACAGAGGGGGAAATCTCCTCGAGGTCATCGAGACCTTGCTTTCTCCCCATGCTTGTACCAGAGGGTACAGCAGTGGGAATGCATTTCAGCTAGCTCTGAATAGCCTTATGTTCATCCAGTTATAAAACTTTTGGGACTTCAGGTAGCTGATTTGCTGCCACTTTAGCTTAGATGCTTCTGTCCAGTGCTGTGTTATGCTGCAAAGACGTACCTTCTATGGGTAAATGATCCCACACCACACAGCAATACTTGCAGGCATTTCAGATGCAGAGAAAGACTTGAACTTCTGGAGTAATGAGAGACAAACTGTGCTCAAATGGGAGCATCCTAGAAATGAATATTTAAATTACATTGATAATCTATAAGAAGAGATAGAGAAAGAAAAGCATCTTAGGTGACTCTAGCAGTGAAGAACCTCATTCATGAAGGCCATCAACACTAGTCATGTGAAGTGTAGACAATACTGTGAAGAAGATTGTCCACAGCTTATTCATATTTTTGGACAGATAAAATAACAGGAAGAAAGGCTGCAAGGGATCTGTAGGGATCATCTGACCCATCCTTTTGACCCAAGGCAGTTGTGAAGAGTGGATTGTATATATGGTCCTACTGACCTCAGTGATCACTTCCAGCGAGAACCAGCACAAGGAATAGAGATTTAAAATGACATGATGTGTGCATGCCCCAGATAAGCAGTGGGTACAGTGTCACTGTACCCAGGTTGCCACGAATCTTGACGCAGGATCCCAGAAATTATGACATGAGCCTACAATTAGCATAGCAATATCATTTGGATATCTTTTATTTTCCTTCTGATTTGTAATATTTTACAGGAAGTATTTTCAAGCCTTTCACACAACAAATGAATCCTAAACATATTTTTCAAAAAAAATTACATGATTCTAGGAACTGAAACTTAATGAAAAATATCAAATATCATTTGTATTTTCACAAATTCATGAGAGTTAACAGGAGATCAAGCTTGGAAAATACAGTACACACACGTACTAGACAGGCACAGCAAAAGAAATACTGTTTGAAGCAGAACTAGGTGTGGGGAGATGAAAAATGACAGAAGGAAAAGTAAGGCTGATGATTAGGATATGTTTCCTGAAAATCACAACTACCAGATGACTGAAAGTTTCCCAAGGGAAAGGGTGGGAAATCTCTTCCCTTTGGCTTTTAATATTGGATAAAGCCCTGAGGGACAATATCCCAGAATCCACTATCATGAATGCCAGCTCAGGTTATCACTTTTTGCCTGGAAATAATTTGCCCAAATGACATGCTGTGTGCTGAATTTTGCCCTTTAAGCAATGGCTTTCCCAGCTTGCATAAGAGCATTTAAGCAGCTCCAACCACCTAATCCTCTAAAGACATTTTTCCAAATGTTTGGCTGTTAAAATCCATCCAGTAAAATTCTTGCTGGAAGAAATAAAGGTTCTGGTCAAACAAATCATTTGCTGGGGTATAGTGTTTTGACACTCTGCTCTGTAAACTGTTTTAGAGTATCACTTTAAAATGTTTTAATAACAATGATAATAATAGTAAAAGCCACTTTACTATGTCACTTTTCAATTGTATTATGTCCCTGAGAGAAATTTAATTAGAAGCTGCCAGGTTACTAAAGACACCAAACCTGACACAAAGGTTTAGCCTCTTAGAGACTGCAGTTTGCATTATGCTTTTTATTAATATTATCTGTTCCCAAAACCCTGCTTCCCCTTCTCTGGGAAATGCCATGTTTTTAAAAAGGTCAGCTGGAGAGAATAAATGGCTTTTTATTAAATGCAAACCTTATGCATTTTCACTTCTGCTACATAATGGTTTGCCTGTCATTAGGAAGTGGAATTAAGTATTTTACAAGGGAGAAGTTAATACTTTTCGGATGGCGAACAACAAATGTGTCCTGCACCAAATACGCAGGCAGTGAGTGCCCTTAGAAATCTTGATCAATTTTAACTGAAGTTGCTGGCGTTATTTTTTTTTTTTTCTGAGTTGCTTTTTTCATTATTATGTGAAATAAAGTAGCTCGTGGGAATCCCATCAAGGTGGTAACCACACTGTCTCTGGTGTTACAAATATGCATAATTAGAAACGTTCCCTGTCTCTAACACTTTACAGAGGGAGTAATCTCTTCTTTGAGATGTCTACACATGAAGAGTCTTGCTTTATATAATCTTTTGTGCTTCCTTCAAGCCTTTCGCACAACAAATGCATCCTAAACGTCTTTTAGTTTATTATTATATTTACTAGTTCATGAAGAAGCAGGCAGCTTTGGAGGGCATTTCATTCATATTTAAGCCCATGATTGTCTACATATGTTTTTGGGGCTGCTGGGAAGGTCACTTTGGCCCACACCTACCAAGAATTCTTCACAAAAGAGGTGCAAGGCGGCTGTAGAATAAGGCCTGGAACTAAGACTTCTTCTGAGGGGGACCTGAAAGACTGTGCTGGTGAGTTATGCTTTCCATTCAACCACTTCTCCATCCTGACCCATCTTTAAATGTCAGTTTGACCTGACCTTCCAGGCTAAAACCAGAAGCATTGACTCGGCTTTTCACTATCTGCTACAGCCTGTATTTTGGTGGTTAGGGCACTTTAGGCTAAGTGAACTAAGAGAACTAGAGCACTGGCTCAAGCTCGTACAATGTCATCCATACTGTAATTCCCGATAGGCAGGATAACCCACCACCTCCAGGGAGCAGAGACTTCAGCTGCATAAATACAGATCATTTTGTGCTGCTTGCCCCATGGTCTATAGAACAGGACCTGGTCTGCTTCAGTTAAATACAGCCAAGTGGATGACTGTTCTGTTCAGGCAAAGGAAGGATTGGGTCCACGTTGCTCCGGAAATGTCTCAGTTTGAATACTTTTCTCCAGATGAGTCCTTACAAAGGTTGGTTCCTTGCTGCCAGTGACAGAGCAGATCGAGATGTTATAAAACCTTGTAATAGTGCATCATAACTGGCAAATAACTGACTTATGGTCTACTCAGATCTGTCTCTGAAGAACTGATATCTAATCTCTGATTCAACACCTCTATCTATGTAGTTAATTAACCCTGTCTAGTAATTGTCCATCTAATACAAGCCACCGGAAAATTTCCAGTTTAAACTTATCAGCTAGATTGGCTCAATGGAAAAAAGATCAGAATCTCCAGAATTTCCTGCCATCAAAAAATAGGTGGGATGTGTCATCAACTGGAAGCATCCACCCCATGTCCAGAGAGTCCAAGCCAATGGCTGAACCGAATACCTAATCTTCAGATGCCTAAAGTTAGATGGAATGAAAATCTCCTGAACAGTGCAGAACTCCATTTGTCATTGAATTGCATCCAAGCTTTCCTTCAGGGTTTCTGCAGTATTCAAGATTCTATTGAATTTTATCCTGTCCTCTGACTCACAACTCCTGTCAACACATGGCTGATTTTGGAGGCTTTGAATCTGAATTTCATTCTTCTGCACAATCAGTACGTCCAACCTGCTAGAGGGAGGAGGTGTTAATTCCCAAATTTCCAAATTCTATGCATGTACGAAAGACAAAGGTCTCCTACAACTGCTGTTCCCAGAAGGTTTTGCTTTAGCTCAGGCTGTAAGAATTCTGCTATTCAGTTTTAAATATTGATTGATTAATTTGATTGAGGAATGCTAGCTTCTGACTTGGGTCTCCCTGTACATTTTTGCATATGGTTCTGCTTTCCAGAGGATTCATAAAACTCTGCTGAGTGTATATTGTGCGTACCCCACAAGGATAGGAGGATTTAGGCCATATTGCAGCTCAGTAGTTCCCACCCCACTTTCTCTGCATTGGTGTTTGCACCCACTCGCAGCTCTGGGCAACCCTGTGACTTTCATGAGGTCTTGTTCATAACATCAGCTTTACCGATCCACTGGTTTATCGTTGTCCCTTCCTTACAAAGAAAGCTGTGCTCAAACTGAAAGCATGTTTGGTTTATAAACTAATAAGGACAATTTTAGGATGTTTTGCAATGGCAGGGTAGCAAACTTCCTGTGTGTTTGGGAAGTTTCAAGGATAAAGCAAAAAAGGGGATCCAGATATTTTGGTGATAGGGGAAGGAGACTATAATACCCCCAAAATATTTGAGGGCAGGGAAATATTTACTCCTACATAGGCAGGAACTAAGTTTAATAAACCAGATTCTCTCCATCATAGCTAAAGGAAAGCTGGTATTCACAGGTATGGATCTCCTTGCTGTGGTTTCAAAACGGATCTTTCTCCTGCTATAGTGTCAGAAACAAGAGGACCTTGTACTTCTCAGAAGCCAATTTATTCCCTATTAGATCCTGTTTTGGTTTTTTTGTTTTGTTTTGTTTTTTTAAGTACCTCAGAAACAAGGGTAAAATGTTGCTCTTTAGAGATCACTGAAGTTCAGTTTCACACTAACAACAGCTATATAATGTTTCTGCTGTCCTTTGAATTTTCTTCTTTTACAAGTAAAGGCATCCAAATACAATGTTATGCCAGTCCCAAAATATTGCGCCTGAAAATTAATAGGAGTGAGACCTTATGTGTTACCTCCCTCTCTTACCTAAATATCATTATCTTATATTTATGGCCCCTCAGAATCTGTAAGACCTGAGGGACAGTTTTTTCTTGTTGATTCTACATGGTCTGTGTGTTGTTTTTTAAATTCTGTCATGTCCCATATAATTGTAAGCTGTCTCTTGAGAACCTGTGGTCTGTTTTCATACAATTTCCCATTATTTTTGGTCAGTGTATGTATTTATACTTTTTTTTTTCTTGCAAAACCAACAGCGTAAACAAAATAAACTCTGCCATGTGAAGCACTTAGTTGGCATCTTCTCTGAAATTCACACTAGGTATAAATTTCTTTTCTGAGCCAGAATAAAGCACCTAAAAACTTGCTTGTGAAGAGAGGAATTAACACTTTATATTTTTGCTTCATGTATGTCTTTCTATTGAAATTTAGGATAGTCCTGATCAGAGGACAGCCTTGCTTCATTTTTCAGAAATTTAAGGTTGTGATTCAGTTTCTCACACTAAGGCGTCTGCTTCCATTTGAGGTGGCCGAGGGCATCCTGTCTCGTGCCACTGCAGATAGGCCTCCTCTCCACCCTGTGTCACATTTGCCGTTCTCCTGTGGATGTCAGATACGCTGTTATGACTCAGATTATACTAAATGTTGCGTAAAATGTCTCTCACTCCTGACGAATTGCAGAGAGGGATTCATCTTGCCCTGCTGCAGGCACCTACATTTGCTCAGCTGGATGGTTTTCAATTCCACCAACCAGACCTCATTGATGCCACCAATTATCCGGGGAGCTTGGGTGCCTGCTCATGTCGAAACACTGATATCTACACATGTAAATCTTGGCATCTCAGTCTGCAAAGCAAATCCCACCCATGAATTCTAGCTGCACCATTCAGCTCCCACGTAAGAGTTTACAGGCAGAAGTAGCGTGAGATAAATTTCATACCAACTGTATAGGTTGTAGTCAGATTTAGTAAGTAACCACTTAACTATGTATTTGATTTGGGGATCTGAGTGTCTATTTTGGCTTCCATTGGTTCCTTGTAGACTTCTGGGTCAGCTCCTCATCTGGTGTGAATGAGTAATATTATATTGGTCATAACTAAAGTCTGAGTAGTTTACGATGGCTGAAGTTCAGGCTCAATTTTGCCCTAAATAAAAATATTTCTGTTTCACCAGAGATGACAATAAGAAGATCCCATGCTTGGTTTTCTTTATGAAATGTTCTACAGTAGAGGTTTTCATTTACTCTGTTTTGTACAGCAACCAGCACAATGGAAGAATCCCTGACATTGGTAGTAACCAAACACTGTCAGAGAGACTTAAAGATGGCAGCTGGATTAAGAAAGTATCTCCTTATTGATATGTGAAATTTCCTTTCTAAAATTGCATTCTTTTCTCTTCTTGACTGGGTCGCAAACTTAACAGCACATTTAAAGCTTGAAAATTTGTATGATCTGGAGTGGGAAACGGTGGCCAAAAAGCTTAATTTGTAAGAAAACAGCACCAAGCTCCTGAAAGCTGGGTGGAGGGCAGCACAGCAAAAAGACCCTCAAAATGATATTCAAATGGAAAGACAATTTCATCTGTCTTCCTAACTCTCCTCAAGTTCATTCAGGACTGCATCTTCTCAGCCTTTTGGAGAAGACTGGAAATATTCTTATGCTCACAAAGACAGGTTAGATGCCTTGTTCAGGGTTGCCCAGGAAACCTGTGGCACAGCTGGAACTTGAACAAGTCCGGTCACCCTTAGTCCAGCCCCTTAACCACAGGGCTCTCAGCAGTGTTAGCCACAAAAGCTGTTGCACTTGGCTCTGCAGTTGTGGGAATTCGCCTATACAAGAAGAGAGTGAGAAAAAAGCAGTAAGGGGGGGGGGGAAACAGAAAGAAAATATAGGTACATGATTTTTTTTTTTTTTTTTTTTTAGCTGAAGGAGGGATCCAGAGCTTGTGGAACAATACATGCTGGGTCATTAAAATGCAGCCAAGGTTGATGTTGTCAGGCACTGTGGTCATTTATGGAGTCAGAGCCAGAATACAATGCTGGCAAAGGGTTTTATTGTTTCCTGTACTTGCTGGGTTTACTCTCATAAACATGCCATTCGAGTCAGCATGGTAGTTACGTGTTATTAAGTGGCAGGTCTGTGTTTACGAGCATGGTCAGGATCCCAGACTCAGAGCAAACTTACGATTTAGAGGGGTTCATGGTCCCTCCGTCTTGTCGAGCATCTGTGGATAGAGCCCGCTTCAGATAGTTTGACAGCTCACCGTCCTGCTCCCCACTCCTCAGCTCATACTGCTGAGCTTAATCTTTTTTGAAGGAACTTTGACTGGAGTGCAGATACCTGTTTCCTGAGGGGTGATAATTCACTGGCATCACTAGGATTTGAGCCAGAGTTCCCTTATTGAAGAGGCAAAAGATGTACTGCCTTGGAAGAGGAAAAAAGCCCATCCCTTCCACCACCCTATCTCCAACCGGGCAAATGTACTGCTCATCAGGCTACATGCACAATGCTACCCTCAGAAACACTTTGGGATAGGATTGGGTTTTTTCCCCACAACATATTAATTCAGAGTCTAGAAAAAAATAATAATTAATGACTGTCAATGATTCATTGGGGAAAGTAGATCCCAGATGATAAATGAGATAGTGATTGATGTGTGAATTATGAGGACTGGATGCCTGTTACAAAAGAAGACATTTAGCTCCCCTGGCTCCTCATGGAAAATGTCATCCAATCTTGGAGAAATGTGCTTGAGATTCTGAAAATTGTGCTTTTTTGAAAAAATTTAATCATAACAAATCAATATTTTTTTCTTTCTGGCCAGGATAAGGAGCAGAAGTGCCAAGATAGGGAATTTCCAGCCTGAGCAGAAGTATGAGGCCCAGAGAAAGATATCAGAGGGCTCATTCTCAGGCGATCTCAAGCTCAGTTTCACAGGCTTGAGATCTAGAGATTTCATCTTGGGGTTTGTTTGTTTGTTTGTTTGTTTAATTATGATCAGCCATAAATTAGTGTTTTGCCTCCACAAAAGCTCCTCATCCCAGGTGGCTCCAAAGAAGTGCTGTTAAAGAAAGATTACCAGGGACCTAACTAACCGTGACTCCAGAAACAGGCTCCTTATTCACCAAACCACGTTTCCAAACACAAAGACTGAAACGTGTTGAAATCTAAAAAGATAAAAAGTGTGGAAGGGCACGTTCCAATGTCCTTATACAAGTCTGTAGAAAGCCATTTTATTTCCCAGTAGTTGGCTTGTGCCCCTGTGAAAGGACAAAAGAAGATGCAGAAGAGCACTTTAAAAGAAAAAATTAGGAGGAGAAACAGAGGCTTGCAGCCCTAAGGATATGGGAGTGCTGGCCACGTGGTGCGTTCAGCCTTTCTCAGGCTTTACAGTCAACTCCAAAAATTGGTGAAAATATTTTGCATTACTGAAAATGAGAGAAAATGTTGCCTTTGACACTTCAAACTAGCAAGAATACAAACATAAAGGATTGGTTTCTGCCACCAACCCATCCCACCACCATCTCCTTTTTGATTAGTTCTGCCATTCAGGGATCTCCTCTGTTTTGTGAATTGATGTAAAACACCTTAAGGCAGACCTAACTGACGGTGTGAACCAAGAGCTGTGGCTGGTGAAGAGTAGAAAACGATGCTGTCACAAAGTCCATGTGTAAGGGCAAGACTCGAACCAGGGGTTGCTGAGGTCGCTCATCTGATCCAGTCCAGATTACAAAGAATTACAAATAAAAGGAGAGTCCGCAGGGGAGTCTCAGAGCCTTCAATGAATAAAGAATCATCTGAAGGCACAGGGAAAGGAACAGTATCTAAGAGGTGACAAACTGTTGCCTTTGCCTATGCTGAAGGGGAACAGAAGGTGAATTCTAGCTGAGACACCCACCTCTTTCCATCATAGGATGGTAGCCTGGTCCTCTCTAGCTCTCACTCCCACCCAGGACCCAGGTGAAATTCACCCCCAGACCACTGCCACCACCCAGAATCCTTGAAAGCTCCCCGCCTTGCTCCTTGCCTCCTGCAGCTACCACAGCCCTGCTGCCCCTCCCTGGGCAACCTCTTCTCTCAAACCCCTTCAGCCACTGCTGAAACCTGCAATTGCTGAGGCAATGGAGAAGGCATGAGGGGGCTCTGACCCTGTGAACAAGTACAGCACCAGCAACATCAGGGCTTGTGAGAGAGCAGAGATTGTCTGTGCATTAAAAGCAGCCTGATAGCAGCCCAATCACCCTTAAAGTGCAATGACTTTTAGTAAGGGGACATGCTAGGTATGTTCCAAAGGCCACTGAAGTCAGCAGGAAAAGACCTTTTAATTTCCGTGTGCTTTGGATGAGACCCATGAGCAATGAGTTAAGGCAGGGACACTCACTTTCTCACACAGCTGAAGCTGCAAACTTGAAATTGCCTGTATTTGCTGAGCAGAAGTGAGTGCAGGTCAGGAAGGCAGCTGAGCTGTCCTTTCCTCTGCAATTGTTTGCCTTGTTTTGGAGCCTAAAGCAATAGAGTAATTCCATGACAAAATTCAGGGCTAGAGAAGCTGACAGAGCAAAAATTGTGACCAATAGATTTTCAATCAGTTCCTTCAAGCTTAAAAATGTCACTTATATTTTCTGGCTTAATTCTCAGTCCCTGCCATTCATTTATTTGAAATATTGTGTTCAGGTTTTGCTGGGTGGGTATTTATTGTTTTTCTTAACAGCAAATATATTATGAGGTAAAGTCTCCAGCATTCTACAGCCTGAACCCTGCATGCATCCAGAGGAAACCAATGATAACCACAGAGCTCAGAAACCTCAGAGCAGGATCTGGGCTTCATTACTCTGGATGCCTGAGAGTGAGATAACCAGGAAGATGGTTACAGAGATCCATCTAGTGTAATGGCCCTGTGGTTACATCTGGGTGTGCATTTTTCTGCCTTTGTGCTTGAGGCAGGTTTGCTAATGTCCTGCAGTCTCATACCCCTGGCAAGCCTTTGGTGCACTGAAATGGGGCATGGGCTCCCAATTACTACCTCAGCCCAGAACTGAGCTTCTCAATAGATCCAGTCAACCCCTGCTCGATTTCAGAGGTGGTGTTTTGTGACAGACTTCCTTACTTCTCCATTAGGCACCCAAGCACTGTTTTGAGATCTTACTTGAAGAACCATGTTGGCTAAACTGACCTCAGACTCCTGTCTCCTGCCAGGAGCCACCAGTGCTTCATAAAGTAGGTGTCCCTTCTTTTAATACTGTCTGAAGTGACGCCTGAAGAAACTTCAGTCTTACCCATTCTTATCTCTGCATGGACCCCTCTGGAGTGTTGGCAGGAGCACCCATTGCACCAGAACGGACAGGGAGAAGATAACTGCAAAAGCATGAAAGTGGTCACACAGGGTTTGAGAGCACCAACATCCATCTTCAGCAGGATGGCTGGAGTCTCAGTGTGCTCACTCTGGAAACACAGGTCCCTGGCTTGTGACTTTGGACCCCTGCACAGCAGCGCCTGGTTGAAAAGAGTGCCATGTTTTGAACACATAGAAGGTACAGCGAATCTTTAGCTCAGCAGGAAAGATCAACCACTCACAAGAGAGAAGAGTTGCATCTGCCTGAGCTAGATCCAGAATAGAGTCAAGACAGGGGTCTGAACAACATCGAGTTGCCTTTTTTTACCCTCCATGTCTATCTTCAAGGCTACATACAAAAGCACAGCCCTCATCATCCTGAGAACAGAAGTAAAGATGACTGTGGTTCTGCTGACCCAACAAGATCTGCCAAAATATGGGTGGAAAGTCAGAAGTTAAGCATCCCACTGTCTTCCCAGAAGGTAAGAGATGGTGTCACATCTCAAGAGGCAGGACATAAGACATGCTTAAAGGTCTATAGAACTCAGGAAGCATTGCAATGTCAATCACATCACTTATACAACTATTTAAAATGATCACTTTCCCTGCACACACAGGCAGGCGGATATAAATTCAAAGTGGCTTTCCCCGATGCAGACTGCTGAGTTTTCTCTTCTGTCACATGGCAACAGTAAAAACCTTAATGGAATAGACCATGACACCCCATCTCTATGCAGAGTAGTAGCATCTCTGACTAATATTGCAAGTAAGGCAAGAAATATCAAAAGAGCTTGTCCATATGGTATTTATATGCCATGCATAGGAAATGCAAGAAGCTGAGGAAGCCTGATCTTCTGAGGTTTCCTGCCCTAGTCCTCCAGACCAGAGATGTTTGGAGACCTTCTGGGATGAGGAACTGAGCATATAGAAATGTTCCAAGCCACCCCAAAACCTCTTGAGCACCAGCACTCTGCTAGACCTGATGCTGCCCTGCTTCATAAGGCTGTACTAACAAACCAGGCAGATCAGGAACCATTACAAATGACTGCTTGCTTTTTCTGCAGGTTGACATGTTTTCCAAAGATACAACATATAACACAATTCTTCTGGGCAAGGCTTGCTTGGCAAGTAATAGGAGATTAATCTACTATTTGTTTCAGACATGGATGTGCAGACTTGTAACTAGAAAACAGAGTTCCTAGGAAAATCAGTATATTTTTATATACACACAAGTGCGTGCATATATACGCACATGCATGTGCGTGTGTGCTTTTATATATGCACTTAAAAAAAGAGACTACTCTGACCATCCTTGTTATCAGGCAGCTTTTGTATTTTGCTATGATAGGTGAGTTTGTGATGGTTTGCAAATAAAACTTGTTTCATGGTTTGCCTGGCTGATGTCAGCATAATTGGCATCTTGTTTTCACAAGCAAATATGTTCACTTGCTGATGTTTTCCAAAGTAGAGAAACTGCTGCTTGTGGGTGGGTGGAAACAAGAGACAAGGGAATAAGTATCTTTATCACCCTGCTGAAAAAGGTAGAGACCAGCCTGGCTGATGATGCTTCCTGAGCTAACGAACAGCTGATCAGAGAGAGATTGCAGGGCTGAAAATTTAGCATTTTTGTTGCAACTGCCCCTTTTGTGTCCTGGTTATGGGGCCAAGTGCCTTTACTGATGCTAATTTCAGTGGCACGATGCTGACTTACACTGGTGGAAAGTTTGGTCTGGAGTAATGTGTAGTTCCCTAATTTTATTAGATTTTTTTTGTTGTTTTTCAGTGATACAAGGAGAATACTCAGCTCTAAGCCAGCAACAATAACTTGCCATTGTGGATATGAAAAGGAAGAGGATGGAACAGTTGGGCGGAGGGGGAGCCTAGCCCATTTTAAACTTGTAAATTTAAAATAAACAGCTGGATCACAGGGGGAAGGAGAGAGAAGGGGAGGGGGCAGGGCGGGAAGTACACGAGCTCAGCGAAGTTCCAGTATACTCTGAAGACTGCTGATGCTTAAAGATTGAGAGACCCCAGATTTCATTTCTTGGCAGCTCAGGCAAGAAGGATGGTCTCCAAGGAGCTGCCGTCTCAGGCTGCAGAGGTGAGTAGCCAGAGGTTTATCCTGAAGGCTACTGGGCCTCTTAGAAGTTGGCATTCTTTCAGCATGAAAGATGGTAAAATATTAGCACTTTAAAAAGCCCATGGCTCACACGGCAATAAATCTAAACGCTATCAGATGCCAGCATGCCTATCAATAATAAAGACAGATGTGTGTGAAGCTCTTTTATGCACACACAAGCAACCCAAGGGCAAGGGGGTGATGGGAAAGAGGGAGGGGGCCAAAAAGGAAGGAATATTTCCAGGCTCAGACATTTGAAGCCTACATCTCCCATAAATCTTCCAAGCAGAGCGCTCAGGCCAGATCTTCACTGCTGAATTTTTGTTTCTTCTCTTACATTAAGCAATTAACATCTGGCCAAAACAAATTTAAAAAAAAAAAAGAAAAAATAAGAGGGAAAAAAAGGAAAAAGACTGCATTCTGTTTAAACGCAGGTGCCAGCATGAACAAGAATCAACACCTGACCCAAATGGGGGTGGGTCTCTCCTTCCTTTCCTTTCCGCTCCAGATTTTACAGAAAGCATGTCAGGAGAGAGGTTTCTGGTCTGCTTTCCTAAGGAGATGATCTTATGCAATCCAGTAGTGTACCTACATTTAGGCCTCTTCTTTAATCTGTAAAACAATTTGAACCAAATTTGACAGACATGTGAGATCCATAGATCTGGAAAATTAAGGTCCTGCAGTTTGGATGAAAAGAGCTGTTTGGATAGCAGATTGCTAGTAGAAGGAAAAGTTGCACCTCTTTACAGGTACAGAAAATGCATTTCTTCAGAGAAAAGCTGCAAAAAATCATGTCCCTGCTTAAGCACCAAAGCACCGGGACATGGCTCTGGAGGAAATCAGACGTTCGCTATGGGGCTCATAGCAGTGGGCCAGGTGGAAAGACCAATGCTTGGATCAAGACCTTTTCCTAAGTCATGGGCAAAGATGAAATAGTTTTCTTGAGTCAAGATCAGCTCCATTGTGAGAACATAATGTGAATGTTGCTCATCCCTGGAGAACTCCAAGGATCAGACTGCTGTGTCACTTAAGAGTTCAAATGAAAACCAAGATGAGAAACAGCAAGACAGAAAAGTCAAGGTGGCCATGCAGATTGTTAGCATACTCACTCTGGTGAGCCAATGGTCTTTCTGGGTATTGTTCCATGGAACTCTTAAGCGACACATCAGTCTGATCCTTGGAGGAAATGGCAAGTCATCCTTTCCTGTGGGTTTGTGTCAGATGCCTGGATCCTCCATGCACAGATTCTTCCCTGAAGGTTAGGGCTTTTATAGGAACAGTGCTCCTGTTTGGCCTCTCTCATGTCTTATGGGATTGCATTCTTGGCCTGTGCTTATGAAACATGTCTTTCTGACCTCTACCCATCTGTCAAATTTGGATGAAATTACTGCAGAACTAAAAAGCCAGGAGGACTAGAAGAGAGTAAGTGAAGACAGAGAAGGTGAGCTCATCCACTCTTTGGCACTAGGAAACCTTGATTGCATTTACTGGGTTTGTTTCTTTTCCTACTCTCAGATTCTCTTCTTTCACTAAAACCATCTTCCATCTTTGTTTTGGCTCCAGTGTCTACCAGTCCTGTTCTGAACTTGACATTTCCATTGACTGCAGTAGACAGTATTATAACTTCCAAAAGGCCATAACCTTCTCTAGGGACTGACTCACCACCAATATTCACAGCAGAACACCTTCAGCTTTCAGAGCAGTTTTGTTCATATTCACATGGAGCAGCCACTTAAGTTCAAATATTCTTTGCTTGATCATGGGCTTATCATGCTAGAAAATCTCACACAAATCCTCCTGGCTGCTTGTGAACTGCAAGAGAGCGATGCTTAGTGGTAAACAAAACCATGGTGGATTGTTGTGCTCTCTTGCCTACGTATGGCAGATTGTCCTGCTACCTTGTAAGAGAATAGGCGAGATCTCCCTAAGATGGCTGAATCCCAAGGCAACTTATTTGTTATGCAAGAGCAGCATGGAACCTATATTTGAGGGGAGAAAATGAAAATAATTGAAAAGGTCAATTTACTAACATCATCAGAACCTGCTTGACCAGTTACACTCGTGTTGGTCACAAGTATTCAACAGAGGGCTTTTCATAGTTTTCAGCTGAAATAAAACTAATGAAATCAAAGAGCTTGACCCTTATCGCTAGTAGCCGTACAGGAGTGGCAAATGCCTTTGTAGAGCAGTCACTAGAGAGCACCAAATATCCACTCCCTCCAGGTGGCTTGCCTGTGTGGAGTGGGAATTATTGATACTGGAAAAGGCTGTGACGTGCCACTTGTCTCCACCTACCTCCACATATCTTCCTAGGGCTAGGGTCCAGCATTCCTCTGGGGATTTTACTGTCTGTCTTTTGGGAGGAGTTGTCTGGGGGCAGTAAAGAAAAAAACGAAAGCAGCATGGGTTAAGAAAAGAGTTCAGAAGCAGTTAGGAAGACTTAGGTCCCTGTATCCGAGAAGTGCTGGCAATTAAGATAAGCAAGCTAAGTCAGATTTCCTCTGTCTCCAGGGTGCTGTAGGTTTGGTTTCTATCCCAGCTGAAGACTCCCCAGGTACCTGTCTCGCCTGGTATCTCATTTCCTCAGCTGTCATGTATCCATTCATTCTGATTCCTTCAATTAATTCTGATATAAAGTGGCTTTAAGTTCTTCAGCAGCTTTCAGGACTTAGAGCAGCTTAATCAGTCAATGATTTTAAGGGCTTTTCTGTCTTAAGCCTTCATGACACCATTAGGCCCTTCCTCAGCTTCTTCATCTTTGCCACCTGTATGGAAAGCAGGGAAATAAATGTTTCTAAAGCACCTATGCAGTTATATACAAGCTATGAAATTAAATCTTCAGAAACCAGTGAACCTTAACTATGCCTTTCTCATTGCCTCTGTGTTACATTGCTTTCAATACCTTATTATGGGATGTCTCATCAGTCCTTACCCAGTACCACAGGATTTAAGTGTATCACTTTTGTTTATTAGAACAAAGACATTTAGCTTCAAATATATTTAGGAACCAAATTCCTATGGGATACCTCATCTCATTTTTAAATCTAAGAGTGCTTAATAATGGAAGGGATCTATATTTCTCTTTCATGACATCAGTGAATATAGTGTCACTACACATGTATGAAAGGTGAGAGTAAAGGAAACTCAGAATGAGAGAGCTGTCTAGCTTCAGAAAATCCTTCTCAACTCATCTGCTGCTGGTGCTCCAGGAGATAATGGACACCTACTCAGCTGCCATTGCAGGTAGCTCAGCTCAGCTCAGTGCTCAGCTCAGCCATCTCAAGCCGGTTTTAGTCATCTTCTTCCTAGAAGCTTGCATTTTCTCTGTAACCAGCCATCCTGTAGACTAACCAAAGAAAGAATCTGGTGGACTTGGCAGCATTAGGTTTATGGTTGGACTCGATGATCTTAAAGATCTTTTCCAACCTAAATGATTCTTTGATTCTATGATTCTATGTTTTGTACTAAAGGCGCAAATGAAATCTGAACTGTATCTTCCCAGGTGGAACTACAAGAGATGTGCCTCCCTCTTAGGCCAGGTGGAGGGGCAGAAGGGGAATGCACACTGTCCATTACACAAGCTTGCTGCCTGGGTACTGCCCACTTCCGAATATTAAAAGCCCTTTCACCATTCTAGACACAGAAGATACCAGCCCTAAGTCTGTCCCAGTCTCTTTTGGGAAAATGAGCTTTGAAGGATGACGGCCTCCACTTCACAGATGGAGAAACTGAGGTAATGGAGTTAAGTGGCAGTCTATGACCCCATCCTGTGATTCTGTGAAGTGCCTCCTCTTGTCATAATCTCCAGCATAGCCTTTTAATGCTGAATATTTCTATGTTGCCCTACAATACACACCTTGAAGGTGGGTGGGCTGAAGGCTCTGGTGATAGCTGAGGTTTTGGATGTCTCCTCTTCAATTTCATTCATCAAAATGGCAATCTGATCTTGAGAATACTGGGTTGGACTTTTCAAGGAAAAAAGTACAGCCCCCTCATCCCTTTTTCTTCCCATTGTCTTTCAAAATCTTTCCTCAGTGGTTTCTCTCCTGAGGTGATCTCTAGGCAGGAGCTCTGTGTGTGTGTAAGTGGGAACAGTCTTGTAACTTGACCAGCAGGAAAGCATGCCCCAAGGCTGCATGGGTGGCTGAAGCATGCAGTGCATCTCAATATCAACTGCTTTCCTAACATCCTCTTTTTCTGCCCTTTATCCTCTCCCCTACACAACCTCCTCCTGCCTTCCCCTTCCAAAAAGACACATCTTCCTTATTTTACCCTGTCAAGCAATGGCAGCCCAAGATATGGGATATTCTGGAGAATGTCTGAAGAGTTCATTGTCTTGTTCACTGATTGGCTCCAGCAGCACTGATAATTTCTGTAGTAAAACAGACTGTGAAAAAGGGTAAGGGGAAGACGTGTGTATGTACAAGGGAAGGAGGAAATGAGATGAGGGACCCTCACTGACCCTTCTGTAACACATCCAGCCCATATATTGTAGTCTGCCTTCTTCAGTCGCACGTCAGGTCTTCTACTGTCTCTCAAGGGCTACACACTAGTAGGCATCATGGCCTATGAGAAGCCAGCATCCCAATACAGCAACCTGACTGGACCACCCCACTGAGATTTGTGTGATTAATTATTTTACATGCAAGGTCCAAGAGCTTTAGTTCTCTTGTATAAATTGCACAAATACTGTGATGATAGGCTTGGTCCACAGCCCTCAACAAGATGATTCTACCACAAAGTCGTTAAGGTGCTGCAGACCCACAGTAAATCATATGCCTTGTCTGTATACAAACATGGTGCTCCTTCTCCTATGGCTGTTCTCTTTGGCTGCCTTTATCTCTCCTTCTTGTTGACCTGGGAGGCCCTGAGCATTACCACAGCCCCAGCACTAAGGCTTATGTCAAACCATGTATCCTTCAGAGAGACTCTCTGCAGGCTGGAGTGAACACTCATCTCCTTGTTCTCCCTGTGGGTGGAGATGCCATGGGATGTGGGTGTATCAGTCCAGACAGATCAATTAGCAGGTAGAAGGAGGCTACAGCACTAAGTTAAAGTGGAGACATTGGCTTTCCTTTTAGCGTGAGAAGCCATGAGGTAGTACAAACCTTCTGCCCTCTGTAATCCCCGCTGCAGCAAAACCTGAAATAGGTTAAGCAATCAAGATGATGCCACAGAATAAGGAAGATCTGGCTTGTGGATCCTAAAACCTATGACTCATTCTTCTAACCAATGCTGATGCAAGGGCAACAAGACAGAGCGACACAGGTGGTTTCATCATTATCTGGATGAATTTGGTCTGGTAGCATTAGTCATGCATGAAGACATGCCAATAAGGCCTTTATGCCTTCTTATAGCGGCGCCAAGTGCTGTACTGCACATTTTCACCTCAAAAAAATGCTACTTAAGAAATGTTTTAGAAAGAGGCAAAAGTGTTTATTGACCCTCTTCATTTGTATGTTCTTCAACTTATAAAGTAGAACACTAGCCTCATATCTTTTCAGCTCCGAGAGAAAATCAATAGTAGATCGGTGTGGAGATACAAATGCATAATGTAAGGCTGCAAATGCAACAGATATAGTGTAGTGGTTCCACTGATGACATGAGATATAGAGATTTATTAATGAGATGCTAACTCTGAACCCTAATGATGGTTAAGAATGAGTTAGACACAGCTAGAAGATTACTTAAAAACTCACTGTGAACAAACACTTCCTGCCATTCCTTTCTCCGTGGTTCCTTCTCCTACTTTGTCACTCTGGCCATCTGGACTCATCCCTCCTTTATGCTAACTTTGGTGCTGATTTAACCCCCCAGCAAGCAAATTAAGCTTAGTGAATGGGTCAAAATTTGACTCAGCAAGGGGAAAAAAAAGAAAAGAAAAAAAAAAAAAAGATGGTTTTCAAATATATTAGTAAACTGTAGTAGCTTGCAGAGGGGTCAGCTGAATGTCAGAGCCAATGAAAAAGAGGAAGGAAGACTGTATGGCTGAGAATGAAAAAGGTGTGTGCTGGGGAAGGAACAGAAGAGAGAGGTGGTGGTGGTGAGCTGTTAGGTTTTCCCAGCCATTTCATTTAACAGCATCCTAAATATAAACATGGTTGACTTAAAAGCTGACCCAAGCTATATAGAAAAGTTTGGGCCCCAACAGACTTGACGAAGCTGCAGTGATTAGTCAGGGTGCAATGAGCTACCTTGGGAAGTGACACCACGCTCTTTTCAGGAGAGCTCTGTGCTCCCCAGGGATCCCTGTGCTGACACAATTCTGCTGCTACCAGGACAAGGCTGGTGTTTCTGCACAGCTGTGAGCTGAGGAAGGAAGCATGGTTCAACACAGAGGTCTCTCTCGGGACAGTGCATAGTTTGAGGCAAATACCCCACAGAGCTGAAGGGGGAAAAAAAGAAAAAAGAAAAAAAAAAAAAAGAAAGAAAAGAAAGAGACACACCCCCCACACCCCCCCAATTCAATTTATTTTAGACCACCAGTTCTTGCAAAGGAGAAAATATCAGAACTGAACCTAAATAAGTTACTCAAAAAGTTAAAAAGATGTTGGGTTTTTTTTGAGGAATCAAGGAAAAATTATTACAGATTTTCAGGTAGAAGGATTAAAAATAATACACTTGGATTTGTTTGGGGCTTACATAAACACTTTTGGTTTAACTATTTCTACCTGTTTAAGATTAAAGACATTTTACATACTGGATGCCAGGCACTATGAAAAATCTAAAAGTTTTCTTCTGAAAATATGAAAGTCAACAGCTTTGAAATGTCTCCCCTTTTTTTCTTCGCTGAAACATATTGCCAAATTTGAAATTATTTTCATAAATATATTTTGTCCCCTCCAATGCATCTCAGACACTGAATTTTAGCAGATTTATTGCTCATCAAAAATGTCACTCAGCTCCCATCCAAAATACACTTCTGCAATGCCAAAAAGAAAACTTGAAAGTTGAATAACAGCAGCAAACTAATTAGATATGTTTGCAATATGATGTGGCAGCAGAGGAGCTATGAAATTGTGAAGATAAATCACAGCTTATACAGTGAGATCATGCAGGGTGAACCTCAGCAAATTGTAGCACCAACCCAGATTATGACTTGCAGTCCAGCTGAAGACCTGTTTCAGATGGTGCAAGTAACTTCTTTCACTCCACTGCGTAGCAGTAAATTTTGTTCTCCCAGTAAACTGCTGGTGGTCCTGAACACCTCAGTCAGACCAAGAGACTGGGACTGTGTTCATGCATTGTCTTCCTGATCCATCTGCCCTGGGAGCAAATCTCACCATTAGTATCACCTTCCCTTTCTAAAGGCAACCACCACCTCCTGACCAGTGAGCTAAACTGAAGCTGTGAGAACTTGCAGATCCTAATCATTCAAAATGATCCACATTATGTAAAATATTTAAGAACATTGAGATTGCAGTGGATTAGGAATTGATCAGAAGGATGCACGTTCCTGCTAGCAGAGGCAACATGAGCCTGGTTTGAGGGTATTAGTCTGGAGAACAGGAGGCTGAGGGGTGACCTTGTCACTCTCTATAACTACCTGAAAGGAGGTTGTAGCGAGGTGGGTGTTGGTCTCTTCTCCCAAGTAGTTAGCGATAGGACGAGAGGAAATGGGCTCAAGCTGCACCAGGGGAGGTTTAGATTGGATATTAGGAAAAATTTCTTCACGGAAAGGGTGGTCAAGCATTGGAACAGGCTGCCCAGAGAGGTGGGGGAGTCACAATCCCTGGAAGTGTTCAAAAAAGGGGTAGATGTGGCACTTTGGGACATGGTTTAGTCTAGTCTACCCTTAATTGGTTTAGTGTGGACTTGGTAATGTTAGGTTAATGGTTGGACCAGATGATCTTAAAGGTCTTTTCCAACCTAAACGATTCTATGATTCTATGGATAGCATTCCCAGTGGTTTGTTGAGGTATGTTGCTTGTATGTGCAGTGTGTAGATTTATTTTGTTTTTACTGAGGGTCAGCTGTAAACCAAGAAAGTCTTCCTCTATGCTTCAATTTGCAATGATGTGTACAAACACTGAGAGATCTGATGGGGCTGAATATGACTCTATCAATGCAGCTAACATTCTGCAGGTCAGGTACTATATACTCCTGTGTAAATCTGTATCACACACATATGAGAAAGGACTCTGTCCCTAGAGAAGCTGCCCAGCATGCTGAATATTCCAACTGAGGGTTGCAGGCCTAGGTGTCATGACTCATGCACTAAGGAAATATGTATGCTTAGAAATAAATAAATAAATAAATAAATAAATAAATAAAAAATCCCTTCCTTGTCCACAGTCTTAATCACAACATTTAGTGTTTTTCTTCCCTTCTCTGTGGTTTCTGGTTTGTTCCAGGATCAAAGTGCAGTGGCCATCACTAGAGCAAGAAACAGCTGTTTGCGTGGTATTTACACAACAATCAAAACCAACTCTGTGTAACAAACGCAATGAAGAAACTAAATTCTTTCATGTTATCACGGAATCACAGAATGGTTGGTGTTGGAAGGGACATCTGGAGGTCATGTGGTCAAACACCCCTGCTCAAGCAGGCCAGTTATCTGTGAAAGGTTCTTTAACTCCCTCCTACTGAGGTCCTAAGGCAAACCTCATCTTTCAGTAGGTTTCCATTAACCGCAAAGCTAGAAGGGACACCTCTTTATGTAAACGTCAGGAGTCAGCTGGTTAATGCTTTAAACCCATTTGGTCACAGCCTTTTTTTTAAAACTGTGTGGGACAAACTCATTTGGGATAGTATCTCTAATATTGCTTGACTGCATGGCCATGTGAAAATTATCTGTCTCCTCTGTCTCATCCTTTGTTGTTCCTGTTGAATTAGAAAACAAGACCCGTCAGACGTAAAATTTACAGTGGTACAGAACCAAGCACAAGAGGACTTGTATTTCTGAGGGACTTAACAAGTTCATAATCAATCTCCAAACAATGAATAAAAGCCTGCTATTTTTTCTACAACAAGAATTTGCTACAGGTAGATAAAACCAGGTTTTTATTCACTAGAGATTTTTCCTTATTTGCTTGTTTCATGCTTGCTTTGCTTGCAGATTTAACAGACTGACATTTTCCAACTAAACTTGTTTCTACCAGAATAATTCCAATTCATGACCACATAGTATCATAGGATAGTGCAGGTTGGAATGGACCTTAGGAGGTATCTGGTCCTACCTCCTGCTCAACTGGGTCTGCAGTGCTGTCAGACCAAGTTGCTCAGGGCTTTATCTTCCTTTGTCCAGGTCTTGAAAACCTCCAAGCATGGACACTGCATAACCTGTCTGGGCAACCTATTCCAGTGCTTGACTATTGTCATTGGGAAGAAGTTTCTCCTTATGTGTAGAGGTTGCTCCAGTCTGAATAGTTCTTCTTTCAACTTATCTTGTTGCCTCTCATCCTCCAGTCATACACCGCTGTGAAGAACATGGATCTAGATTCTTTCTTGTGGGATACCGTATTGAAAGCCTTGCTAAAGCTGAAATAACTGTCATCCCCTGCTCTCCCCTATTCCAGAAATCCAGTCATTTAATCTTAGAAGGCAATGAGGTTGGTCATGATTTCCCAGAGGTAAATCCATGCTGACTGTTCCCAATCCCCTTCTTCTCTTCCATGTGTCCAGAAATCTTACAAGAGGACTTGCTCCATGATTTTTCCTGGGACCAAAGTGAGGCTGACTAGCCTGGAGTTCCCCAGATCCTCCTTTTTTGGCCTAGTTGGAAGATAGGCACAACTTTTGCCTTTCTGCAGGTGTCAGGGACCTCACATCCAAAGGGTTCTCCATGACCTTTCAGAGACGGTAACATGCTTTCAAGGATGTAAGTTCTCTCATGATGCAGCCCACGGACTCACATAGGAAGTTCCTTAAAGTAATCCCTGACTTGACCCTGATCCACTGCTGGTAGTTTTCCTCATTGAATCCCACCACTGGTCATAAAGGCCTTGGAGACCTGTTGGAAGATTAAGGCAAGGAAGACATTGAGTATCTCAGCCTTATCTGTGTCTGCTGTCACTAAATTACCCATCCCATGCAGAAACAGGCACAAATTTTCCTTGGTCATCCTTTTATTTTTAATGTGGAATGAAAAGCTTTACTCTACCCTTAACACCCCTCTACTCTAGTTCATCTGAGCTTTCCCAGCATCATCCATGCATGTCCAGTCCTTCATGCTCTGCAGCAATGAGCTAAAATCTGCTGCTGAGTCTGCTCCCATACCCTCTTCAATGACTTTGTTCCTTATCCCAGCTATCAAAACCAACTCATTAGCCATACTTCTGTGGCTTCAGGTCTTGACAAAAGTAACTCAAATCAACAAAAAGCAATTTTCCATCCTTGTCCTCTGTCCTCTCTGCCTCCCTTTATTTGCCTTTTCTCTTGAATAAACTATGTATTTGAAAAACAAGAACAATTAATTTTGATTACATGAAAGCAATTTAACTGGCTGACAAAGGGATATTTTCCCTTTAAGAACACGTGAAAAAATTTAGGGTTAATTTTACTATCAAAAGTCAGAATGTTTAAACTAGAAGGAAGAGTATGCACAAGCCTGGATTACAGAAACAAAGTTGTTACCAGATGTTGATGAGAATGAAGCTGTGCAGGACAGAAAGGCAGAAGCATAGTACAGCAAATGAGACAATCTCACCACATCTGCCCTCAGGGTTTCAAATCTTTAATTGCAACCATTAAAATATATATGTATATATAGTCTGTGACACCTTCCAGAGAAAATCTGAAATCCATTTTACTTACAAAAAGTACTGCTCACATATAAACTGTGCTGCCTACTTTTCTTTGTTCTTCGTTACTACAGCGTGTGAGCATGTAAGTGAAAATCCTTCGGATCATCATAAACTAGGAGCATCATCCTCCAAAGCCACTAATTTGAAGGGAATGTCGCTCAGTTTTAGTCCACAAGTGACTTTATGCTTTGCACATTTAGTCTCCTCCCTATCATATGGCTGAAATTGTTTACAGCTGAAACAGGCTAATCAGGAGAGCAGGACTGGCAAAAAACATTGTTTACCCTGAAAAAAAGGTGCTCCAGACCAAAGTAGGTTTCTTCAGGAAGGAGTTTTGTGTCTCTTTCTGTAGGTTTGGAAAGATGAGAATTCTGACCAACAGAAATTGACAAATATATGTGAATGTATAGACAAATGTAGGTTATACAAGACTTGAGTTCTCTGATATCCACCATGGCCTATTCTCTTCAGTCTTTTCAACAAGTCAGTGTTACTAGTAATGTTTCTGGAAAACAACAGTTTATATAAAACCCCCATATCTATACCCCCCAAAAAATGCAAAAGAACAGTCCATTTCAACTCAATCTTCCAGTTGGAAACTTTCTTAGATCCAACTGGGAATTTCTGTTCCCTCTCATCTCAGGAGCCACCAGAGATGTAGTTAACCAGAAAGATGTGATTAACAGGTCTTAGGAAACCATTTTGTCAGTTAGGTTAGAATGGAAAAAAAAATAATGTTACGGTCCCATACCTTATTACACCTTTTTTCTTTTTTCCTGTACTTACTTCAGGTAGCCTCTTATTCTGGGATGGGGAAGCAGGGTTGACTGAATAGGAATGGTTACCGAATATCCTGTTCACAGTCAGTCAGTGCTGAGGCATCCTCACTTCTCCAAATCTAAATGTCACGACTAATGTCCCACTCACCTTCCCACATGAACTAACACATCAGATGAATCCTATGGTGCATGTCTGGGATATTCTTCCTAAAATGCTTGTTGTAGTCATGCAACCACTTGTAATTCTGAGGTGCCCTGAAGCTAAGTAGCTCCTTTCATCGAAATGTCCTTTTCAGTCAGTCCGTTGTTGCTATCTGTAATTTTTGCAGTGTGCTTTCAGGTGACATAAATAGTCACCACTTAGTCACAAATTGCTGAGAGTCAAAAAGGTCAGTTTATACTGAGGACTGTGGAGAAGGACTTGGGGGTACTGGTGGATGAAAAACTAGACATGAGCCAGCAATGTGTGCTCACAGCTCAGAAAGCCAACTGTATCCTGGGCTGCACCAAAAGAAACATGGCCAGCAGGTCAAGGGCGGTGGTTCTGCCCCTCTGCTCCACTCTGCTGAGACCCCACCTGCAGCCCTGCGTCCAGCTCTGGAGCTCTCCACACAAGAAGGACATGGACCTGTTGGAGCGGGTCCAGAGGAAGCTACAAAAATGATCAGAGGGATCTTTCCTTTGAGGAAAGGCTGAGAGAGCTGGGGGTTTTTATTGTGGCCTTTCAATACTTAAAGGGGGCTTATAAGATGGGGACAGACTTTCTAGCAGAGCCTGTTGTGATAGGACAAGGGGTAATGGTTTTAAACTAAAAGAAGGTAGATTCAGACTAGATGTAAAGAAGAAATTTTTTTATTATGAGGGTGGTGAAACACTGGAACAGGTTGCCCAGAAAAGTGGCATATGCCCCATCCCTGGAAACATTCAAGGTCAGGTTGGACGGGGCTCTGAGCAACCTGATGTAGTTGAAGATGTCCCTCCTTATTGCAGGGGAGTTGGACTGGATGACCTTTAAAGGTCCCTTCCAATCCAAAGCTTTTTGCGATTCTATGATACACGACCACTAAACTATCAGAAAGTCATTCCCTAAATGGAAAAATATTAACAAGCAAAAGTAAATCTCAGGGAAGACCACTGTGATTCTGGCCAAACCCTGAAAGTTTTAGTGGAAATATATTCTGAAAAGATACAGATTATGCAAAGAAATTAAATCCTTGGTAAATCAGCAAGGATAAACTTCTTAATTTGACTGTATAGATTGGGGGTTAGGATTTAAAATAATAATAATAAATTCTGTTCTATGTTAACATGAAGATTTCCAGAGATGTTTGCAGATCATCTGAGCTTTGACTGAAGAAAGATGGCATCATGATTATGGTTCTGAGCAGGATCTCAAAAAGCCTAGGAATAGATCTTGGCTCTTGTGTGGGCTATGTAACATCAGATATCTTCTGAAAAGCCAGACTTTTATCTAGAGTAAGTATGTATCTTTGCTGGTGTTAGGCCCCTGATCTATCTAGTGGCCTTTTTTCAAAATGCACATTCCTTCAACACCAAATTTCCTTTAGTGTTTTAACAACACAGGAAGGATTGATTCCATACAAGAATCTAGTGGCACGTACATATTTCTTGTGTCTTTTTTATTAGGGCTGACTGGGGGTATGGTACAAGTTAAGGGCAGCTCGGTAATGGCTTTCACATGATTGCTGTAGGAAAGCATGCAGTGTTCTTACAGCCTTGCCTTCATCCAGCTCCAAGAAAGGAAAAAAAAAAGGGGGGGAGAAAAAAAAATGTTAATCGTTTATTTCTCCTTTGAACATGTGCAAATTCCATACCAGGAGAGTGTTTGGAAAAAAAGAAATACCAGGGTAGGGGTAAAAAAACAACTGTCCCTCCCCATGGGAATAACAAAGAACATAGCCCCTAGGAAAGGTATGTTTAAACAAAATAGTAACAGCAAAACCAAACCAAAACACGCAAAAGAAATCAGCCTCACGCTCTGTGTCAAGCCTAGAGGACTTCAAAGACGTCTGTACATGCATGTGTGTGCATATGTGTGTGTTTAGAAGATATTGTGTTATTGTAACCACCCTGAGCTCAGATCACTCTCAGGTGTGTGGACAGAGGGGCAAATGGTCACTTGGGTGACCAGCAGCAAACATGGGTGGAAGGAAGACAAGTCTTCATACCTATTGACTCTTCATCCGAGGGTGAAGGCAAAGGCAGAGGACAACCCGGACAAGCCTTCATACCTACTGACTCTTCATCCGAGGGTGAAGGCAAAGGCAGAGGACAACCCGGACAAGTCTTCATACCTACTGACTCTTCATCCGAGGGTGAAAGCAAAGGCAGAGGACAACCCGGACAAGCCTTCATACCTACTGACTCTTCATCCGAGGGTGAAGGCAAAGGCAGAGGACAACCCCCACACAGGAAAAATGGGGTGACCAGACTCTGGGCTTAAAAACTCGACTCTGCCCATGGCAATGGGCAGCCTCCAGACCTGTGTTGAGGTATCTGTGAAATACACACTGGTCATGCTAAACGTAGATCCTCCAGTGGTATCATTCCAAAAAGCCCAGGTAAGAATCTGGTCATAGAGTTTGTCAACTACTCAAGATCTTTGGACGTGTTCAGTTGGAAGCAGCTTGCTTCCTGGGATTATAAATATATGAACATACAAATGTGTGTGTGTACACGCTCATTCTGTGAGAGGACTTTGCTAAGTCCTTGTTATCTGTGCTCCGAAAAGGGCACGTGAAAGTTCTTTTTAGTCAAATAAGAATCTAATTTCCACTTCTGATTTGTGTATCTTTCACAGAAAAATTATTCTCTCTATCCAGAATAGAAGATTGACCATACACAGATTTAAAGGGTGAAAGGATCTGTTTTCCGCAATTGCAGCTACCCATGTCAATGCATTCGTACCCCAGAAGCAGCTGTAAACTTATCTTAGTCTATTCACACCTCAGGGTTTTCAAAATCTTAAGAGAACAGTCTCCCTTCTGAAATCTGCCTTTATTTTTCCTCGTTTACATGTAATTACAAGTCACTTTTCTGACTTCCAGTGAATACTGATGTATATAAAATGAACCTTAGTCCCAGTGAATCATAATCTACTGTGTTCTGGTCATAACTTAACCAAGGAGGCACAATGCCAAAGAAATACCTAAAGCAAACCAAGAAGATAATAGGACCTTTTTTGAATAAAAAATTAATGTATGTGCAGTTTGGTGAACATTAGGTTGCAGATAACATTCTTAGCCATGGCTGCTCATGACACCTTCCTTTAGAGCTTATCCCCAGTTTGAATCACAGAAGCGTTAAGAGAAGGGAGTAGAAATTTGTTTTTTCAGATGCTTTGCCTGAACTTCCGTCAAAAAGCTTAAACTCACCACGGCTTGACAGATCATTACATCAGCCAAAATGGGGCTATTGTCCATGTGTGTCCCCCTGCAAATGCAAAGGAATCTGCCTTAGCCTGGCCCACTTTTAATGCCAAATAAACCAGTCTGAACTACTTCAAATTTGTCAAGAGGATGGTGCACAGACAGAAAGGTGCAACAGCTCAATTGACAGCTCAGCGAAGATTCAATTGCCTGAACATAGACCTGCTAACAGGAGATGTCCATGGATATCTGGGACATCCAAATGGGATAGGCAGACATACCACAGGACCTATGGGAAATCTGTGCCTTTCTGGAGCAGTCGAGTGGGATACCCTCTGCCAACTCCTTATTAACTGAATCAAGTCTGTTGGGTGGGAATCTGTTCATAGTTACCTTTTAAGTCTTGGTCACATCTGAACACTTGTCGCTTTGGGTAGGAAAACAGGAAGCCAAGGAAATAACTGAATGATATTTAAAAACTTTTTCTTGCAGTGGGGATGCTGTTCAACAGATTCTTTGATTTACCAGCAAAGTTGTTGACCCTTACCAGCTCTCACACAAAAGGAGACCGCTGAGAGGGGAGATGCAGGTTCTTTCTTCCTTATGTCTGTAAATGCTTGCTCTGTCTGATTGATGAGGAAGAAATATAGTGGCTCCAAATCCTAAACTCCATGGAAGGAAGGAAGGGGATAAATTCCCAAAACAAGTGCAAGGAACAAAATGTCTTGGTCCATTATGTATGCTAGAAGCAGAGCTTGGGAATCCTCCTTCTTCTCAATGACTCTCAGCCTGGACGTGTTAATGTACCTTATCTGTTTAGGCATGTGGTTCTCATAAGTTCCAAAGGGTGGTCTCTGACCTTGCTGTGGCAAAGTTGACTCTCTCTTCAGGCAAAACATAGTTTTGAGGACAGGTTTACTGCAGACTGCACTAAGTACCAGGGTCTCTGAAGCACATGGGAAACTGCAGCAAAGGAGACCCTCCATAGTCCTGCATGAGGACTGATATCTACATCCTACCTGCAGGGCGGTATTCTGGGTCAGCCCATCTCCGACACAATCTCAGGTCTTCATGTCAAACCAGAAGTAGAAATTTATCCTACCTCTACCTCCTTTCTAGGCTGGTGCGCAATTACGAGGTGAATCTCTCCATTTTTTTCAGTGGCAGAAACCATATGAAAGGACCACATTAATCTCAGTTTTGAGTTCATGTATTTCTTGTACTGCGGTTCAGTACTTCACCAGATCAGCCATCCTAGCAATATAATGCTGTTGTAAGCCAAATCTTCTCCATGATGTGTTGAAAGAGCAGGCAGGTTAAGAGAAAAGTTCAAAGCAGGCTGCCAAGCACTGTCAGATCCAAGGATATGGCTTTGTTTTTCACAACTAGATCTACCTGCCAAAATGATCTTCTTTGCTCATATCTCCTCACTTCCCTGACCCTCTGGATGCCCTGTGCTGTACTGCAATGGAGCAGAACTGGTCCTGACTGGAAGTGGAGGCATATGGTCACCACCGTGTCTTCCACAGGTGAACCAGAAAAAGGATATTTTTTAAGGTTGTTTCCTCCAAGCTATGGAGTGTCCCTCTGTGCTTCCAGGAACATCTGCTGAGGACAGAAATTGTGGCATGACTTTGAGGAGAGGATAGGAGGTTCATAGGGACATTGCAGTTGGGATTAATCTCACCTCCCTTTAGTTCTCAGCAATAGAGCATTGTGGAGACAGCCATCTTCAAAACTTCACCTTGCTCTAAAATAGGTGTTTAAAATAGGTTATATCATATTTGATTGAAAAGAGCCTTGTCCTAGTAATTTTCCTCCTCTAAATGAAAAGAGCCCATGTAGGCTTTGGATGACATGTTATTCAAGGGTCTTGCCTGTCATCTGCTTGTAATTAAATAAACAAATCTCTTTTTACAAAATAATACTATTTTTTTCTCCTTACTTTTCAGAATCATGCCCAAATACTCTTTCACATTGGTATAACCCATGATTTTATATTGTCTTTACTGTCACGAATTTTACAGCCTTCCAACGAAAAGTCCTGACAAAGAAATTTCTTTTCAGACCTCTATATGATATGGAGTTTCTGTCTGAAACTCCAGGACCCTTGGTGGTTCACATTTATGACCTGAAAACATGAGCTTGGTAATCCCTTCCTTCAAATAATAATTAAAATATAACAAAATGTAGATGTTATTCCAAAGAAGTGATACACAGGAATTACAAGTTTGTCAAATTTCATTTCTAGACAGTTGTTTTGGTGTTGCATTTTTTTGTATGGGTTTTTGGAGGTATTTTTTTAATTGTTGTTTCTGTTTGTTTTTTTTTTTTTTAAATTCTTTTCTTTTTTTTCCATTCTAATAAGTTTGATCTGGAATCTTTGTCTTTCATTATTCCCTGCAAAGCCATTTCCTCCCTCTCCTCACCCCCTTGAGTTGATTAACTGTTGCAAAGCATTCCTGTGATACTTAGTAAATAACAATGCAAACACGTTTATGTAACCGTTTAACGTGCTAATTATGTTTTTATGCTGGAGTTGAACGCACGCTGTCCTGGGGTCTGGTAGTCTTCAAGTCTTGGCTCTTTGATGTGAAGGGTGCACTGGGAAACACATTCGGTTTTCATTTTGCCTTGATGAAGGTTGCTGTTTACACATTGTGTCACTTCTCCACAAGTCAGCCGCATGCTAACGGCCCTGGCGAATGCACCAGTTCTGCACCGGAGCCATGGAAGCCCCTGTGCCTGCAGTGGCTGTGGCTACAAACAGTTACTATATGGAAGGGTGGACTTCTTTGTTGAGTCCCCACGTGTGGGACCAGGCTGCAATATGCTCTCCAGGAAAAACTTCTTATCCAAGCTTGGTGAATCCGTTTGAGAACATAAATTGGAGCCACCTTCTATTAGTGTTTAGGGCAAGGTTTTCATGGACAGGGGTTTAGGTCACATTTGCCTGTCCATCCGATGACTGCCATCTTTATCAATTCCACATATATTCAGCTAAGAACTTCCTTAAATTAGAAAGAATGAATTGCTACAACCTGAGCTAAAATGAAGAAAAATTGTAACAGGCGTTTTGACAAATTAGTATTTTTCCTAAACTAGTCATAAAGGGAGAGATATCACATACACTGACCAAAAAATTTAGGCTTGAACTTTCCTGTGAATCCAATAGTGCCAAATGGACTGGGTCTGATTGAGGACACTCAGGAAGCAATTTAGACCACAAAATTCTATGTAAATCTCTGTCCCCCACTCAAACACTGGGTCTATATTAAAAATTCCTGCTGAATTCTTCCTAACCTTAATGCGAATGAAGTACAAATTACATGGAGAGTAGTATGGCAGACATAAAGCTTCATTTGACACAACGGTAATAATTAAACATTTAGAAACTAATGTGACATTTTATCTTGCCAGTCCAGTCAACGGGAATTTTCTTTCCTATGGCAAAAAGCTGGACCTGGTATAAACAGAAGACAGGTTATTGAATACTATATATATATTTGTGACTCTTTAAGGCTGATCTCTTACTTGGCTGCTGCATTCCCTCTACCCAGAGCAGGGAGAGCAGCTTGCTACTTGCTTTTCTGTCCTAGTATTTTCTTGATGTTTTACAAAGAGCAAAGTTAGGATATGCAACTGTCTTAACTTACAAGGAGCTGGAGCTTCCCCTGTACCTATTGGACAGCTCAGATGTTACAGGTTTTGTAAAACTGCTGTTTGAGAGACAGAGCAAATTTTGGTTTGCCCAGTATTCACCAACCAGACTTCATCTCTGACATAAGTAATTATGAGCTATTTGGTTTGCCTTTGGAGGAAGACAAACAAACAAACAAACAAACAAGCTATTTTTGCAACTTTGGAGCTCCATTAAGTGACCCAGCCCCAACTATAATGCATTGTAGTGGCTGGTGCATGCAATAGATTTAGCTCCTTGGTCTTAAACTCCCAAATTTACAGCTGGGCTTTGGACTGCACAATAAAAGATCCAAATGGGCAGTGGCTGTGACCATGGGAAATACAGTTTCCACAAAAGCACCCTTTAGGGACAAACAGCAGGGCTCAGGGGACAAATGAGGGCTGGGAGTCAAAGCTTCTTTACTCCATTACCAACTTTTAGGAGTTATAACAAACCTTGGCATCTGGAACAAAATCTTGATATCTCATTGTTAAGGAAAAGTCTTTCTTCCAAGAACCATCAGTTTCAATAGTAAAGCATTTGAAGAGCAAACTCCAGGGCTGACAATTAGACTGATCACGGTTGTTGGAGAACAGGCCGCACTGACAGGCAGTGACGAAAGGCTAGTCCCACTCTAAATTGTCTAAGTCTGTTTTCAATTTATGTAAATGGGAATATTCCACAGAAATCATCTAAGAGAAATCTTCTGCTTGTTAAGTTAGAATTATTCCACTGAAATATCAGAACATGTATCTCAGCTGCCATACACTGCAACCCCCCCACCTCACCCCAGTCCATGAAGCCAAGGAAGCTCTCCTGGTTTAAATCAATTTTATTTCTGTTGGCTAAGATCTCAGAACATGCATGTATATATGTGAAAGGTGTTTCCTATCTCTACTATCTTTAGTGTGTACATATCTTTTTTCCAGCCTCTGATCTGCAGACTCCTGTAAGGTTGAGGGAGGTCTATGGAGTGCTGCTAAGGCACCTATGACAGCCAGAAGAAGAGCCCAAGCCTGCTGTCATTTAGTGTAAATTTGCTGTACAGGGATCTACACCTCCACAACAAAATGTTAGAATGTCTGCAAACTGATAAAGGCTATAAATCTCTTTTATACTCTACAGCAACATCCCCTGAAGAGAATGTTGTTGGCCTTTAGCAGTAAACATATCCTCAGGACCTGGTGAACCAAGGTGAGGGAAAAAGTCATTCCAACCCACACTGACATATAGCGAGGAGAATGAGGCAATGTGCTTTCTGCTTGGTGTGCTTCTCCTTGTCACTTATCTCACCTTGATTTACCTATTCATCACTCCTCCTTCACTTCTCCGAGTGCTTGACTGGTCTCCAAATCTCATTCCTGCGCTGGGTTCCCGCATGAATTGGCTGGTAACACTTTCCAGATGTTTTATTGTCCTCCAGGTGATGGGGGAAATATTTTGTCTAAAATCCCTTTCTCTTGTGGAGGATTCTTTGTCTTCCCAGTTTTTCCCAGTCTGAGCAAGTGAACAACCCCACCAGCACCTCTTTATGCAAATCTAGTTTTTTTCCCTTAAGTTTAACCTTCATCTCTCTTCTTGGTCCCTATTGCTAGCACATAAAAGTCCCCTAATGTCTGGTTGATAACCAAAGAAAGAAGAATTTCACTCTGCTGGAGTTAATTATGTCATTGCCATTGCTGCAAGACTAGTGACATAACATAGTTGCACATTTGGGTGCTAGTGTTTGGTCATATATTGGTCAAGAGGCTATTATCAGAGTACTACACTGCTCTGCTTTCAGTGAAATAATCTCCCTGCAAGTGTCTCTTTCTTTTCTTGTTATAGGTACACAGCAAAACCATTTGGATTATTCATAGGTGGACAGCATAGCAGTCCTTCTGAAAAATGCTGGACCAGACTTTACAAGACATCCTTAATCCACTAGTCAACAGGTAACATTACAAGACTGTAGTAGATGAAGCAAGATGGAAAAAAAGTTGACTGGCCTGAGGAAGAAAGGCTTAAAAAAGTAAAAATAATAAATGTGTAAAACAGCAATGGAGAAAAGATAGCGGTACAAGTTGGTAGCTGCTTAAGTGAAGTGTTTGCATAATGTCGTGGTTCAGCCCCAGGCAGCAGCTCAGCACCACACAGCCGCTTGCTCACTGCCCCTGTCCCGGTGGGATGTGGGAGAGAATTGGAGGAGTAAGAGTGAGAAACACTCCTGGGCTGAGATAAGAACAGGTTAATAGTTGAAATAAAGTAAAACAGTAATGATAATAATAACAATATAATAATGATAATAATAAAAATACTTTACAAAGCAAGTGATGCACAATTGCTCACCACCTGCCGACTGATGCCCAGCTAGGTCCTGAGCAGCGATCCCTGCTCCCCGGCCAACCTTCCCCCCGCCCAGTTTCTATACTGAGCATGACCCCATACGGTATGGAATAGCCCTTTGGTCAGTTTGGATCAACTATTCTGGCTGTGCCCCCTCCCAGCTCCTTGTGCGCCTGGCAGAGCATGGGAAGTTGAAAAGTCCTTGACTGGCATAAGCAGTACTTAGCAACAATTAAACCATCAGCGTGTTATCAGCATTATTCTCCTACTAAATCCAAACCACAGCACTATGCCTGCTACTAGGAAGAAAATTAACTCTATCCCAGCTGAAACCAGGACAGATAACTATAACAATGACCAGCTAAGCATTGGATCCTACATGTATCAGGCTTTAGGTTACCATCTACTTTCCTGTTTCTGGTCACTGTTGCTTCTCTGCATTAGTTTCATGTTGACGGTCTGAGCTTCACATTTCCCACAACAGTAATTGTTTATCTTGAACTGACTGACCACCTGTAGAAGACACTAGAAAGCTCAGGACAGGTGGCCCCAAGATGACTGGGTACCATGAGACCCTGACTGAAAATACTGGATATTACCCATGCAACAGAGACCCTCGTCAGCAGCATTTCTAGCAGCAGCCTTGTTAGTGGGAACCTGGTGGGGATCCTTTCCAGTAAAGATAGCTTAATGTTTGGAAGGGAGTGGAGGCTGAAGTATGCTGAACTTCAGAGCTTTCTCCTCCACCTCAAGGAGACTGTGTCTGTTACAGCATTTTAATTTATGTTGCTTTCTACTTGTGCATGTGGGTTATTTTGCACATACCATCAGAAGAAAGCCAATGTAAGTCTTTGGAGGGCTATTCACAACTCAGCAAAGCCAATCAGATTTAGGAAATAAGCTAGCATTGGGAGGTAAAATTGATATCATATAACAGTAGTGTTTTTATAGCTTTGATAGGTTAAGGTCATAAGCAAGGCAAGATTTGTAGTGGTAAATGTGTTTTATTATGCTATCTGAATATTATCCCTCTCTAGAAATATATGTCACACAGTACCTTCTCTCTAGAAACAAAGCATCAGAGAAAGGTCTCTTTTCCGTATAATTACGAAGTCACAAATCGTCATCAGTCCCTGCTGTAAGTGTCAGTGATCCAGAAATTACTCTTTCTTGGCTAAGGAAAGATTATCTAAAAGATAACATTCATTCAGCATCATCAAGTGAAGTGATCTTCCTTGAGGCTCTGATTCAGTCAGGTACATAAGAACACAACAAATTTATTTTCAGAGTAATCACATGAACTTCATCGTGGCATCGGATGAAGAATACAATGCTTTTGCCTTTTCATGCTGTTATGTGACACTCGGCAAATCAGTCTAATTCTGACCCCTAGGGAATACATTCAATGGATCAGGAACTATCTCATTACTTCAGACTGAGGTCATCTCAGCTGTGGGTACTCATGGCAAGGGCTTTTTTTTTGCTATATGTTTCAAGTGGAAACGTATAACACAGGGAAAGCAATCTGCTAAGATTGGGTATTGAGCCACTGCTTGCACACTTAGACTGTTAGTTGTATAATGCTGCACGTGTTATTCTTGACTGTGGACAATGTGACATTAATTTCCCCCAAAAAGACAACTACGACATACAGTGTTTACCCATTTAGTTTCTTGTGCTAGCATATGTTTGAGATTTCATGCTCTACCAATCTCATTTCAACATACAGAAATCTTGCCCAAGCAAGCACTGGGCAAATCTCATACTTATGTCTAAAACTTTTTTTTTAAACTCATAAAAATAGACAGATGTATCTTGATTCAGGTCATCTTGTTATGAACTGGGTTTTCACTCCAGGCTTAGCAACTGCTAGCAGCTTCCCTGTCTTACAGTATTTTGGTTTTTCAAATAAATGGTACAACCAGGCCTAATAATAATAATAAAAAATAAGAGAAAGAAAATGTTGTCAGGGGTCCAAACATATGAACTTTATGTTGTGAAAAGCTTTTATTCTGGTTCCTATTCTCACTCGTGCACAGATTTATTGAAAAAAACCTTGACATTTATTCATTTTCCACTTAGATTATTGTGGTTAAATCAAAAAGAAGTGTCAGGGCTTAGGGAGCTGAAAGCAGCTACACTTTTTCCATTGTGACGGGTCACATGGTTTCCATTTGTTCCATGAAAAACCTCATGCTTTTGGTTATTTTCACTGTCTGGAATGAGATATAATTCCACTCCTGCTGCCAAATCTCCTGTATCACATAGGAAACTCCTGCATTTTGGTCCATCTCCCTCGGTTCAGCTAGAAGGCCTGTTTCACAAGGAGCTTTTTTTTAATTATTATTTATTGTTTCCAGTGGCCTGAGGAGACTCTTCAAATGATTGTTTGAAACTCTTCTTCAGACAATAGGAGAGGAAGGGAGGTCTTGGGTAAGGTACCATGCTGCGACCGAGGAGAGCTGTGTTCAGCTCTGGTTCCCATCACATATGGGAGCCATTTCAGGCTGGGTCAAAAGCCTGTTGAAATCCGTAGAAAGATTTCGGTGCACGTGAATCAGACCCATCATGACTATGTTATGCTGTTTGCAGGGAGGAGGTCAAGGAAGAAAATGAGTCTACCACCTTTTACTGAGCATGGGCTCATTTACATAGAAAAATGGGGCTATGGGCACAAAATCAAATGCAGTTAAATTCTGGCAACTCCTAGATTTACAACCGGTCAACGGTTGCTCTTTAACTGTCCCCCTACATGCAATCACATAGCAAAATGAGTTAGTTGAAACCTCTGTGAAGGTAAAACAAGATTGTGTCTATCCCAGACAGAAATACGTCTAGGAACATGTTTGTTTGCTAGTGAGTTCCTCAAAATTGGGTTAGTGCGAGATGGTTTGAGAAAAGCTTGTATTCAGTGAGTAAATAGTGACCACTGAGTTTCAATTCAATAGTGTCTAACTCTCCAGAAGATATTTCAAAGAAAAGACATCATTAAAGACACAATGATAAAAGCAAGCAAGATAAAAATGAGTGTAGGTTTACCTAAAGTAGGTCTGGATGCATTTGATTTCAATATCTATCTATCTATTAATAATAAAAATTACCAGTGGATAGAAATAGGTACTTTTAGATTAGATTTACTTGACATGTTAGAATTATTTTCTTTAGGACTAGCTTAATTCAGCTGGGAAATTTAGACTCTGTTGACTACACAGACCAGGTCTCCAGAGAGCAGATGTCCTGATCAGGTGAGACAAGTCTCACCTAAGTCCCAAGAGCTGTTACTAAACCAGCAATGAACATGAGAATTCCAAGATGTCATATGAAAACAATATTAATTTAGGGAAAAACAGTTCGGGACCGGAGAAGTATTTAATTTCGTTAATGTGGAATTGTCACATTTTGACAGTGCCAGCACAAAATTTATTAAAAGAAAAACATCTGTTTCAATCAAGAAAAATATTTTATTTCTACTTTCTCTGTTTGACACATTATAGCGAAGTGTTACTGTTACATGTATATGACACTAAGTGTAAAATTAATAATAATGAAATTACAAAGTCAGCGTGAGAAATTTGAAAGGATTTCAAGGGGATTTTTTTCAACTTAAAATTTTCTAAGAACAAATACTTACAAACATTTTCTGAAATCTCTCCTGGCCTTAATTCAAAAAGGAGCTTGTGTTCCTCAAAGTTCATAACTCTACCAAAATCTGTGGTAAAAGATTGCACCTTGATCTCTCACCTACAAACTGTTCCCCACTTATATTCTTATACTGTGATAACAAAATAACAGAATGACAGCAACATTTACTATTTTAAATGACTGCTATGCAACATAAAGAAAAAAAAAAGGCTCTTCTAAACAATGAATCATGAAAAAGAACTTGATTACCTGAAAACTTCTTTATTTTTTCAGTTTCCTTACTTTTAAAATATATTTAATATACTTTAAAAGAAAAATTGCTCTTATATTGTAAAATTGAACAGTAATTTTCTTAGCAAAGAGCAGGTATGAATCAGATGGGTTGATATAATTTCTAGAAAAGCTTTTAAGGTCACTGTAAGGTTTTTTGTTTTGAGCATCACTTTGGAGAGAAATGCATTACTTAGGGCAAGTTTTGGGGCTGGAAATAAAAACTGGGTGTTGCATTTTGTTAGTGGTCCTTTTATATAGGTGATGTGAAGGTATAAGAGAAATCATGAGCTTCCCTCCTTAGCTGAGCAATTTTGATATTTTTAAGGATGTGTTTATGGAAAAAAGAGTATGGATAGTCCCACCCAGCTTCAGTCTCAGATGTTGGTGCTAAATCTCAGCTGGGAAGTGGGATCTTCTCTAGGCCATTAAAGAGATACGGACATCTCCATAGAGTGATTCGTCCCACCCATGTTGGACCACACTCTCGGGACAGAGCGAATCTGTCCTTTGAAGGGCTCAGTCCCTGCCCATAGCCAGAGGAGGCCAGAAGGAACTTGTTTGGTTGCACTGGGTCTTCAGCTTTCAACCAAACAGCTTTATTTGTGATTCATTTTACCCTTCCAGTTGGCACTGACTTTGAATTTAAATATTGAGAAGAGTACACTGGCCCTTAGCTCCAGTGTGCTTCATCTCCACTGGTAATTTAAAACTGTGACGATTCACTGTAATGCCAGAACATGGGTCCTGGCACAGTCTTATTTACCAGCATGGTGTAGCTTGTGTGTAAAGGGCTCTGGTACTGGTTTTGCTGCAGTCAGAGGCAGGATCTTCATATATAATCTCTGAACATAGCAAATATTGCTTTGGAGCTCAACCTTGGGAACTGCTGAGCAAAGCAGCTCTTTTACCTCAGAAAAGCATTTGAGGTTTCCAAATGCACTTTCATTCTGACACAGAATGAAACAATACCTAGCAAAGACTTTCCATTAAAAAAGAGTGAGGTAGGTCAGGGTAATCTGTAGCATCCCAACTGATGGCATTCATCACAAATGTGAGAAACCCACAGGCACACTATGGATTTGAGCTGAGTTTATTACTTCTCAAGTGACTGCATTAACCATTACCTATTTCCCTCTGTTCTCCATGACCACCCCAACTGTATTGAAGAATCAATAATTTTCTCTAAAGTCTTTCAGTTGCAGTGTAACAACATATTTTGACATAATACATTTTCATTGCAACTTCTCAATCGGCTCTAGCAATAGATACAATCTCCAACCATGTGCAATCCATACTTAAGAACAAGTTTTTCACGGAGCTTTAGACTTGTTTACATGTGTTCATATATTTACTTGTTTACACGTTCTTGCCTCAGTCCAAATCGGAGAGAAAAATTCTGTAACAGCAGAAGCTCTAACAATTACTAGAAGTCAGATTTTTTCATTTTATCTCCATGTCTCTTCTTTTAAGCTCCTAATAAGATTGACTGTGAATTTGGAAAGAGAGAATTTTTTTGTTTTAGTTTTGTTCAGGTTTTTTTTTTTTCCCTTCAGTCTGGATCTCAATAAAATATTGAGACAACAGGAAGAACCACTCAGGAAATACTTAGCAATTTCCATCTAAAAATCATAGGAAACTAATATATTTCTTTAAAACTTTTTCCAGGGCTTAAGTATTGATGAAAATAATCTCTGGTTGCTTATAATGAAAAAAGGAAAAAATGTGGTTCTCCTTCGCCCCCCTCCATTCTCATCTGTATTTATAGGAGATCTCCTAACACAAAATTTGAAGGTAACACCTTTGCTTCTTACTTGTGAAAATTAGGAGACATCTTTATTTTGATAACTCCACAAACATCAAATTCATTTGAGGGAATTTGAATTGTTTTTTTCCCAACATTGCAGCCCTGGCCTGAGACTTTGTTTATTCATCCCACTCTCTCCCCTTCCCACAACTCCGTTACATGCAACCTGGAGCAATGGGTGTTAATAAACTTAGTTTAATCTGAACTTTCAAAATTATTATTATTTGCTGTGTTGGCAGTGAGCAACATCATGCTGCATCTCCTTCCTCAGGGAATTCTTGCTGCATTTTTATTCTGCTTTCTATCTGCAGTTTCCTCCTGAAACCCACTGCTGCCAGCTTCTTACCCACAACTCAAATCAGAAGGAGATGGCAGAGCAGGTCTTATGAACTGGTGATGAGTGCAACTTGGCAGTCGTCCTTGTTAGATTCCAGGGCCTGTGGCTTCAAATGGCTATCACACATACATGCACAATCATATACTGCCCTCCCACATGTTCACACATGTGTGCTGATAAGCAGAAACTTGTTCACACACTGCAGCAATAGCCCAGCCCTGTCCATGTTCCAATACACCTTTCAGTCTATGAATAACCCTAATGCAAACTCTGACAATGACAGCTCGCTCTCTTTTTTCTTTTTTCTTTTTTTTTTTCCTCTGGAAAGCAACATAGATATGCATGGCTGAAGAGGAGATGTTTGAGAGGCACAAGAATTTAGAAAGATGCAGGTTCCTAAACACAGGCTAATCCCACTATGCAGCAAACAAAAAAGATTTATGGAAATTATCACCTCTGAAATAGTCGCCGAGTTACCACATTTCTCTGCCGATGACATGATGAGATCATCTGCAGTAAGGTTCAGAACAAACAGCTCTTAGAGCCAGAGGTCGACTTGAACAGCATGAAACTACATGCACTGGAAGAGCTGGGGCAGTCAATGTAATGAGAGCATTTTCCAGTGTGCTGCTATCTCCCCTTTATCAGGCTTTATTATTTTCACAGTGGAGCCTGTATCATCAGCTGTGTCAACAAAAAGTGTAGCAGCAAAGGAATAGAAATGAAGAGTGAGGCCATCTTCAGTCACCCAGGTATATCCACAAGAGAACCCTTTGGTGTGCTTTGTCCATGGCTGCTCCTTGGCTGGTAACCACATACCCGGGGTCTCTAAGAGCTTGCTCAACAGAATTCCAGGGAAGGAGGCCTTTTTGAGATGGTTAGAGGTGTAGACTTCAAAGATGGTTATCCTAGAGTCCTAACAAAATAACTGCTGCACAGAATTCCCAAAGTGAATTCTCCATGTGTGAGTGAAAGCTGGGCTGGACATGGGTTCCCATCTCAGCAATACATGTTCAGCACACATTTATGTTTGTAAAAGAGGAGACACACACCTTGTGGTACATGGTTTTGACACATAAAAACTTTTCTAACCTTAGAAAGTCACTTAAGACCTCAAGCCCCCGTTCTTTATCTGCCCAGTCAGAACAGCTTTTCTTGTCCCAGTGTTGTCAGGTCGCCATGGAAAGGGCTGGCCTTTGCTTCGTGCCTGTGTGCAGAATGCATAACACACTGGGGTTAAAGTCTTGCTGAGACTTACATCTGCTACCCTTAAAATAAAAAATTTCCATATTCACAATGTTGACATCAGTCTAGCAGGAGCTCCAATGGGAGCTCAAATACTCTTAAAATTTGGGCCAGTAGCTCAGAGCCCTCAGCACCCAATTTGATAAGTGTGTTTCTGTTGGGAATAAAGATACCCAAAAACTATAGCACATGGCAATTTTGTCTATCTTACTCATAGAATCATAGTATCATAGAATCGTTTCAGTTGGAAAAGACCTTTAAGATCATCCAGTCCAACCATTAACCTACACTACCAAGTCCACACTAAACCAATCAAGGGTAGACTAGACTAAACCATGGCCCAGACTGCCACGTCCACCCCTTTTTTGAACACTTCCAGGGATGGGGACTCCACCACCTCTCTGGGCAGCCTGTTCCAATTCTTGACCACCCTTTCCATGAAGAATTTTTTCCTAATTTCCAACCTAAACCTCCCCTGGTGCAGGTTAAGCCCTTTCCTCTCATCCTATCACTAACTACCAGGAAGAAGAGACCAACACCCACCTCACTGCAACCTCCTTTCAGGTAGCTGCAGAGAGCAATAACATCACCCCTCAGCCTCCTCTTCTCCAGACTAAACAACCCCAGTTCCCTCAGCCATTCCTCATAAGGCTTGTGCTCCAGACCCTTCACCAACCTTGTTGCCCTTCTCTGGACATGCTCCAGCACCCCAATGTCCTTCTTGTGCTGAGGGGCCCAAAACTGGACACAGCATTCCAGGTGTGGCCTCACCAGTGCCGAGTACAGGGGGACGATCCCTGCCCTGCTCCTGCTGGCCACACTATTCCTGATACAAGCCAGGATGCTGTTGGCCTTCTTGGCCACCTGGGCACACTGCTGGCTCATGTTCAGCCTCTGTCTACCAACACCCCCAGGTCCTTTTCGGCCAGGCAGCTTTCCAGCCACTCTTTCCCAAGCCTGTAGCGTTGTGTGGGGTTGTTGTGACCCAAGTGCAGAACCCGGCACTTGGTCTTGTTAAACCTCATACAGTTGGCCTCGGCCCATCAGTCCAGCCTGTCCAGGTCCCTCTGCAGGGCCATCCTGCCCTCCAGCAGATCGACACTCCCACCCAGTTTGGTGTCATCTGCAACTTACTGAGGGTGCACTCAATCCCCTCATCCAGATCATCGATAAAGATATTAAACAAATAAACTCCTTACAGCCCATCTTCTGGTGCTGGTTTGAAATGGCTCCCTGTCCTGGTTTCAGCTGGGATAGAGTTAATTTTCTTCCTAGTAGCAGGCATAGTGCTGTATTTTGGATTTAGTAGGAGAATAACACTGATAACACACTGATGGTTTAGTTGTTGCTCAGTGCTGCTTATGCCAGTCAAGGACTTTTCAGCTTCCCATGCTCTGCCAGGGGCACAAGGAGCTGGGAGGGGGCACAGCCAGAACAGTTGATCCAAACTGACCAAAGGGCTATTCGATACCATATGGCATCATGGGCAGTATAGAAACTGGGGGGGCTGGCTGGGGGGCAGTGGTCGCTGCTTGGGAACTGGCTGGGTATCGGTCGGCGGGTGGTGAGCAATTGCATTGGGCATCACTTGCTTTGGATATTATTATTATTATCATTATTTTATTGTTATTATTATCGTTACTGTTTTACTTTATTTCAATTACTAAACTGTTCTTATCTCACCCCAGGAGTGTTTCTCACTCTTACTCCTCCGATTCTCTCCCCCAGCCCATAGGGGCAGGGGAGTGAGCGAGCGGCTGCGTGGTGCTGAGCTGCTGCCTGGGGCTGAACCACGACACTCCCGTACTGTGACTTCCACACTACTGACTCCTGGCTACAATTACTCCAGGGTTTCCAAAGACTGACCAAGGGACTTCATCATACACAGCCGGAGTCCCAGGCTTCCACCTGCCCTCTGGCTCCAATGGCAGGACTGTGCTGTTTTCTTCCACCAGGCTATCTCACCTGCCTGATAACAAGCAAAATTATCTCAGCTTGTCTCAGAGCCAACCTTCCTGCTCTCTTTGTGGTGACAGCCTAACTTATAACTAATATTTAACAAGTAACGGCTTGCCAAAAGTGAAAGTGAAAGACTGGTTACTTGGAGCAAAGGCTTCCAAGAGGAAACATATTTTAAGAAATAAACCACAATATTTATAAGAGCCAATGCACATGTTTACTTGACGGTCATCTAGTGATCACCTATGTTGAGACTGCAGAAATTCTTTGTCATTGGCATCCCTGTAATTCCCCAAAAAGGAAATTAAGCCACTCTTTGTCTTTTTATAACACTTTGATGTGGCAACACCCCACTCTGACAAAGCACAAAAAAGGGACAGACTGTTAAGAGCTTATGACTTTCTCCACCATCTTTAAAGTGTGTATCCGGATCTTCTTATCTGGGAAGCCATTGTATTGCTTCCCTGTTTGTTCTTCCCAGGGCCCTACTGCATTAACTCATTCACGCAGGTAAGGTTTATGACCCCAATAAACAACAGTCTTCCCTCACTTCCCAGAATACAAAATAACTGTTTCTCATGTTTCTAAGCTTTACCAAGTAATAGTGACACAGCAGAATACAAAATAACTGTTTCTCATGTTTCTAAGCTTTACCAAGGAATAGCAACACAGCAGCTAAAATCCTGCTGTGGCCACCATTCCCACCAAAAGCCTGCTCCAGCACTGAGTGGCTGTTGCTCCAGCAATTTGGTTTTCATAATTTCCCTGTCCAAATATCAACCCCTTGCTCCATGCTAAATAAGTTATCTCTTTGCTTTCTGGTAACCTCTCCTCAAATGTTTGTAGACTGTTACTAGGTTCCCCGTGCTGTGGTTTCAGAGCCAAGCCATTCATCTTTGCACATGACTCATAGGCTGTTTTCTTCAGCCAATTAATCATGAAGTTGGGTTTCCCCCAACATACCTTCTCTGGCTCATCTGTATCTTTCTGGTAATGAGGTGCCCAGAAGTGAGTGCAGCATTCCAGGTGCAGTCTCCCCAGGCCCATCAAGCGAATGAAGCTCACCTTTCTGCTCCCTGACATCACTCCTCTGGGTCCCCAGCCCAGCCTCACAACGATGCTTCAGCTTCTGCAGCGCCCTGCAATATCACAGCTCTGCTTGCTGTTCATGCTCACCCTGGTATCATTGTCAGCATAACTGCTTCTACCTGCTGGTGGGGAGGTTTGTTTCAGACTATTGCCATGCCCAGACAAGCTGTGTAAACTGCCTTTTCCAACTCTACTCTTATGTGGTTTCCCCCCTGTGTGTCCAACTTGTCTTTACTGCTCTGCGTTAGTCTCTCATCCTCACTGTTTTTTTGCTAATCCTGTTGGCTCCCCTACCCTGACGATGATAATACCTTCCCAGACCACAGAAGGCTTAGTCTATTCTCTTTAATACCATGGCACTCATTCCTTGCAGCCACCTGGGGAGAAGCAGAGGAAAACCCAAGCAAAACTTTTTACAGCCCTTAATCCCACATCTGACCTGCTCTAGTTATGCTCTTCCAGCATGAATTACGGCAGCAAGTACTCCCTCAAAGGCTGGTGCACCTTCCTGGAGAAGAGTTGCTCTGTCAAAGAAGAACCTCTGTCTCTTCCTATTCAGGGGAGTTAACCCTGTGTGACAGCAGCATCAGGATCAGACCTCAAGGCTACACCTGCTCCGCTAAATGAAGCAGCACCGGGGAATGTCTCAGTCTCTGGAAGATGATCACATTAGCATTGCATTGTTAACAAAGTTCCTGGCACAGTTTTGGTCCAGAATCACTAGAATTCTCCCAAATGTGGGTAAGCACAGGCAAGGGACACGTGCAGAAGACAGATGCCATCCTGCCCTGAGTATAGGGGTACAGGCACAGGCCACTCCATCCACGGGGCTGGCGAACGTTCTCATTCTATTTACACCATCACCTGCAATCAAAGTCTTCCCTTACGCTGTCAACAGAGAGGTCGCTGCCTGTTCCACATACGCTCGCACAACCCAACCGATGCAGTTGACTCACTGTCTGCGCAACTGCGGAGGAATAACACCAAATTCTGCCCTGATTTACTGTATCTCTTCATTCCAGCTGAGAGTCACAGCCGGGAAACAGCAGAGAAAGTGTCTCACGCGTGCTTCCTCTGCGGTGTGACGTGCAGGGTAACGGCTAACGGAGCAGAGACAAGGGTGAGGACAGCCAGAGGCCTGGGAAAGGCAACAGAACAAAACCAGGAAGAGGACATGCCCTCACCAGGTTTTCCCCTCTTTAATAAAATTGTCCAATAAAATGTCACACCCATCTTCCAAACTGCAGACCACTTTTTTTTGTTTTCCTTAGTTTTTTTTTATTTCTTTTCCTTTCACCCTATGAATTTTGCAGAAGGTATGAAAACCTTAGCAGACATCCAAGTCCCTGGGAAGCATTTAACCACCTATAACCACTTCTCGCAGGTCATATGATGTAAATCAGCTGATAGTTTTCTCTTCTCCCCCTCGGCCATCTTTCTCTCCAACGTGCTGTTAGCTGTCTTTAACGGGAGTGTTTATAGAGGATAATACCATTCCAGGCACTTCCTGCAACCATGTGTTCTTCATTTGGAACTATCGCATAGAAACATTGCTTCTTGTGGCATTTCCAAATAAAAACCTCATGGTCCTGACTCTGAAATGTTGCATAAAGTTCTGTGGTATTTCAGGGGAAAGAAATGATTTTTTTTTTCTTCATTTTTTTTTCTAACAAGACCACAGCAAAAATTTTTTTGGCACGAGAACTACATTCTGCTCTGGATTGTATTATCTGAACCCCTTAAGGAAAATCTTCCCCGCAGTTGCCTCTACCTGATCATAATGTATCAAATCTGGGTCTATTTGTAGTTTAGGTTAGAGGACGGCTCCGTGCTCTCCCCTCCAGCTTCATTTCACTTTCCTCTCTCCTTTCCAGATGACACTGGTTAGTTGTTTATCAATATGATCAAAACAAATGGGAAATCAAACTCGGTGGTATTTTCAGCTCCAACTCAACCTCACAGTACCATACCTAAACACCATCTCACACCCCCACCACCCTTGTGCACTTCGTCCCTGCACAGCCAGTGGGAACAGAAGAGCCTCAAAGTAAAAGAAAAGTGAGTTTCTTGGCATTGTGCATTGCAATACCCTTGTCATTCTAATAGGAAAAAAAAAATATCCAAGCCTTTCAAATAAAATATCTCCTACAGTTAATAAACGACATAAAATTATTAGTACTGTGGCAAGAGAAGACATAATTTTACTTTTTCAACTCATTTATAGTACCTGTACATTTTCTACTCTTTCAGCTATGAATATTCTGGATCTGCAGCTAATTTAATTTAGCTGATTGATGATAAGGGATTGTTTAAGAGATTTTCATTCATTTTTCCTTCTAATTTTTCCTTTCTTCCCCTTTTGAGTCTTTTTGTCCCTCTAAGTTTTGCAACATTTCTCTGTGATTCCAGTTATGTGAATGCTACAGGGAGACAACTCAAATAGACAATATATTCACAGCCTCCCTTCCCCTTGATAATAAGGAGAAGATTTCATTATTTCCTTTTTTTTGCATTATTTATCCTATTTTTTTCCATAGAAAAAATGCTTGCAAATTTAAAAATCCTTCTGCTAATACTTTTTGTGGGCCTGAATGTTCAAGCAAATACCTTTCAGAAATAAAGCACATTAGAAATAAGATCATTATAATAAAATTATCTAATTTAATTTAGTTCTCTGTCCTGTGAGCACAAAACCTCACTAGTTCAAATGAGGATTTGAGATGAGTCCTGTTGCATTACCGCAAGTTTTTATGCCACAGTTGAGTGGGAGAACCTTACGTAATTGAAAACACAGTCGTTTAGGTCAGTGAAAAGAAGTTGTTTCCCAAACACATCCTTTTCATTTTCTTCTGGAAATTGGGGCAGGTTTAATAAGATTTTACACAAATTTGAAATTGTCTGCCTGCAATCTGCAAGTGGGACTCTGGTACCTCTACTCTTGCACAGGATTTTGTCCATGTAGAGCGCACTGTGGGAACCTTGGGCACTGCTAAGCAATCAAGCATCCCCAGCATTCAAAAGTCACGGGTCAAAGGCTGCTGAAAATGAGAAAACTGACCTACAAATCAAGACGATTTTCTTTTTAGAAATAATAAAAGGGAAATTGTTTTTGTCTGTTGTCTGTCATGGGACTTGACCTTTTTGTTCCATAATTACAAAAAACACAAACATGTTTTGGTTTGGTTTTGTTCATAACCTAAAATTTAGCAACTCACACGATTCCAGCAGCTGGAATTTAAAAGAGAAAGAAAAAAAATGCAAAATTCATGGTACAGTCACTACAGATAGCATCTCTGCAAGAAGTAGACTGCTTTTTCCATTCAGCACCATCTTTTAGTACACGGAATTTTAATGCATGAATATCTGAATACATCTTCAAATACCCATGGAAAATCTCTGATGGAAAAGCAGGTCTCTTGGAGTCACCGACTTGTCCCACGAAAGCTCTGGGGAATTCCTGTTTTGGAGGAGACGAGACTGCAGAGAAGGTAAGCACAGAGAAAATAAAAAGGATGTAAAGTTCAGGACTTTGCTCTTTACAATGAACTGGCCCTTGGCGATATCAGTACACCCCTTCCTCACTGTTTCCTCTATGATAACATCATCCTGCTTTCCTGGAGGATTTGGGGTTTTGGTAGGGTGGGGGTTTTTTGGGTTCTGGTTGTTTTTTTTTTTTTAACTTACTCTTCAACTGCGTGAACATGGGGAGGGAAAAATAACTTTTCATAACAATTTTTTTTGCAATTGCAGGGGCCTAGCCTCAGTGCTGTCTCTTCCATCCCCCTCCTTCTCTCTTTGAATCTAGAAACACTTTTGTCTGTGTAGCAGAGATTGTGACAGGCTGCAGGGAAGCATTTTGTGGCTTGTGATATGTCCCGGACATAGTATGGATATTCTAATGATCCATCTGGAAGTTTGAGATGGTAGGAGACTGGACTTAGAGGACCTGAAGCAGTCCTGCTTGTCCTACGCTCCGAATTTGATTTCCATCCAGAACATCCAAAAGGGAGAATCTGCTCATTCTCTATTTTCGGAATTAAGGTCTATTTACAGTTGCTCTGGAGTCTAGAGTCAGTCCAAAGTGTTTTAGCAGATGCTTTGTGTGGTCTTTGAACTCTTGCAAGCCACAAGGGAAGGAAAAAAGAAGAGGATTTCTGCATTTTAAGGCCAAGGACTTTTCGGATTATTTAGAATCATCTCCAATGTAAACCAATCACATGATTTCCATCCAGTTTCTTCTGTCACACAAGCTCAGCTGCTTGTGTCAAAGATGCCAAGCACTTGGAGATGATGACAGGTAAGGGAAAGAGCTGCATATGGTTAAAACATAGCTAGTAGCATGTGGATGCTGCACATGAAACAGGACTTACGATGTTGTAATGGAAGAGTGGCATCTGTTCCCTGGCTGCAGAGCGTTGGTGGTCCTTACAGCTGTTCCCTGGAAGAATTCTCTGGCATTTTCAGTCTCAGACTTGATAACAAGAGTCCCTGGTGGCCTTGGAGAAACATGGAAGTATTTCAGATTTCTGTTGGCCACAGAAGATTGGGGCTCATGGACTTTGTCCAAGAATCAGATCCGCAGGAGAGTCACATTCCCCAGGGGCCACTGATGACAGCACAGCTAAAGTGGAGCTTCATCTTTTCCAACTTGCCTGTGGTCTACCACACAATTTGTTTGTTATGCTGAGCCTAAGGAAGCTTCCCACTCAGAGCCAACAGCAGCTTTGACTTGAGGTAAAGCAGGCCACTGACTCGGGCAGCAGACTGCAGGGGACACCAAGAGAGACACGACCCCACTGCTTGTGGCAGTGCACTGGAAACTCTGCCTGTCTGCTGTGAGACAGCAGCCAGGCTGGGCTGAGGGATGGCTGTCCTTGAAGCACATCCCTCCATCCCAACAACAGCACAGGCAGTAACTCTGGCTCTCAGAGGCCTTTCTCACAAGACTACCTTTCCCTTCCCTGAGCAGGGGACCCTGGAGCTGACCCCTCAGCCTTACTTTTATTTGCCACCGCGCTTCTGAGACAAGTGACTCATTTTATGCAAACTCCTCCTTTGCTCCTGTCCAACGAAAAGCTCAGTGAGCTTTAAACTCCTCCTGGAAAAGGTTTTCTCCCAGGGCAATCCCTGGTTCAGCTGAAGACGTGCTCACTGCTTTTCGGTAAGCCAACTGTCCTGAAGCATGTCCGCTGGACGGACCCAGCTGGGACACAACAGAGTCTCAGGGGACCTCCCAAGGTCTGGTGAAGGCTGGTCAATATGGTGTTATTAGTCAAGCTTCAAGGAAATCCAATGGATGGTGGTGAGTCATCTCATCTGTCTGGAAGTGACCCAGTCACACCTGGTTCCCCACATTCTCAATGGAGAGAAATAAACTTCTCAGGCACAGACTGTCTGACCTATTTTACCATGTATTTTAGGAAGAGATGATGATCTCCACTGAGTGGGATCACCACACCTCCACTGATCATGAAAGGAGAAGCCAACTCTGAAAAAGATGCTACTGCATCTAAAGCTATGTAAAGGAACCCCAGCCCTGGTCTTCATCTGCAGACCATTAAGTAGTGCATGACCCAAGATTTCCGTATTTGCATGAGTTCAGTTGCTCCTCTGCTACTGGTAGGTATTTAAATATGGCTACTCAACAAAGTAGGAGCCATGTGATGAATGAAGTTTTGCAGCAATAGCTCCAGTTGTCCATCTTAACGAATTTAAGTAGAGCTGTTGAAAGGTGAGAAAGTACTTGTGCTGTAAACATGGGAACATACTACTAAATGACATGCCCACCCACTTCTTGGTCTCTTTCTACTGCCAAAGCAGTAAAAAGGGACCTTAGTGTAAGTGTGAATCCAGCTCTTGGAATGTTTTTCCATTTCCTCGTATTTACGTTAACGAACACTGACACTACAGACTCACATTCCCAGCTCTGTACTTCACCAGACTGACCAGCAACAAAACCAAGGAGATGAGACTAAACAGATGATTTGATGAGGTTTTTATTATTATTATTTTATTCCTGTAGGCTGTGGAAATAAGAGAGAGGTCACACCTCTGATTTCAAAAAGATAACAGCTAAGTTCAGAGACAGGTTTAAGGGCAAAAAAAGTCAAGGAATTCAAGGAAAATTATTGTCTGCACACTAATTTAATACTATTAATTGGCAATGTTTTCCACTTGGTAAAATATTCCTCCTGAAAAAGGTCAGTTTGCCTGGATAAACTCCTAATGCCTGACAGCAGATTCCTTTACCTTAAGTTTAACCAGGAATAAAAAGGTGGTGTAAAAGCCTCTTTTCTCATAAAGGGTGACTTTTCATGAGTCCTTTGTACACATGCAGATGACTACACAAGGTGGACAATAAATGAAAAGCAACTTCTTTTGGTCCATACTGCGGGTCCATTGCAACCCCTGTGCCCGCCACAACTACATCCCAAAACCATAGCATTGGTGACGGGAAAGGGCTGTGAATTGTGTTTCTATAGGTTTATATATATGCATATGAATGTATCCATGGGCTGAATCAGCCATGATTACTGCGGGAGGAAGGTTGTCACGGGAGAGGTGTTAGGAGGACGGTGTTTGTCCCTGGGCTAGGTCTGTCTCTGGACTGAACTGGCTTATCTTCTTCAAAGTCAAAGGGCTGCTGTGGATATTTGGATGTACTCCTGCACCTGACTGAGAACAGCTTTTGCTTCCACCTTGGGCTCTTGTGAAACCAATTTCTTTGGTGCTTGTGAAGCTCTGTTTGCTGCAGGTCCACAAAGGTAGTGTTCATTTTTAAATCTGGGTCACATCAAAAGCTTTCATCCGGCTCTGAACCTCAAGAAGAGCTGCCATGGATGTGTTAATGAAGACTGTTTGAGAGAAAGTATGACAGAGGAGCTGGTGAGATTTGACTTGACTCCTTGGCTAAGCCCCTTCTGACATAAAATTGTCCTGTATTTCAGAACATTCCAGGTATTTAAATAAAGTAGAAAATATCACAATGGGGAAAAGTATTCCAAGATTTTACACACTACAGGACTACCTCTTTCCTTATGCCTGCTTAGCACATACATGCCTATATTTATATATATATATATACATACATGTATATATATACACACAATCCATTTTCCATTCTCATACTCAACCTCCAGATCCAAAAAGTTCTTAACTGCAAAAACCTGAGCATTAAGAGGAATTGTGTCCGTCCCACCCCAGTGCTGAAACAGGAGGCTTTGGTTACATCCGTATTAATAAATTGAACAGGGGTTGGGCTTGGTACTGGAGCTTGATTATCTTTCTGGACCTAATATCGGAGCAGGTGCATTCTTCTCTTTCCAAACTGTCTGCAGTTATATGAGAACTGGCTACAGCTACATCCAGGCTTTTCCTGGCTCTCCCACAGACATATCTGTAATTCTTCAGCACATGTTAGGTTTTTTTAAATATAATTCACATTTTTTCATGGGGATTAGTGCTAACAAGGGCCTACTGCTCGTTTCTCTTTCTGCTTTATGAAGTTGCATTTTTCAGCTGAAAAAGTAAGGGCATTTCCCCTTGACATCTGGTGACCCACCGTGCATTTCTCAGAAGCAGCCAGCCAAACAGATTGGTGTGGTAATTTAAATTTACCCATTTTACTTCTTTTTGCATCGTTTCTCACCCTGAATATGAACAGCAGAATCTGATTCCAGGCAAGCAACTTGGTAAGCACCACTGAGATCCTGGTGCCATACATTGATGATGCAGTGTCTTCGAGATCCTCTGTAGGACTCTTTGGACTCCCGTGGTTCTTGATTTGAGTAAAATGAGCCAAATGGAGGTTTCTTTGTGACTAAAATAATGTCCCTCTATACTATTGGAAATACATCATACAGCGCATACTTGCAGCGGACAGGGATGGTTGCCAGAATCAGGACTGATTTCACTGAGGTTTAAAGGGGCCAAAATACAGTGGAGGAACAGGTCATGATGAATACCCCTGAAAGTGGAAAACACATTCTTCCTTCAGTTTTAATAATCTGGAGGATTACCCACAACACAGCAGGAGAAAAATAATGTTACTGAAACTGCATTTTGAGAATCATCACGGTTTTTTTACTGGATATCTCATACAGCAGCACTAAACTCATGCATATGGCTTTAGAAAATGTACCCCTTAGGAATCATAAGACCCAGACCTGCAAGTTGCTCTAGGGAACCATATTTTTACATTTAGCCAGAGAAACTTGTTTTGCTAATGTGGAATGTCGCATTTTCTTCTTTTTTTTTTTTTTTTTTCCTTTTCTTTTTTTCAGTGCAGCCGAACCTACAGAAAGTTTAATCTGAGAAAGAGATAGAAATTAGCTGCTGTGTATCCTGGCATGTTCCATACAGGTTTGGCCTTGATTTGCATATGTCTACACAACTCATCTCCAAGAAAGACAGCTCAGCTAAGCTGCTTCAGAAATTAACAGTTCTCCCTTAGGATAACATAGCTAGACTGAAGAGTTAGGGGACAATCCTGGACAACGTGCAAGTTACATCACTTGCATCATCTATGAAGTCTACGGTAGGATGTCTTTTGTCCTTATATAAACCTTTAAAAGTGCCCATTTTCATAAACAGGGCCTATGATGACCAGACCAGCTCTACATGTCTGTACTGTAGATGCCCAAAATACGTGATATCCCATATGCGATCTATGACACTGGCTGCTCTGTGAGGACTGGATATAATACGCTGCCCTTCCACTTCCTAACAATACGGTGTGAGGATCATTTCAATGGGGTAGACCCTTCATAATACCATGGAAAGAAGCAGATATACAACAGGTATTAGGTCTACTATTTAAGGGAGCAACCATTACATAGCACATATATTTAGAAAAAAGAACTAAAAGATTGCTTCTTCAGCTTAAATAACTACAAGCTTCATCTGCCCAAGGTTAACTAACTAAAGCTTAGCTGAGTCTGAACTAATTGCTATAGGCTGCCTTTATAATCAACACAGAGAAACTGGCTCTGATGAAGCATGAGGCCGATGCCTACGCGAACTAAAACAGGATAGCCCGGATCACCGTGAATATGCAGACTGTCAGACCCTGCTCCCTACTGAAGACAGACTGTCCCACTATGCACTCAGCTTTGTCAGCAGAATATGTTCTAAAAGCCAAGAGCTGCATTAGCAGACTCTTGCACCGGGGTTTCTTATGCTCTGAGTGCAACCCCTTAAGAAACGCAACCACAGGACGAGATTCAATCTCTTTTTGATGCTTAGCTATTTGATGTGGAAGTGCTTTTCCACCCTAGGATATCAAAGCATTTCATAAAGTGGCTTACTATTATTGTGCTGCTTAGGTGACTCAACAGCAGTCATGGTTTCCAATGCAGATGTAACCCAGAAAAGCTCACACTACAGCCGGGCAGCGCGACATGTCCCAGGCTCACAAGTTGTATTAGGTGCAGAAGTGAGAGCAGAATCCTGACACCCTTCATGCCACGCTTCTACCTTAACCACACATGCTTTTCCCTTTCCATACATCATCCTGATGCTCCTAGGAAGGAGATTAATCATTTTGTATCTCATTTTTCCAGTGGGGGTGAGTCAAGCACAGATGACTGAAGTGACTTAGACACGTTCTTAGGACAGTGCCAAAAGGAGAAAGCAGCTTTCATAGTACTTAGAGGCAGGAGTGAGACACCAACTTGTGCAAACCGGAGATTCACTAGCTAAGGCTCATGAAGCAATGGAAAGTGTTCTGCTATTGCAGAAAGTAAGGAAGGTCAGAAACATTTTATTTATTGGGGAGAAATTTTTCCACTAAACATTCCCTCTAGCTTAAAAATTCCCTCCAGTCCTTAAAAAATATCACCAGGATATTCAGCAATGAGCCTGGCAAGTATAATTCATTGCTCCACTGCATGGTAAAAATCATAGATTCTAGATACTGATTTTATAGCACAGCACAATTTTCCTCACCCTTGACCCTGTACTAACCTTTCACTGTTTCACAAGGGATAATTATCCATATCGTTCCTTCCCTGTCCCTAAGGGACTAATGACCTTATCACCTCTTCCTTGCTAACACATCCTCCTGCTCCTCATATATCCATTCTGCGAGTGGTTAACATAATTAAGTTACACTCAGAGCAATTGTTCCCAACATGTACTTAGCTTGAAGAGTGCTGCTTCTGTTTCAGACCTGCAGAAGGGTTTGCCTGCCTCTAGGCTTCTTTATGCTCCTAGCTCTGTCACTGACTTAGTAAAAGGTTATTGAAAGACTCTATCCATACAGGTGTTGCCTAGCTAAATTAATCATCTTCCATCTGAAGGGGGATGGAGTTTAAGCCCTGCCTAAACCTCTAGCAACTGCCTGTTGAGAAAAGTAAATTGTGGTGGCCTTGCTTCACTGGTTGATCTGGAGTAGTGTGACCAGCTGTTATAAAGGCAGGAAATATTTTTCTCTCTCTCGGTTTCATGGTAAGGTACAAGGAATCCCTGACTTTTTTTTTTGGAGGAAGAGTGACTGTTAATTGTTTCCAGAGTGAGACATGTCTTTGGAACAGGCCCTGGAATTATCCAGCAAGGTACAGCAGCATATATGCAAAGAGCAGAGCTTGTTGGGACATTCACAAATGTTTCCTGAGGACACTAGTTATTGGCATGGTTTCTAGAAGTCATGTCTTCTGCATTTAGCAGACCACTTCGCAACAAGCTGTGTAAGACAGGGAATGCTTTGAGGTCCCCCTCCTGGAAGCAGGGAAGGTCATGCTGCTTGAAAGCTGATAATTGGATACGAAACCATTAAATTACAAATACTGGCTGGGTCCAGACCCAGTGCAGAACCACTTTTGTCCTGCAGGATGTAGTGAAATAGCATCTCTTCTGTGATCTTTCCACCACAGTATGCGCAGCTGACAGCTACCACTGGACTCTGTCCAGAATGAGATGTCCAAGGCTTACTTACTTGCTTTGTCTTAGGCCAGGAGAGCTGATTTCTGCCATCACTGTACAAAAAGAAAGTAGGCAGGTTGCTCTGGGGGTCCGCACACTGTATGTGGGTTAGTAAACGCCAGCTTCCATTGCATTTGGTGGAGAAAAATCAACACCTCCAGGGAGTGATTCGTCGTTATGATTAGATAACAAAAATCCTTTGGGACTTCCAGTGGTGTTTGTCTCCACTGGTGGCACAGCACGCCAAGGCCTTTAGATCATGAAGTCTCCACAGGCCTCCAGGAAAACAAACGAGTGTGTGAGCTTCCCACTCTCCCAGTTAGGCTGGGTGTCCCTTCTGAAGCTGGATCTTGAAGAGATTTTAGGGCCTCTCTTCCCCATCTCCATGTGTGGAGACACCTACATTTTGCACAGTGGAGCAAAGTAGGCCTGCAGGGTCACCCATTTTGGTAACCATGAGCCACTAGGTCAACTCTGTCCACTTGATCCAGTTTAACCCTTAACTGGCAGCAAAGTCACTGCTTTGCCTTCTCCATTCAACAGTTACTTCCAGGGGACAAATTAAATATTTGATGGGTTGAATCATTTCTAGTTCCATTTATATAAGCCTAAGTTTATCATCTTCCTAATTTAAGCAGCTCCATGCCTTATTTTCTGGGAGAACATAATCATAAAACAATGCACTGGGGTAAGACTGTGCTCCACCTCTCTTGCAGAAGGAACCAAATCCATCTGTGCTGGCACAATGTATAGACAGGGATCCAGGAGTCACAGGGCTAGAAAGAGAGCAAGTGAAAGGGAGACTGATGTTGCAGTGCGTGACAGAGGACACCTGGGTGCCAGACCTTGCTCCCAGTGCTGTTCTGCACATGATGTTACATCCCTTTGATGCAAAAAGACCTTAGCAGGCATCAGAACCCAGCTGTTGGGAATCTGGCCCTTTCCTCCTGTGGGTGGACAAGAGGGGGGAGTGTATGGCACCTCTCTCAAAATCTTGTCTGTTCACATGAATTAGTCTCAGCCTGAATTTTCTTTTAAAAGAAATGAAAAGCAGAAGAGGGAGAAATTGCTCATATGCCATAAGGTGAGGGAAGGAGGGAGAAGAAGGAGGCATAAAGAATGCAAAAAAAGGAAAAGCTTGACTTAGAGAAATAACAGATGCTATTTCTTTTCCTTCCTGGAGGCTTAGATCTAAAGGTAACTTCAATGCCTTTGTTCCCTGCATGGGGACTGGCATCTCTTCTGAGGCAACCAGAGGCACTTTTGCCCCTTGCATGGACCAGACCCACATCAGCCACAGCCAAAGCAAATTCCTGATTCCTCCTTCACTCCTCTGCCTCCCTGGTAGGTCAGGGATGTGCTTTCAGGAGACAAGAGCTGCAGGAACACATGCATGAACTCAGCTGCCCTTTTTCTCTGACAGACCATTTCCACTGTCTTGTGGAAATCTGACCTGCCCGCCAAGAACAATAACAAGATGGACATGGGAAGGTCCTAGCTGGTTGCAGCACGAGAAAATGCTGTCTGAGTTGAGGGATCGAACATCCAGCATCTTTTTACTTCTCAAACTTGGGTGCTTTCCTCTCTTGGGAACATTCATACCATACAAATGTTACATCTCAGGATGAGGTATGGGATTTTCATGTTGCTTTCTCCAGTAGGTTTATTGCAGCTGCCATTAAATCATATAGAAAAAGAAACCTTGGATGTCAATGAGCGCGTTCAGATTTCATGGAAATACATGCAGACAAACACTTATCCAACCGGGCGGTGCTGAAAGAGAATGAAGGACATCTCCTGCACTCCCCTCTGACAGTGGCCTTCAAGTGACCAGCCTCCCCACTCAGTTTAGAATAAAACTCAATCTGCCCCATCACACTCTACTCACTGAACAATTTTAACTTGCGCAAGACTTGTTCAAAATCAAATTACATTTTTCTGTATGAATCCTGTTCCCTGGAGTGGCTGTGATTTGTCGGGTCTATTTGGTTAAGCCCTACCTCTCTCCCAACTCCCTTCCCATCACAGGAGGGAAACTGGTCTGCAGATGACTTTTGCCATTGGAGCACGTTTTTGTCTGCCACATCACAATGCCAAAGAGCCGCCATCTCTTTGGAGAAAGACTAAGGCATCTGGGGATGAGATTTCTGTTGAGGGGGCCAGCAAAAGTGGTAGGAGGGGGGCTGAATTTTTATTTTTCTTATGTAAGTGATATGTACAAACACATGAAACACTCAAGCTGGCCTATAAAAACTGTGGTCTTAGTAACAACTCCACCAGAAATTGGTCTGGGGTGTTGGCCATGTAACCAAACCCAAGGCTACAAGTCATGGAACATCTTTCCTTGTGTGCTGGTGTCTTTGCACAGCATTGAACACAGGAGGAGTCCAGTTTCGATGGGGATCCTCTATGAATTACCAAGAAAAAAACAAGAAAAATATGAAAGTCCTGGATATATAAACTGCTACTGTATCATGCGGTTCAGGGGTAAAAAAGAAGGGACCAGTGTCAGTCTGTTGTGCCTGCCCTTACTATTGCAGTTTCAGGCTTTTGTTATGATCCTTCAGTCTTGTGTTTTCAAGAATGAACATTTGAAAGGTCACAGCTGCAGAAAGGGGAAAGGAAATTTAAAGCATATATCTGGAAAAATACACTGATCCCCATGAAAGACAAAATTATTCAACCTGCTTTAAGCAATAAATTGAGCTCTAATCTTGGAATTCTAAACCTAACCTAAAGGACAAAAACACCACTCTGTCTTTTCTCCAAGGAAAAATCAACTCAACCTACAGCATTTCTGAAAGATGTTTGTGTAACTAGTTCTTGAAAAACTCAGTGAAGGAGAATCCAACCTTTTTTTCAGAAGTTGGCTGCAAGACTTCATTCTTCTTGGAGATTTTTTGTTTGAGGGTTGGGGTTTTTTTTTGAGTGGGGGGCAGGGTGTTTTGCATTGAGGTTTTTGCTCCAATTATCCTGTATCTTTCTCACTTTGGTTTAATTTCATGACTTTTTATCCTCACTGAGTTAGAAACAGAGAACAGGTTGTTCACTTCCTGAATGGATTCTTTCAGTCTGAAATATATACACTACAAATTCAGAAAACACCAAGAAAAAAATGAAATAAGTTTATAGGAGGACCAATTCTTCAGACTTTTGTAAAGCTTTCACAACTGGTAGACATTTTTCCTACAGATGCTTCACACCCATCTATACCAAAATGACTGCATAAATCAGAAGAATGAACACCACTTGTTTTTTGTCACAGACACAGTCATCAGTGTTGCAGGGTGACATTTCTTTGGCAAATAATTCTTCTTAGTGAAAAAAGGCATATTTGGCAACACTGAAATAGGTTATGAATTCATATTGTTTTCACCAAATTACTCATTAAAGTCTACTAGTAGAAATGAAAAGGAAAGCCAGATTACGTTGACATTTTTTAAATAAAACTGTTGAGAAAGTGGGGGTTAATTTCAAAACCAGTTTTTAATTTTGGCATACTTTGTTGTTTTGTTTTGTTTTTTTAAAGGCATTAATTTAGAAGTATGCAAATCCAAACACCTTATTTGTGCTGAAACAAAATGCATAATTTCTCCTGAAAGAGAATAGACTCAGTCTTTTGACTCACTTTCATGTCCTTTCTCCAAATTATCAATAAATTAAAGAGAAGAAGCATGAGTCACTGACATTCTTGGTGTTTTTTTAATTATTATTTTTATATGATTCACACTCAAAGCTGTGGGCTGGTCCATTTCACAGAAGACAGGTCTGGATGAGAGAAACAAAACAGTGGTCCCTGGTTCTAATTGTGGTTGGCATCTTCTCCGTTGTGGCAGAGGAAAACGTGTGTGTGCTCACAGGTATTTGTATGTGTGTGAGTAATTCAATGGGGAAATTAAAAGGAAAAAAAAAATTGTCCTGCAAGGAGGGCTGGGAAAGCCCCACGCACTATATCGAAAGTAACATTCGTGTATAATGTCTAAGGACAAAAATCTTTTATTATTATAACCAGTCATCATTAAATCAGTCAACAAGGTTATATAACAAGGAAATGAATTGGACCCTCCACCAACATTTAAAGCAGAAGCCTGGAAAATTCACCAACACTCAGTAGTCCGAGGCTCCTTTCTTCCTTCCTCTCCACAACTAAGTCCCACAGGTGGGATCCCAAAGCCTGCTCTGGGTTGTGAGAGGCAAAGTGCTCATTAGGACAGCTAAGGGCAAACGAGAGGTCTAGTGGGGAGAGGAGCAGCTATTGGTCAGAAATACGTGCTTTATCAGGGTGCTGTTTTCAAGTTTTCTTGGGACTTAGGATTTCCCAGATTTCAGCAGTGCTGACCACTACACACAGCTGAGAGCGAGCCTTAAATCTGGACTGCCACAGTCAGTAGAACTGGAAAAAAAATTGGAAATGGGTGAAATTAGGCTTGCTCAGCTCAGGCTTTTTTCTCCACATGTATGCTTGTGTGTATCCTCTATTATCTCATCTTTCTCCTCCTGCCATGAAAAATGGGACAAAACCATACCTTGTCACATTTGCTCTATTGAGTGACATTGGCAAAGAGGGACATATATCATCTACAAGAAGGTCCTGTAGGCAGGGCTGGGAAGTGACATCTCCCCCATGAACATCTTATCCTGGTCACTGCTCAGGTCCACAGCTCTCTCTTGCTTCAGGACTTGCAGATACCGAAGGATCCACTCACCTGTTGGGTCACGGCACAAAGTAGCATGGGACAGATGTGTGACAGCAGCCATTTTCATGGATCTCGGGTCTCTATTGATGTGTGGATGTTAAGGAGTATATCCTGGCTGCATATGGGTGTTCACGCATGGCATCCTACCACATGTCCCATTTGATACATTAGTTATGTAGGGTTTTGTCCATATTTGCATTTTTCACTTTTGTTTTTTTTTTAGTGATTTAGATGTTTTTAAGAGGGCCTGATACAAAGAAAGATCACTCTCTACAACTACCTGAAAGGAGGATGTAGTGAGGTGAGTGCTGGGCTCTTCTCCCAAGTAGTTAGCGGTAGAATGAGAGGAAATGGCCTCAAGCTGCATCAGGGCAGGTTTAGATTGGATATTAGGAAAAAATTCTTCATGGAAAGGGCAGTCAAGCATTGGAACAGGCTGCCCAGAGAGGTGGGGGAGTCCCCATCCCTGGAGGGGTTAAAAAAATGGGCAGAGGTGGCACTTTGGGCCATGGTTTAGTGGGCATGGTAGTGTTGGGTTGATGGTTGGACTGATGATCTTAGAGGGCCTTTCCAACCTTAGTAGTTCCTAGTTTTTACTTTCATTAAAAAATAATCCATCCCCCAAGCCAGGAAACATGAAATTATGACTCTCCCCTTAACTGGTTTAGTGGTGGACTTGGTAATGTTAGGTGAATGGTTGGAATGGATGATCTTAAAGGTCTTTTCCAACCTAAACGATTCTATGATTCTATGATCATGGGACTTAACTGTTCATAGCTGCGCAGGATTAGCCAGGCCAACCAAAACATTGTTTTCATCTTATGTCTGTTGAGGCTTAGGGTTCTATCTAGTAATCACTAGCTTGTTCTTCTTCTTCATACTTCACATATTCCCAGACAACCTCATCTTTTATACTTCCAGTGTCCATGTCCTTTAAATTACATTTTCTACAGTTTTCCTCTGTTTTTTCCCAGTACCTGTCAAGGATGGGTCCCAGTCAGTGAAGAAAAGTGTCTGCCATAGAAGATTTCCTTTATGTGAAATCATTGCTGTAAAATCTGCAGGTCTGGGAGGCATGTCTGTCAGGGGAACTGCACCTCTTAATTTTGACAAAAACTGTGTACAGTTAATATGTTCTGCATCCCTTTCAGCTCAGGATTAGTGCACTCCAGTTCCCAAGGGTTGCAAAGATGTTGGTGAAGCAAATAAGAATTAAAAATCAAAGTAAGTGAAAATGAACCATGTGAAATACAAACCATACTAAACAGGGAGAAACCACAGTTTGGCAGGTGGGAAAGAAGGAACAGATGAGGGAAAGGAAGGAAGGCAGGGTCTCTTTTCCATCCATCTGCTCTCTCTGTTGTCGTACAAATTGACTTGATTTATAGCTCTGAGAAGCATTTATTCTGCAGTGTTGACACCCGAGAAACTCTGAGAAGAATGACTTCCACCGGAGACAAATTTAGTTCAGTTTTCTCCAGCACAGCTGAGGAACAGTCCCAGGGCAGAGTAGCTGCTTGTGAGCCTTAGTCATTGTGGGTCAAATCTCAGCTGTGGGGTTAGATACACATTTGCACCACATCCCCAGATGGCTGCACTAGTTGTTTATACCCACCACGCTGGTGGATAAAACTTTCAGATTAAGACATCTGCCTTTAGTTGTCTAGGTGAGTGATAGGCTTTCAGGTCTCTGGGTACACAGTGGAGGTCTAAGGCTCAATCCAGTTACCCACACAGGGTCATCTAGTGCTGTTTGAAAGACATTAGAGTATTGGCAACATCTGCACCAGGGTAGGAGGTATGACCAAGGACCCACAGGAGACTCGTGACGTTTTAAAGCACCAGCTGGAGGCAAAGTACTCAAAGGCACCTCAGATGGTTCTTAATGCCTGTATTTAAGAAACTGAATACAACCCCACCCTCACACACCTGTGCATAGGTGCCCTTATGCATACCTCGTGTTTAGACTCCTGTTACAGCCAATGGATATTGGTGAATACAGTCAGCTAAGACTAGGAAGTAATTTCGTTTAACTGCAAGAAGTCATATGAGTTTGACCCATTAGACATTTTGCTCACATGGTCACACCTCATTTCTTCTCCCAAGTAGTTAGCGATAGGATGAGAGGAAACGGGCTCAAGCTGTGCCAGGGGAGGTTTAGGTTGGAAATTAGGAAAAATTTCTTTACGGAAAGGGTGGTCAAGAATTGGAACAGGCTGCCCAGAGAGGTGGTGGAGTCCCCATCCCTGGAAGTGTTCGAAAAATAGGTAGTTGTGACACTTTGGGACATGGTTTAGTCTAGTCTACCCTTGATTGGCTTAGAGTAGACTTGGTAGTGTAGGTTAATGGTTGGACTGGATGATCTTAAAAGTCTTTTCCAACCTAAATGATTCTATGATTCTATGATTCTATGATTTGAAGTGTCTGATTTTTGTTAACTGAAGCCCATCCATGACATAGCCTACAATATCAGACACCCACTTAGGTCTCAAAAGAGAAAACAGGGGTATAAGAACAGATAAAAAATACAAACAAAGTCTTTAAACATCAGAAAATATAATAAAAATCATTGTCAGAAGGTTAAATTTCTAAAAATTTCATCTATGACTGTCTCAACACGGAGCAGCCGTTAGTCGATTTCCTGACTACAGGTATAGCAATGGCTCACTGAAACTAATGCAGTGACTTGGAGAAGTGGATTCAAGCAGACGAACCTCTTCTGTGTCTCAGACCACACCACATAGTCCCAACTTCAGCTGGTAGCCTATGTCAAAGACTGTTCCTCCACGTACATCATCTGAAACCACTAATATATCATACATATTGATATTTATACTCAATGTTATGATCTCTCTGATGGTCTCTTGTTTTATGCAGATCAAAATCCTCTAACTGATTTAGGGGGCAGAGGTCTCAGTGGCCTCAGAGGCAAAAGTAATTGTGCCCCATCATCACATGAGGTTTGCCGCTCCCATGGGATGCTGTTAAGCATTTGAAGTGCCACAGAGTGATGATGAACTGACAGAGAAATTACTCATGTATGAGTTTAAGAGCTAATGTTTAGGGAAAGCTAATGCTAAAGAGTCTCTTGGGACTCAGCAAGTAATGTAAGACTACAACACACCAGTGCTAGCAAGCCAGACACTTTTGGAGACTCAAGTAGCAAATTTGGAGCATACAATGCAAGGAGCTCTTAAACCAAGACTTGAGGGAGAGCTGTGTCCTTTGGAGGCGCAGTTGGAGGCAAGTTGGGGTGCCTTGTGGTATTAGAAGTGGCACAAGGTACCTATATTTAGGCAGCAGAACCTCTTCCTTTGAGAGGTTTAAATTTCCTAGGCTCCTAAACTGAGAAGTCCATTAGAAGCCATAGCACATCTTGCTCAACTTCTAGCTGCTCTTTAAGAACAGTTTTCCTCAGTCCTGTGTCATATCTGCCAGCCCTGTCCAGATGTTACAGACACCCAGAGGTATGGCTTTGTATATCTGAGATTTGGCAACTGCATCCAACCTTAAGTTTCTAATTGAAGTGTCTAGGTTTTTTCGCATAACAGAGAAAAGTAATCCATCACCCTTGTCTAAAACACTTAGAACTGAATATATCAGCCTCTGGAGGTACCAGTTTCTCTCCCTTTACATTAACAGCAGCCTAGATAATTAAGACACAATCCAGTTGCCTAAGCACAGACATCTCATGCCATACAAGATGCCTGGGGGTGTTGGAGAATACACACATGGCTGGCAGGTACAACTCAGGACCCATGGGAGATCTGAATCCTTCTGCAATGGCAGATGGAGACCAGATGGCTTTGCTAAGGACTGAAATGGGACTGGGCACCCTAGTTTAGGCAAATGCATGATTTTTAAGCAGTGACAATGAGGTGGAACAAACCCATCCTACAGAGACTGAGCAGTTTTCCCAGTCCCTGTATTATTACCCTTTCCCGTCCAAACTAGAGCAGCCCGGACACTTCAGCCTCTGCTTAGTCTGCTGCCAGTGATTCATTGCACTCGCCACCACACCCAACTCACAGGGTGCATGGCTTTTCATGGGCTTTTCTGAGAGTTTCACCACTCGGACAATGGTGTCCTTCACCACCGTAGCACCGGTGCTTTCATTTTGCACAGGGGTTAGCTGATGCATGCAGTAAGACTATGGGCTGCCTGCTTACAATGCAGATACACAGCTGTGAGAGGGACTAAAATAAAAAGCCTTCTGGTAGTAGTTTGATTTTCTTTTCTCCATTGCAAGCCTAAAATTTAGCACTGTTTTTCATATTAAGCGTGTTTGGGGGTTTTGTTTTTCTGTGTATTCAATCATACAGCAGGTTTTGTGCTTACAAGGAGTTCATGTTAAAAGGCCATAAAAATGAAAAATTAGTGGTGTCTTCACAGACCCAATGCAAATAGCAAAAAATTAAAAAAAAATAATAAAGAATGATTTAGCCGCCTGTGTTCTAGCAGAGGATAATTTGGCTTCTTCTTAATGCCTAAGTTATGCATTGATTTGTATCTGAATTTTGCACAGAAGTTATGCAACTCCCTGGATAGTGCTTAAAGCTTAAAGTATGAGGTGGTGACAAATGCTGGAAATGACATAGGAGGAAAAAATGGACTTTGGTACGTGAGCCATCAGGTTGTCCTGAGAGCAATACATTTTGGAAAGAAATGACGCAGACAGGAATGACCGTCTTACATTCTGGTTTAGCTCCCTGTGGAAGTATGTCCAGCATATTACATATAAAAAGGAGAAGAAGGGAGAAATACAAATTATTGCTGACGTATACTCAAAAAATGTGAGATCCCAAACTAATTGTGGCCAGATGTTGTAGTATAGAATAAGAAGGAAAATCTATTTTATTCTCACTGAAGGTAGCAAAGCATGTAAGAGTTTCACATCAACTGCAGCTGAGTGGGACAACTAAGTTTTTTCCAGAAACTGTGGAATAATTTGAATGAACACATGGATTTTTGAAGTCTAGTCCTGCTAAAGGACTCAAGGTTCTTGACATGAATAAATTAAGTATACATTAACTTAACTTTCCAGGAATCCTGAGATGAAAGTTGACTGTTTTAGTCTGGGGGTTTAGGTTTTTGTCCTTCCTTTCTTTCTTTTCCTTTTTTAAGTTGGTAGACACTTTTTCATGGGAATCAAGTTTTGCTTGTTTGTTTATTAAAGAAAAAAATCTTAATTTCAGTGACTTTTCCTTTAGGTAAGAGAAGCATACTCATCACTTTTAAAGGTCTCTAGTCTACAGGGTTACAAAAGTTGGCAATACAACATAGCTGTGAACAAACTGGTTTTCAAATGGCTTGTTCACGACATCTTCTAGGTTTGGTCACACTATTTCTCCCTGCTTCTCAAGTACGATTTTTAAGCTACTTTGTCATGTATACTGCTGTTACAAAACTTGTATCAGGACCCAGGCCAGACAGCTTAGAGACAGTTTGTCTGTATTGCTGCAACCAGTGCATTTAGATATAACCTAGCATCAACAGACTGAGACATTGATCCAAGTCCATGGCAATTTCAATGACCAATGACCAATATCAAGTCATTTAGGCTCCCAAATCACTTACACTCCATCCAAAACATATATCACCCCAACAGCATTGCTTTTACATGGTAGCAGATTCCTAAATCTCCTGTACCCACTTGAGAGGGTCAAAAGCCCACTGTCCCAGTTCTAAGTCACCATGTTATCTTACCCCTCCAAAACCACCATCAGAAGAGTCTCTTTCCACAAATTCAGTCAGCAGTGCTACTGTCTCCACTTAATTCTCAGTACACCCCATCTCAATGCCTGTTTTATGTCTCAGCAGCAGAGGTTGGCAGCTGTATTTCGGTATGGACTCTATACTGAGACACTCATGTTAGTAGAATAAGGCACATACTAAGTATAATTCCATGATTATCTATTTCTGTATGGATATCCATAGGAAGTTTTCCCTACCTATGTATTCATTCACCCATCCAGATGTAACGCCAAAGAGTTGAGATAAATTAAGATCCCAGTTCTATAGAGCTTGAATGGTACTCCAGTGTTACTGACATAGGTCAAAGTGTGTATGGGTGAAGCCTTTCTAGGATCAAGACCAAGGTTTGCAGAGACTAAGACCAATCAGAGCTTCCGGCTGTGTGAAAGCAAAGTTTCACTTTAAAAAGTTTCGCTTTATTCCAGTGCCCTTTCTACTCTTATCATGTTTTGATTATTAAGGGAAGGTTATTAAGGGAAGGTTATAAAAGGAGAGATAAGAATGACTCAAAAGACATCTAAGATAAGAGAGTTCAGAAGATCACAAACATCAAACTGCTTTAGCACTTGTTTCCATCTTTTCCTTACCTACCCTTTTCAGTGTAATCTCCTTCCAACAAAGTATCATAAAACAATAGCATTTAGGTGTGTAGCACTGGTAAAGCAATCGTTGCCATAAAATGCTGCAGACAGCCTAACAAAAGAAACTTCTGTAAGCAATGTCCAACAGCTTTCAGGTTCCAGTGATGTTTTAAAGCCTGGTTGCATTTGTAGTTTTCTGCAGCTTGAAGACAAACCTGTCGTAAACCTGAACACTTTAGATGGAGTCACTCTTGCCTAACTGGTAGGAACTGGCTCCAAAACACCTTCTATTGCAAGCTAAAATGAAACAAGGACCAGCTTCTCGTCTTGAAGCCAGATGGCTGAGACCAGCTCCCATCCAAACAGCCAGCCTCTGTTACTGCTCAGAGATGGTCGTTGCACCCAGGTTATTGAGGGTGATCATTGGCCCAAGCTACCTCTGGAACCGTGTCCAGAAATTGTTACAAAAATGAATCTTACAAAATATTTAAGTGTGAATAACCCAGGCCTGTTCCCAGGCAATATTGGGGGTACAGTAGCCTGGTCATAGCCTGGGCAAAGAGCACCTGTGGTGTGTTCCTCACATAGCAGACTACTGAAACTCAGTCTTATCTGGAAGTGGGTAAATAATCTCAAGTGGGTGCCACATAAGTGTGTGCTTAAGCCTACTGGAGATCTATAGACTCCCATTCACACTGCCCGATACGGCAAGTGCACTCCCAATTAAATGGTGCAGTCTTTTTGTAAAGAAGTGAAGCAAGGATTAGCTTTCTCTCTGCCAGGCATTAAAATTTCATGTTTCCTGTTTTATGATCTCACTTTCAGATGATTTTACAGGGCTTTTGGCCATGTACCCCTGTACTGCCATTTCAGAAAAGTAACGCTGATATGTAAATCAGGTAGACCATCTCTTTTAGGTACTGAATGCTATCATTTGACTTCAATAAGTACTTACTTTCTAGGAGCACAGGATGAATGCTGATCATGAAACCCCTTTTTTCTTTGATATCCCTGGCCAGATTTTTCAAATCTAAGCAATAACGTCTTGCTAAAGCTGTGACTTAAGATGAACCAAAGCTCCACACTATTTCAGACTCACCTGCAAAAAGGATGGAAGATCATATCTCATGAAACAGGTAAGAGCAAGACAAGCAAAAAACTGACAGAATAAAATGGGACACGTAAATAATGGGAGAAAATCAATGTTTTATCATTGACTAGAGCTACAACAATCTATTTTAGTGATGAAAACTTCCCCAAACATTTCAGAGCATAATCTAGAATTCCCGGTATTCAGCGAAAGGGCCAGATCTGGTACGCTGTTCACACTGATGGTCCAGGGTGGTGGGTAGTTTTGGCTCCTACTCTCAGAGATTTTCCCAAATTTCATAGAAGACCTTTCAATTTTTCATTTTGCTTCCTCAGTTTGACCTCCCTGTTTGTGAAATCAGGCCAGCAGCCCAGACTTACCTCAGCAGATGTTTTGAAGATAAAGCTTACTGAAGGCCGGTGGTGCTCAGACACCTATATACAGCAATGTTCTTCTTGATAGATAAGTTGCAGAAATAGGCCTTCATATCTTGAGATATGTGAGAGAGAGATTGTGAAAGTAGAAAAGGACTGTCTTTTAAATATAATATTACATCTTTTGTGGGACAATTTACATCGCAGAAACTATTGGCATAGGTCTGTCACCTTGGTTCATGAGATTATGTCCATTTCCTGAAAGTCTCCAACCCTCAAGAGTGAGAAAAGGGAGCTCAAAGGTATTACCTAGGTGTGTCATGCTACAAGCAGAAGCCTGCCTAAATCTGCAGGCATTCTGAAGAAACAGGTACATGAGTTATCAGCTACATTATTCACTTCAAAGAGGTGCCATACCTATTGTCTCTGCCATGAAGATGTCCTCCAGCAGTGAATTGGGAAACTGCAAGAGTGAAAAAGGCTTGGGCAGCCTGACGCCTACCCAAGAGGAGTGCTAACAAGAACTTAGGCTGGAAGCTGCTGATATTTCTCAAGAGAAAAAGTCACATCTTGCTCTCTGAGTGTATCTTTATTACCAGTGTATCAGTTTGTGATGTGCCTTGGACACTTCATAGTCTTTATCCTGCCTGGAGATTTTGTAAGTGATAGGGGAAAAAAAAATCAAAATGCCTGTGAGCCCTAAATTTGTGGCAAGGTAAAATTTCCCTCTTCTTGCATATCAATAAATAGATTAATTATTGTAAAAGGTTCAATATCAATGATAAGCAGAACAAAGCTCACTCAACATTTTAGTTGTTTTTAGCATTTCACCCATGGAAACAGAAACACAACATTCAAATAGCTGGGGGAAAACCAAGTTGTGAGTCTATTCTAATACAGAGCGCTTCTCTCTCTACCTTCTGTCCTGCTTCCACCTCTGCCACCTGCATTCCATGGAAGAGAAGTATGGATAACAAGAGAGCAAACTCGAACAGCTGTGAAGTTGTTTGAAAATGCCATAAAATGTATACCCTTTTACAACAGGTCATAATTTTTTTCCAAGAGCGATCTCCACTCCAGGCTGGCTTTATGACTCTTTCTCTGCCGCTTCTTATGAGGGACATTATTATAGTAATAGGCACACTATGATCACCTCGGATTAGACAAGTCAGAGCATGTTAAAAAGCACTGTGGTACTTTGTGCACTTCTTTTAAAGCCAATTAATAACCTGGCTGGCGACATTCCCAGCTTTGCCTTAGAAATTAGAGAGGAACGCATCTGCATGTTTTCTTTCTGTCCTGGCAGTTCTTTCATTAAGGTGCTCTTCCACATTCAAAATGTCCCTTTGTTCCCTTTAGAAAGACCTTTTTAAGAAGTATTTCAATGAACTCAATTTTTCTCCACTAACTTCAAGGAGAGGCGGGGCTGACTAACTCAGGATGTAGACCTCTCCACCTGAATTTGTAAAACGCGGTTCCTACTTAACCAGTCAAAATTCCTTCATTAAACAGGTGAAATTACAGGCAATACATTGAAATTATGAGCAATCAGGGTTTGCAGCTTTCAGTTCCTAGATGCTTTCCTGAATTTAGAAGCCACAAAGGGCACCAGGTCTAAGCCTGCATGTAATATGTGACCATAAAACAGCCTTCAGTCCCCTGTTCCTACTGAAAATCAGGAAGACTTGGGTTCATGTTGCCCATAGGCACTGACAATCCCATGATTTAGTGCAAGCTATTAAAGGAGGAAAGCCTTAAGGGTTTTTTTATTCCATGTTCCCATTTTTAGTAATCTATAACTAGTGATGGGGAAATGGGTTTGAACTTAAAAACATTTAAAAGAGTAAAACACCTAAAAAAAAAATCCCTCAAACCCAAACAATAAAATATCTAAGTCTAACTGCAAACTTTCATTTTGGAAATTCTTAAGGAGTTTAGTTTATATTTTCTTTTTGTAGGTCAGTTTTCTTCTCCTTCCTTTTTACCCCTTGCCCACATGTTGGCTTCATATGAGACTGAAGAATTTTATGGCAAAGTCACTGAGGGAGCTGGGGGTGTGTCGTGGTTTAGCCCCAGCCAGCAACTAAGCACCACGCAGCTGCTCGCTCACTGCCCCTACCCCGATGGGATGGGGGAGAGAATCGGAGGAGTGAGAGTGAGAAACACTCCTGGGGTGAGATAAGAACAGTTTAATAATTGACATAAAGTAAAATAGTAATGCTAATAGTAACAGTATAATAATGATAATAATAATAATGATACACGAAGCAAGTGATGCACAATGCAATTGCTCACCACCCGCCGACCGATACCCAGACAGTTCCCGAGCAGCGATCGCTGCTCCCTGGCCATCCCCCACCCAGTTTATATACTGAGCATGACGTCATATGGTATGGAATAGCCCTTTGGTCAGTTTGGATCAACTCTTCTGGCTGTGCCCCCTCCCAGTTTCTTGTGCGCCTGGCAGAGCATGGGAAGCTGAAAAAGTCCTTGACTAGCATAAGCAGTACTCAGCAACAACTAAAAACATCAACATGTTATCAACATTCTTCTCCTACTAAATCCAAAACACAGCACTATGCCTGCTGTTAGGAAGAAAATTAACTCTATCCCAGCCGAAACCAGGACAGGGTGTTTAGCCTGGAGAAGAGGAGGCTGAGGGGAGACCTTATCACTCTCTACAACTACCTGAAAAGAGGGTGTAGTGAGGTGGGTGTTGGGCTCTTCTCCCAAGTAGTTAGCGATAGGATGAGAGGAAATGGGCTCAAGCTGCGCCAGGGGAGGTTTAGGTTGGAAATTAGGAAAAATTTCTTCACAGAAAGGGTAGTCAAGAATTGGAACAGGCTGCCCAGAGAGGTGGTGGAGTCACCGTCCCTGGAAGTGTTCAAAAAACGGATAGATGTGGCACTTTGGGACATGGTTTAGTCTAGTTTACCCTTGATTGGTTTAGTGTGGACTTGGTAGTGTATGTTAATGGTTGGACTGGATGATCTTAAAGGTCTTTTCCAACCTAAATGATTCTATGATTCTATGAAAATCATAAATGGAAGGTACTGGAAATTACATAAAAATGATCCCATCCTTCTGAAATTTCCAAGCTATGTTGAAAGTGAATTATAAATAGATAATGTCTTGCCCTTTAGGAACACAGAAGTCAAGCGATAAGCACTCAAAGAGATTTCAGCACCTGACTCCCTGCTTAATTCCCATTCAGTGAAAGTCACTATATAACACTGTGGATATTGGTATAAAGGTTAGTGTCATATGCCCAGCTGCAGTCTGAAATTCAAGTGTAAAGTATAAGCTGGTCATTAAGGACACCTCTATACAGTCAATATATAGTCAATATAACCCTTTCTGTAAGCCATTTCACATCTCCATCTTAGACACTCTCACCTCTAGCATATGTTCTTCTTAAGACCAGTTCAATGGTTTTGTTTTGAACTCAAGCCCTAACTTTAATACAACTAAGAATAGGATCCCATTTGCAGATGAAGATGCCTAGGGTGGATGAGAAGGATCACAGCTTCATTGCAAATTGGTAAGAAAGGTTGAGGCTGAAGGGTCCTTACTTTCCAAGCCCATCATTAATGTACACAGAGAGCATCATATTGAGGTTCAGGCTTCAAAGCCGTTCCATGCAGATTTCTCTCTGACTTATGTCAAAGTAATGGTGAAGCCATGTTTTGCTTAATCCCTACAGATATGGAAAAGAAACTTTCATTATCAAAAAGGATGTTGTGCTAATAACTTCCAAAAGATTGAATTACAGCCCACTAGGGAAACAATTCATTCATCCTGAATACGCTACATAAATTCAAAAGTTTCAGTTGTTACCATAAAAAGATATTTTAAAGTTCTTCATAAAACTCTCTTTTTGCTCTGAAAAGGTTAGAAGTTTTTAAAAACATTTTGTTGAAAATGTTGGGGTTTTTTTAGCTTACATCTGATCATTCTTCAGGTCATAATTATAAAATTATAAGTAATTTTAAGCATCTCCAGTTTGGATTTTTCTGCAGTAGTGCCCTGGTTCCTGAGTACTTAAGCAGAATATCAATTCCCTCAAAATCACAGGAAAAACAGGCTACTGATCCCCTTCCATTTTCTTCTTTGACATGTGAAGGCAGTCCATTTTTTGTATATCCTTAAAATGATATGTTTTCAGCTATTTCTTTGCTACTTCTAGATTTTGTTCTGTGTGGCCACTTCCATATTCACATGCTTGATTTGCAAAAAGATTTACAAGGTGAAATGGATGCTCTACAATAAATGGTCTAAGTTACTGTGAAGCTCTGTGAAAAGGTCTCCCACAAAGTCATAAAAATGATACATCTGCCTGTGACATTCCTGGGCCTTTTCCATCCAGGCAAGTAGTCCGCTTACTAGAGCTTTTGTTCAGCTATAATTCAGACAAACCTCAATCATAAATATGCACTAATCGGTGTTGATAGTTGCTCAACTGGATCGTAATTTTCAAGCTTAACTTCCCTTTGTTGTCAGGATTTCAGTTTGAGTACCTGACACTGAATTATTTATAAGGATATAAAAGAACTGCCTACTAGGGAAAGATAATTCTGATGAGCAAACAACTTTGGAGAAGACATACTGCAGGTGACCTGACATCTTAATTCAGAATGGTGCAGACTCAGCAGATTTGCATAAAATTGTCTGGGCAAACTGATAAGATAAATCAAGTAAAACATGAGTTTGCATCATGCCAAGCCCATCTGAGGGATCCTGAATAATAACTGAGTAAGAATAATTCACAGATGAAAGGAGCTATAGGATAATTAATAACAAAGGCGCTATTTTGACTAATAATTCTCCTTATCATGTTCACACAGCAAAAAGCTGACTATGGTAGTACTTTCCTGTCTGGCATTAATGCTGAAAGTTCAGATGTGGAGGTCTAAATACAAGAAGTAGGAGATTATCTTACCTAACTTTATCAAAATGTTTATTATATTCTATAGTATATTAGCCTATAATTCACCTCTAACCACTGGAGAAAGATAGGCTCCCCAGAAGGTAATTCAGAAAGGACAATGGGTGAAGGAAGCATTGGAAATTAATTTAGCAGAAGAAAAGGCAAGGTTTCAGTCTTACACCTTTCAGCTCCTTCACTCTCATGGCATTTCCTACTTGGCCTTTTTTTTTCATAGTTTTAAATTATTTCCTTCTCCTATACCAGTGATCTAATTGGTTAGTGGTAGGCAGAAGAGTAATCTGTTGTACCTTACACAGTCAAATTCATTCCTGAAGCAATTTGGCTACACAAAGATGGCCACGAAAATTGAGATACCATTTTGGAATATATTTAATCAGTTTAGAATAGAAGGCCAAGAGAAAATTGGGGGGGGGGGGGGGGGGGGGGAGAGAGTTGGGGGAAGTAATTTCTAAAACTGATTAAAAGACAATGTTTTTCTCTTGAAAATTGGTGTTTGGACCCAGAGTTAGGTGTTTCACATGATTATACTGATTTTACAGAACGGAAGAGGACAGAACAGAATGAACTACATCTAACTGAAGAACTCTTACAAAGATAAATACATATGTGTACTTACATATTTAAAAGAATCATATTTGAGAAACTTATGTCATGGAGGAAAAAATAATTTCAAAAAGTTGAAATTATATGAAAAAATGACACATGGAAGAGAATTAATCCTTCAGACCTCTACTGAGTATAAACCTCTACAGTGTCAATAGGACACCTAAGGAAGCTGTCCTAAGGTTTCTCTTCAGTCAGCAGCCAGTGGAGTCAAGGGCAAAATTCATCTGATCCTAAAATAAACCTCCATAATGGATCAGGTAAATTACACCCTAAAAAATTCTTACATCTCTATACTGTTTATAAATGAAGGCAAGGATCATGCATGCCTGCAGCTTGTAGCTATACTGCAGATATCTAAACTTAAATCAGATAAATCCTACTTATTACAGATTTGAACTTTCCTTCTTAAAGGAGGAGCAGTGCAGTGACCCATTCAACTCAGTATACATATATATGAAAATTTAATTGTGCAATGATGAGACTCAGGAACTTCTGGTCTATTCCAAGGTGTTAATGGTTTCATTCAGAAACCCAAGAAAATCTGTTCCCTTCTTTGTTCCTCTTGCCTATAAAGACTGGGATTAATGTGACACTGTACTGTGTTGCTGAGATTAGATAGATGAGAGATGCTTTGTTTTACATAATTTTATCTTATTAAAAGTCTCATCCCAGCTCCCTTAAATACCTATCTTGAAATGTGAGGAGTTATCTTCTGGAGGCATCTATCTTTATCCAGAACTCATTAACTTTGAGTAATTATGAACTGAATACATTCCCTAAGTTTTAGAGGCATGAGTTAGGTGAGATGAATCCAGGAGCAGAGTGAGTATATCGTTTAGCTTTGGGGGGGGGGTTTTAGTGCAATAAGGTGTCAGACGTAGCTGAGGGCCTTAAAAACGTAATTAAAACTCCATCACTATTAAAATGTTGACCTAATTTAAAGAACTGCATAAGGACCATGTGTATTTTGTTCCACACTTACTCTGAGTTTGAGATTTGCTGTGCCCAAGGGTGCCACAACAAATGTGAAGGGAGTGAAAAGGGCCCGCTAAATACGAGTCCAGGCTGCTATGACACAAGACAGCTAAATGTCAAGAAACAGGCATTATGGAAGTCAGGAAAAAACAGGATGAGTCAATCCCCAAGGTGAAAGAATTCAGCCAGATTAATCAATTGAGTTCACAAAGACTGGAATACTCAGATCATTCCTATAACATAAAACCAGACATGAAAAAATGCAGTAACATTTATTGTGACTGAAAGAAAAGGTTAAAAATGAGCCATAAGGAAATTATGACATTCTCTGTATTGCCAAACCTGGAAATTTTATTGCAAGTTTTAAAATGCTTGGTATCTGTTTTTTAAAGCCTTATATCTTGGTGGTTACATGGAACTTGTGATCTTTTCTGGATAATTTTGGAAAAAAGCGAAGCCCAAGATTTCACAAAAGAGATGACCAAAAAAAGGAGTAACCATGTCGCTAAATTCTAACATTTCAAAATGTGCTTTTGTGTCAAAATAGGTCAATACCAAAGTCTAGAGGCCTCTTGCAGAATAAGAAGTTTCGGTGGTAAAAATTGTCTTTCAGAACTGGAAAATACTTCATTTTGAATCAATTACAGCTAAGACTTATCGTCATTAGCAACATCAGCTGGGAGCTGCTTTTGTAGGGAGAGTTCTCCCTTACATGTTGGACTTCTTAATTCTATTAATTTTTCCATGAGACAGTCCTGAGTGTCTTCTTCTTCATCATGAAGATCAGCGATGAAGGTGACAGGCTGGTACCATCAGAACTACAGTCCTGCAGCTCTGTAGCTGGTAGGTGCCCCTACTCAAAAGAGTGAAAGGAAAAATAAGCCACCACACTGTAATTATGAGGGATACGCTACTACAATCCATGGCCTTTAACTAACAGAAAAGTTAAAAACATTCTGAAGTATTTAGGCTAGGGAAAACTGGCTTGCAATCTCATCTACCCAGAGTATAATCAAAATATTTCAGTAGCATTGATATTTCCCCATAGAAAACTGCAATTTCACATAAACTGTAGTAAACTTCAAAAATCTAGAGCAGCTGTCCTGGAAACTACTGTATGCTTATTTTAAATATACTAGCTTTCACTAGTATCTTCAGATATTAGTGACTGACATGGGTTTTAATGCTACGAGTCGACAAAATTCATCCTTTGAGAATTCCTGCAAAAGAAAAATCTATGGCTAAATAAATGATCCTGTACGCAAGCAAGGAAAGAGAACAGGACAAAACTATTTACAACCAAGAAAGACTGAAATATTAAATGAGAAATGACAAAGCAACAGAAATACTGAAATAAGATGATCAATTAGCATGAACTGGTACAAATTGAAAGCCTGCAGCATTGCCTGGTCTTACACGAGCTGAAGAGGGGTTTTTTTTTCAATTTTCGGTGTAAAGTGGCATACAGGCTACACACATCACGCTGTATGTTCCAGTGAATCATTAATTTTGTATGCTTAGTTGTCTTTCTGTAAACTGGCATAAATCATAAAGTCCTTCCCAGGTATATTCAAGGGATCTGTTTCCCTCAGGCTACGAGGGTACAAGATGGTGGAATGAAGCCTAAACATATTCCATTTTTCTTTGCTTTTTCTTCAAGAATTGCCCTCATTCTGCACTTCAGCAGCAAAAGGTAGATGCTGAATGGGATCAGAAGAGAGCACTGTGTGATTTTAGGTTTTGGGTTATTTCTGTGGGGTTTTCTGAAAGCTGAGTTGCCCTTGAAATCAACCTTGTTTCTGTAATAGTTGTGCCAAACAGCGTCTCACGGCTGATGTGTCTGCAACTCCACCACCCAGACAGAAGATCACAGGAACTGAACTAGCAAAGTGATCCCTGCCTCCAGTTTGGGATGAGAGAAAATGGAGAGTGAAGGAAATTTGAGGGCAGAACCCACTATTGAAATTTCTTTTCCCCAAAAAACACATTTCAGGCATAAAAAAACAACAAAACTCTTCCTTCCTCAATAGTTATCTAACTTTCACTGGTATGATTTTCCAAGATACTGCTCTTGGAAAAGAGCCTTGGGTTGTCTTTTTTTGTTTGTTTGTTTCTTTAGCATGTCTTGAATTATTGCAACATAATAACATGTAGCCACAGAATTAACATTCTAACAAATATGTCCTTAAGAAAGGGAAGAAGGGAAGGGAAGGGAAGGGAAGGGAAGGGAAGGGAAGGGAAGGGAAGGGAAGGGAAGGGAAGGGAAGGGAAGGGAAGGGAAGGGAAGGGAAGGGAAGGGAAGGGAAGGGAAGGGAAGGGAAGGGAAGGGAAGGGAAGGGAAGGACAGATACCAATAACTTACTTAGCTGGTGTATGCAGTGGCTCGCTCTCACTTACAGAGAGACTGAAGGCACTTTGCCTGCATATAGAGTCCTGTAGGATTTTATCTTCCATTTTCTGCCTCCTAATTGGAGCTCAAGACTCTCTCCTATTGCCATGTCTGTTTCCACCATGACTTTGGACTTTGCATGATGCACTTTCTGACAAAAAACAACATTTGTTGCCCCTGTGGATTTAAATGTCACAGGGATGAGATTTTATAAATGTGGTATTCTTGTCTCTATGTCCTGCAACTCACATGTTCTCACTCATGCTCTCTCTTTCCTACCGTATGTCCAAAGGCAGCTCATCTAAGTTAGTCAGGCAATGCTGGAGACCAAGAAGCTCAGCAGGAGGTGGTGAGCAGCCCACAAAATATGCTAATGTTAGTCTAGCCACACAGCAATAAACACATATGGCAGATAGTTAACCCAGAAGAGTGATTGGTACAACCTGGTAGAAGCATCTTCTAGCTTAAGTCAGTTGTGTTATTGTGCATGTGGGTGGGTGGATGAAACCAAACAAAGGTCACATCTCAGAAATGCAAAGCGACATCAACAGTATTGCAGCAATATTAAGATGAAAGATTGGACAATTGGCCATAGTTTCATGGAAATCTGAGCGTGCCTCATGCATTTCAAGGAATACAGGAACATCGTTAGCTATGGGGATTGAGAAAACGTCTTTGTCCTTCAGACAGATGGGGGAATTTATGCCAAAACTGTGATGCAGAAGGCTGCTTGTTTGGGCAATCCAGTACTGGATGACCTTCCAGAAGGCATCCCAGCCTGTGGGCCTGACAGCTACAACCATCACTGCATTTGCAGGCAAGCTTTCTGTTCCAGCATGGATTCAATGTAGGTTTTTCCATTTGTATCCGGTATAAACCTCGCTCTGAATCTTGGTGATGGTTACAAGTGGTAGGTCTGAGTCACTTTTTGGCTTGCTTCATTCTGAGGTCAGAAACAAAAGCATAGTTGCTCTAGGAGACAGGTAATCTCAGACATATCATGATAAAATCTATCCTCATTATTTTTAGTCAGAGGGCTTTGAGAGTTCAAGGGCTATGTTAAGTCCTTCTACCTTTAGCATTTCACTGGAAAACATGGATTGAGAGCTCAGTTCCTCTACAATTTCTCTACACATCTTAGTGAGCTGAACTATGTTATAAAAACACCTCTTTCTGTGTTGTTTATAAAGAACACTTAAGGTGCTTCTTCTGCTTTATAGATGTCTTTTAAGGTTTGTATAGTGGAAGAAATTAATTTAATTACTCACTATATTTGGAGACCATCCATCCTTGGTCCATGCCCACTCTGCTAGCTTCATGCAGTGTTCTCAGATGTTCTCATTGTGTGTCCCAAATGGCTGCAAACATCCATGCTTTGGCACTGAAATGAGCCTCAATTCCTGTCTTCAAGCCACTGAACCCTACCATAGATTTCTACATATGAAGCAGCTGTTAAAACTCCTGTCATAATCACTGAAGATCTAGCCCATACGGTCAATAAAGTCTAGAAATTTACTTAATGCTTCAGTCCACAAGAGCACAAGGGCACTACAAGTCCTGTGTCATAACTACCACTATATTTGCATATGTCTTGGATGTCACCTGAAAGAACAGTGGATGCCTCTCTTTAGACAAAACTTATTTAAAGTGTCATAGAATCATAGAATCATAGAATCATCTAGGTTGGAAAAAACCTTTAAGATCATCCAGTCCAACCATTAACCTACACTACCAAGCCCACTCTAGACTAATCAAGGTAGACCAGACTAAACCATATCCCGAAGTGCCACATCTACCCGTTTTTTAAACGCCTCCAGGGATGGGGACTCCACCACCTCTCTGGGCAGCCTGTTCCAATGCCTGACCACCCTTTCCGTAAAGAAATTTTTCCTAATTTCCAGTCTAAACCTCCCCTGGCGCAGCTTAAGCCCATTTCCTCTTGTCCTATCGCTAGCTACTTGGGAGAAGAGACCAACACCCACCTCACTACTACCTCCTTTCAGGTAGTTGTAGAGAGCGATAAGGTCTCCCCTCAGCCTCCTCTTTTCCAGGCTAAACAACCCCAGTTCCCTCAGCCGCTCCTCATAAGACTTGTTCTCCAGACCCTTCACCAGCTTCGTTGCCCGCCTCTGAACACGCTCCAGCACCTCAATGTCTTTCTTGTAGTGAGGGGCCCAAAACTGGACACAGTATTCCAGGTGCGGCCTCACCAGCGCCGAGTACAGGGGGACAATCACCTCCCTGCTCCTGCTGGCCACACTATTCCTGATACAAGCCAGGATGCTGTTGGCCTTCTTGGCCACCTGGGCACACTGCTGGCTCATGTTCAGCCGGCTATCTACTAACACCCCCAGGTCCTTTTCGGCCAGGCAGCTTTCCAGCCACTCCTCCCCAAGCCTGTAGCGTTGCATGGGGTTGTTGTGACCCAAGTGCAGGACCCGGCACTTGGCCTTGTTGAACCTCATACAGTTGGCCACGGCCCATCGATCCAGCCTGTCCAGGTCCCTCTGCAGGGCCATCCTACCCTCGAGCAGATCGACACTCCCACCCAATTTGGTGTCGTCTGCAAACTTACTGAGGGTGCACTCGATCCCCTCATCCAGATCATTGATAAAGATATTGAACAAGACTGGCCCTAAAACAGAGCCCTGGGGAACACCGCTCGTGACCGGCCGCCAACTGGACTTAACACCATTTATCACTACTCTCTGGGCTCGGCCACCCAACCAGTTCTTTACCCAGCGAAGAGTATGCCTGTCTAAGCCGTGAGCTGCCAGCTTCCCGAGGAGGATATTATGCGAGACGGTGTCAAAAGCTTTGCTAAAGTCGAGGTAGATGACATCCACAGCCTTTCCATCATCTACCAGGCGGGTCACCAGGTCATAGAAGGAGATCAGGTTGGTCAAGCAGGACCTGCCTTTTGTGAACCCATGCTGGCTGGGCCTGATCCCCTGGTTGACCTGTACTTGCCTGTGGAGTTCGCTCAAGATGAACCTCTCCATAATCTTCCCCGGCACTGAGGTCAGGCTGACAGGCCTGTAGTTCCCCGGGTCCTCCTTCCGGCCCTTCTTGTAGATGGGCGTCACATTGGCAAGCCTCCAGTCATCAGGGACCTCCCCTGTTAACCAGGACTGTTGATAGATGATGGAAAGTGGCTTGGCAAGCTCCTCTGCCAGCTCCCTCAGTACTCTCGGGTGGATCCCATCCGGCCCCATAGACTTGTGAGCGTCCAGGTGGCATAGCAGGTCATTAACTGCTTCCTCCTGGACTATGAGGGCTCCATTCTGGTCCCTATCCCTATCCTCTTGCTCAAGGGCCTGAGTACCCTGGGGATGACCGGTCTGGCTCTCAGTATAGCCAATGGAGATGTAGCCAGTGGAGTCTAGGGAGATGTTTACCTAAACTGGGGGGGAGTAGCCACAGTGCCTGCCACCGGGGTTGGAGTAGCCACAGTGCTTGCTGCTGGGGTTGGAGCAACCAGAGTGCCTGTAGCTTTGTCGTCAGATCCAGAGACCTTCTCTTCCCCTTGAGGGTACTGAATAGTGTTGAACAGGGCTTGGTAGGCATGGGCCCAGGCCCCAGCACGTTGCAGGGATTTGTGTGTCTCTGGAATTCCCAGGATGACAGCATACTTTTTCCAAATATTTTACTAGCTTTTCAGGATTCTGCACTTGTTCAGCGGTCAAGTTCCAAAACATTGGAGGTGCCCACTGTCCTAGGTACTTGCCCATACTATCTCATGCACCCTGCCACTCTATCCAGCCTCAGGTATCTGGGTGGTATTCGTAAGTAGTTGTTTAACCTCAAACAGGTAAACACATTCAGGAGGCATAACAATATGAACATGCTGGTTTGAACATCCCAAGGATATTCAAAATTCTCAAGAGCTATTGTAACTAGCCTGGAGGAGAAGGGGAAGGTGAAGCAGCAGGGGAAAGTGTCCTCCCTTGCCTCCCCCATAAATTGACACTCTGAGGAGAAAAGGTAAAGAGTGTAATTATTAGTAGTTTCCAAGAGATGGTTCCCAAAGTACGGAGATGACAGCAATGCTGAGTACAAATACCAGACTATCTCATGACCAGTAATTTTATCATATCATAAGCCAATGTTACACAGTACAGCAAAATGATAACCTTAATCCAGCCCCCAGAGGTGACAAATGGGACAGTGGGGAACATATACAGCAAGTAAAGTGTTACATAACACAGCTCTGAGAACAAGCACAACAACTCTGAGAGCAAATAAATCAACACTGTGACCAGCGACTATTAACCTAATAATGAATGCTTACAACAAATTTGTTTTAATATGCACTGGTCAGATCTGTCGTTATCTCAACCCTTCGAGCTCCACATTGGGCACCAAAAAGAACCGTTTTGGTTTAACCCCAGCCAGCAACTAAGCCCTACACAGCCACTCGCTCACTCCCCCCCAGTGGAATAGGGGAGAGAATCAGAAGGGTAAAAGTGAGAAAACTCGTGGGTTTCGATAAAGACAGTGTAATAGGTAAAGCAAAAGCTGCACGTGCAAGCAAAGCAAAAGAAGGAATTAATTCCCTACTTCCCATCAGCAGGCAGGCGTTCAGCCGTCTCCAGCAAAGCAGGGCTCCATCACGCATAATGGTTACTTGGGAAGACAAACACCGTCGCTCCAAACATAGAATCATAGAATAGAGTCATAGAATCATTTAGGTTGGAAAAGACCTTTAAGATCATCCAGTCCAACCATTAACCTACACTACCAAGTCCACACTAAACCAATCAAGGGTAGACTAGACTAAACCATGTCCCAAAGTGCCACATCTACCCCTTTTTTGAACACTTCCAGGGATGGTGACTCCACCACCTCTCTGGGCAGCCTGTTCCAATGCTTGACTACCCTTTCCGTAAAGAAATTTTTCCTAATTTCCAACCTAAACCTCCCCTGGTGCAGCTTGAGCCCATTTCCTCTCGTCCTATCGCTAACTACTTGGGAGAAGAGACCAACACCCACCTCACTACAACCTCCTTTCAGGTAGCTGTAGAGAGCGATCAGGTCTCCCCTCAGCCTCCTCTTCTCCAGGCTGAACACCCCCAGCTCCCTCAGCCGCTCCCCACCAGCCCTGTGCTCCAGACCCTTCCCCAGCTCCGCTGCCCTTCTCTGGACACGCTCCAGCACCCCAATGTCCTCCTTGTGCTGAGGGGCCCAAAACTGGACACAGCATTCCAGGTGCGGCCTCACCAGCGCCGAGTACAGGGGAACAATCACCTCCCTGCTCCTGCTGGCCACACTATTTTTATTTCCCTTGAGGGCAGAACCCACCATTGAAATTTCTTTTCCCCAAAAAACACATTTCAGGCATAAAATAACAACAAAACTCTTCCTTCCTTAATAGTTACCTAACTTTCACAGGTATGATTTTCCAAGATGGTAGAAGCATCTATGGCCATTTGTGATGCTCTGGCATAGCTTGGGACATCTCAATCAAGTTGCTAGATGTGTCACAGGATCTGTAGGAAACCTGTGTTCTTCAGAATTCATGACCATACGACAACTGAAAGGGCAGAATATACCAATGAGTGGGCAACTGAAAGAACATCTGGATAACTAATACAAAATGAACTAAAGAATTCTCTAGGTTTTATACCTGCTTGCAGACACCCACATTTTTATGTCTCAATCTGCAACCTGAATCCCAGCTCGGGCAGGCAGCTCTAGGATTCCTTTTCACAAGCTTCCCCATGAAGAGCAACCAGTACCCTCTAGCTACACCTGCACATTTTTTCAAAGCCTTCTGTGCATTCCCTGGGAAAATCGACCTGATCCTTGGGAACAAGAATTTGACTTTTCAAGCCTGTTTACCTCTGAGAGCAGCACACCACATGATGGAGACAGGTTCTCTCTGGGTCCCACGATGGAGACTGGCTGTCTATGCTCACATCATGAGGAAAGGCCTTTAATGAAGCACTACAGCTGGGGAATGCACTTTCCAAATAAAACTGTTCGCTCCCGATCCCTGGCTGCTTCCCTCCCAGAGTCTGACTCCAAACACCCAGGCACAGATGGCTGGCAAAGCTCAGAGCAATCTGACCAGCTGTGACCAACACAGAGTCCTGGAAGGCCTTGGCAAATGTGAATGCAGCGGATACAGGTGTAATTGTGGGGGCATTTGAAACAAGAACTAGTTGAATCGGGCTTACACATCTTATTGGAGACTTGGCAAGTCTGTGGACATAACTTGTGAGAATGCTTTTAGAAGATCTTTCTTTTTTTCATTCGAGTAAAAGCAGTTTGCTCTCTGCCCTCTCCTCAAGTGCACAGCCCGATGTCAGCCTGGTTAACAGTGTCAGTGGAGGATATGAATTCAGAGAAAAGGTTTTCCTCTTGGCCTGGGATGGGGCTGCGGTTCTGCCTCTGCAGTCTGCGCGAAGATTTTGGCTGTCTCTGACAGCACCCAGCTGGCTATGCTTGGTGATGTTGCTTTCCTTCTTGGTGGGTGGCTCCAAGTGTCAGACCAGGGTGGAATCAAGGCCTTGGAACACATGCCAAAGACTTATTTTAGCTGGGATGAGCTCAGAGTAGTTCCCTTTGAAATGCTGGAAGAGCAGAAGATGACTGTGATGTAACACAATCTCTCTTTATCAACTTGGAGGATCCAAATGATCTTCTGCAGTGCTTGTGTCCCACCACCGTAATGGAAAGTTGTCCTCCCCGCACCCTGTAGAACCAGCTTTCCCCAGGTCTCTTTCCAGCCACTCGTTTGCTAGATTCCCCTCTCAGCCTTCCCAGCTTCTCCAGCCACTGTTGTTCCTCAGTCTTCCTCACCCTCCCCCATCACCACCATCTCAGCGTCATGCCCCATCATTGGGTTATTTTCATGATTCTACACCAGACAAGTCGCTCAGGGAGGAGGATGCCAGCTTGATTCAGTCATCCATGCACTGGTGTCTGGAGTCCTTTGAGACATGTAAGGTATTTTGAGTACTTGCTTGCACCTGGCAGATTTGACACGAGCCTTGTGTTCTTGTAGAGTAACAGATGGCAGAGAGGATACTCTGAGACTTCTTAAATGCCATTAGATACCTGTCACAGACAGTTGGATTGGGTACCCTTCACATATCCGGTACAGTGCAGTTTAGCACTTTAATTTACATTCCTGGGAGAAACTGCTGGCTAACTAGCTAGCTGTCACAGTAATAGTGATCTGCAACCTGTAATTCACTCTGAGAGGAAAATGAGAATCTTAACCAATGGAATTTTCCATGTGTCCATCTTTTAGTACAACGAAAAATACCAAATCACAAAATGACATGCCAAGGCTTTCCATCTAATTGGTAATAACCTACTAAAACTTCTTTCAAGCTGTCTTCTTTATTTTTAATCTATTGTGTATTAGCTTTGCAGCAAATTCCATTTGTTCCCCTTGTCTCATCACTGACATCTCAGACGTCAATACTTCAAACTCTCTGTGCCTTGGTTTCCCATTCTCCTACCGTTACTAATTTAAGAGTAACCCTACTTCTTTAAGCTCTGATCCACCAAACCGCTTAAGCAAGCACTAAATCCTCATAAAGTCCTCATTGTGTCTGCATACTTTGTTTAATAGGGATAGATTTAGGCATATTACATAAAGGAAAATGCGTGCTTAAAAATTGTATTTAATTGATGACTGAGAAAGGAAATTCCTTAGGGTCAAGTCTGTCTTTTATTCTGTGAGGAGAATACCATCATTATAAAGTCTGTAGCCTCACAGCAATATAAATGGCAAAACATTATTCTTACATTTCCGAGACTGGAAAATGCCATTCAGAAGGATATATATCTATTAACCAAGGATGTACAGCATGTTCTCTACTGTGTGGTTTGGGGATAGTTTTGCATTTCTCGAGTTAGTGGGTCAATTTTTCTAGAAATTCAGTTCCACGGGCTAATAAATCTCACCGTTCGTAGGATTTATCCCAGACTAACTGCAGCCCATATTAATCTTATTACATTCCTCCCTTGCATGATCCGATCTCTCTGTGCAGTTTTAAATACCCCTAGCCAGCACACAGATGTACACATTTCTTTAGTGATACGAATGCACTCCACAGATGTTTGCTGTCCACTGCAAATAAATGAATGTGACAGTGAAAGTCCTGACATGCATTGAAATTAGGGGTAAGTTTAGTATTTTTTTTTTGCCACTGAATGGCTAATAGTATCATGAATGAACAGACAGGCGGTGGTATTGTTGACTTTTTGCTTTAGATTTTGGACCCTTCAATAACTTTTTTGGCATCCATTTTGATCAAAACCACCGAAGTCAGTTTGGTTCAAATCCCCTCCGGGAATGCCCGGATCCCCATATTAGCTTAGCTTTGCTTATTAGTTCATACCTTTGCACAGTGAGGGCTCAGGCTTTCATCTCAGCTGTTCCACTTCCTCATTATAGGGGGATTAGTCAAATCACATCAGCAAATGGATCTGCATTGCTGGCCCTCAGTAGTGTGAAACCTTCATAAGGAAGAATTTTAGGATATGACTCTGAGTCAGGAGACTTGCTTCTTGAACAAGAATTAACTAGAGCTGTGTGAAACTTGGCAGATCAAAATCTCAGAGGTTGTGCAAAGTTGAAAAAAAAAAAAAAAAAGAAGAAAATTTGAAAAAAAAAAAAACCCTGATGCTTCTGTTTGCATTTCTGGAGTTTCTCAGAGATTCTGTCTTTGGTGAACTCACAATAAAGGGTCTTTTGGCTTTGAGTTGTACTTCACAAGTCACAGATATGTTTTTAGAGGAAGGAAACTTCATTACCAGCTTATTGGTTGGGCCCTGTAGAGGTCAGCAACTTTCCAGATGTGCCAATGATTCCTGGACCAATGCATTCATGTTTGTTTGTTAGCTCCTACAAAATGGGGGACAATTCTTCTTTCTCAATTATTTTGATTGCAAGGTCCTTCAGGCCTTAAGTACTAACTCTCATTTTGAGTTAGTGCACTGCTGATCAGTGAGAAATCTGTGTATCTCATACATGGCACTGAAAGGTCATTACTGTACAGTTAAACAAGAAAATGAACACTTTGACCTAAACACAATTGCAGTTTTGTTCCATTTGAAAAACCTCTGACTTTTCATTGTCAAATTAGGCCAGGTTTGAATCTGCTAACAATGCCTCTATGCAGATCATCTCTTTCTAGGCGAAGACTGAGACAAATTTAATATTAACCCTTGAAATTCTGGGCTTGCTTCAAAAGGAAATGACTTCGTGGAATGACACAGGGAAAATGCTTTCTGATAAAATCAATACTGCATCAGCAGTCACACTGAACTTTCCATTTCTTTTGGAAGTTGAAAAAGGGGTACACAAGCAACTGGATGTGACCTGAACCTGGACTTTTGCCTATCATTTCTTAGCTTTACCAGCAAGGGAAAAAAAAAAAAGAAAGAAAAAAGGAAGAAAAACAGGGATTAGGAAGAAGTAGTTTCATTACTTTCAGAAAGTCTCATGAGGCTTCTTCAGCTTGGAGAGCTTTAAAATGCTTTTCTGTAGCTCTTATGGACTGTAGCAACCAGTTGGAGATGCAGAGCACTGGTGAAGGTGAGATGCTGGGATTTTTCCCACCTATTGGCTCAGGATGAGGTAACTCACCCCACTAAGAACAACATTGGCTTTTCTAGGTGGCCTCTGTCAAGCGCGACTGCAGCTCTCCATCGTACCTCATGCTGAGTTTTATGTCCAAAGAATTAAAACGGTGAGCCTGACTCATTCCTCCGAGCTGGCATCCGCCACCAGGTCTGGGGAGAACAAAACCCCATCAGTCTCAGTGCCGGGCGCTGATAGCAAGGTAGCGCCGACCACCTCAGCCCTGCTTGCAAAACCTCATGTTTTCTCATTGCCGTTGTGTTTCTATAACCACCCCCCCCACACTCCCATTCCCCCTTCACAGCTCTGTTTTTAAATGACTCCTTCTTTGACGAAGAGAGAGACTCCTGTTCGCTGCCTTGACAGGCCCCATGAGTTTTACTAAGTCATTCACGAGTGTCACTTACCCCATGTGGGTGGCCTTGAAGCAGGCAACCAGCAACACCAGGCAACGTGCATTAGGCAATGGGCTTCATAATCCCCCCTTTTTCCTTCATCTCCTTCCCTCTCTGCCACTCTGGGCCCCTTCTGCTGGCCCAAGCCCTAAAAAAATTAATGTGTTTCTTTGGACCATACCTCTCGGCACAGTAACCGCATTCTCTTGCTCTCTCATTTCATCTGCATCTCTCTTCTGGCTGCAGTTATAATCCGGTGGGTAGGAACGGGAGAGACTGTGGCTTTGAATTCTTTGGCTAAATTATCCTACTGCCTGGAAACCTCTTGCCAGCGCATCTCATGTCTGTCTTTCACGCTGTAAAATGACAGGCCCAAAGGCTGGCGCTCTGCTCAGCCAAAGGAGGAAGACAGCACATGAATCAGCATCTCTGTAAGACCTCCTGAGAAAGGAGGCACCACACACGTCCTCGATCATGACTCACAATAACGGTTTGTTATCTCTGGCCCAATTCGGTTTGTGGCAACTGGCTCCTGAAAGCCATATTCATTTCCATTTGCAATGGTCTTTCTCTCAAAGTGCATCTTCTCTGATTAGGAGTCTATGCAGACCCTCAAATCTTTTCATTAAGGCAGGAAACAGGAAGATTTTGGGAGAGGGGGCAAGGAGAAGGAAAACCAACAAAGAGCAATTAAAAAAAAAAAAAAAAAGTAGCTTCTGGTGAGCTAGTGGAAAGTAACAAACTTGTCCATACACATGCCTCACACCTCAGCTACCTTATTCAGCCGTTGTTTATGAGGACTCACTGATGAAAACAATGTTAGCTCTTTAAAGCAGAGACAGGCTTCTTATATAGATATCCACACCAAACACAAGTATTCTAGGTATAGTGTTAATACAGATAAAGTAATTAATAGTAGCTCCCTGGCCTTGTATGTCAGAGAGGAACACTAATGAGATTTATCCTACCTGAAGGAAAGCACACAAGTCGCCTTAGGAGAAACTGGAGTGAGCTGGGCTGGGTGCATCATTGCACCAGTGGGAGACACAAAGAGGGAGCTGGTGAGAAGGTAGCAGCAAAGACTGCTGTCTTCACAGCTCAACTCACAGGAAGGATGAGCTTCATCAGAACGCGTTTCATCATAAGACCTTAGGTGTCTCCATCTCAATTCTTAACCCTGCTTCCCATTTCATTCAATACAGAGGAATAAGCATTTCAAGGATTGATTCTTCTGACCCATGTTGAGCAAAGGCATCTTAAAGATGAGATGAGTTACTTCTTAGGCTACATTGATTATGCTGGCCAGATTCTCAGTGAAGACCACATATGCTTAGGTGACTAGCCCTGACTGAAACATTTACTTTACATCAGGCATCTCTGTTTAGTCGGTAATCATATTCAGAAATCACAAATGTGGTATTAACCAGGCTGGAGTGTAAGAAAAATATACAATGTGGCGTAAGGCACTAGGAACTATGTAAGAATTATCTTTTGTGTCCATCCTCTCACTAAATCAGTATTCTGCTTTCCCTCTGCAATGGACACAGACCCAAAGTTTACATGACTGAGTCTCTACACACTGATCATGATTCACACCTTTCATCTCCTGAAACAGTAATGCACAGGTTTTCTGTTTGCACATTTAGTCAGGGCATGAGTGATGAGAAAGCAATACAGGAGGTGAAGGTGAACCCAGACCTTTCTTTAATGAAAATGGGATGGGGTTGTGGGGAAGGATGAACATGAGTGACTCCCATTCTGAGGTCCCTTTTCTATCCATCAGCAGAAATCTCCACCTTCAGATGTTAACATGGAGCATATTCTCAGGTCATGCACTGTATTAACAAAGAAAAAGTGAGTATTTTGAGGAATTAACACTTTGCCTGCACCAGCCATTTTTCTCATCTTTTACTCATCAAAACTGCTCCGTAATTCTTCATATTTCATAGCTGCTTAGCAGGTGTCCAAGTTTATGGCATTGCTGAAGCATCCAATCACCACAGACTCTCTAAGACTCATTTAGAATAATATGAAAATAATTTAATCAGCTTCAACATGCCAGGAAACCAATACCTTGTCAGAGGGTGAAATCCATGCTGCCAGCTGTCAAGAGGCTCTGGATTTAGAATATAGTAAAACTTTTACAACCAAACCCTGGAGCCAAATTCCCATCATTAGTTTTTTCAAGGAAGCAACCAGTAGTCAACTCTGAGGCACAGATTTACTGAGAAAAGGTATAAAACAGATAAATACATTAATAAAACCTGCTCATTTATTAGCCCAGGAACATTATGGACACAATGCCCTGGAGAACTTAAAATGGAGAATTTAGTATATTCCACATCCTGAGACTAGAGGACATTAAAAATCCATCAGGACTGATATGTTCAAAGCAAAAGAGATGGGACAGGATGGATTCCTTCTTTTGTGGAGGAAACACAGGTACATACCGTCATACTGCTCTACAACTTCCAGTCACTATACTACGTGGTCTTTAAGTCATGTGAGAGATAGTCCCATCCCATGAATCCTCCCATATGAACAGAGAAAACTGATCAGACACAGAAGAAAAGAATACTATGTTCATCTAAGAAATAAGAAAGGAGGCAGAAAGAAATCAGATGAGTTCACTAAGAGGCTGGATGAGTTTAGATAAAATTAGTAATAGTAGTAGTAGTCATAGAGTACATCTACACATCCACTGTCTGAACCCATACTCCCTAAGTCTGTATATCAGCATGTCCTACCCTGTAAAGGCTGAGATGGCCATCACTCCTGGTAGTACAGGAGCTGCAGAACTAGGAGGAAAAAAAAAAAGGTCTGGAGGACTTTTCTTGAAATCATGGCATATTTTGGAGACATGTCATAATAGCAAAGACAAGGACCCTTCATATTCCATCATCCTTGAGAAAGATTTGGAACTGGATTGTTTTGGTAATAGGATTAATGATATTTCATGGAAAAAACATTTCATCATTTTTCTAAATTCTGTGTCTATACATATTATATACAAGTATATACACATATATTCCTTCTTTTGGAATAGGTAAGAGCAATTCCTTCAGTCTGCCCTCATGAGCCATGTTCGCTGGACTTCTGATCTTTCTTGCTGCTTTCCTCTGAACTCTGTATAGTTGGTTCACCTCTTGTTCTTGAAATCCAGTGGCCAACACTGAATTCAGCAGTTGTCTGCCTTTGCACCCTGCCCTCCTTTTGTCCCAAGTAAAACTTTAGTTAATTAGTGCACAGCAAGGTTTTATATGCTTTATTGATATAGGTCCTATGGTCTCTATGGCCTCTACGTGCTTTAACAAGACCAACAATCTCATTTGCAGTGGCTGGATTATATTTATTTATATCTGTGGGTACAACCATTTTACGTTATTGTGTTTAATCTGATCAGAAAAAAAGACTTATGGTTCCTTAGGACTAGTTTCAACCTATAAAATGCCTCAAAACTAATCCTAATGATTTAATGTCCTCAAAAGTAATCCCATTCTCAAGTGGTTTGATCACTCAGAACCTTGTGAGACATGTTCCTAACAACCAAATCAATTAACTACATAACTGTAATTATTCATGTGTAAATCTCACTGAAAACTGGGATTTAAGTGCCTGCATAAGGGTAACCATGTGTTTATGTGTTTGCTAAATGAGGTCTTTAGTTCAATTCAGAAGGCATAAGAGGAAAAGCTTTTCCTGTCCATGGCTAATGTGGACATCAATGTGTATGTGTGAATGAGGAGGTGCATATCTCTGTGCACACTACCAAGGAGAGGGGAAATGAGTACTCATTTCACTTGTCACCTCCACCACATTAAATATTAATATCCGTTTCCCTCTCTTTTCCACTGAGGTAGGACTTACTTCTGGATTCCTTTACCACCACTTTATTATTTTGTTTAATTTTCAATACACTGTTAACAATGATTTGCTGATGGTGCTCTCACAAAGAATGAAATAAAATAAAATCAACTTCCAGGAAAGAGGTTGAAAATGTTTGGGTTTGTTTTTTTTTTTTCCAGTGGAAAATTGTACCCTACTTTTTTCCAAGTAACTTCATCTCCTCTTGTTTTTCATGGGCTCTCAAATACCTTAAATTACAGCCCTGAATATACGTTCATGCATTTTGGAGTGGCTAAGGAAATTCTGAAGGTGGTGTATGTGTGTACCAAAGCACACTATTGTTCTGAAATAGGCTGATACAAGTGGGGAAAAGTTAAAAAGAACGTAATATCATATAGATCTATAGGGCAGGCTTGGAGTACTGGCTGTCAAGATTGTTTTAAACTTTTTAAAAATTGCGCTTTAAGTTTTGGGATTAAATTTTCTGAATCTTGTTTCTTTTTCCCTTCTCCTTCTCCTTCTTCCCTTCCCTTCCCTTCCCTTCCCTTCCCTTCCCTTCCCTTCCCTTCCCTTCCCTTCCCTTCCCTTCCCTTCCCTTCCCTTCCCATTGTGACTGGTTATGATAAACACCAGGACTAAGAATTAGCAACAAAAGCCTGGAGCTACCAGGTGGAGAGACAGGGGTGAGGATTGTCTAGGGGCATGAGGACAGGCAGGATAATCTCCATCTGCTGAAAAGCACAGGAATGCCATGGTGTCCTCTGTACCTCCAGTACCTCTGTGACCTGCTGAGAAAGGGTTGCCCTACCTGAACTAAGGATGAGAGCCCCACTCTCCAGGAATTCCTCTGTTCTGCTGCAAATCCCAGGAAGATCTGTGTGGGTGCCCATAAGAGGCAACATGCCAAAATTATTTATTTATTTTCCCCCTTTTTTAATAATTAATAGAAAATTGCATGGGGGGACGCTACAAGGACAATCTTATGGTTGCAAAATCAAGTTCTTCAACATTAGAAACTGCCAAAATTAAGACAGTTTGAAAATTTTTATATCAACCCCTTCAAACATATACCTGATGTAGGCTTTTATTACATGACGTAGTACTGTTTTTTCCCGTGATACCCTTCCCTTAGTGAGAACAGTAGATGCAAGGTCTACAGCTGAAGGGGAGCAATTAGTATCTGAGGTTGCCAGCTTTATGGCTCTTGCCTTGTTTTTTTCAGAATTTGAGAGGCTTTTCCATAAATTAAACACTGCCTTCAGGATTATACTCTGCCTCTTCCTACAGCTGCTGGATGACTCGGGCAAAGTTGCTTAGCACAAACTTCACACAAGTGGTCACTCATGGATTTTTTTGTGTGTGTTGTGACTTGAGTTTCTGAGGTCTGATAGGCAGAAGAAGCATACACATGGTTCAGATGATCTCCCTCAAGTCCCTGACACCCTCAGTTTACAGCGTCTTAATGAAGTATTGAGCATTCCTAACTGCAACTGAAATCAAGGGAAACTTCTTCAATTAAATAAATAATGTGGGATTTATCTGCCTTAGTCCCTCCAGAGAGTAATTCATCTTCTCCCAAGATAGTCATCCAAGACATATTAGATGAAGCACCTCTGAATGTGCTTGTTTCTCCCCACTGACTATGAGAAAATGAGTAGCTCAGAGAAAGAAATTACTTTCAGGCAGATAAAGTTGGATGAGATTAATAAGGTATAAATGCTTAAACCTTTGCCAAAGCAGGCACTCAGAGCTCAGCCTGGACAGCAAAATAAACGGATACTTTTCATGTTAATCTTAATCGATTTATCAGGTTCCCATTAGTAAAATAAGGATAATGTTCCCATCTCAGAGGGATATTCTGAAGATGATTAACATTGGAAAATGACTCAGGAATGCCAAAAAAAGCCCAGGAGGAAACAAACAGTTCTGTCTTTAGAGCAGCCTTTGAACTATGGGTAGAAAACACGTCCTCGAAGCAACTACTGCACAATAAAGCTAAAATTTTATAACAAATTTCCGTTGCTGCCTGGGCATGGTTCTTGCCATGGGAGCTTCACATTTAAATATAGTAGGCTACCATATCATTAAGTTGCAAGATAACATGTAATAAAAGAGAGAAAGGTAAGGTTTCACCAGCAACTTTTATTTTGGCTTATTTTAATTATTGAAAAATTCACTTTGCAACTGCAGTCCCACTGATACTTTTTCATGTAGATTTCTGTGCATGTGTTAGCCTGTGTGTGCAATATATAACAGTGCATCAATATATACATGAACAGAGAAGTAAAAAAACATTCTGGACTCTTTCACCTTCTGGACACTTTTCCTTCTTTCCAGGGAATAAAATACTACAAGTGTCCCATTTTCCAAAATGAGCAAAATAAAGCAAAAGAAAAAAAATGGTTATAAATTCAGCTGTGGTTAGATGTCTCCAAAAGAACAGATTCAAATACTGTTAGTAAAAGAGGATTGGTATATCTTAAAGTTCTCAGTCACTTCTGAAAATGCTTATCATTGACAGTGTAGAGATTTGTCATTCTGAGTGCCTCATTTTATATTTTTTTATATATATGATATTTACTGTTAGCAAGTTCAGGTTCATACATATAAGGCCTGGAATTCCAAAATGATTATGCATAACCCCCTCCCCCAAATACTAGGAATAAAGACTAGTAATAAACTAGAGAATTAATAGCAAGTGCACTTATTGCCATGGAAACACAGCCAAAACAAATATTAGGAGGTTCTGATTCCCAGAATTCACACGTGCCAATACAATTATTCTGCAGAGTTACCCATAGCCCCAGTGATCCTGTGCATGCAGTGTGCCTATACAACATCGATATTCCTCTCCGTATGTGCGGTGTGAACTCTCTCTTGCTTTTCAATCGCTGCTGAGGTAATAGCGACTGGAGTATTAATAATAGCATTCATCTAAATTTGGAGTTGAAGGGACAGGGGAGAAAACTGGGTGGGAACAGGGCGATTTCAGTTTGTTTTGTCCTGTTTCTATGCTCATATGCGTATTTGTCTCGGACTGCCTGGGTGTTGCCATAGTGACCTTTGATAAATCCATGTTATGGATGCTGTGAAATATAAAGCCATGCCACATTTCAGGGAGTGTAAGTTCACGGAATAAAGGAGGGGGCTGGGAGATTCAAAGGTATATTGGTCAGATTTAGCGCTCTCATCCATTTTAATAAATGCTTTTCTCTTAATTAAAAAATGTATGCCTGCTAGCCTAGAAATTCATTCCACTTTTGAGAAGTTTATATGAGAAAATTCATAAAGTGTCCAAAGCAGTCGGCTGCATTTGATCAGCCTATATCTTTTACATTTATTTAGTATCAGTGAAAAAGCCACCTTTGGCTCACTATTACCATGCTTGGTGAGTGTTTCTGAATTCAGGAGAGAAAAGAGAACAGGCTCAGACCACTCTTGCTTCCAATGTACCAGCGTTCACTACAGAAACCAAAAGAAACTTTCTGCTGTGTACCTAAAGCATATGACAACACCTCAAAGAGCTCTACCTCCATCTGGCAGACATCAGTCATGCTCATCTATATCTTGGAAGGCAGAGACTTCACTTGTTTACAGGTGGCCACTTAAAAATCAGATGTTTAATTCCAGCTAGTGAGAAAAGAACCATGAGCAGAAATGGGTACTCTGAGAGACGATTTATTCTGCTTTATGTCTTAGCCACCCAGTCCAGAATAGGACTCAGCATTTAAGTTTTAGATGGTAAACATCAGGTGAGGTAAACCCCAAACTAAGTGCACCTATAGCAATTGTTAGCATCAGGAACGAACACCCCATCATATCCCTAAAATGTAGGGGAGATCCATCATTCCACAGTCAGTCCATGATAAAGGCAGGACCCAACTGCAGCTCTTGAAAATCTCTGAGCCTCTGTTGCAAAGACTTAAAAGCCCATGTTCATCCTGCCTGATTTTTTAGGAAGGTCACTGAAACACCTTTCTGAAGAGTTTTCTTGTTCCACACTCTCTATAATCAGTGCAGAGAAAGTGCCACTTTGGAGGACAGTTTATCCCAGCAATCATAAACCACTACCCAAAGATGGGGTGAATGCTCCACATATCTTTACAGAGCTGACAGGCAGAGCCTTGATGATTAACTTAGATTGAGTGCTGAGGGTAGAATTAATCTCCCTTAACCATAGCCATTTAAAATGTAAGCCCCTGCTTTAAGCCAGGTTTCCTGCTTTTATCAGTGAAAGGTCACTTGAGAGGGCATCTCATGCCATCTGTTTTAGACAATTATCTAAGGGTGGATGAATTCAACAGAGGGGTCTGTGACAATAGAGGAAATTTTGGGTGATGATCTCTCTACCAAAGGCTAGCACTAGTATAATTTTCTTCTCCTTACTTATATTATTCGCTATATCCATTGAAGGACAAACCTCTAATGTTTCCAAGATACAGCATGATATCCACCCAGGAAACATTCATAAACTCCAGCTGTAGCAACTTTCTTCCACTCCAGCACCATATACCTCCACTTATTTGGTCATTTCTGAGGCTTTCCAACTTCCTTTAACCCCTGTCCATCCTCTGTCATGGACTTGGTGCTACAATTACTATGATGACTGCACCACCAGCGGTGCTCAGACAGCCACTCAACCTCTTAGGAGGGCTCTCCAGTTTTGTTGTTCTCTGCCTGGCACAGCAGCAGCTTACTCATCCAACGGTGGACCCGGCAGTGACCAGCTGCGCAAACCACAGTTCCCAGTGGCTTTATGACTACAGGTCGGATCACAGCTGAAACTTTCACACCTCTCATTGTGTTGTTTTGGAAGATTGCCAGTCTTCCACCAAATTTATGATGAGGTGGTCTTCACTTAATTTGCACTGTCTAAAAGTTAAGGCTTCCAGGTCAATGAAGAGAACAAAGCACCCAAGAGGGAGATTTAAGGGACAGCTATATAGCCCAGATGATTTGCCCTCCAGCAGATATTGCCAGCAGGTAATTCATCCCATCTCTCAGTGTCTGAGATAGAGAGCATTTCCTGCAGCTGTTGCTCATCCCTCTGTTGACTATAGATAGAGATAAAAGTGACAGAGCTCCAGGAAGAGGTGAGTAGGTTGAGGAGTAACAGGGAGAGCGAGGGAGAGACAGACTAACGGAATTGCACCCTACGTTCCCTGAGACAGGCCCAACAGGCTGACAGGACATGTGATACAGAGGATTCCCTATCCTCTCTCCGCCTGGCTGAACACAGTGACTTAAGGTATAGGGGGCAATGGCAACAAGTTCCTGCTTGGCACAGCAGGTGTGTCTCCTCCGTGACTGCCCCACCTTCCCAGGTGCCCTTGCATAGTAGGTATGAGGCTCTGCAAGTGGAACGGAAACAACAAGGATGATGGTTCATCCAGTTTGGAGGTTAAGTCGGCCTATGGCCAGTGTCAAAACTGCTATGCTTCCATAAAGAAAAAAAGATGGGTCATTGTCATAGGAGACTGTCTTCTGAGGGGAACAGAAGGCCCAATATGCAGACTGGACCCACTTCTGAGGGAAGTCTGCTGCCTCCCTGGGGCCCAAGTTAAAGTTGTGAAGAGAAACATTTCTACTTTGGTACAGCCCTTATATTACTATCCATTATTGATTTTTCAGGTAGGCGGCGATGAAGTTGCAACAAGTAGTCTGAGGGCAATCAAGAGAGACTTCAGGACCTTGGGACGACTGGTTAAGGGGTCAAAAGCACAAGTAGTGTTCTCCTGCATTGTTCCAGTTGCAGGGAATGATGAGGGAAGACACAGGAAGAACCAGCACATCAATACCTGGCTCCAAGCCTAGTGTCACCAGCAGAATGTTGGTTTTGATCATGGGCTGGTTTACCCAACACCTGGCCTGTTGGTGTCAGATGGGGTACACCTGACTCAAAGAGGGAAAAGGATCTTTGCACGAGAGTTAGCAGGGCTCATTGAAAGAACTTTAAGCTAGATTTGAAGGGAGAAAGGGATAAAACTAGGCTCACTAGAGATAAACCTGGGGGCAGCACACCAATGGTTGAGGGATGGTGTGCTAGCAAGGTCCTTCAGTCTGCCATCTCAGTAGAGGTAGAGGATGGGGATCCATGCAGCAGCAAAGATGTAAGGGTTATGGATGTGTTAGAAACCATGGAAGTGCCTGAGAATGGTCATGTAGGAATTAGGGCTTCTCCCCCCAGAAAGGTGGTGGGATCAATAGCCCAACTGAAGTGCATCTACACTAATGCACACAACATGGGCAACAAACAGGAGGAGCTAGAAGCCACTGTTCAGCAGGAAAACTATGACATAGTTGCAATCACAGAAACATGGTGGGATCACTCGCACAATGGTAATGCTGCAATGGATGGCAATAATCTCTTCAGAAGGGATAAGGAAGGAAGGAGAGGCAGTGGGGTAGCCCTGTACGCTAGGGAGTGTTTTGATTGTCTAGCACTTTACGACGGTGATGATAGGGTTGAGTGTTGATGGGGGCAGAATCAGGGCGAAGGCCAACAAGGCAGATATCATGGTGGGAGTCTGTCATAGACCACCCAACCAGGATGAAAAGACAGAGGAAATATTCTATAAGCAGCTGGGAGAAGTCTCACAATCTCTAGCCCTTGTTCTCATGCAGTACTTCAACTTACCAGATGTCTGCTGAAAATACAATATAGCAGAGAAGAAACAGCCTAGGAGGTCCCTGGAGTGTGTGGAAGAGACTTTCCTGACACAGCTGGTAAGGGACCCAACTCAGGAAGGCGCCCTGCTGGACCTGCTCTTTGCGAACAGAGAAGGTGGGTGATGTGATGGTTGGAGACTGTCTCAGGCATAGGAATCGTGAATTGATAAGAGTTTTCAGTTCTTGCAGAAGTAAGGAGGGAGGTCAACAGAACTGCTACCTTGTACTTCCAGAGGGCAGACTTTGGCCTGTTTAAGAGCCTGGTTGACAGAGTCCCTTGGGAGGCAGTCCTGAAGGGCAAAGGACTCCAGGAAGGCTGGGCATTCTTCAGGAAGAAAATCTTAAAGGCGCAGGAGCGGGCCATCCCCATGTGCTGAAAGACAAGCTGGCAGGGGAGAAGACCAGCCTGGCTGAACAGATTGCTTTGGCTGGTACTCAGGAAAAAAAAAGGAGAGTTTATGACCTTTGGAAGAAGGGGCAGGCAACTCAGGAGGACTACGAGGATGTCATGACATTATGCAGGGAGGAAATTAGAAGGTTTGAAGCCCAACTAGAACTTAATCTGGCAACTGCCATAAAAGACAATAAAAAAATGTTTCTATAAATACATTGATAACAAAAGGAGGGCTAAGGAGAATCTCCATGCTTTATTGGATGAGGGGGGAACTGTAGTGACAAAGGATGAGGAAAAGGCTAAGTTACTTAACACCTTCTTTGCCTCAGTCTTTAATAGTCAGACCAGTTGTTCTCGGGGTACCCAGCCCCTGAGCTGGAAGGCAGGGACGGGGAGCAGAATGAAGCCCCCATAATCCAAGGGGAAAGGGTTAGCGACCTGCTACACCACTTTGACACACACAAGTCCATGGGGCCGGGTGGGATCCACCCAAGGGTACTGAGGGAGCGGGTGGAATTGCTCCCCAAGCCACTTTCCATCATTTATCAGCAGTCCTGGCTAACCGGGGAGGTCCCAGTTGACTGGAGGTTAACAAATGTGATGACCATCTACAGGAAGGTCCAGAAGGAGGATCTGGGAAACTACAGGCCTGTCAGTCTGACCTCAGTGCTGGGGAAGGCTATGGAGCAGATGATGCTGAGTGCCATCACGCAGTGTGTACAGGACAATGAGGTGATCAGCCCCGTCAGTGTTGGTTTATGAAAGGCAGGTCCTGCTTGACTAACCTGATTTCCTTCCTTGACAAGGTGACCTGCTTAGTGGACGAGGGAAAGGCTGTGGTTGTTGTCTACGTAGACTTTAATAAAGTGTTTGACACCATTTCCCACAGTTCTCCTACAGAAACTGGCTGCTCATGGCTTGGATGGGAGTACTCTTCTCTGGGTGAAAATCTGGCTGGATGGCCAGGCCCAAAGAGTTGTAGTGAATGGACTTAAATCCAGTTGGTAGCCAGTCATGAGTGGTATTCCCCAGGGCTCAATATTGGGGTCAGTTCTATTTAATGTATTTATCAATGATCTGGACGAGGGGATTGAGCGCACTCTCACTAAGTTTGCAGAAGACACCAAGTTGTGGGAGGAATGTTGATCTGCTTGAGGGGAGGAAGGCTCTACAGAAGGATCTGGACAGGCTGCATCAATGGGTCAAGGCCAACTGTATGAGGTTCAAAAAGGCTCAGTGCCGGGTCCTGCACTTCGGTTACAACAACCCCATGCAACACTACAGGCTTGGGGAAAAGCAGCTGGAAAGCTGCCCAGTGGAAAAGGACCTGGGGTTGTTGGTCGACAGTCAGCTGAACATGAGCCAGCAGTGTGCCCAGGTGGCCAAGGCGGCCAACAGCATCCTGGCTTGTGTCAGGAATAGTGTGGCCAGCAGGAGCAGGGCAGGGATCGTCCCCCTGTACTCGGTGCTGGTGAGGCCGCACCTGGAATTCTGTGTCCAGTTTTGGGCCCCTCAGCACAAGGAGGACATTGGGGTGCTGGAGCGTGTCCAGAGAAGGGCAACAAGGCTGGTGAAGGGTCTGGAGCACAGGGCTGATGGGGAGCGGCTGAGGGAGCTGGGATTGTTTAGCCTGGAGAAGAGGAGGTTGATGGGAGCCCTTATCGCTCTCTACAACTACCTGAAAGGAGGTTGCAGTGAGGTGGGTGTTGGCCAAGTAGCAAACAATAGGACAAGACGAAATGGCCTCAAGTTCTCAAGTTGCACCAGGGGAGGTTTAGATTGGGCATTAGGAAAAAATTCTTCAAAGAAAGTGTTGTCAAGCATTGAGCAGGCTGCCCAGGGAAGTGTTTGAGTCCCCATCCCTGGAGGTATTTAAAAGATGTGTAGATGTGGTGCTTAGGGACATGGTTTAGTGGTGGACTTGGCAGTGCTAGGTTAATGGCTGGACTTGATCATCTCAAAGGTCTTTTCCAACCTAAATGATTCTATGATTCTAAAGCTACCAGCACAAGCAAGACACTTTTTGGTTTGGTTTTGTGGTTTTTTTTAAGACTATTAAAAATGTAGAATCGTAGAATGGTTTGGGACTTTTAAAGATCATCTGGTCCAACCCCCTGGCCATGGACAGGGACATCTTTTGCTAGATCACGTTGCTCAAAGCCCTGTCCAACCTGACCTTGAACACTTCCAATGATGGGGCATCCACAACTTCTCTGGGCAACCTTTTCCAGAGCCTCACCACCCTCATCATAAAATAATTCTTCTTTATGTCCAGTATAAACCTACCTTCTCCCAGTTTAAAACTGATGACACTTGTCCTGTCACTACAGGTCTTGGTAAAAAGTCTCTCCCCATCTTTCTTATATGCCCCTTTATACATTGAAAGGCCATAATGAGGTTGCCCCAGAGCCTTCTCTTCTCAAGGCTGAAGAACCCCAACTCTCTCAGCCTGTCCTCGTAGGAGAGGTCTTCTAGGCCTCTTATGATTTTTGTGGGTCTCCTCTGGATCTGCTCTAACAGGTCCACATTCTTCTTGTACTGGGGACCCCAGAGCTGGATGCAGTGCTCCACATGAGGTCCTACTAGAGCAGAGTAGAGAGGAAGAATCACCTCCCTCGACCTGCTGGCCACGCTTCTCTTGATGCAGCCCAGGATACGGTTGGCCTTCTGAGCTGCGAGCGCACATTGCCAGCTGATGTCGAAGATTAACCCCATGTTTGATACCTACCTTAAGCATTTATGGCTGTTGTGACATCTTAAGGTCAAGAAAGTGCAGAGCAGATCAGAATTCCATTACCTCAGGCTCTCAGATCTCGTCATCCTGTAGGGCCAGCAATGGGGAGATGCTATTACATTAAAGGTAAGCTGAAAGCATAGTATTCACTCTTCACCAAGGCATTACAATGACACTCAGGTTAAGCCAACGCTCCAGGCTCCCACCATGATCAGCTTCAGTGGACTATGCATGATTTCCATGCTGCTCTCTCTTTGTAGTCCTTTTCTCTGCCATATTCTTTTGCTTATAACTTATGAACATGACATTTATGACACCAGGCTGTGTACATGTATATATGACTGTGCAATGCTTCCAAAAATTGCTTTAATGTGTGAGACAATTTTAATCAAATTTCTGAGAATAGTAAGACATTCCATTAAGTTCATAGACATTTAACAAAAAAGAGTGGTCAAATAGAGAATAGAGATCCTACTAGGGTCATTCCTCACCGGATGCCGGGTAACCAGTTAAAAGCAAGAGACATCTTGTACACCTCAAATGCAAAAAATCTTCACCCATAGCTTACCTGTCCTCCATCATAAAGAAGTTAGGCTTTACTACCATGCTGGTGACAAATCAGAGGAGTGAAGATGGGATGAAAATGAATACCAGTGTGACTAGAAGAATTCAGAGAAGATCTGTAAGGATGAGCCAAAGCCTGGAAATCTCACACTGCACTGAGAAACTAAGAAAGCTCCCACTGTTTAGCTAAACATAGGGAAGATTAAGATGTGTCTGAGTCACTGTCTCTAAGTGCTTATACAGGACAAAATTTTCTCATAATGATGAGCTTTTTAGTGTAGCAGACTTTAAAAAGTTTGGCATGTAGTTATGCCAGGCTGGGGGGGTGGGGGGAAACACAACAACCTCAAAAAAAGTAAGTTCTTTGCAGCAAAGGTAACTGGCAATTGAGATGACTAGCAAGGGAAATAATGGATTTCCCAATGGCAGGAAGAAGATTGTAAATAAAGACCAAATGCTTCTCTATGAAAGAGTCTCCAGCTGAAGGAGCCATTAAGAGAAAGGTGCAGCAATCCCTGGGTCATTTTATCCTGTTTTGTGGTAGGTGAGGTGTCAAAATGGGTGACTGCAATGTTCTTTTCTTGCCTTAAAATCTCTACCACTAGAAATGAAGAGCAGACTATTTTGTCTAGTCAGCACCAGGACACTAGGTGGCCCACAAACCACACACACACACACGCACACACACAGTCGCACTCACACACACCCCCCCACACTCACATGCACACCCACCAGTGCGCATGCACGTGCAGACACTCATCGTGAGCTGTTGTAGGACTCACGGTAAACCTTGGAGAACACATCTGTCAGAGCTCTGCGTGGTACTGCCAGGGATATTGCCCATTACACGATTTGTACATATTTAGGCTTAGCCAACCTAAGCTGATTGCAGGTACTTAAAATTGCTTTTGTGCCATGAACACTTAATGCTAAACCTCTTTTAATTTGCACCGTGCTACTCAGAGAGATCATATCATTCTTCTGTTCAACGTAAATTCCCAATCTGGCAATCCTAGCCTGCTTGGGTATTTTTTTAATAATAATTTTAAAAAAGAATTTAATAAGGATTTGAGTTTCTTTATTGAGCTTTTATTGTCCAGTCTTGTAATTGAATCACTCTGCTGTGACAGCGTGACTGACGCTGTTATTAGCAAATTCTATAAACAACATACTTGATCCCTTTATGAAAAAGCATTGTAGGGGGAATAGTTAATCTGGGTTAAAAAAAATGAAGCACTGGGAGGGGAAGGGGGGGAAATACAATTGCAGATTCCAAATATTTAAAACTGTTTCTGTGCTTTTCCATTCCAGCCCCCTCCTCCCTCCACTTCCCTTCTCCCACCACCCAGCTGCTCAAATCCCTTTTTGTTCATTGTGCCCTGACTCTCTGAGGCAGAACTTGTTTGCAACATGATCACCAGGGAGGAAATTTTGTCTACAGAGCAAAGCCTCCTCTCTGAGAAGGCCATGTTGCCACCGCTTTTCTAGGTAACTTTGAATGGATTTTTGATGGCAAGTCACCACAGCCGGAAAACTGTAGACTCTTAACAGATATTAAGGAGAGGAGGCAATGTTCAGCAGACAGTGTTGGAATTTAATTTGGACATCTCCATTGAAACTAGTCATTCTGGGCTCCCTTTGTAGTTGGTAGAGTTCTAGTCAAAGGTACTGAGAGCCTATTTGGTGCAGTTCATTCCATTCAAAAGTAGAAAACTAGATGAGTCATTCCCTAATCACACTGTGTTGAAGCATAGTTTCCACTGGTTATAAGATATCCAAGAACTAGCTCCTAGATCCAAGAGCTAAGAGCTGATGTCAGTGTGATAGTGGTATAAATATACTTGAAATGAACATAGAATTTCTATTGGTATCAAGTTTTCCAGCTGCTACTTTGTCTCCTTGGACTTCTTTTTTGTGTGCAAAACCTAAAGATGGGTGAATGATCATTTCTATTGGAACAACAGCTCAGTGTCTTGATGTTCCAGGGCATAATCAAGGTACACAGGGTGTTAAACAAGTCCCTGGCTATCAAGTTGACATTGCCAACTTTGGAAAGGCTCTCTATTTCATTGACTGACTTCTCTACTCAGTTCATAATTTCTCTAGGGCAAAGTCTGTTTCTTATTGTGCATTTATATAGGTCACATCAGGAGTTGAATCTTGTCTGTGGTCACGTAGCACCACTGCTGTAGCAAACAATCATGATAACAAATAACTGATCAGGACTGTGGTGATAGTGAGGTTAAAGAAATATTAGTTACTACGTTATCATAATAGTTCTAAATGCGAACTTTAACCCAGAGTCTGCAGAAATTAGTAGAAATGTTGTGGAGCTTTTCATGGCATTTAGACCAGCTTCCATTGTCCTTGCATAACCATCATGAAGACCTTCATTTTTTGCAGACATCAAAGGTAAGGCTGGTTTCAGAACAGGACACCTAATAGGAGATACCTAATGTTCAAATATGGAAGAAAGGAGACATGTCTGTGACCAATAGGCATGAAAATCAGACAAAGAGGTAGAATTATGAAGAGCTTCGTGAAGCTAAAAGATGAAGTTACAGAACACAGGCAGTTAGGTTCCTGTATTCAGTAAGAAGACTCCTTTTGAGCAAACCATGGAAGCTGGAACATAAAGTAATCAAATTTGGGGAAGATGGAGGATTGGATGAGTGTCAAGAAGCTGGATGAGAGCTGGGGACATAATGAAGGCTGGTAGAAAGTCTTACTTCTGGGGACAGCAATGGAAAGTCAGATTTGAGGTTTCTGATGGAAAGAGATTGGTCAGCATTCACATTTTTTCTTGATGCATTTCTTGTAATGTATTGAACAAGATGGGTTGCAGAAACGGAAACTATGGCCGGATATAATGAAAACTTTGCTCAAAACTCAGTTGGGCAAGGGCACAATCTGACTTTGGATACAGACTTTTTTTTGAGCAAGAAGTTGGACTAGGGACCTCCAGAAGTCTTTTTTAGACTAGACATGTTTATGATTTCATGACATTATGAGAAACCAGTGAGACTTTCAAAGCCTCTAAGAAATTTTCAACTTTACAGGATCAACTTCTAATTGATTTCTAATTTGTGCAAATCCATTTGTCCACTGGGGTAAGAGGGTTTGTTGAAAGCATACCCATAGTGATTCAAATACACATATGTGTACAGAAAGCTGGAAAAGTGGATGGGAAAAATACAGTAAGAGTGAGTAACAAGTCTGTTGACCCTGTGAATGAATCCCTTAAGCAGGAACAAATTGAAAACTTCCACTGATAGCAGAGCTTTTTGCTCTGAATTCTACTTGTATTTCAATTAGATACTAATGACTGTATGTAGAAAAAATCGGCATCTGTCACCGGGATGAGCTATTAATGACTGTATGGAGAAAAAATTGGCATCTCTCACCAGGATGAATTATCTGACTTGTAAGTCACCATCACTATTTTGAACCGTAATATATATATTTGAACAATATATATATATTTGAACACACACATGCCAGGAATTATTCCTCTGCAATGTATAGAAAAAAAATTAGGCCAATTATTTTAACATGGTGAAATTTAAAAGTTGATCTGGGTGTTTCTATGGTCACAGACCTCTGTTTATAAGTTTGGTCTTCCCCCAGCAGTTAAAGAGGAGCCTGGTGACCAATAGGAAAGCAAGACCTCATTCTCCACATTCCATTAGCTTCATAATTCCACATTAAATGATGGGTTTAGTGCCATATGGTGAAGTCTGATACGAAGAAGAAAGGGAAAAAAAATGAATATATACACACTTATGCACACATGTATATGCACACACACATATATATATGTGTGAAACGTGGGTTTTTTTGTTTTGTTTTGTTTTTGGTTTTTTTGCATTATTAACCTGTCTGGCTTCCTTCAGGAAATGGCATATTTTGATGAAGTGAAGTGAAAATTTTTAAACCTTTGAAATGATTCTTCATGCTGTTAAGATTTACTTCAGTCTGCATTTGGGGTTGAGATTTTTATTTCAAATTTAACTGCATGGATAGCCTCACTGCAATTCTAATTTTCTGGAGTCAGCCTGGAAACCACAAAGCAGAATTCTTTCCAGGCGCTATGACTTTCAACACGTAACCTAAATAACAATACTGTTTTTACCTAATGGTCTAAACATCTTAAGTATTAAATGAGGGATAAATTTGTCATGAGGTCAAGAGTTAAGAACTCTTAAATAAAAGAGTATTGAGAATGTGCATGTGAAAGACAGCAGTAATATGATTTCCATACATCAATTTTCTTTTCAGATTACAATTCCACTAGCAAAATGTCTCTGGGCTTATGTTATTACAGTTCCAAGTTTATCTTAAACCACAAACTAGAAAGGTCCTGGTACTCATCCACTCAGCCTTCACCTGGTTCTTCTGACTGAACATGAAAAGACAAATTGAACTTTCTCAAGCAGAATAAGCCTGCTAAAAACTGCCACCTTATTACCAATATTACAGCAGTGCCAGGGAGCTCTCAACCAAGACCGTAATGGTGCTTTCACACATTGCAAAAAACCTTGTAAAAGGTATTCTTTGCTACAGAGACAGAAAAAGAGTGAGAAAAAGGAGATTTTTTTTATTACAAATAGGGAAACAAGGTGCAAAGCTGCTTTGCCCAGAGTGAAATAAAGCATCTCTAAAATTGAATGGAGATCTTTGAACACTGGTTCAGTGAGAATCTGAACATCGGCTTACCAGCATGGGTCAAATTAAAAGGTGGTATCTGCAGCCCTGGTTCATTACCATTTATGATAGAAATTAATTGTTACTCCCAGGGGTAAATTTTACTTTTCACAAGTTCCGCTTACACTAAAACTGCTGATCTGTCCAGGGAACCAAAAGTTTTGTACTAAAGGAAGCACATCTTGCAGGCACGTCTAAAACTAACACCGGGGTCATGTTTTGGGGGAGACTTCAGACTGCACTCAATCTGAAGGTACTAATCCAGATGTGAAGGAAGAAACTCAGCTTCAAACAACCTTTATTCCACTTTCCAGCACTGACTTTCTGCATAATTGCAGCCATGCCATGTCAACTTTGAACCTACTGCTAGGTTTCAACACACCTTGACTGTAAATCTCTAATAATGGGGTGTGCTGTGATTATCCAGAGTGCACTGATTTTAAGAGGTTGGTGATCCTGGCTGGAAACTCTATATGATACCCCAATGCAAGCAATTTCAGTTTGATCTTATTAGGTCTTGGACATGAAAATGGGGACAGGCTGAGTCAGTAGTTGGCTGGGAGGTAGACCTTTTCCCTAACAGACCCAACAATTACCGCTCCGGGAAGTGGTGGTGGTAATTCAGGAGGTGTTGCTTTTTCCAGTGCCTGTGTCTGTGCTACTTTATTTTTCCTCTCAAGTTCCCTACTATTGCCTGGACACATCAGTGCTGAGGTCTCCACAGCTGGGAAGTCACTCAGTGTTGAACTGCCCTGTAGCCCAGGCAGTCTGGTGGGGAGAAGGAATGAAGGATCATTTCCAAAGAAGGTCAAAGGACCACAATCAGTGCTCTCATATGTTATTTTTCAACAGGACACGCGGTGCATTGACAATTACTCTGCTTTCTCCTGCAATGCCTCAGGTGATCCAAGGAGGGCTTATTGGAAGCAGAGGAGCTAATAAGGGATTTACCTCAGAGGAGCACATTTTCAATTCATAATTTCACATGGATGTTTTTGAAGCTGTACCCTTCATGGGTTCCTTAGTAAAAAAGTTTATATTGGTCTCTGGAAGACCAGTCTCCAATGGTGTATTGTCACTGAGATCTGACCAACTCCACACAGCTCTTCAAGAAAGCATGACCATGTTGGGAGTTCCACTCATACTGGGAGGTTCAGATCAATGCCTTTGAGACAGTGGAATTGAGGAGAAATGAGAAAACATTTTCTAAGGGGAAAAAAAGGCTGAAGCCGCTCCTCTTCTGCAGGGAAGATACATCAATGTTTGCTGTTTTCAAAATCTTTCAGCATATTCTGAAAGAAATGTTTCTGCTTCAAAACACAAAGGATTTCCTGTGAACCAAGTAAATTATATTTTTTTTCATTGCCTCATGTGTTTCACATAAAATATTGAAACAAAAAATTAGTCCCACTTGGGCACCTCCTACGATATTTGGAATTCATTGTTGCTAAATCTTTAATTTCTTTTAGAAAAGAAAGCCATTTTTTTCAGTGGAAACAAACTGTAAAAACATTTTCAAGCAGTCATAGCAGGAAGTGATGGGGAAAGTTCAATGAAGAGCCGTGAAGACAAGAACCATGGGAGCTGCATTGCTGCATTGCTGCACTATGGGACTTAGTTGATGGAGAAGAAGCCTCAAGAGTGAGATAGAAACATGAAGCTACTATGCTTTAAAACAAACAATCAAAACATTTGGATGGGCTTTGCCTGTAATAGCAGGTGTTATCCTAGTTACTCAAAGCTTCTCTTCTTTCATTTGGATCATGGTGGAGGAATTCTCTGATTAAAGATGGAAATAGTGGAGAACAAAGAAGAACTTGGTGAAAGTATCTGCTGGAGAGCACAAGGACAGGAGGAGGAAATGGAAAAATTCTTGAAGCAGTGTGCAAACTAAATTAAGCTACAGGGAAGACTTTAATTAATCAAATAGTTTTGAATAGCAAAAGCAGCCAAACATATGCAAAACCTCTTCTGTGGGAAGAGAGGGATCAGCCAGACAAGGCATGGGTCTGACTTTGAAAGCTTAGGGATTTTTTTTTCTGCCTGACCTGTACAATCTGGCTTCGCTAAAAAGCATCTATATGTTGAAGCCAGAAGGAGACAAGATGTCAACTGTCAAAGACTGACAGATTCATATCTCAGGAAAATGACAACTTAACCAGAAGATGACTCTGACGAAAATCTGGGATCTCACCAACCAGAGAAAATGCTTTCTTGGCATTTCTTGGTAACTAAGCAAAGAGTAAGAGATGTGGAAGCAGCAATCACAGTATACTTAAATTCAGCACCATAGAGAAAGCATTCACAAAGCATAGCAAAGCAAGGGAGTCGGTCTGCAGGATGCCTGACTTTCTAAACTGTTGCAAATCACCCCATGTGGGACTTGTCTCAAGGACCTGTTCTTGTTCTTACTGAAGATAGTGACAGACAACAATTGATGTTAATGGTAGCATAACGTGCTTTATAAGTCAAAGACATTGGAAGAAAAATCTTTTACTCATGTTAAGTGAATGATCCTAAGGACTCTTCTCATAGAGCATGTAATGAATGTCATAGGACTTTCTTCAATCATAGAAGTGTGGTCTGAACTGGTCATGTGGGCTTCTTGGACAATCACTGAAAAGAAACACATCTCCAAAGGATGCTTCGTTTTAGTTATATTAGATATTTATTGGAAACTGGGAAGACTCATATTCTGGAGGTGCTCATCTCTCTGTTGACTATCCAGGGAGCCTAAACAACAAACTTGGCATGGATTTTGACCATTTCTTGATGGTCAGAAGCAGATGATATGAACTGGCTTTCAAACAAAGAGTATAAAAACTGGTCATTGCAGGTCTCTGAATAAAGTTGTTAAAATACTCTATTTACAAGTTCAGTAACCAATCAAGAATTTAAAGTAGTTCTGCTCACTTGCCTTTCCTCAAAACCCAACATCTTTTTTCCAAGAAACACAAAAAGGAAATAGTATTTTTTGTCAACTTTAATGACTCTACCAGTGGATCTCCAGCCAAAACTATTCATGATCTAGTATAGAAATGTTTCAGTCTCTCTTTACTAAAAAACAAACAAACAAACAAAAAAAAGAAAATCTTTTGAACCAAATCATCTATGACAATCACATTTAGGCCTGAAAGACAAAAACTAAATCTGTATTGAAAACAGAAAGAGGAAAGCAATAAGGAAAAAATAGTCAGGAAAAATTAACCATTGTATAGCGAAAAGCTGTCACGAATGTCTCAGCAGGTATGGTAGCTCAACTGGCAATTATTTTATTTGCTGTAGGAGTCCCTGGTTGAGTATCTCCAGGCTGTGCTAGTTCTGGAGGTCAGAAAACAGCCATGCACTGGGACTTTCAGGTGTTAATATCTGTGAGTCTCTGAAAATAGTTTCATAGGTCAAGGATTGGAGAAGGGAATGTGACAATCTTCCTCTGAGCCCCACGCTGCTTCTTGAGTTAAAACTAGGGCTTAAGGCTGAGGGACCAGAAGGAAAAATTTGGACGCCAGGAGGTCTGTGATGGTTCTATGGGAGGTTCAGGGGAACAGAGGAGAGCAGTCCAGGTCACTTACAAGAAGGAGTGGAAGGAGGTCCAGGTTGCTTCAGAGGTGGAATGAAAAAGCCTAGGAGCCCTGTAATTTGAGACAGGGAAGAAGAATGACATAGGTAGTGTCAAGTCAGCTGAGGAAGGTGGAAACTGCAACAGTATGCAGGAAAAATCTCACCTGGGACATCTGAGAAAGCAATTTTTCATCTTTGACTTCCCCTTTCCATTGTCACAACTGAACTAGGACATAGTTACATAAATAGCTGTATATGGCTGGAGCACCCTGAGCATTTGGAGATACCTGACTGGTTAGAACAGTATAGGTTTAATCTGAATGGCACCAAAGAGCCAGTTGAGGAACATGACCTTTGAATTTCACTTGGCAGAACAAGGAGGACTCTATCAGTGTTCCTGGAAAACAGCTTTAATTAAATTGCAGTTCTAATCTAAAAAACCACTGTGCTGTGAACATGCCGTTTTATTGCCCTGAGGTCAGCATCTCTCAATGGCTCCAGAGAAAAATGCATTTGAGCTATCACGTAGCTAAATGAGACATCTGTTTCAGCAGATTTACTCTGTCATCTTATGGGTGAACACCATCATTAAAGAGCCTGTAAAGGAATTACATCTTCTCGCATTGACATTAAACTGGATTCTCACCTAACTCTATCCATCTAAGAGTTAGATGTCTATCGAAAGTTAATCATCCACAATCCTCTAGGCAATGGAAAGACTGGGATGTCCAGAGGAAGGCTCATCCCATACATCTTAGGTTCAGATTAATACTTTTTAGCTTTTTCTACTGAATACATATGTGATGCATAGAACTATGTTGACTAGACATCTAAATTTTAAATTAATGTAGTTAGGTGAAATAATAAATCCATTTTAAGGCAATGTAAACCTCTTTTTCTTAAACATTGAAAGTTTTTTGGGTCACGTTTTCAGGTGTTCCTGATCAAAAGTACTTTATACATAATGAAGATAAATAATCTTAATGAAGATAAATAATCTTATGTAATTGCAAGGGAACTAAGACTTTAGGTAAAATTCCACATCACAACACAAATGGTAAACGTATCCATGGTGATGACACTGTTGAACAGAACTTACTAAACGCTTCTGTCGCTGTGTGAAGAAAGGACAGACTCAGTCTTTATGCAGCTTCATGTAGGGACTACAGAATCATGTTACTGGACGCTGGATGTAGTTAAATTCATCAGCTATAAAGAACTCAGTCCACATAACCACAAGCTGACATATTTTTAACTGTCAAGTTTTACCAAACCTTTTCCCCACAAATGACTAATTTTGAAAACATTTTCATTTTTGCCCTAAGGTACCTTGTAAATCAATTCTTTCCATTTATTCTTATTCACTGAAACTGCATGTAAACTCCTATGCCCATTTCATCACAGATTACTGAACAGACTTTGAAGGAAACCAGCTTTAGTTTCTCTGAGACTGCTGAGATTCGGAGCCAACAGTGTGCAGGAAAATGCTCTAGAACACATCAAAATTTTGGACATGACATCTTCAAGGTTGACCCATATGCTCTGTAAGCAATGGGTTTATGGGTTCATTTAGTCACTAACAAGCACTTCCCTTCAGCTTCATCCCAGACTTCCAAGCCGTGATATAAGATAACGGTCAAGCATCTTTTGACTCCCAAACACAGACCAGCTGGGAAGGACGTGTCACCTGGATCTTGGGTAAACATAAGCATCATCCAAAACCACAGTCAGTTACAATGTAAGTAAATGGAGGCTGCACAGATCGTGCCTTGTGAATTAAAGGGCACATATGGTGCTGGATAGTGCTGATAAATGAAGGATCTACCACCCCACTACCCTCTCTGGTCACCTCAGGTAAAATGTGAGACAAGATACTAAGTATGGAAAAAATATTTTCTTTATACCAAATGTAATGGGGATTCTGTGCTAAATTCATTTCTACAAAGGTAGGAATCTATTGCTCTTTGGGAAAGTCCTGGATTTCACCCCAGAGGGGAGTGAAAGCCCCTTTCAAAGGCACTTGAGCAAATATTTGAAGGTGCTTTGCAATATTTGCCAGCCCTGTGTGGCTTTCCCAGGCAGCCTTGGGCTTCACTGATGACATGCAACACCTGTGTGAGGGGCAACTGAATTGAAGTCCTAAGGCAGGATGCATCTTGCAGACCAAGATGCCTACATTTATGTGTCTCCACATGGAGTGGGTGTCTAAGCTGCCATCCAAGGCAGTGTTTGACTGGGGTAGGGAGATTGACTCCAAGACATGCACTTACCAGGCTCCCTCTCAAGTGTTCATGTCCACCGACAAGGACTGACTCTTCTTCTTCCTTCATCTTGCCAAACCCTCAGAAAAAATGCCCACATCAAGTTAGGGGCAATTTTCTCTCTGTGCTAAGGAGACCATTGCAGACCTGTTAACCTAACAATACGCTGCAGGGTGTCCATCCTCCCCACATCTCCTAAGAACCCATTCTTAGCATTGTTTCCTAATTGTGTGCAGATTTCTAACCAATAACTCCCCTCTCTTTCACTCCTCTTCTTCAGCTCATAATTGATCAGACACTGAACAGCTGCTGGCTATTTTCTCTTCCTGAGAAACAGGCAGTAATTGTGTGTATGGGCTCCAAATCCCTAAACATTTGGAGAGGAGAAGGACTTGAACAGGAGCCAGTTCTTTTTACAGCACTGGTACCAGCAGCAGTGGCAGGCATTTAAATCATGTCAGAGGGGGCTGGCAAGGGTGGGGTGAGGGGGTTGTTGTCAAATTTGCTGAGATTCACTTTGAGAGGGGGAATAAAGAGAAGAAAAAATGTTAAAGAGAGAAAAAACCGAAACCAGCAATCAACAAACCAAGGCAGCTCAAACAGTTGGAGTCCATCCCAGCTCTAGAGCAGTCAGATTACCCCCCTAAACTAAAGGGCACTGTTTCTGCCCATGCTCACCCACATTTCCCAAAGTGCAGCTTGCTGCATGGCAAATAGAGCAGCTTCATCCCGCTTTAAAATGAGGGTTATCCATTAGAAGCACTGCCATTTTCATGTCTGGCTCTAATCTCTGAAGAGAAGAGGCCCCTGCAGAGGCAACTCTCCGCTGTGTTGGAGGTGTTTCTCCTGCTTTTTCTGCTATGCAGAAAGTCTAAGCTAACAGCTTCCTCATTAGGACATCACAGCTTTGTGCCAAAAGTTAAATGGGTGAACTCAAGTCATACCCCTGTCACAATATATCCCAAGCAAACACAATAACTCATTTGTCTGAGAACGACAGCTGCTTATCAAAATGTACAATATCATGCACTTGGCTAATTGACCCTGTCTAACATAAAATCTCTTAAAAGTCAATGATTGATTTGTTGGTGAAAATGTAAGAAGCAGAGTAATTAGGCCAAAAGTAAAAACTTCACCTCAGAAATATTCCTGAGGTGTTTCACAAGAGTTTTAATTCCTGTACATCAAGTCACCTCTTCAGTAGGCTGCTTTTCCAGGATTAATATTAAAAACAATGCAAGACAATGGACTACCACTGCAGTGGGATACATCTCAGTCATCTGAAAGTAGGTGTCTACCCTAACCTAAGTCATTCATAATCCCTCTCTGTCAACACATACAAACACTTCTAGAAGGTGATTTATCACATTTGTAATGAGACAGCTTAGTTTAGCTAAAGACTAGGTGTTTAGCTAGTCTAGCTAAGACTTAGTTTAGCTGAGACTCAGTGTTTAACAGCTAATGGCTAAAATTAGGTGAGAGGAGTTTCACTCCATGTCTCAAGCCATCTCAACATTTCAGCTGTACAGTTCATTTGACTTGAAATTCAAGGGTGAGCACATTAAGACAAATACTTCATATTTCATGTTCTTTACAGAGATGGGCAAAGCATTACATTTGTTATTTTATTCACAGTAAAGCAGCACAGAAGAAGCTTGAATGTTTGCTTTTCAGTGGTCATGTAGAAGCACAGAGTTAGATGTGAAATGCCCCACGCTTGATGCATCTCACATGACAAGAAAGGGCTCGCAGCAATGAGGGATGTCTGTTGGGGCTCTGTAGACATGTCCCCTTCCTGAAGTTGCTAGCTGAAGACTAAAAGCTAGTGCACATCTCCTGCTCTGTGCCTCCACTCTCTAGATCATAGATCACAGATCATAGAATGATCATAAAATGGTTAGAATGGTTTGGGTTGGAAAGGACCTTTAAAGATCATCTAGTTGCAACCCCCCTGCCATGGGCAGGGATACTTTCCACTAGATCAGGTTGCTCAAAGCCCCATCCAATCTGGCCGTGAACACAGATATACCTGAACCACAGGTCAGGCCAAAAAGGCGCATTTGGCATATTGGGATCACAGTAAAGAAGAGAGCAGGGGGCTCTACTGCAAGGACAGGAGCTCCAAGCCTGGGTGTGAGGAGATGTGGGGTGGGAGTTAATTGCATCAGTCTCACAAAAGAAGAGTTGAGGTCCTTCTAATATAGTGTGATGTCCCGTTCTCTCCTTCAAGCAGTTGCAAAGAGGCTTGGCTGGTAGAGTCAGCGTGAGCTGGGTCGCCACACACACACTTTGTTAAGGAGGAGAAAAGGGGAAGTTATCAATGGCAACTCCACATCGCTGGGATAGATCTGCTCCAGAGAGCACCACCATGAAACAACTCACAGACACATAGGCACTGCCAACACCTTCAGTCTGTCTTGATCTCTTCCTCCAGCACAGCGTTGTAGGAGATTCTATTTTTTTTCCTAGAGGACCCAAATCATTATTTAGCTTTGAACTTTAAAAGAAAAGTATTCTGCTCCTACCACCAAGAAAATAAAAATGATCCCCCAGTCTCCAAGCCTTTACTTCTAATTTTGGTGTCTTAGTAAAATCTGAACTCCTCATGTAGCCCTAGGGAAAAAACAGACCCTGATATGAAAATTGACACCTGAGCTGCTGTCATTTCAGTTCAAAAAGACAAAACAATATGTAATTCCAGAATAGCTGTTAAAATCTGATAAAATTTTGTGTGGGCCCAGTAACCTTACACTGGACATTTGTGGCTACTTCCTAGAGAAACAAGAGAAAGCAAAGAAAATTCTTCTTCAACAAATAGCACATGTAATGCTACAATTGGCTACATTCCTTATAGACTCTCCATGCCAGGAATACAAAGACCGTAACCTTAGAAGAGAGGTGTGATTGCTGCCTTGGACTGGGCTTGCTCTTTAAGGAGCTTGCAGCACAGTTAGACCTAGCTCAGGTGTAGTTGCCTCCCCAGGTAAAGCAAAGGAGTCCTGGAGTCACACAACTGGAGAAGGTGATTAAGAAATCAGGTCTGCTGGGAATATCATTGATGCCTACACGGCAGCTTAGCTTTCCTCAGCCTCCTGAAGAACCCTAAACCACACAACAGTGACCACACATAAGTGTTGCTCTGTAAACTTGAGTCCAGTGTTTGAGTTTGGGTCCTTGAGGAAGCTTGGGCTGACACTTGAGACCAGTGCCTAGGATTCCCCATCACGCTGCATGGACTGAAAAGCAGCCAAGCCACAAATCCGGAGCAGAAATCTTTCCTTACAATGCTTACTTCATGTGAAATGAAGGCAGACAGATACCCCCTGTCATTTTATTTCATACAGAGTTGCAATACTTGCAAATACCACAATGTGTCCTGGTGTATGAGTAATTGAATAAAATGAGTAAAAATGCTTGCAGAAAGCACAGAGGAACACACACCCCACAACACCATTACAATCTAGTTTCTGTCTGTGTATGTGTGCTTGATTTTGAAAATATTTACCATTTTTAGCACATTTAATCTCTTCATTTTACAGGACCATCCGGAAGGCTCATCAACAGTTCATTAAGGACTTATAAAAGTTAAGGAAAGTTAATCTTAAGGCAACAGGATCACTGCATCTGCACACTCTTGTTCTGCAGGTGGATGGATGGTTTTCCCACGTATGGGTGGTGAGTGATCCCTGCACTTGACATCTGTCATATAAAGGCATGTTTGTAAATTTAGTCCAAATTATTTCTGGGAATTAAGAGACAGAGATTATGGGAAAGGTAGCATGAATTTTGGGCAGTGATAATTCTTGCTAGGACGGTTTGAAAGACCTGCTACCTTGGGCTGTAGCTGTAAACAAGAGGAAGCTCTGATAAAGACTTGGAAAGAGCTTTGAGCCATTATAAACTGAAAGGCCTAAATGCAGCTGGGAAAGGAGGCTGGAAAGTCTTGATTATCCTCTTCTGGGAATAAACCCCACCCAGCGGGAAGCAGGATAGAAAACACCAGCTGCGGCAGATGTGGCTGATGTGAGAGGGAGACAGATTAGGTAAAGCTCTGCTGTGACTGGTGTGGAAGCCTCCTCTGCTACCAAGAATAGGGTTGGGAACAGCAGCTCTTCCCTTTCGTTTTGAAGCTCCATCTACATACAGAAACCACCGGTGGAGGATGTGAAAGATGAAATGGAAGGAGCAACAGGTGTGTTCTTTAGCACAAGAAGGAAAGTATCTCACCTCATCTTAAGAGTTTATCATTTATACCTTTAGCTCCCTCTGCACTCCCTTTGTATCCAACGGAGAGTCACAGTTCTTTTAGAGTGTGATTCCTTGGATATATTGCAGGATTCTGCTAAAAGATGAAATAAATTTTGTGCTAGATGCCTTTGGTGACAGTGACCTTAAAGGGAGCCTGAAGCAATGAGCTCAGATGCAGGAGTCAGATGAATCCCACCCATTTTTTCAGGTGTGCAACACCAGGCTGGTTGATATTGAGTCTAAAACGCTGTTGGCTCTCTCTGGGACTTCAAAGACTTTCTACCTGTCCTTCTGCCACCAGCTCTCTGGTCTGTAAAAAAAGGTTGAATTCAAACTGCAGCCATTGCTTCAGTGGAGATGTTAAGAGGAAACCTCCCTCCTCTGCAGAGCTGACTGATTTCCTCAAGCTTATGGGTACTCAATATTGTTACATTTGTACCCCTCAATTCAACATGTGATTATTGAGCTTTTGATCTAAAAGGAGGGGAAAGAGACAATTGCCGGTTTGCATATCTGGCATCCAGCATACCTATTGAGTTCTTCCAAAAAACAGGCTCTAGATGGATCTGTTTCTCAAGCTCATCAGACTATGTGTATGAACAGAGAGTTCAGAGCTGCAATCAAAAAGTTGGTTTTTGGTTTTTTTTTTTGGCAGAAGCATGGTCTCATTTATTTCCCCAGTACAGGAACTCTCTGATTGTCACAAACAATATGCAATTTTACCATGACCCAACTCATTGTGGTCTGATTTCTCCTACCTTCTTGCTTTCTCTTCATTCCATTTATTTAATGTTTCATTCAACAAAACACATTGGCAAGTTCCCCCATGTTGCACCACAAGCTTCTGTTCCAAGCAAAGTCGAAAGCAAGTTTCACGGCTAAACAAGGTTAAAATTAGGACAGTCCTTAAGGGCATCAGCAAAGCACATGTTTACATGCTCAATGAAACAGGCTACAATGATTTTTATTTCCATCAAAGACACAGTTTCCAGCTATGGGTTGTCATGATTTTCTTTAAAATAATTATCACATCTCCAAAGACACTTGCAGCTGTAGGCACTCTTACCCTCCCTAATTGCACAGCTAATAAGGGAAGCAGAGAGAACGTCAGAGTGAAACGAAGGCCAAGGGCAAATCCAAACACCTTGGATCCACCACTTAATAACTGAGCTGGCCAAAAACCTTCCTGATCTTGCCAGAGAGGGATGAGGCTATGGAATGAGCTTCCCACAGACAGCTAATGTGGGAGTGAAACTGTCTGCTTACGAAAGGACACCGCTTGTACCTTCCTCAAAACACGTAGTAACATCACAGCAGGTTGAGAAGCATTTGGGGAGCACTTGTCCTACAGTAGCCAGGTATTCACTACTGTGGGGGTGCCGAAAGCAATTTTTGGGGACACAAGTCCAAGCTGTGCCAATGAGGGACTTGAAATTCATTCTTCCACAACCCATGGGATTGTCCTCATCCCACTCTCTAAATTGGAGGGGACATGACTCATTCTCTCTCTTTGGTCACTTCATCCTGCACTGCAGAAGAGTTTCCCATTGAAAATTTCATGGAGACTGGAACATTTCCGGGGGGAAAAAATCTTCTGTTTTTTGACATTTAGATGAAATAAAACAAGAAATTTGATCAACAGTTCCTGTCTAGCTGTCCTGTATGAGCACAAAGACAAGGCCAAAATCAGCATTAAATCCCATCATTTTTTGTGAGGATTCAAGTTTGTTCACTATAAATGGGATGGAAAAAAATATTTTGTTCCTAAAAGTTTAAGGGGTTTTGTTTTCTTTTTTTTACTACTTCTGCCTACGGATCCTGAATATTAATAGCTACAGATCTTTAAAAGCATTACTTGATTGCTCAGAACCACTCGCACGGAGTTTGCCTGCAGAGGTCACCTGTGGAGCTCCAAGGGAGAGCAACATCTCAAATATACTAACAAGTGAGGGACAAGGCCTGAGATTACCCTGTCTGGCAAACTGACCTTCACCCTCAGGCGTTCTTTTGAATCATCAGGTGTGAGCCATTTGCAGCTTGGACTCCTGTCCCATAATTTGGTTTCCCCACCCACAGAGTAGTGAGATACTGGCTGCTCTAGTACAGGTGTTGCTCGCCAAGTGCTCCCAATGCTTCTGGAATTATAATGTGTGTTTTGATAAAGGACAAGCACCATGTCCTTTTTGTCTGCTAGCAAAGATGGCCACAGGGAGAGTGACAGGCCTCAACCTTTCCATCAGAAACCACCTCACTCATATCCAAGCCATAAGCTGGAGAGGATGAGACCAAGGCGTTCCTTCTGCCCACTCTATTTGGAGTGTTGATAGTGGAGGAGGCACAGGCTGTCAAGCTGAGAGTGATGCTTGAATTCATAGCATCTAGAATCACCAGCTCTTGCCTGCCAGATAATACCCCATGACAGCTGAAGACTATAAACAAAATGTAATAATAAAGAAACTAGGGTAGAGAGAAGGAAACAAGCCATGTTACGTTATTACTTCGCTGCATGTATCAGTACGCCCCTAAATCTGAGGAAAGGAAGAGAAAAGCCTTTAATTCCCTTCCCTTTAAGCATCATTTCCTACGCAAGCAACATGAACACTACAATTACATAGCCAAGCTAGCTGAAGACAGAACAAGAGAAAAAATAGGAGGAAAGATTTACAGCTCTTCAAAAAGATGGAATTGAAATATGTAAAACAGGGCAGCACCGACTGCCAAAATACTAGAGGTTTTCTGTTCCTTGCACCGTGCTGTATTGTGAGCGGTGTTTGGAAGGGGGGGAGTGGGGAAGCATTGGAATCTCAGGGTTTTTATTTCACCATGAAACTTTAGCACAAGAAATTTTAATTGTGGATCCTTGTGGACAAGACCTTGAAATCCTACCCAGCCAGAGCTTTCTGGTCCCGGAGTGTTCTTGGAACTGGTTGTGGCTCCCAGTCACTTGGTCGCTTTATCCAAGTTTGTTCTTTCAGTCCATCAGTGGGATGCAGAATGGGATAGAGGGTTAACTATTTGTTAGCAGCCCTGGCCACAGGAGTTTGGTCAGCGGCTGTTTCATAGCTAGGCATGCAGGCAGTGTGTTTATATCTATTTTAGAGGATATCGCTGTGGGAGGTTTTTTTTTTTTTTTTTTTCTTGCTTTGGAAAATGATAGGCCTTTAACGCGGTTGGCACCTAATCAAGAAACTCTGGAGAAGGAACACGAGTGCAGCCGCTCTGAGTAATTGATTGTGGCTACCGGTTGACTGCATTAGTGTTTGTGATAGCGTGAAATACTATATGTTGGAGGGCCTCAAAATTATCAGGGTATTTAATCATGGACTGGGCACGTCTCTGATGTATTTATGTGTATTACCATCGGAGGGTCACTTGGGCGACGCACTGAGATAATGGAAAGAAAGAGGACTTGGAACTTAAAGCAATATGTCTTCTTGTTCAACTTTTAAATTTACAGAACTTCTTGGGAAATACCAGTAGCCAACTAATGCGCCTCTAGATGATTAATCTGCATTTTAGAGTGTGAATATTTTGATTCAGGTCCTCAGTGGGTATAAGTTAGAGGTACCCCTGTGACATTGATATAGACCAGATGAGAATTTGGCTTAGTTACACTGAAAGGTGGGTCAGGAATACACATGAGAAACCTGCATGAGCTCAGATTATTTGGAGACTTCTATTTCCCAAGTCCAAATATACTATAAAAACAGCCTCTCCTGCAGAATTGTCCTGTTTCCAGATCCCCCAGAAAAACTCCAATGGTGAAAGTTTTGAGAAGTCTGAAATAAAAATGTGATTTAGTTAAACTTTTAGCAAAATCTTGTTTGTGTTCTAAGGAAGTTTGAAAAACGATTCTTGAAGCAATACCAACGTTTCCCCATTGTTTTCATTTCCCAGGCTTCAATACAGATTATTTTTTCTTCTTTTCTGAATTTTCAGACAATTATCCTCTTCATTTTTTTTAAATAAACGTAGTGATTAATTTCACTTCTTAAAAATATTTTTGTTACAAAATCTCAATAAATCCAGATTTCAGGAAGCTAAACACCTTGATAACTACTTGCAGAACATTTTTAATAATACTGCTGCTAAGGTTATAACATTTTTACTAAAATAAGTTTTTCCTGTGATCCCTCATACGCTTTCCTTCTGCCAATGGCTACACCTACTTGCTGTGAAATCATCCTGAAGACTTGGATAAAAGTCCTCCATTAAAGCTGCCACCAGGGAGGAAGACAAAAAGCAGATGGCACATTTCATTACCTTGCTAATCCCCACGCACATATCAGGCATACAGGCTGGCATTCATCTGCCCTATTTTTATACACCTAAAAGTTAGACATCTGAATCTGAGCTAGTCAATGTCCGTCAATGTAATAGTCAGAACAGAGAAATTGCAGCCTAAAGCAGGTTTCTAAGTTTGTGTGACTCACCCCCCGAGGCTGCACATTTCTCTCCGCTGATTGCACAGGTCTAGGGTGAATAGATCAGACTTGGACATGAAAAAGAGGCGTAAACCCAAACACAGGTTGTTTTACCATCATCTGTTCCTCCATCCCCAACAACCCGGAGAACACCAAAAAAAATTCAGCTTTACCTCTTCCCTGGTAGCTGAGAGCATAACAAAATTTAATTACACCCCATATACAGGACCAGTACCTGACCATGCATGATAACTAAATGATCATCCCTCCAAGGAAGAATTTTCCCTTGAGTGGGTCAAACCTTTCAGATACCCACTTGAAAAATTATAGAACTAACATTTATTTCTCAGTGCTTCCTACTTCCACAAGCATCTTCCCTGATGACCCAGAAGTCACATCTTGGCCCACCTGATGTCTGGGGGACAGATGTTCCTCTGAACAAATCCTTTGGAGGACTTGGTCCCAGGCACGTACTCATACCTTGCTGGATACACCTGTGAAATTTAGTGGCAGGGACTACTACATTCAAGAGACTGACCAGAGGAGGTGATCCTGATATGCCAAAATGTAGTCTTTGAATCTGTCACAGAAAAAAAGCAGGAGAGCTGGTTTCAATTCCCACACCAGTCCCAAGGATTCAGAACTGCAGTCCTAGCTCCAGGCTTGGACAATAGAAGATGAACAAACTATTTGTCTGTCCCTTCTGCTGGGCAGGGAAAAGAAGGAAAGGTTACCTCAGGCAGGAAAAAGGACGCTGAATCTGTAGCGTAATACTTAGAGGATTCACCTGAAAATCTAGAGCAAGGGAAGAGCTGGAGTCTTCTTGGCTTCTACAATAAACAGCTCATCAGTGTCAGCTCATTGTGTTTGTGTCATACTGACCAAAAAATGACTGATTTAAGACAGGGAAATGTTCAAATATATGTCAGCCGAAGCTGACATTCTTTCTTTCAACCATATTATCTGTTTTTCTACCTGTTTCTCTGCCTCTAATATGCTGAATCTTTGGGTTTTCATGGAAAGTAGCATTTTCTTTTTCAAACTTGCACTCTGCATTAAAAAATAAAAAAAAAAAAAAAATCATGGAAAATGTAGCTGTAGTACTAGGTACTGCTGTGCCAGATTCTCACTTGGCCTGGATCAGTATACCTCTGCTGACCTCAATAATAATTTAACTTGAGGGCAAGCGAAGAACTTGGTGTTCAGTCATAAAGTGACTGTGGCTAATCTGCTGAATAAATCAGATGAGACCAATCAGTTGCTCCATAAATTCACAGTAGCCGATGGCATTACTCTCAATCAGTGGTACAGCAATTTAATTGGAATCGTGCATTATTATTGTTGTTGTTGTTATTTTTGAAGTCTTTGGCTTTTTTCCATGAGTCTTTGCCAACTTGCTCAGTACTGTCACTGGCATCAAACTGAAGCTATAAAGTTTTTCCCGATGTGAGCATAAGCTAGAAATCTGGCTCATTTCAGAAAAAAATGCAAGCCCACTCTTTTAAAGGCACCTGGTTTTCGGCAGGGACAGCTTAGCATTTATCCTATCAATGAGAAGTGCACGTCTTTCAAATAACCCACATTTATGTCCCCAGACATACGTCCTTGACTGTGAGCACACTGCTACTGCACAACACGAATGAAGTTAGCGCAGTTTTGCCCTCTCTCAGTCTTCAGTGGCTGTATGTGAAGGTACCCATGAACCCTCCAGATCTTCATTAACTGAAGCGAGCAGAAAGCTTGTCCATATTTTCAATAGCCAGATGCAATTTCCAACAGAGAGGGGAAATGGTAGCCATACCTACATAGCAAAGCACCTTCAAAGCAATTCTGCCTTGAAGGCACAGGAAAAAAAGTAGCATCAGTCCTTAACCCTGCCCAGCCTTGCCATGGTTTCTGTGCCTCCCATGGAGGAACGTTGGCTCTGTAGGATGGTGGTGTGGTACAGACTGCACTTGAAAGTACTAGTAAGCATTACACTTCAAACCTGCAATTTTCTGCTCTTTGCTGCATAATGAAATATTTCATCTTCAGCTGTTTGGCAGGTGTGGATCTGGGGGCAGGGAGGGAGGCAGGGGGGCAGTGGAACTGTATTGCTTCCCCTAGTCTGGCTTGGTTTTTTGTTTTGCTTTGTTTTGCTTTTGTTATGCGCCTCTGAAAGACAGAGGAAGGAGAGATGAGGAGTGGGGCAAAATGAAGAAAGGGAAAGAAGAGAAATATTTCTGTACCGATGCTGATTAACTGATATGCAGAGGAAAGAGAGAGAAAGAGAGGAACATGTTAACAAATCGCTATTTAAATCCTAACTTACAAGTGAAAATGTGTTGGCTCCTTCTAAATCCCTACAGAGATTTTGAGACATTGAAGCCAGCAGACACCCTATGATCATCTAACCTGACCTTTCTTAACTCAGTCTAGAAACTTTACCCAGTGATTCCTGGAATGGAAGGAATTATCCCCACTATGTGAGTACATTTCTAAGATGCAGCTTAATAAACTGATTATGGGTATCACATTGCCTGTGATAGCAGAGCACTGGATGTCATGGACTGGTTCCTGTGTTCCTCTGGAGGAATGTTACCAATGACTTGTGGTTGAGCTAAAGCACATTTATCCCTTCTTCCTGCAACTGCTACTAATTCTGACATTGCTGACAGAGCTGCCTCATCCTAGAATGCATAGGGAGATTCATAGCCATATGAATCATAGCACGGAGTGAGACCTATACTGCAAAGATTTCCCATTTCTCTCCTGAACTGACCAGATCAAGGTAGACCGATTTTTTCTGCTGTTGAAGTTAAAACTGCAGCCACAGGAATTTAGCGCTATGTGATGTAGACCCCTTCAGCCACCCATGCTGCCATACCTTTGCTAGATGAGGATTTGCATTGCTGGCCATTCTGGTGCATTTTAAAGGAGGTAATCTTATTCTCTCATGATCCAAAGACATGGGTAGTCAGACACATATCCTGAAAAGAAACTAACTTGTAGGCCACCAGGGATGAAGGTGTATCAGAAGCCATAATCTTCATCCCACATAGTAGTTTTACAGTTGGGGAAGATGTACCTTTCTATCTCATCTATTCCACTCCATGCCTTCTGACAAATAAGCCAATTTTGTAAGGCTATGACAGCTCCACTCTCCATGAAGATGTCTTTTTCTGCTGCCCCAAAATTTCATCCAGAGGGGAAAAGAAAAATTTGGCCATTTAGCCAGGACTTGCTACCAGAGCAGCAGTTGCAGAATGTCCAGTTCTGGGACAAACAAACCCCAGCCCTGCTGCACTGGAAAAGGAAGGTTAACACAGCCTGGACATTGTGGTTCCACAGCACATATCTTGTACTGATGACTCGTATATGCCCAGAATCTGACACATCATGAAAGGGTTGAACTTACTGTGCAGGTAAAAGCTCTTACCATAATGGTAGTGTATCCTGGGGTCACTGCATATGTACAGCCTGGCAGGCTTGCTCATATCCCTGTCTGGGATTTTCCAGATGAAATATAGGATCATTCCACTTTTGTCTCTCCTTATCTCAGTATGTTAAGTTGTGGAACATGGGATTTGGCTCTCCTGAATATGTGAAACAATAAAACTGGTATTAAAAGGACAGGTTGTGGTTCTTTTACCTTTTCCACCTCTTGGATTCCTCATGGTATTTATATTCTCTTGTTGAAAGCTGAAAGATATTACAAAGTTAGACGACCCTACAGACACAAAAAAATGTATCTGGTCGTACCTGGGTAAGGAAAGTAAGGGACAACTTTAGCTTGGGACTGCCTGAAATAGCTACTCCAGCTGTTGGAATTAGGACACTTCCAGGTCAGGAAATGTCACAAGACTCATACCGTTAGCAACAATGGGCCACCATGGGAAAGCCAGAACTTTTATTCATGTTTCAGGCTCTGGAGAGTTCAGAGGTCCAAACAAAATTCAGAGCTGCAAAAGCTTGGAATATGGTGAAAATACACTCATCTGGAAATGGTCTAAGAATCTTCCATGGTGGTTACTGACAACAACTGAAGAACCTAGGTAGGCAGAATGCAGAAAACTTTGTCAGGATGGCCTTTCCCAAGGTATGTTGCTTCTGTGTTTCCCCTCACAGTCAGTAACAAAGCCACATCCTGCAAACAATGGTCGTGGTGCAGAAGACTGTAATCTGACACTGGAACATCTGAACACTTGGCACTAAAAATGTTAGCATCCCACCCCTGTGCTAAAAGAAACTCATCGCAAGTGCTACCAGTGAGAGGACTCAGACATTTGAGAAGAATAGGAAAAGCTTGGAGGTTGGGTCTGCCTAGGAGTAAGGAACCTGTAATCAAGTCCTCCACTGAGGGTACAGACACTCAGCAGGACAACACCAGTCTCAACATGGTATAAAGTTTGACATTGAATAGGGTATTGAGCTCTGCAAAACATGGTGTCTGTCCTTGAAGGCGGGAGAAATGGGCTTTGGTGGATTCAGTGGTGTTCCACTGGATTTCAGGGCTGAGGACTTGGGCTCAGTGTTTCTGAACATCTATCAACATGAAAAAACAGCTCTTAGCAGCTTTACGGGAGGAAGACGACACACCTGTGGCCTAAAGAAAGTTCCCTGACAGCAGAAAAAGGTGTGTCCTGGGTTGGTTGCCATATACAAGTCTTACCTTGGCAATGCAGTGGACATGTCTGGAGAGCTTGTAATTACATTTGGTTCTTAAGGGTGCACTGTAAGTACTCTCTGAGAGCTCACTTTAATCCTTGCAACACGGGACTGTCGCAATTGGGTGGTCTCTGACCACAGGTGTACTTCTAATTAAAATGCAATATGAAAAATCAGGGGAAAGACCTGTAACAGGGAGCAAGGGGCTTTCTAAAGAGTCATTTTTATGGCAGCCTTACAGAATTAAGGCAGGTAAGAGTTTGGAGCAGGTGGTGTTCACAGCAAGGGAGTAATTTTGGATCCTTGCCGAAGCAGAAGATGCTCATTCATAAAAGACTCCCCTCCCTTTTGTTGTTTTGATGATTACTCCTCACCCTGCCTTACTGCTTCATTTTGTCCTATTTGAAAGCAAACATGAGACAAGAAAACTGATAGTAGAAGAGGTGGTCCCCCTAATATATGACTTTGTCAGGGACCTCATTTTTAATTCAACAGCTTAATTAAACGTTTTTCCTGTCTCCTTTGATTGGTATGCTCAAGTAGCTTCTCCAGTGTGAGGTCTTTCCATATCTCGTGACATGACACAGGATGTCCCTGGCAACATGACAAAAAAAAAGGGCTGGGAATATCCATGCCTTGTTGTGCCTTGCACATCTCACTGCAGGGATAGGATTCAGTTACCAGCATGCAGCCATTTAACATTGGTTTGGATGTGGCACATTATCCAAACCGACCTCTAATTGTCACTCCAGAATCATAGAATCATAGAATCGTTTAGGTTGGAAAAGACCTTTAAGATCATCCAGTCCAACCATTCCCATGAATCCTGTGTCTAAGACACTTCAGGGCATCTTAACTGACATGAAGTACCTATGTGTGAGCAGCTGAACTGATACACGTCTATACACATATTCTTTTGCTACCTCAGCTAAGAAGTAACACTTATTAACATAAATCACCAATTCTTCTTCATCAGCAGGGCCTAGAAACCTGAATACTGTTGATACAAAAAATAACTTGCTTTGCTACAATATCTTCATTCCTTTTAATTGCATGCCAGACCCTGTCTTTTCTACTCACCTGTTTCTCTCCAATTGTTGCATAAAGAAAGACTATTGCCCTGCCATTTCCAGTGAAAGTCACTTTGGATATTAACCATGTGATCTAGATGGGACATTTAAGTTTCAGCTAGTCACTTTTGGCTTTCTTCTTAATCTGTGGAAAGAAACAGGCACCTCCAGAAAGGAGGAAACACCCTTTAGAGATTCATCTCCCACCCCATAGACTATCAAATGAACCCTGGTTGACTAGCTAAGATGAATAAAGTCAGATGAGATGAATCCCACATTTAGGATCCAACTCCCAACAGAAGTTGAGGATGTGTTTAATTTTAAACGTCATCCACATATTGAGATGAACATTTGCAGAAATACTGGCTTTTGAGCATTTTCTAGATTAAGCAAAAATGGTTTTTATCATTCTACAATAACTTCTCAACTGTCCCAAAATAGGAAAGTTTTTAGACTCGTATTTCTGCTCAAGTTGCCAGTTTTAACTGGCTAGTGAAGAATAATTGTTTCTCATTCATTGATTTGCTTTCTTATCACTTACCAGTTTCTTGTTAGGACTGGCAGTGGCCAGTCTCACTTTTATTTAATGCCTTCTATGAAAGCCTCCTCTCTCTAATTCTGGTTAGAGATGTATAGAGAGTGAGAATATTTATCTGTGAGAATTGCTGATGAGCACATTACTCAGAGAACCATTAAACTGAGAATCGCATTGCTGCTTTGAGTGTTCTTCTTATGCCATGGTTACAGGAAAGTTTTCTAGAAGAAAGATTTAATTCATAATTCAGGATTTTTTTGTTTTGTTTTGTTTTGGTATTGCTATTATCCCACTGGAAAAATAAAGTCCCTCTAATCTGGGATTCTAGCTTTGCAATTCTCAAGAAGGAATTAGGGGCAAGGGGAACATGTAGAAATTAAAATAATATTTTTAGAGTAAGAAGAAAAAAAATATCTCCAACACAGATCAAAGCTAGTGTCAATTTTGTGTTGTTTTTGTGAAATGCTGGTATGTGTGTCCAAATGGACTGCAGTATGATGCCATTTAGTATTTGGAGGTGTTCTAGGTCCATCAAGGAGTATATATGAGGACTCACAGTGGTATCCATAGGGACTGGGCTCTTCTGAGGTAGATTCCTTCACAGTTAGTTCAGTAGAAACTTCCAGGGATCAGATCCTCAGCTGATGGGAACCAGAAATTCTGCCACCTGTCCAAAACCCATTTTCCATTGTCTGGTCCTACCAGAGGACCAAATATTGGCAGTTGAATTTATTACTACTTTAGAAGAGGAGATAGCATTTGGTCAAGGAATTGCAATATTTATCTTCCCCTCAAAGGTGACTTTAATTTAAACGATTTAATCGTGAGCACTATGTATTCCTTAAAACAAAAGTAATCCTGCTTAGTGCTACCTCTGTGATGCAGCTATTACTCACCTATGGATATCATTTGTGCAAAGACCGTGGATCCCATCCTGAGCTTCAGGTCACTCTGGGAAGGAAAAGATGGAGAGGGCTTGATCTGGGAAAGCTGAGAGGAAAGAGTAGTAACTTAAATACTTCCCCAGCCAATGTGCTGCTCAAAGGCTGAGGTGTAAGAGGGCTTGTCAGTCTAGAGAAGACGGATTAGTGAGCTCATGTAAGTTGCATAATAAATGCAGTTTATCCCTGGATCCACAATCTGCATGGGGCTGCCTGGCTCTTTGCACGGTGCATCAATGCACACACATCCCACTGTAGAGAATGCATTTAGGTGTCAAAGGGTTGCGGTCAATCAATCACCCCTTTGGCCACCACCTCTCTTCCCCTCCCCTCAGGGGGGGTAACATTCGGTGTTTTATTCTTTCCAGTCATCATTTATTTCTTTTGAAAGAACAAGCCTTCTTTGTTTGGGGCTTCTACAAGTTGCACTAGATAGGAGGGGTGGGGGGATCCTCTCACAGGGTCTCTGAGGCAAACCCCACAGCTGATTTCTGAGTACACCACGTACCATGGTGTCACAAAGATACCACAAACAGAGAGAAGTCATGCAGCCATGTGTTATGGGAGCTGGCCCCATATTCATGCCAAGATTCTGGATTTCCTGGCGCTCTAAAGCTCCTTGGACCATAGGGATTATACATTGCACAAGGTATCAGATGCCAAACACTGACTTTCAAAAAAACACATGGGAAACAAATCGAAATGACCTCTTAAAAAAAGGATCTTATAGATATCTTTTTAACAATAGCACAGCAGGAAACTTTGCCTTATTAGACTTTTACCCATCTTATCTGCCTGCTTGCATTTCTCAAGTGCACTTGAACACATGCTGGACTACCTAGGTCTGGGATCCACTCCGATTTCACAAACCAAGCAAGGTCAGCTGAGGGCAGAGGTTGGATAAGATTCCTCTTAGTGAAACCCCACTATCCATCAAAAAAGGTGTTATTCCATCAACTGGCAATGAACTTCTTTTTCAAAGATTATTCCAGAGCGGGGAACAGCTGGAGTTGTTCTTCTGAAAAATGGGTCAAAGCCACGTCCTTCAGACTGCCTGTCTGCTGAAGAGTTGGTACACTTTGCACGATACTAAGAATTTTCACCCCAAATGGCCTTGTGAAAGTTATTTTTAACTTTCTTTCCACCACTCAGCAATGTCTTTGATTAATAAAATTCTTCACACAGTATCCATCTTACTGACTTCACTTTGCCAGGAGGAGATACAACATCCAGCAGGTTCCCTGGCCAGCAAAATCCTTGCACACTTGCTCTGCTTTCAGCATGTGAGTAATGCTATCAAACTCGATTGTTGAATTCAAACCACGCATTTGTTGCAACATCCACTCAGGTATTTCAGGACTTGAACTGTATTCAATGGGGTTCAAGTCACATAAATACAGATGTCTACAGTGTAGAAAGCTGCCTGAGCTTGTAACCCTCAGCTCTTCTTAGATTCAACAGGAAAAAAGGCCTTCATAGGACATAGATCCATATTGGTTTAATGGTGGACTTAGTAATGTTAGGTTAATGGTTGGACTGGATGATCTTAAAGGTCTTTTCCAACCTAAATGATTCTATGATTCTATAATACATCCACTTTAAGATGAATAGAATGTGGAAAAGTATTTGAATGAATTCAGTAAGTTTATTTCTGGGAGTCAGTGAGCTGCAGTATTTTTTGTTCAATGCTAGGAGCCCTGAAGTCAGTTTTAGCATATTCTCGAGCAGTGGCATCAGGCTGTGGGTTGATTAATGCTTTAAACCTTCATTGTCCATAAAGGATTCAGTCCCATTCACCCCTGTCCTGTGCTATCCATTCTCTCCAAAGTCACCAAAAGGACATTCCATCCCAATAGCTCAGAACATGAAAAAGAATTAACTACTCATTTTGGGTTTAAGCAGGGAAAACTCTGACTGGGTGAGATTAGAAACAAAAAGGGTTATAAACAAGTCTCTCCACCTGCCCTTTCTTGTCCCACTTGCCTGATGAATTCCTATGCACAGGCTTGCTTTCAGTCCAGCAACTGTCAGCAGCATTCTGGATTGCAAACCAGTCCATACACTCCCCTTTGGCACCCTAGGGAATTTGTCTTTGTCACACTGGAAACCTGCAACCTTGCGCTCACCAGCCTTCTCAGCCAGGCCTTTGCTCTTTCTGTGGGCTCTACTCTGTCCATGTCTGTATCTCACCCTCTCCCTGCCCTCCATAAATGTCTTTTTCCTAGGGAGACCTTGCTGCTGTCAGAAAGGTTATAATTTCCGTTTCCTCTATTTGGCCCAAAGGGTAGCATCCGATACAAGACAAACAAGCAGTCTTGTCTCCTGCTGCTCAGCTTCAGTTTTTATAAAGGACTGTCAGTTATAGCACATTTATAGTTCAATTTTCACCCTTTTTCAAAATTGTTAATTTTTCAGCTGGCCTGTTTCTTTGAATGGATTTATCCTTAGGCTGCTGCCTGACATTACCAGTGCAAGAAAGAGAAGGGAAACTATAGTCCATAAAAGACATGATTACACTCACCTTGACTTGGGTCAGCCCATGCTGTTGTTGATCTGCATTCCAGGTTACAGATCTGTGATTTTTGTTCAAGCTCACACTCTACACAAATTTCAATCAGAACCCTACCGGATGAAAAATGTTTACAAAAAAGATCCAGCATCCTATTGGAAGAGCGTGATTTATTTTGCTAGGCACTCTTTAACATCTCTTGCCTGAGATCTTATTTTAATGCCTTCCTTGGAGGAATACAGACTGTGAAGTTCAAGGTTTTACTGGAGCATCACCACCAGGAACAGTCAAGATTATGAAGACAGCTCAAGCCATCTCAGTACGAGGACCACTTGTACTTAACTACTCCATAGTGCTGTAGACCAAACAAACATAAAATCTAGATCCAGATTCTCCTTCACCCTTGGACACAACCAGGAACCCCACAGAAGAATGAAGCTCATGGAGGCAGACTACAAATGGCAACTTTGGTTGCAATTGGATTAAAGAGAGTGAAATGATTATGATATCTGCAAATACCTGAATACTTGCAGCAGCAGCAAGTGAGATGAAGGTTGCTACAGCAGTGATGTGTGTTATGCAAGACCCTGTATCCTTGATAGAGAGTGCAGGGAAGGGCAGGGATCTGGGAAAGGGAGGGGATGTGGGAAACCAGATGAAAAGTTTTATTAGGTGATTATTAAACTATTCTGCAGTGCCAAGCACAGCGCAAGGCTGCCAGCTTGTCTCGCTGCAAAACCAAAATTAAAATAATGAGAGGGGCCCTAATCACAGGGTGTCTAATGGCTGATTTTCTATCTGTGCTGGCTGACAAGCTTCACCACCCTCATCAGCCTGAGAAAGAAACTCAGAGGGGGCAGAGAGCCTTCCCCCAAGGGCAATACTCTTTCAGCTTGCTGTGGTGCCCTTCATAGATACAGGCTTCTAATCTGGTAATGAAAAGTGTGATGAGAACCCAAACTACCCAGCAGCCAGGGCTACCAAAGGCTGGCGCCTTTCCCAGTGAATGGAGAGAAGATGGGACTGTCTTTCGACCACCTACTCATGGAGCCTAATTCTTTTGTCATGACTGCTTCGTTCCATAGACCCAGGGGCAGCATCTAGGAGCCTTGAGAGTGGGTGGTCTGAATTATTCATCACTGCCACGTAATGAAATACCATCTGGGGCATCTTCATCCATTTAGGCACCTTAATAGGTGGTCTGAATATAATCCATTCTTCACGTATGGGATACAGACATCTACTGTGGAAGGAAAACTTTCTCCTGAGGGGTGGAAGTGGACACCTTTTCCATTGTCCCCTGGCTTCAGTCCTCAGGGGAGGTAGTCAGGGTGATATCAAAAGCATCAGAGTCATAAACATGGGTTCACAATGTCTGCATCTAGACCTAATGGCAACTGCAAAGCATGTGGGTGTTGAGTGAAAAAGGTCCGTGTCTTGATTCAGCAAAACATTTTATCACACATTTTGAATCTGACTGTTTGCTGGGTCACAAGCCTGCGCTTGGCAAGGGTTTGTCAAAGACAAGTCTGAGACAGAAAAATATGCTGTGACTCAGCAGCAATGTAGCCCAGGAGACTGATCCTGAGACATGCATGGGCTGGATGGGCCCACACCATCCACCTGGGAACATCGTACAGATCAGGGTAAGGCCTTCTTCAATATGAATGGATCTCATCTCTCCAAAGGGCTCGTGCAAGGTTCTCTTTCTCTGACACCATCAACCTTATGATTCTGCATGCTGTGGGCAGTCTGTTTTTAAATAATGCAGGCAATACAACCCTGCCTACATCACACCTCTGGGGACATTTTTGCCATTTCAGTTGAACTTCTCTCTTGCAAGAAACTTTCTCCACACCCACCTTTCATTTTTCTCGACCTCCTTTTCGTCTCATTACTGTGGTGGTGGTGACCTTCTCAGGTCCCTGGACCTAATCGCCATGCCAGGTTGGCGCAGAGGAGGCAATACAAGACAGACTTTCTTGACCTATGATGTTGTCCACCCATCTGAACACAAGTGTTCTGTGGGATGTGTTAGCTGGCTTTAGGAACTGGCGGCAGATTTCCATGCCTAGAACTAGCGGTTCTGGTAATTCTCCAAGAGACGAAAAGAAGGAATATATAGTGCTGAGCGGAAAGGCAGTGCTGTTCTTAAAGAACAGTGTGGGGCTGATGTAATGTTCTGTGCTATGATATTCCCAGTAGGAACATATGACTTTGGGTCACAGGTTTGCGGATAGCCATCTTGTTAACGTAATGGCAGCTCAGAGCAATCCAGCCTCCGTTTTTCCACTGCGTGTGCATATGCGCATCCATGTGGTTTCGCCTGCAAGCACGGAATCAATATGACTGGTGTTGCCTTTTATAAAATCCATGCTTTGTCTTGGTCCCTTCCCAGTAAACTATTGGCTCACCATTAGTGGATCTGGTAAGCTTCTCCTGTACAATTAATAGCTGGACGAATTTGTGGGGTGGATGGAGAAAGAGACCTCAGGGCTTCAGCACTTGCAAATCCCACAGCAAGTTCCTATCTACTCCCACTCCTGCAGGAACACCATGGCAACGAGCTCAAACTGTGCAAATTGGCTGCAAAGTGCTTTTCTTCAGTCAGTAACACAATACTTTTTCTTTCTCCAGACATCCAATATATACTTGCACCCCCCAAACACCCCTTAGCAGCTCCCAATGTGATAAGCAATTAATTTGGCTAAGACTTCCTTTTTGAGGAGCTAAAGCTGTTAGAGTTGCTGGTCTTGGAGGACGTGTTAAATCTGCTCTCTCCCCTACCAGACCATTCATGCACAACACCACCACCTCGCCTCTTGGACCCTAAGATCCAAGTGATGTGAGAGCAGCTGTTGAGCTTGCAAAGCCTATTGAACCTGCCCACCATGCCTGAGAAGCCTTTTCTGCATCAAAGGTATTTCTTCTACTGTTCTTTAGAGCAAGAAAAGATTTGGGTAGGCAGGTGATTTGGACCCTACCCTACAACGCCCTTTTCTGAGGAGCCATAACACTGCAGATCCATTTCCACGGTGATTCAAATGCTTTTTCTCACCACAGCTTAAAAAGAAAATGTCAAAATGTGCCTCATCTTAGCAAAACACAGCAAGGGTTGCTAATTTCCTGCCTGGTGCTCCTATTCCACATTCTCAGGGCAAATTCAGGGCTCCTCTTTAATTCAGTCTAAGGTGTTTGGTCTCAAAATTATATTCGAACTCCACTGTAGATTCAGGTCATACTAATGCTGAGCCTGTCTGATTTCTCTACCAGAAAGCCATCGTGGCCTTGGTAGCTGGCGTGCTGTTGTTCAGACATACTTTTCCTATCTTTTGCAATCCCTCAGGTATATTGCAATTTGTATTGCAGAAGTGTTGAGAGGTCCTGTGTAAAATGAGGCCCAATTTGGGAGAAAAAAAACAAAAAAACAAAAAAACAAACAAAAAAAAGAAACGCAAACCAACCCAAAAAACAAATTCTCCAAGATGAGGAGCTTCCAAAGACAAAACAAGCAGATAAACAAAGTCAAAGGGAGGTGAATGAAATGAGACATGGTGGGGTGAAGCAATTTGTTTAAGGACACATAGTCTCTGTTACATCTTCTTGCTCAGATCTTCATGGTGGCTGAGATGATTCGATACTCCCAGTGCTTTTGGGTTTTTTTTAATAAAAAGGAAAAAAGGCCAACAACACAGCAAATACCAAGGGCATGATGCACAGAGGTTCAGGGTTTGTATTGGGGAAGAAAGATTATGATAAACACATGATGCTGAAAGGCTTTGATTTAGGGTGATGAGAAGGGAGGAGAGAGGGACAATTCCAGTTATGGCACAGAGTAAGGTATAAAGCCAAATGGAACAGAAAAAGAAAGGGACAAACAGAAGTAGTAGGCCACATCAGCAACATTGATGGAGATGTTATTGTCTTTGAACAACAACAGGGTGCCTCTAGACAGAAAAAAAAAAAAAATCATAAATGATGTGTCAGCAGCAAAAAGTTGGCAGGAGCCAGTGCCTGCACTGAGTGGTGCTGGGCTGCACTAGAAAAGCTGATTATCATGCAGAATCACTTACTTGGCCCTCAAATTTGACTACAGCAGCAGCCTTTCTCTCAGCTGAAAGGATGACATTCCCATGATGTATTTAAGGTTTTTTTTTTTCCTCCAGGCTCAATGATTCTCCATTTTAAATGCAGAACTGGTGCACCTAATACAAATCAGGAAGGTCCTGTCATCAGTAGGCTCACTTCATTGGTGAAGTCCAAAAAGCATCAAAGTAAATGGCACAAAGAAAACCAAGTGGTTTGGGGGTAAAGTCCCTGAACTAGGGCTTCTTGTACAATATCAGGCAGGTCTTTAACACGTGTAATGAGTTGCGCTAACTGTGCCTTGCTCCTTGACTTAGAAATAAGAGATAAAAGCATTTCTACTTGTTTGGATAGCAAGCTTTGATTGCAGCTGAGTTCCTAGATGCTCTCTTGGACATAACATTTACCTTCCCAGCAGGCAGTGTTTGCTTGGCTCTGCTCAGAGAGCACATCCATTTTCTTCCTGGGACCATTCTTCACCCTGGAGAGGAGTCTCACACATTGCTCTCCTGCTCCTTGTGCTTGTGCTCATTCTTGTTCATTCCTCTCAGATAAAGTAACGTTTACTTAAGACTGGAAAATCTTACTTTATGAACCTTTTACTTCATGGCTTGGGCTCAGCTCAGCTGAAAAATTAGAGGCCACATCCTCACGTAGTATAAAATGGGAATCGGGCCAGTTTCCACCAGGGGAGAATCCAGCCTTCCCTGGCAAGAACAACACTGCTCAGCTCGACCAGCGAGGGTTAACGGGCCGTCACGCTTCACTTTTAACATCATCTCTAACAAAAGGAGAACACAGGAGACATAGAAAGGGAGCGAGAGATTTTCTGAGGGAGCATAAATATAATTGCAGTCAGAGGCCGATATTTTCCATGGTTTGCAGCAGAGTCATTCACAAGCCTCAGACATCAATAAATGAACCTTTAACTTGCCTCCTAGCTCTGTTATCCATTCCATACAGTGCTTTAATTACTTGGTGCCTAAGAAGCATTTTGGACATTGAAGTCTGTCACCCCTTAAGCTGTCTGCCTGACTCTTCATTTCACGAACAAGATACACACAACCTTGTTTAGCCAATGGCAGGCTGGTCCCACAAGTATTATGTTTTTCCTCTTGCTGTCTACTGTTTCACCACTGTAGGAATTACACAGCCAAGAGCACAGTAGGAATAATGGCTCTATTCATTTCCCCCTGGGACTAATTCTTACAGATGGCAAGCCCTGCGATGGGGCAAATTAGCTTCTTATTTCATTTGGAGGCTTAAAGTTATAAGCTCATTTTGTTGTTGTTTACAGGATAGCTCACCGCAGGACGGTGCAACCCTGTACATTGCTGTTAGAAGGAAAGGAGGCAAATCCTCTACCGCCGGTACTCAGGGGGTGGTCAGGGGGTGGGAAAGGGGATGCTAGGAGGACCCTGTCACTGCCGAGCCTGTACCCGTTGTGCACTCAGATCTGCAGCCAGAGGAAAGCTTTCTGGCTGCCTGGGCTCCCAGTCAGGTGCTGATACGAATGGGAGGCTTAGTAATGCTGCAATCCAGGATCACGGCCGCGGCAGTTTGGGAAATCAGGATTTGTGAGTGCTTCTGGGGAGAAGGAGGAGAAAAACAAGCACAGCTTCCACAAACAGGCTTGGTTGCTGTTAAATTACTTGGAAATGTGCTACAGATGAAAAACCGGGAGATCCTTGTTCACCTGAAAAGACTGGACTGACAAACAGACGTACACATGAATGTTTTCTTTCACAGTCATTTTCCTCCCGAGACACACGAGAGAGCAGCAGTTTCAAAACTCAACAGAAGATCCTTGCAAAGGGAAGGCCATCTTTTTCCCTTCAAGTAATCACTGTGTGGTTTGTGATTACCCACTGAACTATGGCCATGTGCACCACCGTACCTTTACCAGATGGCATTTCCAGACAGGGCTGGGCCTTCACGTACATCGTCGTTTGCCTAATTTTCCAAGCAGAAAATAGAAGGATATATCCTTCTATTAGTTTTGAGGATAGTTTTGAGTGAGTCGTCATCTCTCTGGAGATTTCAATTTATACTAGTCACTAATCTGGCCCATAATGTCACTTTTTATGGAAGCTTTCATGGTCAAAGTCTCTTCTCATGAGTAGTAATGTACCATGAGTAGTAATAGAAGATGCTGGATGGGATTTTATTTGCTTGCAAAAACACTGTATCTGTGTCTCAGACAGAAATTATCAGTGAAACGAGTAACTATCGTTCATCAGAGAAGTTATTAAGAGCTCTTTTCCTGCAACTGCTGGCCAAGGAGTTTATTTTCTGCAGTGTCTCAGAAGATCATAAGGGATGCCTAACATCTCCTCAAAGAACCTTAAGGAGGGTGAGTTCAGCCTCACATCAGAGAGGTTACAGGTACTGACTTGAATCATACCAGTAAGATGGTTTCAAATGCATGACAGACTCAAGCCTCAGATTCCCTGTCCTCTTTAGTCATTATCAGCACTGTAAAGAGCTCTGTGTCTTTTCAGTATTTCAGCTAAAATTGCATTTTGGCTAAAATTACATTTCAGCAAATGCTGAAGCTGGAATACACATGATTATTTCAATTCTGTTCCATCTAGAGGTCTGTCAACATCACGGTTCATGTGTCCCGATTTCTTATCTCCCTCACCTTTCCATCTCTCCCAAAAGTCACCTCTGCTCTGGCTTATTCCACATTACTTATTCCTGTGTCTATCTGCTACTTAATTATCTTCCTGGTTTATCCAGAAGACATATGAGAATAAAAGCCTGCATCCCTTCACTTTCAGTGTTTACATCTCCATCTGAATTGGTCTCCCTCAATTATTTTTATAGGCTTGGAGAGAAAAAGGTACTTTCAGAGCTTGACTCATCTGATCTATTTTTAGGGATGAATTGCAGTCTAGATGCTACCTAGTTCTCTGTTCATTATAAAAGACCTTGGTGTGTCTTGCTCAGACATGCACATCTACATTATAGGTGATCTTCACAACCCTTCAAACATCCTCGTGCACTGTGAAGTCCTTTGTTCCCTTCCCACCATACTCCTTATGCCCTTTCTACCATTTAGCTGTGTCCCCCAGACGTCTCCTATTGCAGTGCCACCCTCCTGACATCCATGGTAACTTCTCTTCCTTAAGGTACACAATACAGCATTCCAGAGCCATCAGACACTGAGCCTTTTTTCCACAGTATGGCATGACCCAGAAGGCACAAAACAGTATTCAGACATGATCAAGTGAAATTTAGTTTTTCAGGTTCTTCACTCTCACAGTCCTTCATTGACCCTGAGTCCTCATTCTGCTGTTCTTCGGGATGGAAACCGGGAGATGTCTTCATGACACAATGCAGAAGAAATCCACTATGGCAGAAAGCCACATTTAGATAATCATCCTGCTTCTGGTCCCTTAACTAGACCAGGATTTCCATATGCTACAACCTTGTGTGACTCTGCTCCTTCTCCATACCCTGTGACCTTACTCTGTAGATCCTACAGCCCTGGTAATGTTCTACCATTAAGTAAAAGCTTACTTCTTACTGAGTATTTTTTCTGTAGAATGGAGCAATTGCTGGCCATTGACTCTACTTCGTGCTGCTGAGAGAAAGACCTCATAGCTCATAGGTTTGATATCAGCAGTATTCACATAAGGCTTTTATTATGCACACGTGGCAAAAGTGCACAGTCTTAGATCGCGTGGAGTAATTTCCACCCAAATGTTAATGAAATTTTGATGGTCACCATAAACAGAAAAATGGCATATATTTTGTCTGCATCTGAGACATTTCTAGGTCTGCATAAAAATACAAACTTTTCTTTTCTGAAATAGTTCAAAATATTCAAAAAGAAAATCACCGTCAACAATATCAAAATAATCTGAAAATGAGTTTTTGAGGGAAGAGGGCACAACAATTTGGATTAAAATCAAAAACTTTCACATGTATGAAATAGATATAACCTATTATAATAATTTAAGAAATTATAATGCCTATTGCAGCATATAAAACAATTTCAAAATGAAAAGTCACGACTACATGAAAACTGGTAACTCTCTTTTCTGACAAGATTAAGACAGAATGTTTCCATCCTACAAAATGCTACATTTGCATATGCACAGACACACACATATGTTTGCAAAATGCAGCCTGCTAACAGACACTTTTTTTTTCTGAAAGTTTTATTTGTGAAAAAGATATTTAAAATTAAAAATCCTATTTTCAAGAGAAACAATCTCTTCAGAAAGCTTCCAGACACAAGTGAATACACTTCTAGAAAAGTAAACCTCATTGTTCTGTAAAGCCACAATACCATGAGGTAATGTTCTAGACGGTGTAAGCCACCCCAAAACTTTATGTAGTCTGGATTAAGTATGGATAATTAAAGTAACTTGTGAGGCTACAGATTCTCCATAGTTTTTCTATATGCATCTACCACCAGCACCTTGACTTTGGAGAAAAGGGAGTCTGCTTGTTCCTTAAGCCCATGGTTTTGTTGGCTCTACTGTACAAGTTTTTTGAGCAATCCTGAGCTTGGCTGCAGTCATACTGTAAGTCTCTGATCTGCTGCTTTTCCTGCTGCGCCAGGTTGGAGCTTCATTGCAGTTTGCCCTTGGCTCTGCAGAGCAATCTCACTTTCTGTTGTAGGGTGACCGCCTCCATTTTCTTCCAAGACAGAAAAAAAGAAGAAAGAAAAAAAAACATGTTGACTGTATTGAATCACAAAGCCAACATCATGCTGTGGCAGAAATTCCTTCCTCACTCTGATGCCTCCCCCGCTGGCTTTCTGTCTTCGCTTGGAGCCAGTGGTTACTGGAACCACCAAGTCCTACATTTCATCAGGCCAAGTCCTTGCCTGTGTCCACCACCACTCAGTCCCAAGCCCTTGAGGAGAAAGCCCATGCTAGCAAAGCCATGCAAACCCACTGACGAAAGCCCATGTCGGCAGCATATGCACACAGACCCCCCTACCTCGCTGGATTAATGATTTCTGCGGTAGACTCATTGCCGGTTTTACAAGTATAGACTCAAGGCAGAAAAGGGGAGGAGGGGAGGGCCAAGAGAGAAGGCATCGAAGTTTAATGACAAAATCATGGCTAGCTTTGCCAGGGCATTTCATTATATAAGTTGAGCGGTAAGATCATTTCCTACGCCCCTGTGACCAAAGGAATGCAGGGAGCACACGGCTTGAACCAGCCGGTGAAATGGATAGCTTACTGAGTCCAGGAACACGTGTAGGCTGTCCCAGCCACCGCAGTGCAGAAGTGCAGCCTCACCAGTGAATGAACGAGCTGCTCCAGAGTTTCTCTAACTCCGGTCCAGGGGATTAAATGATTCACTCCAGAGTTTGCAAGGGAAAGCCTGGGTAAGCCAGCCAAAGGCAGAGTGCAGTAAGCATGCAAGGAGTTCAACTCAGGATTCCTTATTAAAGTAATAGAAATGAACAACGATAAAGTAAAATTCCAGCAGCTAAAAAGCAAAACCTCCATGTTTCTGGAGACTCCAGGCTGAAGGACTTGTAATGCAATGCTGCTGCTTTCTGTGTTGTTTTATTTTTCCAAATCCACCCCCCCCCACCACACATACACTCTTTCTTCTCCTAACCTTGCACATTGAGGTCGCTGAAGCTAAATTGGCATTATTACCTACACATATACTGCCCAGTGCCCTTAGTTCACTGAATTATAAATTGCAAGTGATAACAGCAAATATTAACAGACTGATCAGCACCTATTTTCCTCCTTAAGGCAAGAAAAGAGACATATCAACACTTGTCTCCCCAGAGGTACCTCCCCAAGTAGGGGCCAACTTACTTGGGTCAAGTTGTTTTCAAAGACCGCTGCAGTGGTTAACAAGCTTCCATGACTAAAGTCATGCTTGTGGACTAACATCTGCACAAGCTAGAAAAGCACCCTAAAAGTTAAGCTGTAATCTGGAAGTGAACACATATCTTCCCTCCCACTAACGTTGCATCAAGCTTGCAAGATTCATGGGGCTTGAAGAACAGGCAGCAAAGGGGAGTCTGGCTGTATAATCTAGTGGTTAGCGGTCTCTGGTCAAGGCTTCTGGTGTCTAAAATAAAATATAAATAGCCTTTGCAGAAATCTCCCAGAAAGCTACTCAGAGCAGGAAAATGTTTTATGACCTGTCTTTTTCACTAGTTATAGCCCTAAAACAGCACCGGTGACCTCCCACCTTCCCTGCTTTTATTGTTTCCATCTGATAAGGATAGATATCTCATCACCTGCAATTCTGGCTTTGGGCAGTTCATTCTAGCTTAATTCTCCTCACCACCCATTAGAGAGGGAAGCAAGGTGTTGAAATCAGCCATGTGCATCTCGCTTACAACGGTTGCTGACCAACTTCCAGATGTTTCATCACACTTTTGTGGAAAGACAATCTTGCTGCAACAGTGCAATCAGCAAACATTGCAGGGAGAGGCAGTGGGTTTTATTAGATTGGACTTGCAGAGCTGAGGAAAAACTAAAACTAGAAAGGGAAATAACAGACCAGTTCCTTGGTAGGCAAGCCTTTCCTTGAGGGTTAAACAGGACCAGCAAGTTTGTGCTTGGGTTCTAAAGTATACTTCACTTGAGCAGTTGGTTTGCATCCAAACTGCTGAAAAAAGTGTTTGGCATCGTATCGTGAACCATTAGCTGTTCACGGGTGATGGGGCAGGAGCAAGAAAACACTGCTCCTGCTCTTGACATAAAGTTAGGAGCAACTAAACAGAGAGGTCTTGTTTTAGCTAATCATACATCTACTGTCAGTCCCTTTTATTTGTATATGCACCATTTAAAAAAAGGATTTAACTTAATTATCAATGGTGGTATACATTATACAAAGCCATTTCAGAACTTCAGAGAAGCTTAGATCTCAACACAAATTCTACCCACACCTCCCACATCTTGAGTCACAACAGTCCCCACAGTCTTTAAGTCAAGTCTGGATGTGCTAACTGAATAGATTGTAACCCAGTGTCATTTCCTAGAGAACTCCAAAAATGCTTAAAATAAGCAAAGGCTATATAATTTTTTTTTTCCTAGATATTCTTTTTATCCAGAGAGTTGCCTGCCTCTGTTGGGTTATTAGGGTTTCTCATTGCTTTTGCTGCCTTGTTTGTAAATGCTCCTGAGGATTTTCATCCAGAATATGCCTGCCACAGTGAACAGAGAAAGCCATGCAGAAAATTTATCAGCTGAAACCTGTTGGATATTCACCTTGTTTAGGCATAAAGGATGGAATCTGGTTTAGACTCTACAGTCTCAGCCATTTGAACCTGCCTTTTCTGTGTGAGGAATTATTGACCATGACATGTAATTGATGAGCTGTTCTTTCAAATGTGCTCTGAGTTTTACTTTCTTCCTAAGTTGACCCCAGAAATGGGAGATCCTGACAGAATCACCCCTCTGAGGTCAAGCAGCATTCAAGATATCATAAACTTACTTTGCCCTGCTGAACCCTAATTTGCATCCTTCCTCAGCCCAACAATTATTGTTATGACTATTAATTCATAATGAAACCATTACCGTCATTCATACTGGTCTTATGACTACTAGTTTGCAGAATTTCCTTTAATCTCAGAATACTTTGAGTTCAAGAAGATTGCTGTGTTAAGAAAGATGTCTCTCTCAAAGGTTTTGGGGACCCCAAGAAGGAATGGAAATGCCCAAATCATGGAAGTAAATCTTCATGGCTGGTGCAGACTCCCCAGAAACCCAGTGACTAAAAATTTTCTGTTACTCCATTCTCTGTCTTACTAAGAGAAGCTTCCTTATGCAACATCAGCTATGAAGGGCTATGTATGAAAAAATATAAAGACAGTTTTGGTCAACTTCTTCCATCCCAATATGGATAATCTTTCTATGTGAGCTTCTATTCTAAAAACTGCATCTAGTCCCAGCATATTGCATCCCTCCTAGGAAAGCAAGCTCAGCCCAGAGTACTTCAGAAGCCTTTATTTTATATTACTGCTACAATTTCATGGAAAGACCCAGTCAATATTGAAGTTTTGCCATGCCAGCTGGTAAATAAATGTTAGAGGTAAGTGAACTGCAGGATTTCTGCAATATTGCATTTCAGTTTATCAAACCTGGCTGCAATGGCTATTTTCAGATCAAATGAAAATCAAACTGCTCCTTTGTTGGTGTTCTATTCTGAAAATCCTAGTCCCTCTTTTTCTTCTGTGAGCCAAGTTCATGTCCCAGTGATTCACCCACTCACCTATTTTACCTGGTTTTCAGATAGAGAAAAACATGTTTCTTTCTAGAGAAAAGGAATGGCCTAACAGGCAGGCCAATTTCAAGCTGAGATAGAAATGTGGTTTAATATGCTGTCAAAAATGATTTGAAACAGACCTCTTTGTGCCAGCTGATACAACTGAAATGTTCTGCTTTGGGCTGAGCCACCCCAGGTTGGAAGCTGACATTTTAACCTTTTCCCATGAAAAAAAAACCCACCACAATTTTTGGGGGCAAAGTGAAAAATAAAGTCAATATTCAAGTCCTGCCTTGAAGCATTTATAAAACTACTGATATGACACAAAGCAGTGTAGCATGTAATGCCCGTGTCAGAACCGAGAGGACAAGGCAGGGCTCCTGGGCGTGACTCTGCCGATGCCCGGTGCCTTGGTTTCGATGCCGCAGCTACTGCAGCAGGCTGCCAGGCATCGCAGTCATGGTTTGCAGGAATTCTTCCAACCGCAGCCTGACATGCACAAGTATGTAAGAGCAACCTACGGCCACAAAAATGTAGCTGTGCGTTCAGCTTCTCGATCTGCCCTTTGTGCTGACTGACAAAAAGGATGAGCTGCGCGGTAAGCAGATATCCTCATTTGATTTATCTTAAGCCGATAACTTATTCCACTTATGCTACAGCATCAAGGTTTAAAAAGAGATGACCCAGCTGACCTCCAGCAACATCCACCCAGCCCCTCTCCCTGTTGGCTCTTGTCAAAGTCCTGTCTGTCAAGCACTTGCAGACTTTCAGCCTCTTCAATCTCGGTATCGCGGGCAGCAAGAGTTTGTATACAAAGCTGTCACCACTCTCATGAGTGGGTGGATTTTCCAGCTCATCTGTAACCTGAGTGGCACTTCAGCCCTGGGATCTTTCTTCCTAGTGTCAACAGCATGCAGCGCTGCGCTATCCCGTTACACATTATCTTCGATCAAGTTGATGGGCAGGAGGGAACAGAGCCAGAAGTAATTGTGACAGGCTGGGTGTTTTTACAGGCACAATAGTTAATGGGCTGGTTAATGTAAAGGATTAGCCCCTGCATCCCCGGGACATACGAGAGGGGAGGAAGGGGGTGGCACTACTCAGTAAGCCCCAGTAGGAAACGCCACGATCAGCTTGTAATCAGATAGAAGCAAATCAGAAAAATCCTTTATAATACCTTGTTGTTGGCACAAGGGCTGGCATTTCAGGGCCCTGATGCTCAGGGAGTACACACCACATCCAACACAAAACCCAGGTCTTTAATATAAGTCATGCTTCAGTGGAGTGGAGAAGGAACGAGAAGGCTCAACAGCTGCTCTCCATCCTCAGCCAGGGGATAAGAGGAGGAGGAGGCAAGGGGGAAGCTCTCAACTGTGCTGCGAGGACATCAGGCCACCTCTCCCAGAAACTCCTCCTGGCAGACGATGCAGAGCGTTATGTCTCTGTGTCGGGGGGGTCAATAAGCAGTTGCCCAGAGGTATTGCTGCATGCTGGAGCTGTCTGTGTGTACGGTGGACATTTGCCACATTGCCTAAGACGGCAAAGCCCGTAGATCCGACCCTGAGGCTCCAGTCTCTCCCTGCTGCATCCACCTTACATTACAGCAGCATTATCCAGAGGAGTCAATCAAGTGCTATTGTATCACCAGTAAGTGCCCAAGCTTATAGGATTTATGGCCATATGCTCGCATGGCTTATGCATCAAGAAGTTTAGAAACCCTTCCTCCAAATTCTTCAGGCAGGCGAAAACCTCCCGCCTGATGGCTGGATCAGCTTACAGCACAGACACAGTCCTATTGAGACACTCCTCAGAAAAGCTGCTAAGCACCAGGAGAAAAGGCACCGCTGTCAGTAGAAATCTGGGAGGAATTAGAGCTGCCTTGATAACATCTCTGTGAGGAAGGTAAATCACAAGGAGGTAGAAATCCGGGGCAGTAGACAAGACTTTTCCCTTGTGTCACTAAGCCGTGGAGATATGAATTTGTCTGTGGTCAAGTAATTTTCAGGTATGGTTGTTCAGGTTTTGCATTAGGCTACTGGGATTTAACCACGTCCACAGGCCGAATCTCTGTCTTCTGCCTAGCAAAGTGATGGTCAACATCTTCATCAACACAGCAACTTTCAGTTGTGTCATGGTCCCAACTACTTCAAAAAACTTTAAGTTGGTGAAAACTCAGAAAAAAAATATCTCCTTCCTTCCCCTCTCTCCCCAAATGGCATCCTCATTTCAGCAGCAAGAGATACAGGAAACAAAAAAATAATTTCTACTTAGCTGCTTTCCTTTCCCTTGTTTTTATATAATTTAATTATTATTTCATATTCTGATATTTGGCAGGGTGATTAGATGGAGGGGAAAAACTACAGGAAAAGATTCAAAAATAAGCTAGTGATTTTTCCATCTTTGGCTGATTCACATTCACTTCAGCAGCATCATGTTACTGTCATTATCACCCTTAGCACCGAGCTAATTCCAAGGATCCAGTCACTGTGCTACATTCTCTACAATCGCTATCTTCCCTTGTATCTGTAATTAGGATTAGGGTATACCCTAAGATTAGGTTATGTCATTATATTATGTCTGCACAGATCTTCAGAGCCCCATGCCACAGAGGAGGACTGCGAGATGGCTGGTGGACCAACCCCTCACACATTTCTCAGTTCAATGGGGACTGGGTCAAGAGGAGGTGGAATAACAGCAAGTTCACATGACACCAGTTCAAGTAACCTGGTTTAGAAACCGTCTGAGGTCCTTTGGGGCTGATAGTCTCAAACCACTCTGAGGAAGGCAGGTTCTTGTTCACTACAAAAAAAAAAAAAAAAAAAAAAAAAAAAGCATCTCAGGAACTGTACATCAGAGCAGAAATTAATTCACCAAATTCTGTGAGTGTCCAAAATTCATGTGGAGGGGCTGTTACCAACTGCTCCATCATTGCACCAAGTCATTCCCATCAGTCTCACTGGACATGGAAGGCACCAAGAACCTCACAAGTAATCAGGTCCTCTCTGAGCTACCCACCCACTTCATTGCTGCCTTCAAAAAGCAATCAGCACTGTCATATTGTTGAACGGATCTGGCCACCCTTGGGTCAGATATTCGCTCTCCATCATATCTCCTCCTCCAATGACAATTCTCTTATACTTCAGCAGGCTTTTTCCAGCAGCCTGGCTCCTGTGGGAATTGCTTATGAAGTCTCACAGCATGCTCTGGTAAGTGAAAGAAAGATGGACTTGCACCAGAGCACTTCATCTGGATACCCTCGGGATTTGATGGTGACAGAGATTTGAGTGCAGGCAGGGGAGGTGTTGAAGCCTGGAGCATGATTTTGGAGCTGAGAGGGATTGGCTCAACTGAAGCAGTCTACTCTACAGATATATAAAGTGAGAAGAGATTAATCCAACCCTGTTAGTCTAATTTACAAGACAGATGAGCGCAGAATTTGTATTATTATATTTTTACTATTATTTTGTAATGATGGTTTGTAGTGACACCTGTTAAGGACCAGCCCTTCGTTTCTCCATCGGGGACCATTCTTCCTCTTTCCCAAACATGCGTGTAAATTCTGTAGCTGGTCAAATGTGGTTTCTCCTTCTGGTTCACGTGCACAAAAAAGATCCAAGTTTACAGAGCTAAATTTTCTGCTCAGGGCATGATCCAGCTTTGGAAATTTTCCATATGTCCACATATGCAAAAAGGTTGAAAGCAACCGCATTGCTGCCGTGAAATATGAGTGTCACAGAGAAGTCAAAAAGGAAAGTAATTGTTCAGTTCTCAGATCAGGGCTTGAGCAGCTTTCAGAAAATTAGCCGGGGGCAAAACCTCAAACTGTGTCAATAATATATAACATTGAATAGACACTTTCTAAGAGGGACCCATTCATTTTTGGACACTGAATGGTCCAGGAGTTGTTCTAGCCCTACCTTACAGGCAAGTAGCTGGTTTCACAATACCAGGCAGAGTTTAGACATATGCTGTGTTTTAGGAAATAGTGAATGGTGTAGTAGGTCCGACAAAGAACAAGGTCCTCACTCAGCAAGGGACTCCAAAAAGCAATGGAGCTGGAAACCACCCTGCATCAAAGAGCTTAGAAACAAAGTAAGTATTATCATGGTCATTACAGATCAAGACATCAAGAGATTAAAGGCTTGATTCTTTTATATATATACATATATATATAAATGTGTACACTATTCTGGCATTGTAAAGGGACCCTTAGGTGACACTCAACTACAGATAGCTATTATAAAGTATGTACTAAATCTGCTATGCAGAATGGCCAGTGTTGAGAGATAAGACAAGGGGACCATTTTTCATATTTTCCACCAATTCATAAATAAGGTAAAGAGGTAACATAACATGCCCAAGTTACAGAGGAAATTTGTGGCAAAGCTGTTGATGAAACCTAAACAACCAAGTTCTGATCAAGGACTTGTACTTTTCAGGGGTTATTTTTGTTATTTTTTTCTGTAGAGGTAATTTAAACAAATATATATTTTAGAAAAGACTAGAGCTGTTTCAGCTGGAAGTGGACTTTTTAAATGGCTTTTCTATAGAAAAATAATGTCCCAACTCTCAGCATAAGTGGGGAAAAGAAAACAAATATCTTCAGGAAATAGTTACAGCAAAGTTGTCACCGATAAAGTAGTCAGTAGTATAAATTAGACACACCTCATTTATAGATCTATGTTGATTTCACCTGCGAGGGCAAGAAACAAAAGAGAAGAAAAAAGCACGCAGAGATCACACACTGTTTTCAGCAACCTTTGGAATACCTTGCTTTGCCAAGAAAAACCCACTTCAGTTCTGTGTCAGACCAAAAGCAAATCTATACTGCATGAATCAAGATAATGTTTTCATTTAACAAAGGAGCAGGGGGTGGGGGGACAAAAAAAGAAGGAGAACAGTTAAGAAGTACAGTTAATTAATGTAAGAATTTGACCGGATCAAACCACATGTTCCTTTCAAGCCACTAAGCTTCGGGCTTCTGCACCTGGACCATTCAGGTTGCCTTCCACGCTAACAAAACAGCAAACCTGATTCAACATAAACAGTGTTCCATACCACAGACAAATGACGTCAATTTAGTATTTATTTATACAAGAAAAGCTTAGATTAGAAGCAGCAGATGAGAAAAGGGATGAGAAAGGATGAGGGGGAAGCAAAAAACTAATTGAGATCAAAGCCTTCGTTCAGCAAAGAATCTAAGAATGTGCTGCAAGTTAAGCATATGCTTAAGTCCTTCTGGAAGAAAAAAATGTGCGCAAGTGTGATCCTTAATTACAGAAAAAAATTCACATTTATTCCAACAGAACTGAAATAAATGGTATTCTTGATTAAGAAAACTTTTTTTTTTTTTTTTTAGCAGCTTCCATGTGGTTGAGAGGTGTCTAAACATGCAGGGAAAATGATATACACTTACCTGGTGTCAACATATGGTGTAGTAGAAAAAAGAAATAGGAAAATGACTGATGCAGCCGTACCTGCCCAGCTCAGATATCTGTCTTCCCCAGCATCATGTCTTCTACAGACGCCATAGTTATAGAGTTACTTCACGGAGTCATGTAGCTCAAAGATGCTCTCCCACTTTGAGGTACAGAGATTTGTACCTCAAAGGTTTCAAGAGCTCCAAGGCTGTCTGCTAATGACCATTTCCACTGAGAAAGCTCCTGAGTTAGAAGCTCAACCCATTCCAAGGACACCCCAAGTTGGTCCTAGTAAAGAATCACAGGATATTGGTGCTCTCTCCTCCTCTCACAACCACATTATTATTACAGCTTTCGGTCTTTGCTAATAGGCCTTATGTGTATTGTTGTACACTGGGAAGTGTCTTCTGCTGAGGCAGCCTGCTGTGATCAGGCTAGACTGAGACATCTGCCTTTCAAACATCTAAGATTAGAAGACACAAATCCAAAATGGGGTCATTAAACAGTCAGTTTCAGACTCAGCCAGTGCTTCCCAAACAAGGTGTAAATTTGATTTCTGCCCAGACAGGATATTAACCCCTTACAAATTCAACAGTGAGTGTCAAATGGATTTTCTGGTGCCTTCTATCACACACATCCAATGAGCTCAGATTCATGACAACAAGACAACAATCTTTTGCTGGCTGAGCAGGACAAACTTCATGGTCTGAATTTCCCCCTTCCTCCATGTATGGAAAGGGATGATACCACTTGATGGGATGGGACCTCTGCATAAGTCAAGACAACAGAAAGCCAGAATCAAGTACTGTACTTATAAACCACCTGTCACGCCGAAGGATTTGTATGTCCCTTATGAAGCCAGTTAAGGAGGGTATGGAGACAGCATGCAAATACTACTAAGGGGACATTGAATTTAAAATGAGATTAATCCAGAGCCGTATCATTAATGTAGCCTACTGGAAAACACATCTTACAGATTCCAAACAAATTTGCCTTTAAGTACCATGTGAGCAAACAGATTCAACAAAGTAAAATGCAGGAACATAGAAATTAGCATTTAAAGGCCAAAACAGCCGGCAAAGTAGTCTCCCCCTCTCAAATAGTAACTAGCTTAGAATAATACAGGTCAAAATATGGGTACACATATACATACGTGCATGCACCTATCCAGATATAACCATACTTTCACAAAGTACTTCACGTACGCAAAGACACACATCACAGCGGAGAAGGTGTGAGGACTTACAGGGTGCTACAGCTCCAAGAGGAGGAAGATTTAGCAGGTAGAGGAACAATATCCAAGCAGCATGGGATTAGGTGATGCTCATCTCTTAACCGCCTGTGGCTGTTAAGGATATTTTCGTGCACCTCTGCGTGGGAAATTAAGCGAGGGTTCACTGGCTTCATTCTAAACCCATCGATGCCAGCTGTTTCCTTCCCAGAAAAACTCATAACTAGGCAGGCAAGATCAGTCTGAGAAGTAATGTTTCTGTTTGAAAGCTCCAACGGAGTGAAATCCTACCAGATACAGGTCTGTTCCGCATTTTATGATGGAGAATCAGGGTGGATCCTGAAGATAATGCTCTGGATTTATAAAATTATTCATTGACTCACTGGGAAAAAAAGTGGTATTCCATGGTTAAACATTGTAAATTCAACCAAAATAAAATGAAGATCATTAAAAGGTTAATTCCCAAACTTTTGCCAATAATCACCTGAAAAATCACTTTTTTCTGGCTAGCCCACATAGTTGTCTAGACAACCAACACCTGCTCTTAATTAATGACTAATATCCCAAACCGGAAACACTGCTCCCTTGTAACACAGACATGACCTCTGATCATCTCCTTCTACCAGCAAATGTTCAAAACAGCTGAAGACGGCCAAACCCAGTTAACATTGCCCACCTGCTGCTGCAGCTACTGAAGCCTCGACTGCTCCACTGTGCTGAGTTCCTTGGGGTTTTTGTTTTGTTTTTTCTGCTGTGCTGTGTGCAGTGACCTGAATTGGCACAAATCCGGCACTCACGCACTCACAAAATTGGAAAGAAAGAGAAAAAAAATATCCAGGCTGTTTGCTGTATGTTTTCCTTCCAGAGAAAGGCATGCCTCCTGCATTCCACTACTGCAGCTGACAGTAGCTTGTCTCCCAAGACCCTCAGATGGGTGGGAGCCCTTGATTTGTAGTGGTCTTGTTGTAACAAGAGATAATCAGGGTCTCCCTCCAGGGACCCTCTCCAGAGAGCCAGTGCAATATTTATATTAAAGTTGACCAGATTCCACCACCAGCCCAACAACCCAGGAGAATCCAGGAGAACAGCCAAGGTCTGGGTGAATCTGGCTCTCAGACTGGGAGGCAAAGCTCCTCCAGCAGGAAAAGTGAGCAACAAGTCTGGTCACCTCTAGTGAAACTTGTCTTTTTCGCTCTAATCACAGGGATATGTCAAAAAAAGTCCATCTTTGCCTGGCCATTTTACAGAGGAGCACAGACCATTGAGGTCCTGCCTCCAATGATGCCGATGCTGACATTGAAGTTGATGACTGAGTGGTGTTGCTTTCCTAAAGAAAAAACCAAAATCTTATTTCCTGGAGGTCAAATGCACAGAGGGTAGCTAATGGTGACCTTGCTTCCTGAAAAAAATGGGACAAATGTCAGACCACAATGTGAGAAAGCCCCAGGTGACATTTTTTTTATCTAATAAACTGTCCATTTATTTTCAGTCTAAACCCTGTATCTCCAAGTCTGTTTAATTAGCGCTGACTATTAAGAAGTCACAACTTTAACTGAGGGAGCTATGATTTACACAAAGCTTTACCTTTGCTTACTAGTATCTCAGACTTCCACTAGCAGCAAAATAAAGAGTTAAAGGACAGTTTCTGAAGGCTGGGAGTTCATTGTCCATGCAACTCACTTGTTAACACTGATCACGGGACAATATTAGCCCAATTTTGCAAGTAACTCTTGGGTGCTGTTTGGGAGTTAGCATGGAAAGGACACATTTCCAGGAGGTAGTTTCCATGAAGCCAAGCAGTTCTGAAGGGTAAGAGTGTTTGCCAACACACACAGAATTTATTCCATCACAACTTGTCCCTATGCTAGAGTATAAGCATAAATGTAACCTGAGGGTCATAACAAAAAATCCACTGGATCCATCTGAGACAGACTTTGCTGCTTACTGTGATATCTGAGTTCAAGAAAGCTTTGACTCAGACATTTTATCCAGCACTGCTGGACGCTGGCTTCCCACACTGTCCCCACACTGCTGTCGTAAGCCCTCCATAGGCAAGTAGCATGTGACAACTATGATCCCAACTTCTCTCCTCCAAATTTTTCATCCATTTTTTGACATCAGTCACCTAGGTCTATTCAAACTGCACCGTGTTAGGCATCCCCCAGTAATAAGAGAAGGGAATGGACATATAATTACCCAAACAAGTGAAAGTTAGCTTGTTAGCTCATATGGACCCATGTAACTGTTGATTTCACACCAAGCAGAGATGTGACCTGTAATTCAATCTAGTGCCTGTGAGCAGCAGAACTCTGCTCCCTAAGGGGAAAAATACATAACTGAATGCAGAGAGCTGGGGTGGAGACTGAAATAAAAAATTAAATGAAGGGAAAACTTACAGTTCGTTCCCATTCCCAAATGGATTTGCTCCCAAGATCTCCACCCCTTCTGCAACAAGATGCAAACCTTGACGGGAAAGCAGTGTTTTCACACACATGCACATGCACTTGCACGTGCGTGTGCGCACATATACTTTCCTCATTTCTAGTTGCATGCTGTGAACCAGGCTTAAGCTTACATGACCAGTTAAAAGCCTGGGGAAAGGATGTTGGGTTTACTCTTGCTTTTTGATTTGGGCTGGGAACAGGAGAAGAGGGTGGGTTGGGAGGTGAACCGTGTAGAGCAACAGGCGAGAGACAAGATGGGAAGACAAAAAGAGGAAAGCAGAGGAATTTGCGGGACTTGTTCAAGTTCATCCACCTATTAATAAAGGGCAAATGAGGTGTGACAGGGAGATAACACTGAGCAGGCCTCCACCATTTCACAAACCATCGCCTATAATTTCAGGGAGTAGGAACTCCAGCTGACATTTTTTGAGCCGGCCGCGGTGCTATCATGGGGCTGGGGAGATGAAGACAAAGGGGGTCACTGGGAGGGGGCAGAGTTTGCGGAGAGGGGAGAGAGGCAAGCAATGCTGAGGTCAATGGCGAGGTGTTGGTGGTAGCTCATGTTCTGCTGTCTCCAGTCGCAGGCACAGCAAAAGCCTCAGCTCACTTTGGATGCACTCGGAGAAGGAGCACTTCATAAACTCTGCGCTCAACCACAGCAGAGGTGGGAAAAGGCGACCAGCTCGTCTCCTCCGGGGTGGCTGCTTACACTGCATTACCTGACATTTTCCCTGACCCAGCTTTACATGACTCAAGTGCCGGGGGTTGCATTAAGGAGGTGTGAACATCATGAGCCTGGATACCAGCCAAAGCTTATGAAGGTCAAGAGAGGATTATTTCCACCAACTTCAACTGGACTTTCAATCAGTTCCAGGTTCAGCCTGAGACTTTCCCTGCATGCACCCAAGAAAATGAAGTGACGTGCCATGTAACAAGTGGGACCACACAGGGGTGACTCACTTGGGGTTCCCCTCTCATGGCAAGTTTGCTGAGGACATCTGGGAACGTTCCTGTTTGGGGTGCATGGAAAACGGGTGTCCTAGCAGGTTTTTTGCTATTGCCTCAAAAGAAGAAGTGGCCAAGACAACCTTACTGGCAGGAAGATGTTCAAAATGTGGAGAAAACAGGCAAAATTAGGGCTGGAAAGGTAATAAGGTGATTAGCAAATCCTGGGATGAGTTCCTTCCTTTGAGGACATTTTCAGCCATGAAAGACAGACTGCTGAGCCAGGAAGCCAAACCTCAGCTGCTGCTCCTTTGCTTACAAATACAGGACCAGAGCAAGTTTCTAACCGAACAAGGGGTGCAGAGAGAGTAAAGGCAGTGAAGTCAGTGAGGCAATTCAATGTTGTGATTGAGAAGGAGTTGCTCCATTAGCTTGGTAGGTCCTGCCTTTGCAGATCTCGCCCAGTGTGCTGAAACGCATCTTCAGCTTTGCCATCAGCCCTCAAATAAATTACTACGGAGAGGTGTTTAGAGACCCCATAGTTAGCAATGTGTTTTGAGAAAAGCACTGAAGAATGATGAAGAGTTGGTGAAATTTTATGTTACAAATATTTTTACAGCTTTAGCCCTATTTTTAGTTAACAAATCATCTATGGACCAATTATAATTTCCTTCACACATATTAAGTACACACAAGAATTTGCCAAACACACTGGTGCTAACCCCAAACATTCAAAAAACATGAGTCAGCCCCCTCTCTGCCCTCCCGCCACCCATCCCAGGCATATTATCGACTTAAACTTCATCAGACTTTTACAAAAATAAATGTAGGCTCTTTTTATTTGCCTTCTCGTACTGGATTTTTTTTGTATTTTGACTTTTTAAAGTTTCTTCAGAACTTCTGAGGATTATTACTTTATTTTCTTTTTAAAACAAGCCTGAGATTTCCCCATAATTAATTGTCTTTCTGAGTGAGGGATGCATTAAAAACTCTGCAGGTAAAGAGTGGGACAAAAGCACGTACAATCTTGGGATTTCCCCATTCCAGTTGTACCAGTGTGGTCTTAGCTGGTTTTCCTTCATTATGCGGAATATGCAAGTAAGCAAATACTGTGATTACTGCTTTGTCTTCCCAGCTGGGACGGCAGTCAGATTGAGGGCATGGAAAGACCCTCAAAAGTGTATGTTGGAGCAATTTGAAAGCTTTCAGCCTTTTTAATTGGACTCATTCCCCCTTCCTCCAACCTGGCCATGGTGATTAAGAGCCATTACTAATTTGCCTAGACATAAACTTCCAATGCCATCTGAGACACTCTAGGATATTCCAGCTGGTCTCTGGCATGTGGAGGACCATGAGTCTTCTGCAAGACCTGTCTGGTATCCACCAGCCCCACCTGGATGTCTTAGACTCCCAAGAGCCTTGAATGGCACTAGACGTGTATTTTTAGGGAACTGTGTGCCCTTTCTCCAGTGTAGTGGGATACATGTAAATGGGCTCTGAAGATGGCTTAAGCAAATTTGTACTTTGCATTATAGTGGAGTTGTGGCCAAGTTACCACAGTTCATCCAACAGCATGACAACTTACTAAATTGTTCACAATCCTCTGCCCCCAGTCCCAAGGAAAATGTGGTTGCTGGAGTGGTGTTTTAGCCAAATAATCAGCTCTATTTCAATCTGTGAAACTTCTGTGACACAGTTGTCTCCCCCTCTCCCATGTGTCAAACGAAGGAGATATCTCTCTTATTTGTGGAAACCCTGCAAAGCCCCTTTGGGCAGATTTGGGAGCTTTCCTCTGCTGTTGCCAGTGTAGCAGCGTGTGTTAGTTGAGTACTTTAACCATTTCTCAGCAGAGGGACTACAGCTGTGTACAGTCATGTTCTCTTGGTTGCAGAACTCAAGATGTGCTGATTTTCTTCTTCCCCAGACCCTGCCCAATACAGCCACCTTTTTTTTTTTTTCACGTAGGTTAGAGCATCTCCTGGACTGTTTAGACTGATGGCTGCTAGGAGCTACAGTTTGCCACGGATTTCCCATCCATTAACGATTTTGAAAACAAGACCCATCAGAGGGCTCATTCACACGGTGAGGTGGATCATCCTTTTTGAATGACAAGAGCATATCCTGAATTTTGTTCTTAGAGGCCTTTGGAGTAGATTATACATTTAGCTCGCTGCCAAACTTGTCTGAAAAGACTGCAGAGGTGTCAGTTAACTAATTTAGTAGGCTTTTGTGTATTGAATAGTGTAAAATATTGAAAATAATGCAAGAAAGGAATCAGAACATGGATAAAAATAATAGATGTGCATGCTTAGATTTTCTTTAGATATGGTAGTAGGAAATGTTAGATGAAACTGTTAAATAAAATAAAAGATAAAATTTAAAATATATTAGATAAATAGGTGCCAGCAAATACATCTTTAAGGAAAATATTGAGTATTTCCCTGGCAGAGATCAGAAAGCCAGTTTGTTCAAAGCAGCAAAGAAGTATATATTTTCTCTTACATCAAAGAAGAGAACGTTATTTTAGCAGTAGACAGACATGCTTATCTAATACAAATTATATAAGTTAACTTATATAAGTATATACTATCCTGGCATTTTGTATTAATGATGAGATAGGGAGAGAAAGTCTCCATTTTACCGCAGTGCTCCTAAAGCCCTGAACCTGTGCTTACGATGAAGTTTCATCTAGTCTCCCAAAGCTTTCTTTGTACCCAGTTACTGAACTAAAGTTACAGAGGATTTTGCATATCCCTAAAACACCAATCACGTCTTACTTTTCTGTAAAGCAATCTTTAATTCTGAACACCAGCATTTACTTTTCTCATTCTTATTGTACTTATTTCTAAACACGAAATATCCATAAATGAATTCTCCATGAGTTTCCATTTTGCTGATGGGGTCTCGAAGGAAAAAAGCTCAAGAAATCCTTGTCGCCTTTGCTGTCACCTGTTCCAGAGGACCACAGTTTGTAGATGCCTATACCAGAGGAAGAGTCACAGCCTCGTCAGCCAGCACTGAGGGAAGTGGAGCAAAACCCCACGAGGATGCCAGCCCTCCTCACTAGTGTGCACCCAAACACTTTGGCAAGCAGGAGCAGCCAGCTGGATGAGGGCTTCTGGGTAACCAGGTCCAGGACCACGCACACCTGGAGAAGGTCCAGACACATTGCAGGAAGAGAAGAGCCCGAGAGGCAAAGGGGACCAGGATAGGTCTCACACCTCCAATTTAAGCAGAGCTGTTCCTGTCCAACTGACTGACGTTACAAGCATATGTAGAGGTTTGACTCTCATTTTAAGGTCATAACTTAAATATATGTTTAACTACCAGTATAGACAGAGATATGCATGAACTGCAGTCTGGCTTTCTACATGGCTGAAGCTTTAGAAAAGCATGTTTGGTGCTCTTTGCACTTCAGGGCTTTCTTTCTCATCTAATTGAACAGGGGCCACAGAAATGCTCAACGCATATAACATCATCTGTAAAAAGCTTCTTTTTGGACCAGTGTTCATTACCGTGCACTGTGGCAGACACTGAAGTAAATCCCTCCTGGCCTGTGTGGTTTTGTGAGAATCCAGGAAAAAAAAAAAAAAATTAAAAAAACAAAATTCACCAGATCAGCTTTCTAAGCAGTGACTTTCCTTGCACTTTCCTAGAAACCCTGCTCTGCTTTTCCCATCTCCTGCCAAGCTGTATAGAATTGGATGAGCATAATTTTTCTTTTTCTCCTTCTATACGAGCTAGTGCCAGTGCAAGTAAGTTTATTATTGTAACTTAACCCTCTCTTGCAAAGTGCATTTAAAGCACCTGGCTTTACATTTTGAATGAAACCGGAACTGACCCTACTTTGCTGAAAATTTAGCTGCTCTTTATTTGACTTGCAGGGGTTTAAGTCAGCTGCGATGGATTGGGGTTAAGAGAGTCTCTGGTGAGAAAAACCTATGGAAGGAGAGAGCAGCTGGAGGTAAAATAGACTTACAAAATCCCTGAGAGACTCAGAGATAGTACTGTCTGGCAGTCTTCAAATTCTACCTGTCCCGCTGCAAAGGGGGACCCATTCTGGGGTTTGGTTTTGCTTGTTTGTTTGTTTTGCTTTTTTCTTTTAAACAGGATTACAGAGACTTTTAATGAAATTGAACCTGGGGGCCAGGGAGTGAATGGGTGTCTGGAGGCTGCCTTCACTATAAAGAGAGAATTGAGTGACTAGCACAGACTTAAATAATTTGCAGACATCTGATATTAAAATGAGAGAAATCCCACCCCCATGTCTACTGACTGGGAACTGTGCCCTGCAGACACTTTTAATGGCTAATGTGGCTCCATGCACCCTAACCTTCCAGGAATGCTTTTTGCTGGGATATTTATTGATTTTTCTGGAGCTAAAGAAAAGCGGAGGAAAGGAAAAAAAAAAGAATAACAGTAATAAAAAAGCTAGATCAGATGCAAAACAGCTGATAATCCAGCTTCAGAGAGATCCCTAGAGGAGCTGTCTGCAAAGTCATCCTGTGGCAGCTTTGTGGATCTGGTGCAACCAGGTCAGGACATCAAGGTAGGTTAAGGAAGTTAGAAAAATCATGGAGCAGGAGTCGTTAAGGGCACCCATCACACTAAGCCTGGTAAACAGTTCTGCAGTCTCATCTGCCCCCAGCGAGAAACCTGTGATCAAGAGCAGTGAACAGAAATTGCAGGCTTCAAAGTTTTTCATTGGAAAATGAGGTTATATCAGAATCCAGAGTGTCCAAGGACTAGTAAAATGCTAAGCTAATTTGGAGGGTTATTTAGTTGCTATTTTTACTAAATGCATTAATTCTTGATATTAATTAATTTCAACATTAGTTGAAATAGGAAGTCAAAGAAAAACAGGTATTTCAAATCAGAGGCAATGTTTGGAAACAATGTATTTAGCTCACTTTGCATCATCCCTCTTCCACTTCATTTCTAATCATCAGAATGATCCTCTGACAAAGTCTGACAAGGATTCATCTAAGACAGGTTCCTGTGAAATCAGTTAATTTGCCCTTTAAATATGCATATCTAGCTTCAGCTGCTCCAGAAAGAGTTGAAATTACCAACTTAAACAAGATACCGAGTTTTAGATTGCTAATATTGACTGAAATGAATCCCACTCTTTCACTTATACCACCCCCAGTTTCCACTTGGAAAATGAGGATTGCCACGCGGCAGATGGTGTACTGAAAGGTTACAAGCCATAAAAAATAATGCAGTGCCGATGGAGACCTTGAAAATACTTTCTATAGCAGCCAGGCTTAAGCAGCATTGTCTTCAGTGCTAACTCTTTGTTCTAGAGCTTTCATTCTGCTTGCAGAGGTCGATCTTTTAATTTCATTTTCTGTAAATGGGAGATGATAGCCAATTCAGATTAAGTCCTGAAAGCAGAGAAACAAAGGCTGTTCTTCCCAACTTTGGGACATTTTGAAATCAGTGGGTTTTTCAGTGGTTGAAAGGGTCTGCTGGCCAGAACAGGAGTGCTGCCAGATTGACATTGTCATTTCTTACGGCGTTGGGGAGGAAAAGCAAAATGCCATCCCACTTGATTCATGAAAGCCTGTCCTTCATGTCAGCTGCTAAAGAACGTTCATTGCCCTTTCTCTAGCACTGAGCTTAAGATGAGAGCTCATCTCACCCAACCTCTCACTAGCAATGGGTTGTCCCCCGCTCTGATGCTGCTTTGAGTGAGAGGCTGGACAAGGTGACCTGCAGTCTCCTCTGACCTGAATTTGCCTATGATATGGTATGGTTTTCAGGGGAAAGGTTGTCTTGGAAGTGGGGAGGAAAGGGAGACCATCACCATGGGGGAGTGAGGCTCAAACATGCAGTGATTTGGCAAGGAGCCTGACAAACCAAGCAAGCTCCCATCAGTAATCCAGCAAAGCTCAGCTTGCTGAGACTGAACCCCAAGGGGACAAACCCCATCCCAGTTCCTGCGAGGAACAACTGTGCGTGGATGAGTCACTCCAATTGCTGCACTTGAGTCTTGCTGCTGCTGCTGTCTGATCCCATTGCTAACTTCATAACCTTTGTCCTGCCTCAAAACTTTCCACTTCGGTCTGCACCGCCATTCCTGACCTTTGGCTGCTGTGCCAAATTTTTCTCTTACTGTATCACTCCATATCTGAGATGCAAACCTCAATCACAGCATGGTCCCCTGCTTAAAATTTATCAAGAGAACCTATGGCAGACCTGCTTTTTATATTTGGCCACTAGCAGTAACCTCAAAAGTTTACCAGATGTTAAGATGAGACAGCATTCATTTTCTGAAGCCATCTTTCCTGTCCTTATTTAGAGAGATGTTTCACCATTGGCCTGTTGCTTTCTTGGTCAGTACTTGAGTGGTCAGGTCACCTAGTGCCATCAGGTTCACAGGGCAAGCAGTCAAGGCTGTGGAACTTACTTTGCACATTGTTAATCAGAGGTGCTCGATCTCTTTATAACACCAAAAGTGCCGTGAACAGTGCTGGCAAGTTTTAATTATGCACTAGTCTAAAAACACTAGTCAGTAGGGAAGGCTAGAACTGTCCTCTTTTTATATCTGTTCACTCATCAAGATTTAAAGAAAAAAAAGGAAGAGGGGAGAAGGAGCAAAAAGCATTCACAATACTTTTGCTAGGAATATCACAGCAGAGGAAAAGGCCAAGTTAATTTTTTTTTTTAATATATTATCCTTTTTAAAAGGTCAAAAATGCACAGCAGCTTCTATCCAGAAACAAAATAAGTTGTCTATGGCAGCAGGTTGAAGGCGAGTCACAGAAAAGATGGTCCTGTGGTCTAGTTTAGTGTCGTGGTTTAGCCCCAGCCAGCAACTCAGCACCACGCAGCCGCTCGCTCACTCCCCCTACCCTGATGGGATGGGGGAGAGAATCGGAGGAGTAAAAGTGAGAAACACTCCTGGGTTGAGATAAGAACAGTTTAATAATTGAAATAAAATAAAGTAAAATAATAATAATAACAATATAATAATAATAGTAATAATAATATACAAAGCAAATGATGCACAATGCAATTGCTCACCACCCGACAACCGATACCCAGACAGTTCCCGAGCAGCGATCGCTGCTCCCCAGCCACCCCCCCCCAGTTTATATACTGAGCATGACGTCATATGGTATGGAATAGCCCTTTGGTCAGTTTGGATCAACTCTTCTGGCTGTGCCCCCTCCCAGTTTCTTGTGCGCCTGGCAGAGCATGGGAAGCTGAAAAAGTCCTTGACTAGCATAAGCAGTGCTGAGCAACAACTAAAAACATCAGCATGTTATCAACATTCTTCTCCTACTAAATCCAAAACACAGCACTATGCCTGCTGCTAGGAAGAAAATTAACTCTATCCCAGCCGAAACCAGGACATTTAGTAAAAAAAAAAAACCAGCAAAACCTGGAAAACCAGGGCAGCTGCTTCTGAGAGAGGAGATGGGTCTTTGCATGCTGATTCCTGAGAAGGAAAGGCAGATTTCCCATGCAGGCGTAACTGAGCTTGCTTAGAGTCGAGATGGGATAGACTGACAGATGGATAGATAGACAGACAGACAGACACTTTGTTAATAGAAGGGATCACAGCACTGCAATCTTCTGCCAGAAATCTATGAGGCCAACACGTTCCACGTACTGCTGAGCAAAGCCCTGCAAAATAAGAAGTAGAAATGACCACAAATATGCCTGTGTTTTAAATTCTAGAGGAGCTGGCACTGCCTGGTAGTCTGCTGGTTGGAAAGGGAGCAGCCAAATCTATACAATTGCAGCGAGGCGCCCTTGCATTCTCTGCAAGGGGTGAATTTGCCAAGCAATGCCGGGCAGACAAGCCAATGCTAGAGAAAGCCATTTGCAAAGGTGATCTTCCTTTTACAAAGCAACTTGCAAACTCTCTGCATGCCACTTCAAAGAACAGAAACCACTGCTGTGTGACTCGGGCACCCAACCAGAGCAGCTCACCTGCAGGGACTGCTGAACCCCGTATAACCAACCTCTCACTAACAAATGCTCGCTCACAGCGTATTGAGAGTGAAAGCTGGGGCATCGATTCAAGAAACTCATAACCCATGGAGACAGAAAGCGATGAAAGGCAGCTAATAGGTTATTCGCCACAGAGTGTTTTCCTAGATCTAATCTCTTCCCTTGTCTTTAAATACAAAGAGCTGGGGAAAAAATGGGCCCCTTTTCTTGTGCATTTAATTCTGAGGCTGACAACAAGGACACCAAGGAGGGCAATTCCACGCAGCACTGAGGATTGTTACATTTTTTAGTAAGGATGCTTGCACATAGAGAACAAATGACCGTATTCCAGCCCCCAGCTGCAGCACATAAGATAGACACAGGCATCATAAACTCAGGAGAGCAATTTCCTGCTCCTTTAGTTGTCCATCCTTCCTCAGAATTTGGATTTAGAGTGGACTCCCAAAAGGAGCATCAAAGCCCTTGATTAGGTGTCTATTCAACGACACGGTGCCTAATTGAACATAAGGTCCTTCTCCAACCGTTTTGACCCTGTAAGAAGCACCTACTACACCATTTTCTGGCTAGGGAGTGAGAGGACCCACCGATGCTTCCTGCTTCCACACTACAAAGTCTACAGCTGATATCTTCAGTGGGTCAGCCAAATTCAGAGAAATACTCTTTCTACATGGGCCGCCACAGAGAGATGACATGGTAGCAGTGCTTAGGCTGACCTTAGGTTTCTGTTTCCACCAGCACTGAAAGACATGAAGAAACAGCAGGTCTTTGACGAACTGGAACATTTAACATCAGCCCATGCTCATGGATTTCCATGAGGTCTGGGAGCGAAACTGTAGTCTTCACCATAGGGGAAGGGTAGCGTGTGCCTGTTACTCAGTTGGGAAGAGGACATTTTAGTCGTGACTAATACGTTTTCTTCTCTCTGTTTCCTGTCTCTTAACCTCAAGAGCGTCAACCTTTTTACTCACCACTTGCCTGTGGAAAGAGCTGAAAACCCATTTGTGCTAGATAACATACTTTGGATTGTTTGATACTACATTGCTGTGTTTCCAATTAGGTTTCCTTGCTTTTATCTTCTTTGTATAATCTATTCAGTCCCTCCCACTAATTAGAACCTTATTTGCCTTTTTTCCCCTTTCAGCAGTGTTTATCCTTCGCATTGTTCCTTGCATCTCTGCTTAGCAAGATTGACTTCTATTATCTTTGTTTTTTAAATTTATGTTTAGATTTTATTGGCACAGATGCTTGTTAAAGCAATCCAACTATTCATTACAGACCTCATGATTTTCCATAGTAAATTTTCTAGACAATCAACTCAAATCAACATTATTTTTTGTCTCATTCTACATTCTTTCAGAGAGTTATGTTTTATGAAAAGCCCAATACTCCGGATTATTACCTTTCATACATAACATTCCCTCAGAATCAGTGGATATCTGATGATATTCTGATGGCTAGACCTCCAGATGTTTTATTTTATTTATCATACTTGGCTTGTTTTCTAGGACCAAGTCCAAAGCAGCTTCTAATCTCAGGGGTTGCTCAACAAATTCTGTGAGGGGCTGTGAAAAGTTATTGGGGGGGGGGAAGTCTTTACACAACAAATAATTCTGCAAATCCTAGTGTTGTTCTTACGCACTTAAAATATATTTTGATCAATAATGACCTTGTAACAGATTAATAAGGAATTTTAACATGTAGTTTTGGGAGGGAATGGAAACTCTCAGAATAAACTGATTTCTTGCTAACACAAGTCAGAAAGAAACTTTCCAAGGGCAGCTTTCCATAATTGTTGATCAGGAGGTTTTCGTGCTTTTTTCTCTAGCAGATGGCACTTGCCACTGCTCAAGTTCCAGAACAGGTTCCGGATCTGTAGTCTGAGCCAGGATACCAGTCTCCATGTCCAGAAAACAAACAGAACAAGGATGAGAGGAACTGAATGTGTAACATGCTACGATGCTCTCCTGCCTTTGTGGAGCTTCGCAAGGCTCAGAACCACAGAGCACCTTTCTGGAAGGACAGACCACGGCCACCTGAGCTAAGGGGCATGCCTAGTGGTAAACAAAAGGTCAGTGAAGACCAAGGGTCCCAAAGTAGAAGAAATTATACAATAAGATTGCAATTAACAATTTTAGGTAAGCGAGTAAAGACATTAACAGATTTAACTTACTAATAAGCAGGAGGTGTATTTCCAGAATGAAATGGTCTCCAGGAAGCAGCCATTTTCAGTCGACCCTATTTCCCCTGCAGTTCCAGCCCAGTTTTGGTATCAGAGACAGATGAGAGAACTCAGAGGCTGAGATTTAAGCATTTGCAGTTAGGTGGAGGGCTCTCATGACCAGTAATATCAAGTCTTCTTCCACTAGACAAATCAGCCACCCCTACCAATGACTGACACTATCAAAAGAAGTCAGTGATGTAGTTATCCTGAGAGAACCTACATTGATTAGCAGTACTATAGAGGCACCATCCCATTCTCTGGAGCTAATGCTACCTGCACCATGGGCTGTGAACCTCCCCAGAGGGTGCTTCTCCTTCTCCTGCCCATGACAGGGCCAGAAGAGAGTATCTGCAGCCAGTTGATGGCTAGGAGGAAAGTCTGTGGTGGTGCTGCCTTACCAGTTGTCCAGACCCAGGTAGGAGGGAAAGAAAATTCATAGGACAAAGGGTAATGGCTTTAAACTAAAAGAGGGTAGATTCAAACTAGATTTAAGGAAGAAATTTTTTATAATGATGGTGGTGAAACACTGGCACAGATTGCCCAGAGAGGTGGTCGAGGCCCCATCCCTGGAAACATTCAAGGTCAGGTTGGACGGGGCTCTGAGCAACCTGATCTAGTTGAAGATGTCCCTGCTCACTGCAGGGGGGTTGGGCTAGATGAACTTTAAAGGTCCCTTCCAATCCAAACCATTCTATGATTCTATGAAAAAGGGGTTTTCATAGCTCCCAGTGCCATCTCTCACCAATGCCATCACTGTGAGATGAAAGCTCCTCTGAACAGATCCCATACTCCAAGTGAGGTCAGAGCAAAGAGAGAGCAAAAGAGTGTTTTCCCACCCTAATTTCACCCAAGTATTGTGTTAAATGTCAGCTTTCATGAGATCTCTAGGCTAGTGAAGAGAATAAGCAGTTTTGCAGCAGCATGCATTGAATAGCAGAACAGCCATTTGCTATTCCATTCAATCCATTTTACATTAACATTTATCAGAAGAAACACATGAGGTTTCACTTTTCCAGTTCTTAATACAATCTCTTGCTAGACTCGGTTAGGCCACTGTTTTTCTTATTTGTCTTCCTTTCTACTCTATTTCCTTCAGTAATTGATACTTCAGTGGAAATCACAAGTTCAGTGTCCCAGGCAAATCTCTGTTCACCTGCAGGTATATACCTGCATGTCCCCTTCTTGATTCCTAGAGGTCTTCAGCTGAAGTCCTGAAGCATGAAGATAAGCTGAACTAACCACATGACTGAGCACACAGTCTAATCTTGTCAAGTTGCTCTGAAATTCCTCTCATCAGGTTTTGTGTCCTTGATTTCTTGCAGCCAGGCTTTCCAATATCAGCAGTGCTCTTGGGAAAGGCAGTAACGGGACAAATGAGACAAAACCAATCAGATTTTTTTTGAGATTTCAAGGAAGTTTTAAAACCTTTTTTTTACCTTAAGTCTCCCTCTCCCAATTTCATGTAAATGTCTGTCTTTTCTTTCAAATCAAGTTCAAAACTGACATGCTGAAATTCAGAATACAAAAAAAAAAAAAAAAAAAGTAGGAAATTTGAGGATTTTCCCACCCCACCCCACTTTCAACAGTTTCCAAACCTTTTTACTACGACGGCCTGAGAGGGCTCTTTATTTTTACAGCTGCTGCATACCTAGTTCTCCTCGCTGGAAGACGCACACGCAGCTCCAGCGATTCTAATCTTTTCATTCCAGGAAAGGAACCAGCTGTAAATCCACTGAAGCAAGATCAGGATACAGCACCAGGACTGTTGTTCTGGCCTCCCGCTGGTTAAAACTTCCCTTGAACTGCTCTCACACTCAGTCCTGTCGTGGGTCCAGGAGCCTCTGTTTTAAGAATCCCTTCCCACCTCCTAGTTCTGACCTCAGTAAACCTCTAAAGGCAGTGGTATTATGATTTTCATGATCTGATGAGACACCCCTGCAAAGCAACAGTTGGGTCAGTTTTGGAGGAGCAGGGGGTGCTTGGCTTCTTCCATCCTGAAAGCACCCGAGAGAGGTGTTTTGTTTGCATCCACTCCCAATTTCCAAACAAATGGTAGGGATAAAGTTACTCCATGCACACTCCCTGTCCCTGGGTGAAGCTGTAAATTAATTTATGTGATGTTGTAGCGCTTGATAGCGCAGCTCCTTCCCTCTTTTACTCCAAGCAGGGCTGCCACTATCCCTGTTGACATCATATCCCTGCTGACATCACATCAGCTTTCCACTATACAGTAGGTGATAAGAACAACAAAACTTTTGGCACTGTTTTAAAAAAAATCAGATCAATATTTGCAAAGAGCGACAATTTCCCCGCACCCGTGGAAAACTGCTCAGGGAGTCACCTTGTGGCGGTGAGAACGTCACCTCCAGGATGGGTCTTTCCCAAATCTTTATGGTAACCTGGTGCTGAGTGTATACAAACACTCACAATGACTGCTTAGCAACATCTCCTGCCAACCCAGCCAGTGGCAGAGAGAATAAAAATGTGTGCTGTGCTCTCCAGCTACTCCTGCAATGAAAATATATCAAGGAACAGTAAAACCTATGTTGGATGACGGGGATGAGGTGGAGCAGGACCTCCCACCCGTCTTTCCACACCACTAACAGAAGTCTGATTTTGTCTTCTTGGACTTGGCAAGTCTCATTTGGGCTCCAGCAAGCCTCATGTCCCGGCAAAAGCTGGCACACATGAAAGCTGTGTATATATCTGTTGCGTGAGGGGCTGGGGGAGGAGGAAGCAGTTCTGCAGCAGAAGCCAGCAGCCGTTCCTACAGCCGAAAGGTCAAGAGATCTCCGGGATTTTTCCAGACATGTGCTGTCCCCTCTTATCCTGTCTAGATCAAGGGTGACCCAGCAAGGGGAAAAGTGGCCATTTGGCATGGAAAGAGACTATTGCTCTTAGGGCCAGGGAGTGGATAGATCCTGAGACCAAAGGCCACTATACACTCCTGATAGCAGCCTTGTGACCTTCTGCGGTTTGCCCCCCAGTACTGTTCAACACATGGCAGGACAGGTCCCCACTGAAGACTGGCCATGACTTAGCTCAGCCTTTCAGTCTTTGGAGCATCCATTGTGATTGATTTGGTGGCAGTTTTGGATGTGGGGGTGCCTATGCCAGCCAAGAAAGAACAATCCAGAGGGGCCTGAGCTAACACAGGGGGTGAGCTAGTGCATCCATGTAATTAATTGTATTACATGGATGTAATACAATTGCAAAGGTATTGACTCCGGTCTAAAAACCTACTGGCCACTTTGTGGGTAGGAGGGATGCTACAAATAACCACATTGAAAGGAAATACAGTGTCTTGTTCCAAACCCTCCTGACATCGTCACGTCATCCCTAGCTTGGGGGCAACCCTGTATGTTGCTGAGTCTTTCATCCTCACACCATACCTCACCATAAAAAGGTGTTTCTCTGGTTTTCCGAGAGACCAGGCAGAAGACTTTCTTTACTGGAGGACAGCTATGGGAGATGAGCATGTGTGTCAATAGGATAGTCTCTATATGACACCAGCTTAGCTGACAGCATGTTGCAGGTCTGTTCTTTCCTAGACTCTCCTGAATATATTAAACTGGCTTAAAAGCCAGGGCTTAGTATGTGAAACCCTACTGAGGGGGTGTTAGTAATTCCTAGCCAAAATTCAAAGACAAGGCGCTGTGCAGTTTCTTAACAAGCATTTAATAAGCATAGAAAACCTTGTAAATCATAATATAATATAATCAAATATTTGGGACTTTCAATAAATTTTATATGACCACTATCAGGTAACTGCTCCAGACATCCTTCTTTCTATTGCTGTTTATATATATACCACGTATGATCCTTCAGTGGTAACTTCTCCAAGTTGAGAGTGTGACTGTAGGACACCCTCAGAGCTGGAGAAGAATGGCAGGATCTCAGAGGTTCAACTGTTGAAAGGTGGACACCTCTGGCAGAGCCTATAATAGTATCCTTTTGTGGAACAGTTCAGCTGAAGACATTTAAATTTACTCCCATCCATAGCAGCATTTCAGTCTTGGGATTAATACCTGCCTTAGCTTCATGTAGATAATACAACATAAATCTATAAAAAGCAACCTGGACCACACAACATGTATTTCCTGGTCCTGCATCCACCAACTCTTTGTCCATGATTTGTATTTCCTGCTCCTGCCTGTGCCGTATGTGCTTCAGTCGTATGAATGTCAGCTGAAAGTGACACCAGCTGCTCCGTAAGCTTCAGAGGCAATTTCTAAGCACAGCTCATAAATACCATTTCTTACATTTGGCTACATCTGAGCCTTTCTAGCCATGATACACTGCCCTGCTCTCCACGTCTGCAAGAATTAAAGCTCCCCCAAACCCCTGCCCCTCCTTATGTCTTTGATCCTTTTGTCTGGACTAAAGAAATCCAAGCTGATATATAAAGCATGTGTGATACATCAGCCTGGTAGCGAGATCCTTCATGTATTAGCCCTCTTCTGGAGGAGTGAGATTTTTGTGGTATGATGCACAGTGCCAAACCTGCCAGCATTCCCTGGAAAGCAGGAATAAAGGGGAAAAAATCTGAGCTCATTATTTGAGATCTGATCATATTATTATACATATAGAACTTAATTATTAAACAAAACATCCACCCAGCTAATTTCCCAATTGCCACCCTGGCAAAGGGGCCCTGGGAACTGAGTATTGGAGTCGGGGACTATTGATCCATTTGGAGGGTAAGGGCTGGGTTTGTCCGTGACGGTGAGCAGGAACATCTGGAGGGAAAGGAGGGTGCGTTCCCAAGCATAGCAACAGCTGGCTGTCCCGTGCATCCACCCCAGCCACAGCTGGCACAGGCACAGCAACACCACCGCACAGCTTCAGCCTCCCTCCATCGGCACCGCTTCCACATGCTATTGCCCTCGCATCATATCCTCAGCCGCGCCGTGTGCTGCTTGTCACTTAGACCGTCCCCACACAGCAGTGGCACGGCACAGCCCTGGCCTCTGGCCCTATGAAGCGTAAGGATACGGGGTGATGGGGGAGCCAGGGGTTGTATCATTTGCATCCCGGAGGCATGAGTAAGACCATTTCCAAATACAGCAGCAACTTGCTGTCAAGGATTGCAGGACCATTCATACCAGAGGCAGATGATTTGTGTATACTGTCATACGACATTACTAACACTCTTGGGTTCCCTCCCAAGTGGAATACCTCCCCCTTTGAGGCCCAGCCCGGCTGGAATTTAACCGCACAAAGGATCCCTATCAACTAGCCCTTCTACTAAAGCTCTGACAAATCACTTTCCTCTCCCCATGCAAGTCACAACAGCCTGGTCAACCTCCCCCTCCTAAAACCATCCCAGAAACCCTTCTCTCCCCAGTCAACCACTGGTGGTCAGAGCCAGCCCATAAAACCAACTCCGCCAGGACGTGCAGATGACTTCTCTCTGAAAGAATCCCCATCCCACCACCATGCCATAGAGGAGGGGGTCAGGTCTCCAACCCGTGAATCAAGAGCCTCCTGTACTTGCTACAAAGCCACAGGGCCGTTTGATGATCCAAAGATTTCCTTAATTAAAACTAGAAATCAAATTCTCAAAATAGATATGATTCTATTTTGGACCGAGTCCCAGGTTTGATTTTGATCTTCCTAGTCAAACTGTCTCCTTCCCTTCCACTGGAAATCACTGGCTGGAAGCCTTTGGCACCAGTGAAGCAGGCTTATTATAAGAGTGTTAAATAGCAGACCTATAATTCCTGAAATCTGAAATGATGGGACAGGAGTCAGCTAAATTGCTGGCATTTTCGTTCTCTTGACCAACTTGCTAGATATGTTTTGTCACCATGAAGTGTGGAGAGCTGGCGTACTGATGAGGTGCTAAAGCACTTTGTGCCCTCTGCCACAACATGAAAGTTGCTGAGGACAATAAAGCAAAGACCTTTAAAGTCATGGACAATATTACAAAACAAGGATGACAGAGCATGCCTATTTTTTTCATGTTGGGGAAACTGAGGCAAGACAACTGACTTATCAGAAGGGTGTGGGGCCAGTTTGAGAACATAAAAATTCTCTCCGGTGCACTAAACCCTTCAGCTTTATTATAAACTAAATGATGAATGGATGAGCGGGAATATTACTAACCTTTATTTCTAATTTCACCATTGGAACAGCCCCTGGGAAAATCTGGGCCAAAGAAAAGATGTTCCCAACCCCTGCCTTTACAAGGCAGTAGGTTGAGGAGTACAATGCCCTCCAAGATGTATGCAATACAGACGGGTCACGTAAGTGTTGTGGGCCCTAATAACTGACCACAATCTGGGAGTGGCCTGAGCATATCAGCTGTTAACTACATCACCCATCCAAAGAACCAGGGGCTAAAATTTAATCTTGGCTGTCTTGTGGGTAAATCTAGAGGAAATCTTGCTGATGACTCATTTGTGGCTGGGCTGAGAACCAAAACTGGGCTTGAACAGCTATGTTCCACCTCTACAGCCACCCCATCCTTAGGGGTGGAATGTCAGTGGGAGAGTCAAGGAAAGAATCAGGAGCTGCTGTCCATCTCTTAGCATGACCTCCAGGTGGGTAGCTCCCCACTCCATCTTCCCAGTACCAGTGTTTAATTCAGCTCATGACTCTTACACTTGCACCAGAGCAACCTTCAGCTCCTGGGCGACATGAGCATTTTCGAGCATTTTTTCCAAAACCAGATGTTGACCCCTCTTCCTCCAGTTAATGATCAAAGTTGTGACAAAACTATCACATGGCTGGGTTGATCTGTAAGTGGGAATGGGAGAAGGGGAAAGGAAAGGTACTTAGGCATTAATGTAGGTATAAAAAAGACACCACATGACCATAAACATCTTTTTCCATTCTTTGTGTTGAGTCTCAAGTCCCCTTAGAGCCTTATGGAGCACACATAAAAGGACGTCTTCTTGCCTGGGGACCGTAGGCCATAGGTGGCTTTCTACCTTTATGGTCTTTGACATATCTGGAGAACTGCTCATTGCCATCACTGAGCTTCACCTGAGACTTGAAGTACCGAATGTCCATGGGCATCCATGGATATAGCACACAGGTTGAGCTGAGGACTGGCAGACAAGCAGAAATTCAGTTTCTGCTGGTGCTGGGTTAGTGACTGCCTTATCTTGGGAAGCATGTTCAGACTCTGATGGTAAATTCTGCATTGGACAAATTTCTCTTACAGACACTATTTTAATTTTTAAAGCAGCGACTTTCCCCGTGGCTTCTCTTTGCTTTGTGTTATTTGGTTTGCTTTGGTTTTCCTAGAGGTTCAAAAATGGAGATGGCTTTATCCACAAACCCACACTTAATCAGGGTCAGAGCATTGTACCTCTTCCCACTTCCCAACCACTGCATCTTCCTTTGCAAAGACCATTAATTAACCCCCTACACAGAGCAGGGTTTGGCTTCTCTGCTGAATACCCGGACAATTAGTGCCAGCTGTTAAGGATGACACAGCCCCTGAGTGTACTGAGAAATGGGCTGAGACCACAAATTCATTTCATATCAGTCACCGCTAGCACACTAGAGCCTTTGACCACTGCAGCCAAAATAGACTACTCTCAAACTAGCCATCTAGAAGAAATAGGAGAGGGGTATTTTACATTACATTTTCCGTAAGACAAGTGGATCTGACTTCTTAGGTGGTAGGGGTTGGATGTCAATATTGGGACCCTTTCTCAGAAGCTCTACGGATGGGATAACAGCAAATGCTGACCTTTACTTTCTGGCCAATTATAATCCAGACAAATGACGGGACATATTTAGTTGCTGGACTCCATGTATTACCTTCACAGCCATCTCTCCAAGGCAAATGCAGCAGGTTAGAGGGAATTGTCCTGGTGACCAGATCCAACCCTCGAATCCCCAGCTGGATCGCCGGCTCACTGACACTGTGTGTGATCAAGCCAATTTATCCAAGATAGTAACCAGGCCTCTGGAGCTGTGCAAAAAACCCAAAGGCAATCCTTTCTGTTTGTCTAGTGGGCCAGAAAAAAAATGTAACAAAGGAGCAAAATGTCAAATTCAAAAGAACAGCTAAGACTAGACTTAGAGCTGTTCTTGAGAGTTGGTTCTTAAATTCCACGTTTTATGGGAAGCATGGGACCAATCGGGATGAAAGCAAAGGTTTCACCTCACTCTTTCCATTATCCATAATGATACTGCTAGGCCTGTGGTAAGTTCCATGTAAAGTGATCAGAAAACGCCATAAATTACTTCATTCGATTGCTTTGTGCTCTGTGCGCTGATGTGCTCAGCTGCATTTGGGAACTGCAGTAATAGCAAAGATATATGGAGTTTGGAGCTGATCTGGAGAATGTGGAACAGAAGTCCTTGATGGAAGCTGTGTCTGATGAGCCATTTCTGCTCACATTCTTGGACATTTCATTTTGACCCTCCTTTCCATCTCCATTCAGGATCTTCCCATACCCTTTCTCTTCAAATACAGACATTCCATGCCTAAAATCACCTCAGACAAAGCATATCCATCAGCAGCAGCATGTGCTGCACAAAGTCATTCTTTCCTGAGATCTCCCAGTGCCAGTAACTCCCTAACACATTCAATATACCCTCTCATCCTCTTTACACTTCTATATAATTCCTATATACTGCAGTTTTATGGGAATCAACTCCAGATTCACAAATGTCCCCTAAAAATGCATGAACCATGTTCAGAAAAAAAACTGCAAAATTTGCTGCAAAGACAAAACATGGTGTCTTCTGTCTTCTTCCTTTTACAGGACTCACCTTGGTCCATCACAGCTGAAACTATTTGTACATGTCTTCAGTAGCCCCTATCAAATGAGCTACTAAATCCTCAAGGAGAAAACCAGTCAATAACCTGCATCAGGTCTTACGTCAAATCCAGGACCTAGATAGATGAAGTATGTGGGGGAAACTTCTGCTCTCTGTAGATAAGTAGTAACCTTTTAGTTACTAGTAGCCCAATTAGTAACCCTGACAGTATTTGACTAGTGCCCTTGCAAGGGAATCCAAGTAGACAGGCAATGGTAGAACAAACTAATAAAAAATATGGGCTTTGCCTGCAGTTCAGGTCCTCCTGCAGCAGGACTGAATCAGCCACAGTGGGGGAGGATGGAGGAGAGTTCCTTTGCTGTTGCTATGGTCTGTTAGTCCTGTGGCTAATCAGAGGGTTTAAGGTCTCCAAGCCATCAATACAGGACTATAATCTCACATTACAAATAGCATCAAACTCACAGACGTACACTCTACACAACATTCATGGAAACAAGTAATTCTCCCAGACTAATAACCATTCCATCATTCCTTCGGGTCTTGACATGCCATGGCCTCAGGCTCAGGTTATTTCATGTTCATTTGGCTTCTTTGTGGCCCTGTGTGAGGTCTTTCTGGAGTTTAAGCTGGAGGACAGCCAAGGTGTCAAAGGGACACCTTTCCTCTGAGCTGTTGAGTGGAATGTCCTAAGTTTATGAACACTGGAGTAATTCTAGGTATATGGCCCTCGTGAGCACCATCAATCGTGGATTTTCATTTCAAACTCTCCCTACTTTTTATGGCACTTCCCATGGCTGGGTAGGAGAAATGCTGACACTCCCACCAGATCACTCAGCTTACTGAAGCTGCTGAACTGGGTGCTGTTATTTTTAATACCCAGAGTGGAGACTCCAGCAGATTCCTGACAAGGATTGTGGAAATCTGAGAATGAAAAAGAACTTCTCAAATATTCCAATTCAATCCAGTTTTAGTGTAAAACTAACTGTCCTGGTGCCTGCTGGGACAGGACTCATGTAACTAAGTGTGACTTTGGACATTTCTCATGGAGAAAAGTATGTACACATTCCACAAAAATCCAGGGCAGTGATAGATGGGAGCCTGTGGGACACGGTGCTAACATCTCAGGCACTTTTAAGTATACTGATTCATCTATCTACCGGTTCATCTATCACTCACACAGCTCTAGAAATCAGTGCTGAGGTTACTGATTATCTCGGGGAATATTCTCCATGTTAAAATACTGTAACCAAGAAAAGAAACAAACAAAAACCAGTTTAAGGTTTTTCCAAACACCTACAATTACTCATTCTCACACTTTACTGAACATGTTCAGATGGATGTGGATCACTTAGACACATCTTTCTGAGAATATTATAGGAATTCAAATAACCAAACAGGCATGAGGTCTATCTAGTCCAGAGCAGGAGTAAGGACTTTTCTTATTTTATAAAACTACTCATGAAATAACCAGAGCAGACTGAACTATTATTATGCTTTGGAGATATTGTCATTTATTGGATATTTTCCCCTTAAAAAATTTCTGACCTAGCAGAATCAAAACTTCCCAGTAGACTGAGTCAATCCTGCTCAAACTCAGTGGGAATTAACAAAACAGGTAGACAACATGTAAATGCTTTCTCCTGTTTGCCACTCAGATAGGGCTGTTTGGGACTTTGATGGCTGGGCACCTCTTGGTTTCAAAGGACTGCTTGACTATTTGTTTTTTATGGGAAAATGTCATTTCATTGCAAAAAACCTCTTTGGTTCTCAGGTAGATACTGCTTAAGAGTCTGTCAGGTTCAGGGTAAAATTTACCATCAGAGCCTGAAAAAGCTTCCCAAGAAGTTAGCTGTAGGTTGGTGCTTGGGAAAAGAGATTGGATGAGAAAATGTCCCAGTTTTGGCTGGGGTAGAGTTAATTTTCTTCCTAGTAGCAGGCATAGTGCTGTGGTTTGGATTTAGGATGAGAAGAATAACGCTGATAACACTCTGGTGGTTTAGTTGTTGCTCAGCACTGCTTATGCCAGTCAAGGACTTTTCAGCTTCCCATGCTCTGCCAGGGGCACAAGGAGCTGGGAGGGGGCACAGCCAGAACAGTTGATCCAACCTGCCCCAAGGGCTATTCCGTACCATACGGCGTCATGGGCAGTATAGAAACTGGGGGGAGTTGGCCAGGAGGCTGCAATCGCTGCTCAGGAACTGGCTGGGCATCAGTCGGCAGGTGGTAAGCAATTGATTTTGCATCACTTATGTTTTTATTATTATTATTATTATTATTATCCCTTCCTTTTCTGTCCTATTAAACTGTCTTTATCTCAACCCACAAATTTTACTTTTTTTTTTTTTTTTCCTGATTCTCTGCCCCATCCCACTGGGGAGGGGGAGAGTGAGCGAACGGCTGTGTGGTGTTTAGCTGCCTGCTGGGTTAAACCACAACAGTCCTTTTGGCACCCAACGTGGAGCATGAAGGGTTCGAGATAACAACAGATCTGGCCAGAATGTGTTAAAACAAATTTGTGATAAGCATTCATTATATTAGTTTAATAGTCACTGGTCGCAATGTTGATTCATTTGCTCTCAGAGTTGTTGTGGTTGTTCTCAGAGTTGTGCTATGTAACACTTTACTCACCGTATGCGTTCCCTGTGGTGCTGTTTGTCACCTCTGGGAGCTGGATTAAAGTTAATCACTTTGCTGTACTGTGTAACACTGGTTTATGATATGATAAAATTATCAGTCATGAGATTGTACTCAGCACTGCTGTCATTCCCATACTTTGGGAGCTTCAGGAGCCATTTCTTGGAAACTATTAATAATTACACTTTTTACCTCTTCTCCTTGGAGAACCAATCTGCTGGGAAGGCAGAGGGGGACACTTCCCCTGCTCTTTCATGATGCCTTTCTCCTTCAGGCTAGATACAACAGCTCTTGAGAATTTTGAATATCCTTGGGATATATAAACCAGCATGCTCCTACTGCTACATCTCCTGAATGTGGTTCAGGTCTTGTTTAGGGTTAAACAACTATTTAAGAATATCATCCAGGGATCAACCCCCTCGACAGGCACTCCAGCCACTCCAACCCCCACGACAGGTACTGCGGCCACTCCAACCCTGGTGACAGTCACTGTGGCCACTCCAACCCTGGTGACAGGTACTGCAGCTACTCCAACCACCACAATACACAATGCAGCTACTCAAACCTTGGCAACAGACACTGCAGTGACTCTAACCCTAGTCACAAACACTGCAGCTACTCAAACTCCAGCAACAGGCACTGCAGCTGAACTAGAGAACCAACGTGTGCCGGTATCAGTCACCCCTATACACAAGAAGAAATACACAAGATCAGCTCATTTAGTATGGGATGAAGATGAACCAGGGCCATCATGAGAAGAGGAGGAAGAGGAAGAACCCATAAATGAGATGGTAATCACCCAGTCCCTATCCCTGAGTGAACTGTGAGATATGTGAAAAGATTTCAGTCATCATCCAGGTGAACACATCATCACCTGGCTGCTCCGATGCTGGGATAACAGGGCCAGTAGCCTGGAATTAGAGAGAATGGAAGCCAAGCAGCTGGGATCCTTTTCTAGGGAAGGGGGCATTGACAAAGCAATTGGAAAAGGGAGGCAAACCCTCAGCCTCTGGAGGCCACTCCTGTCGAGCATGAAGGTAAGGTATCCCTTCAAGGAAGACATTATATGTCACCCAGGCAAGTGGACCACCATGGAGAGAGGTATCCAGTATCTGAAAGAATTAGCTGTGCTGGAGGTGATTTATGGTGAACAACGAGCAGTTATCCAAAGATCCAGATGAAGTCAGGTGCGCATGACCCATGTGGCAGAAGTTTGTACAGAGTGCACCATTGTCGCATGCAAACTCATTGGTAGTAATGTTCTGGAAAGACGGAGAGGAACCAAAGATGGATGAATTGGCTGCCAACTCCAGCAATACAAAGAAAGTCTCTCTTCCTCCCTACAGGCCTGCATCCCAGCTGTGGAAACACTGTCCGAAAAACTGTTCTGAGAGTTCCAGCAACTCAAAGAGGGTATGTTCTACTCCCCAGCTGTATGGACCAGTATCTCAGCCACTAGGAGTAAGTGTCCCTCTACCCAAGAGAGATGATATAGACAGTACACACCACGGGCCACCCTGTGGTTCTACCTGCATGACGGAGAGGACATGAGGAAGCGGGACAGAAAATCTACCTCAACCCTAGAGGCACACGTACGTGAGTTGTAAGGAAAAACAATCATACAAGGGGGTTCTTCCAAGAAAATTGCTGTTCCAGTTTCCAGTGGGCAATTCCCCAGACAGAGCAGAAGGGCTGATCTTACCCCTGATCTCAGTAAAGGGACCTCTGATTTGTATTTACAAGAAGTGAGTAATGAATACTGTGACCAGGACTAGAGGGACCCTACCTCTAGCCAGGTGGGGGAAAGGGACAACCGGGTTTACTGGACCGTGTGGATTCGACGGCCTGGCACATCAGACCCACAGGAGTATAAGGCTCTAGTGGACACCAGTGCACAGTGTACCTTCATGCCATCAAGCTATACAGGGGCAGAACCCATTTGTATTTCCGGAGTGACAAGGGGATCTCAACAGCTCACTGTACTGGAGGCCGAAGTGAGCCTAACTGGGAATGAGTGGCAGAAGAACTCCATTGTGACTGGCCCAGAGGCTTCATGAATCCTTGGCATAGATTACCTCAGGAGAGGGTATTTCAAGGACCCAAAAGGGTGGGTACCAGTGAGCTTTTGGTATATCTGCCTTGGAGACAGAGGAAATTAAACAGTTGTCCACCTTGCCTGGTCTCTCAGAGGACCCTTCTATTGTGGGGCTGCTGAGGGTCAAAGAACAACATGTACTGATCGCTACCACAACAGTGCACCAGTGGCAGTATTGCACCAACCGAGACTCCCTGATTCCCATCCATAACCTGATTCGTCAACTGGAGAGCCAAGGAGTGATCAGCAAGACTCACTCACCCTTTAACAGTCCCATATGGCCAGTGCAAAAGTCAAATGGAGAGTGGAGACTAACAGTGGACTACCATGGTCTGAACAAAGTCACGCCATCGCTGAGTGCTGCCATGCCAGACATGCTAGAACTTCAATACGAACTGGAGTCAGAAGCAGCCAAGAGGTATGCCACAACTGACATTGCTAATGCATTTTTCTCAATCCCTTTGGCAGCAGAGTGCAGGCCCCAGTTTGCTTTCACTTGGAGGGGTGTCCAACACACCTGGAATTAATTGCCCCAGGGGTGGAAACACAGCCCCACCATTTGCCATGGACTGATCCAGACAGCACTGGAACAGGGTGAAGATCCAGAACACCTGCAGTACATTGATGACATCATCGTTTGGAGCAAGACAGCAGAAGAGGTTTTTGAGAAAGGGGAGAAAATAGTCCAAATCCATCTGAAGGCAAATTTTGCCATAAAACAGAGTAAGGTCAAGGGGCCTGCACAGGAGATCCAGTTTTTAGGAATGGCAAGATGGACGTCTTCAGATCCCAATGGATGCGATCAACAAAATAACAGCTATGTCCCCACCAACTAGCAAAAAGGAAACAAAAGCTTTCTTAGGTGTTGTGGGTTTTTGGAGAATGCATATTCCAAATTACAGCCTGGCCATAAACCCTCTTTACAAGGTGACCCAGAAGAAGAACGAATTCAAATGGGGCCCTGAGCAACAACAAGCCTTTGAACAAATTAAACGTGAGATAGTTCATGCAGTAGCCCTTGGCCCAGTCCGGGCAGGGCAGGATATTAAAAATGTGCTCTACACTGCAGCCGGGGAGAATGGCCCTACCTGGAGCCTCTGGCAGAAAGCACCAGGGGAGACTCGAGGTCGACCCCGAGGGTTTTGGAGTCGGGGATACAGAGGATCCGAAGCCCACTATACTCCAACTGAGAAAGAGATACTGGCAGCATATGAAGAGGTTCGAGCCGCTTCAGAAGTGGTTGGTACTGAAGCACAGCTCCTGCTGGCACCCCGACTGCCGGTGTTGGGCTGGATGTTCAAAGGGAGGGTCCCCTCTACACATCATGCAACTGATGCTACGTGGAGTAAGTGGGTTGCATTGATCACACAACGGGCTCGAATAGGAAACCCCAGTCGCCCAGGAATCTTGGAAGTGATCATGGACTGGCCAGAAGGCAAAGATTTTGGAATATCACCAGAGGAGGAGGTGACGCGTGCTGGAGAATATATATTACTATGTAATAAACTACCAGAAAATGAGAAGCAATATGCCCTGTTCACTGATGGGTCCTGTCGTCTTGTGGGAAAGCATCGGAGGTGGAAAGCTGCTGTATGGAGTCCTATACGACAAGTCACAGAAACTGCTGAAGGAGAAGGGGAGTCGAGTCAGTTTGCAGAGGTGAAAGCCATCCAGCTGGCTTTAGATATTGCTGAAGGAGAAAAGTGGCCAGTCCTTTATCTCTATACTGACTCATGGATGGTGGCAAATGCCCTGTGGGGGTGGCAGCAGCAATGGAAGCAGAGCAACTGGCAGCGCAGAGGCAAACCCATCTGGGATGCTGCATTGTGGCAAGATATCGCTGCCCAGAGAGAGAAGCTGGTTGTAAAAGTACGTCACGTAGATGCTCACGTACCCAAGAGCCGGGCCAGTGAAGAACATCAAAACAACCAGCAGGTGGATCAGGCTGCTAAGATTGAAGTGGCTCAGGTGGATCTGGACTGGCAACATAAGGGTGAATTATTTATAGCTCGGTGGGCCCATGACGCCTCAGGCCAACAAGGAAGAGATGCAACATATAGATGGGCTCGTGATCGAGGGGTGGACTTAACTATGGACAGTATTGCACAGGTTATCCATGAATGTGAAACATGCGCTGCAATCAAACAGGCCAAGTGGTTCAAGCCTCTCTGGTATGGAGGACAATGGCTGAAATATAAATATGGGGAGGCCTGGCAGATTGATTCTATCACACTCCCACAGACCCGCCAAGGCAAGCGCTATGTGCTCACCATGGTGGAAGCAACCACTGGATGGTTGGAAACATATCCCGTGCCCCATGCCACCGCCCGGAACACCATCCTGGGCCTTGAAAAGCAAGTCCTGTGGCGACATGGCACCCCAGAAAGAATCGAGTCAGACAACGGGACCCATTTCCGAAACAACCTCATAGACACCTGCGCCAAAGAGCACGGCATTGAGTGGGTGTATCACATCCCTTACCATGCACCAGCCTCCGGGAAGATTGAGCGATACAATGGATTGTTAAAGACTACCCTGAGAGCAATGGGTGCTGGGACATTTAAACATTGGGATACGCATTTAGCAAAAGCCACCTGGTTAGTCAACACCAGGGGATCTGCCAATCGAGCTGGCCCTGCCCAATCAAAACTTCTACGTACTGTAGAAGGAGATAAAGTCCCTGTAGTGCACATAAGAGATATGCTGGGGAAGACAGTCTGGGTTACTCCCCTCTCTGGCAAAGGCAGACCCATCTGTGGGATAGCTTTTGCTCAAGGACCTGGGTGCACTTGGTGGGATATGTGGAAGGATGGGGAAGTCCCATGTGTACCTCAAGGGGATTTGATTTTGGGTGAAAATAGCCAATGAACAGAATTGTGTGATGTTAGTTGCTATATAATACTGCGTGGTATCACTTTTATGGTTACTATATGCCATATCAGTGGTATTACAGTAAGAATCACCTAGACTATTGAAGAATGAACTTTAATAAAACTGAGCAAAGTGCAGCAGTGATGGAACCGGAACTGGTTTCAACATGCAACAGTCCAATACCACACACCAGTTCTCCTGCCCCGAAAGAGTGTTATGACTGGTGGAGCCCAAAGTCATGGACTAAATTTATTTTATAGAATCCTATGATTCTATAAATGAACTCAATGGACATTTTAGAGGGATGGCCCGCAGAAGAAGGGAATGATATCCGTGTGCTTATATCAAAAGACAGGAAAAGTGGTGGTGATCAACTGGCATTTATTGGAAAGGGTAAGACCTGGGCATGATGCAGATGATATAGAATAAGGGGTTGGTACTGCCCTGGTTTCGACTGGGATAGAGTTAATTTTCTTCCTAGTAGCAGGCACAGTGCTGTGGTTTGGATTTAGGATGAGAAGAATGCTGATAACACACTGATGGTTTAGTTGTTGCTCAGTACTGCTTATGCCAGTCAAGGGCTTTTCAGCTTCCCATGCTCTGCCAGGTGCACAAGAAACTGGGATGGGTCACAGCCAGAATAGTTGATCCAAACTGGCCAAAGGGTTATTCTATACCATATGACGTCATGCTCAGTATAGAAACTGGGGGGGAGTTGGCTGGGAGGCTGCGATCGCTGCTCAGGAACTGGCTGGGTATCGGTCGGCAGGTGGTAAGCAATTGCATTTTGCATGACTTATTTTGTGTATTATTATTATTATCCCTTTCTTTTCTGTCCTATTAAACTGCCTTTATCTCAACCTATGAATTTTACTTTTTTTTTTTTTTTTATTCTCTGCCCCATCCCACTGGGGAGGGGGGGACTGAGCGAACGGCTGTGTGGTGTTTAGCTGCCTGCTGGGTTAAACTACAACAGAAAACCAGAGTTAGTAAGCAATTTCTGAGATTTATCATGAAGCGGAATTTTTATTCCATAGCCAGCTCTCCTTCCTACCTTCTGGCCTGTGCAGCTCTATGGCTTCCTGCAAGGTTCAGCTGACCAGCTCTTTAGACAAATAAATATATAATTTCTCAATTTTACAGGTAGGACACAAAAACACACTGAAAGCATCTATTTGACAGCTATGGACTTTATGAAAAGAGCTGAACTCAGACCTGTATTTCCTATGATTCAGACCAGCATGCTAACTCCAAATTCAGCCTGCTCCATTTTAACATGTGGCTGAGACAGGGGTATGAAGCGTGCTTCTTTCCAAAGAGCACATGCCACTGTAGTCCTCAGTCCTAAGAGAGGGGTCCTTTTCAGAGGTGAGGATGAGTGAGCAGAGCAGGGCTAAGGAATCATCCGTCCCACCCCTGAGCGCAATAAGCTGCATCAGCGGCAGGGAAGCACGAGACCACACATCCCTCCTAGGTGCTCTGGAGAGTCTTAGCCTTCCCAGGACCCCCAGGGAACAAGAAAATGAATCTCACCAGCTTAGACTCACCTCCCCGTGCCAAGACCTATCCTTGCCAGTCCAGAGCCCTCCAGAATCAAGTCCCTGAGTTACTGTGCGAGGTGGCTTCGACAGCGTGGCAGCACAGGCTTTCCCACCCTCCTCTTTTACAACTTTATCTCCTTCTTTCCCCCCTTCCTTCTGCTTAAGCCTGCCTTGAACTGCGGCCAATGACGGATGCAGTGGCAGAGGATTAGCTTCCCCTGACACAGAGGGGGCCAATGCAGGGCCAAGGTGCAGACAGGAATTTTCCCCAAAAGCACCGTTACTCCTCCAGCCTTCCCAGACATCCAGAGGCTCAGCAGCCTCCATCTCCCAAGGCTACAGCCCAAGGAGCCGGCGGCTTTGTCCAGCTATTCTGCTGCCTTGAGGGAAACAAGGAAGGTATTTTCTTTGCTTGTCCCTTAATTCAGTCAGCAAACATTCCCCACACAAAAAAACTGGGCTGGGAAGAATTGATCTATGCACCATCTTGCATTTGCCAAATGGATTAGCTAGTAATTGCTGGGTGTCTCAAATGCAAAAAGGCTCCTGACTCCTATGTATGGCAGGAAAGGGCTTGGTCTTTATTTAATTTATTTATCATTATTATTTCCCTCCCCCTTTCTCAGCCTTGACAAGACAAGACCCTGACCTGTTTCCTAAATCCTTTTTTTGGGGGGAGCAGGGGAGGGGTACAGGGCTCTTTCATTAGCAAAGCCTGTGAGCCTAAAAGTGACTTTGGAAGGCAGGATATTAACCTTTATGGCTCCTAATGCTGCATTACAACGTCTAATCCTGCATTCCAGGGCAGGCTGAAAAATGAGGAAAGAATGGGTAGAAAAGAAAATATCACTCATTGTGCAAAATGCATTCACTCCAAAGGAAACAGAGGTCATTGGAAGGGAGGTAAAGAGACAGGACAAAAATGGAAGTAAAATAGCTTTGGGTGGATTTTTCTGGGGATGTACAGACATTTCCAAAGAGCAGAGGGGCTCTGGAGTGATTTATTGATGTTAGAATTTCATCTCCTCTCCTTGGCTTCACACCACAACCCCCCCTCCCAAAAATTATTTGCTCATGACTGTTATCAAGCATTTGTCGCCCAGGTGGTGGGGTCAGGGCAACAGCTGCCCCCATCAGAGCCAGGGAGGACCTGGAAACACGGTGGACAGCAATACAGTTGTGTGGTGGGATGGGAAAGTCCCACAGCACGGAGGGAGCAATGGGGCTTCACAACAGCTCTCAGCAGCCCTCCCCTCTGGACAAAGTCTGGGATGACTGATAATGCTGTCAGACAGGTAAAGCTCTCCCTCTGTCCATGTTACCTTGCCAGCACGCTCAACCCACCAGTCCATCTTAGAGGGTGACAGTATCTAGGACAAGCCAGCTCTGTCCCTGTAATCTTCCCGCTGAAATATTTCACTCTTTGTATGCTGCACGGTTGTTAAAGTATAATTTCATGAGACCATATGTGTCTGAACCATAACGTCATTAGACAATAGAAGTCTTGCTTCAGGGTATTGCTATGCATGCACACAATGAAGTGGGAAGAAGAGGGATTTTAGCAGTGGAAGAAGAAACAGGCAACCCTGAGTAAACAAAAAAACATCAGCCACAAAAAGAAAAAGAGAGAAGAAAGGAGAGTCAGCACTTGAAAATACCTGCATTTGAAAGTCAACACTGATAGCTGTGACCTGAAGAACATCTCAAGGTTTTGGTGCGTACCAAAAAAGAACCTGAGAGTGAGTCAATGATGTCTTCAGCACAGTCTTTTCCACACACAGTGTGGTGCAGAGTGGGGCACTACAACACTGTCTTACAGTCATTTGGTTGGTTTTATCATTTATCATTTATCACTAGTGCTTTTTAACCAGCAGCCGTGACAAAGCAAAGAACAGTGCCAAAAATTTGTAAGGATCTAGATAGCTGTTGAGCCTCTGGGAGATTTTACTCTGGAATATTCTTTTTCAGGAAAATAGATGGAAATATCACATGGGAATAAAGTGATTTTGATAACATTTTGTTCCAGGGAAAAAAAAAAAAAATTTAATGCTTTAAGATGAAAATTTCCTTCTCTGACACGTACAGGGTGGAATGCTTCATGTTATTCAAGCAATCTGGAGGAGAGAGGGTAAGGAAGGGGATTAGCTTCTTGGTAAAGTTTAGTGTTTTTTAAAGTACAGATTTTTCTTCAAAGCCAGAGTCAGATCCCACATATCTTGCATGTCTTCCAGTCTGCCTCTCTGCAGATGAATGCACTGATACATATCCATCTATAAACCCAGACATCTAACTAATAATTAGATTCCATTACTGTAGTCTCAAGAAAGCTCCTCACATCTTGCTTAGAGTCCCATCAGGTCTGACAGCAAGTGAGAAAACAGAGGTCCTGGCTTGAGATCTGAGAGCTGGGTACAAACACATCCTGAACAATCACCACCAGCTGCTGTAAAATTGCTCTCTATTCACATTCCTCGATCACATTCTTGCTTCTCTGCTCAGACACCCCACTTTTAAACCATTTTTCTCTTGGTTTATGTTCATGTGAATTAAACAAAATAAACCAAAGCAAATCAGCCCTGACTAGCTTTGGGTTTGCTCCCTTTCTGCAAGACACACACCAGGGTTTTGCTTACAGCATAGCCAAAACCAAAGGACAATTAGACTCCAGGTTCCTTTTTAAACTAAATGTTCCCATCCAGGTTGTGGGTTCTGCTCCAAACCAGACAGTGAATCCACCAAAGGGTAGGTAAAAGAGTTCAGCGCTGAGGTACTCAGTTGCACAGCTCCGTGCAAATCACCATCATGCTACGCACTTCAGGGATGCTGACCTGATGAACTTCTGGTTCAGGATCTGAACATCCTACTTTTTCATCTAGGTCATCAGACAGGGAAAGCATGTTTGTTATTCTTGAGGACAGATTATTATTTTTTTCCTGGATTCACAACAGCTAGCAAGGAGCAAAGGGGGTTGGAGAAGCTCATTGCCTTGCTAATGCGTGGTTTGCAACAAGAGCTGAGGAAAGGCTTCTTGAAGGAAAACCAAACTGGATTCAGGAATGAGCCAAACCCAAGTGTTTGGGAGGGATCTGGGGGAGAGGATGAAGAGTGGGGAGGGGGAGAGGTAAAGGAGGGTAAGAAGAGCTGTGTGTGGTACTTCCACATAGAAAATAAAAGCCTTGAGGAACAGATTTGGGATTCCTCCCTTTGGAAACAGTTGAAAAAAGGAGCAGAAGCCTGCATTTAAGAAGAGGTTAGAAATGTTTAAAAAACAAATAGACCCAAAAAACCCAAAACCATGTCCTTGAGGGTTTCTCTCCCATCAGCACTCCCGTTCCAGGAGAGAACACTGGGTAAGGTTACGTGACCAATGAATGTATCCTGACCCCAAACGCACCACAAGAATAATAGATCTTATATTGCACTTTCCTTTGGTAGAGTTCAGAACAATTTATGGGAAAAGTTGTGTTTTCCACAAAAACTGTTTTCCAAGAGGAACTGGAACCAAGGAAAAAAAAAAAAACTTCTAGAAATTTTCCATCTAAAGCATAAAATCTAGAGGGAAAAAAACATTGAGGGAGGGAAGTTTTGTTTAAAAACAAAACATTTTACTTCTGAGAAGAAAGCCAAAGCATGGGGAGGTTGAAGTGGCTTGTCCAGAAACCCCCTTGGGACTTGCACCTAGATCCCCTAAGCCACAAGCCAGTCTGCCTTCAGTTAAACTGTAATGTCAACAAAGATTTCAGGCAAACATCAAAAAAAAAAAAAAAAAGAGTGCAGTATTACTGGTAAAGTCGCTGGGCTTTAAACCAGCCTCTTTAGAGATCCCCGTGCCCACACATGTACTATTCATCACTGGCGTATAACAGAAAAGCAAGGCAGGCTCTTCCCAGAGAGACCATTTACTCCTCTTATCCCCCTGTAATAACCAACCCACTAAAAGTGTGTACAGCATTCCTTGAGCAGTCTGCTCATCTGCTGTGTGCAATATCACGCGTACTATGTACATTAGGTCAAGCTGTACATGCACAAGCCATTCCCAAGGCTCTGAAATTCCTGCATGCTCCACTTGGGCAACTTCAGAATTCCCTTGAATGACACTGAGTTTCAGCCTCTCCAAGACCTCAAGATTTTCTCCTAAGCAAACAGCACGTTAATCCTGCGTGGAGTTTTTACAGACCACACGGATCATGTCACGTATGGAGACTCTCAAGATGTCATCTGCCACTTAAGAGGTACTAAGAGAGCCAAGAATAGCAGAAACCCAGAGCAGCGCATACCCTTGGGTGCTCTACAGCTGCGCTTGAGTCTGGAAGACATGTAATTTTCACACCATTTCTCACCAACATACATTCAGTCAACTCCATTTTCCCAGCTCTGTGGTCTAAACACACAGATCTCCAATTTTCACTTTGTCTTCTCATTCAAAAGAGTTGGCAGTGCCTGTAGGTAAAATGCTTTCAGTCCACCGCGTTTCCGTGCTCTAATTTACATTGGCTTCTGGAATTGGCTCCTCTATTTAATAGCTATTTAATTAAGCAGAAAGTGGTGAAAAAAAATAAACAACCAAACCTACCTGGATGGATTGATCAACATGGCTTTACTGCACAACATCTGGGGGTCAGAATGAGGTAGGACACTGAGAACTGGAGATGAAAGAAACCACACCACAGTGAAGCAGAAAATGTGCCACTCTACCTACCTCCTGCCCACCTCCTCCTTTTGTGGGTGAAGAAGTCTTTGAAACTAGCCTTACCCACCTCTTCAAGCTAACCATACACACTTGTCTGGCTAATAGAGGTAGAGAGGATCTACCAAGGAGGTCATTCATGTCATCAAAAAAAGGAGGAATTCATTGTTTGGGAGGCAAATTTGTAAATTGGCTATTGTCAGTCATTAGCCACCATATGCACAGTGACTAGCATAACAGGCTCTTCTCTCAGCTGGAACCAGTCACATACCATCAATATCCTCTCCATAAACAAAACAAATCTGTTCCAGATGGATGGAGAGATTTTCATGAATTTTACACCTAAAACCAGCATCAGGTGTAACCAATCTAAACTGTCACCAAACCTGACAGTAGAGGATACAGAAAAACACCTTGTAAGGTGGGTTTCTTTTCCTGGGTTTGTGGGAGTTGGAACAGAAATGCTGGACCTGCAATAAGACCCAGACACAAACCCAAGACTTGTGGAGACAGAAGCATATTGTTGGGTTAAGGATGTATTGTAGAGCCACACCCCCACTGTGTGATGCTGCCAGCAGGTCCAGTCTCCAAGGCTTTCAAATGAAACTGGGATTAGATATTTAGGCTTGACTTTTTTTCTTGGGACCTAAGTGAGTTAAGCACTGAGATCTCACTGAACGCCCTTTCTACATCTCTTGTGTGCCTCTGGAAGCCCTAGTTTTCTACTGCTGCTGTGCTCTGCAACTAGCTACGGTTCAGTTCTGCAATACAGCCTCACAACAAAAGGGTTAACACAATACCTAAGGCATGTTTTCAACATACAAAGAGATTAAAAGTTAGACTTCTCTGTGATTTACTGGCAGATGCAATACTCGGTGAAATATCATCCTTTACCAGTCCCAATGGCCAATAACGCATTATGCTCAAATCTCAGGTTCAAGAATTTCATAGATCAGATTCTTGGTGTGTTTATCTGGTTTTTTTAAAGGATGGGCCTACCGTATAATCCTTAAAACAAACTCCACATGAGGAAGAAACCTGTCAGCAACTGACAGCAAAGAAATGAACTACAGATTAGTCCTTGACAGTCACCATGTCTGTCAGACATGCTTTCTTCAAACACCAGGTGATCAGGGTCAAGAAAACCTCTGTCTCCCATGATAAACCTGGCTCTCAACAGAGGGGCCCATCCAAATCCATCCTCTGGCTAACAGCCCCTGTGAGGCATGAGGGGTGAAAGTCAAGTCCAAGGACCCCTGTATCAGAGGAGGAATCATAGAATCATAGAATCGTCTAGGTTGGAAAAGACCTTTAAGATCATCCAGTCCAACCATTCACCTACACTACCAAGCCCACCTAAACCAGTCAAGGGTAGACTAGACTAAACCATATTCCGAAGTGCCACATCTACCTGTTTTTTGAACACTTCCAGGGATGGTGACTCCACCACCTCTCTGGGCAGCCTGTTCCAATGCTTGACCACCCTTTCCGTAAAGAAATTTTTCCTAATTTCCAGCCTAAACCTCCCCTGGAGCAGCTTAAGCCCATTTCCTCTCGTCCTATCGCTAACTACTTGGGAGAAGAGACCAACACCCACCTCACTACTACCTCCTTTCAGGTAGTTGTAGAGAGTGATAAGGTCTCCCCTCAGCCTCCTCTTCTCCAGGCTAAACACCCCCAGTTCCCTCGGCCGCTCGTCATAAGACTTGTTCTCCAGACCCTTCACCAGCCTTGTTGCCCGTCTCTGAACACGCTCCAGCACCTCAATGTCTGTCTTGTGTTGAGGGGCCCAAAACTGGACACAGTATTCCAGGTGCGGCCTCACCAGCGCCGAGTACAGGGGGACAATCACCTCCCTGCTCCTGCTGGCCACAGCATTCCTGATACAAGCCAGGATGCTGTTGGCCTTCTTGGCCACCTGGGCACACTGCTGGCTCATGTTCAGCCGGTTGTCTACCAACACCGCCAGATCCTTTTCGGCCAGGCAGCTTTCCAACCACTCCTCCCCAAGCCTGTAGTGTTGCATGGGGTTGTTGTGACCGAAGTGCAGGACCCGGCACTTGGCCTTGTTGAACCTCATACAGTTGGCCACGGCCCATCGAACATGCTGTTGATGCCACTCTGGCAGCCAAAATGCTTACTGTTGCTGGAGACCTTCTGTGTAGATACAGGGCAGGGATCTGCTGTGGATCTGTTGTCTCCTGCCGCCTTCTCCTACTTTTGGAGTAAAAGAGCTGGCTGAGAGGGACTGCACATCCAGCCTTATGTCTATCATCTCAGCAAGGCACTTCACAAAAGGGCTCTTGCCTGCCACCCTGAACATGCCCACTGAAGTCAGTGGAAGAGCGTCTGTTGGATCAGTAGATATTGAGGCAAGATCTAAAGCAAATGGACTTCAGTCTTCAAGATCCTGTATCTATCCATAAACCACTATGGCAGTGTCAGTTACCAACAGAATACATGGGGTAGATCTGAAGAATAACATCTCATGAGAGAGGGTCTCAGCGATTGGAATAAAAAAAAATATTGCACTAATTTAAATTGGGACCAGACTTGCTCAGGAAAATTAAAGAAACAACAAAATCAATCTATCCACATATGTACTTTTCTCTAACCCTTAAAAAAAAAAAAAAGAAAAAAAGATCCCAGTTTGGCTTGGATTGAACTGGGTTGAGTATGAAGACCAAAACCAGTCACTAATTAATGGTGTCTGGTTTTCTGGCATTTATGTACCATAAAAATTAATAAGAGACTTCTCTGGGAAAATAAATGGTTAGCTGGAAAGCCAGTTTTGGTCTTTGTTTTTTTCTGTTCGTCATAACCTCTCAGTAAAATTCCTTGAAACTTCAAGCTGGTTACTTCCCAGGAACTTTTAGCGATTTCCCAAAGCCAACGTTTCAAAGGAAGAATTGATGCAGTCTCCCTGATATCAGCGTACAGAGACTGGGTATAAAATTTAACTGTTCATACTGATTCCTAGATCTCATATTCTCAAGGTACACATATGCAGGAAGAGCAGGCACAAAATTTTACAAACCTGCATGTATTTTAGATGCATATATATATATAAAATTTCCTGTATATCAAGATTTAGGCACCAAAGCCTCCATTCTTAGCAGTGGCAACCACCTGTGGTGGTCATATGGAGGTCAGCAGGGTTTTTTTTTTTCTACATAAGAAGCTCCAAAGCTAGGGAACTTTTAGACTGAACAGTGAAGTATGGTGCAGAGTCTTGCACCAAGTTCCAGCTAGTTTCCTCATACAATCCAGTCTGGCGCCATGTAGAGATACCACCTTAGTCCTTTAAAAAACACAGTGCATGAATATCATGTTAAATATTGTACCTGAGCTGAAAATTTCTGCTTTCCAGTAGGTTTAGCTGGTGCAGAGCCATGGAAGCGATAGGAGAAAGCTACTTAGACAGCAAAGAGCAGATTCAGAGCACAAGCAAATTTTGCTTTGGCCTCACCAAACTCTCCGATATCGGATATTACCCACCTTCCTGGTGGAGTTCCCATACTCCTTATCAGCCTCCCAGTCTCTCAAGAGGCAAATTCATTACACCATCACTAGCCATGGAAGCAACATATGGCAGTCTGGGTGGGCTGGCAGAGGGAGAGCAAGCGCATTGCTTTCTGCTGAGCAGACCTTGGTACAGATAAGCAGAGCTCAGTGGACATGGAGAAAATGAACCCAAGAGCCCAGTTTTAGGTCTTCATGAGAAAAAGCAGCACTTATGTCACATCCTTGCATAACCACTGGGAGCCTCAGATTGAAGATCCCAGGCCAAATCTTCAGCTGGAGTAAATCAGGATAGTTTTTGACATTGACAGAGCTCTCCTAATCGACATCAGCTGAGGATCTAGCCCTCCTCTTTGGTTTTTGTTGTGGGTTTTATTTTTTCTTTTTTGCAGTTCTCCTGGAATCTGCAACTTGAGCTTTTCCCCTTAATGAATCCACTTCTTGCAGCAGCACCGCACTGGAGAAGGAGTCCTGTTTGGGCATTTCTAGGCAGCGAGGTCTTCTTTGAGGCCTGTGGAGAGCTCCAGGTGTTTGGCTTTGGATGAAAGGAGGAACTAACAATGCTGGTTTCTTCCTGACATTAGTCCTGATATTTTGCTGAATTATTTCAGTGATGTCAGAGCCAAACCTTAGGAAAAAAATATATATGTAGCACACAGGGTTGGGACCAGTGGATGGATTAAAAGAACATGATTATTTTGATTACCTTGATTTAGAGTGCCAGTGGTGCTGAATCATGTTCAGCCAAAGAAATATCATGGATGCAAAATTTACTTCTCTATATGCGAAAAAGCAGAAGAGGAGGAAGGCAGGGAGGAGGGAGGAAAGAAAAATTACTCTGAATCAAAAGATGAAAATATACACCAGTTCAACATTTTCTTCTTGTAATGATTCTCTTCCTTAAGAAGGCAGCCATAAAACAAAGAGATGTTTAATCCATTAAAAGTGTAGTTTTTCTGGACAGAATAATCTGAGTTTAGTCAACCCACCAGCCTGCTTCTCACTGGGTGGGCTCTGGCTGGGTAGGGGATAGGCTTTCACTTGATTCCCTCTGAACAGGTCAATGTGCCACAGGCTTCATGGATGGTACCTAATAACCTTTGCTGGCAGATTGTCAGCATGAACACTATTGGAAAATGGATTTTCATCAGAGTGTAGCACAGATCTGAATGTCATCTGGTTACCATGGTGGCATGGAGGAGGATGACTTTTGGTGATAACGTGTACCTTGGGCAAGAATGAAATTCTGGTTCCCTTTTGATGGTTTCCTTCACCAGTCATTCAGCTCTTTCCATTTTCCTCAAAGGCTGGCAAGGCAGAAAGATCCCCTGCTTTTTGCAAGGCACAGATGGATGGAGAGAGGTTTTGAAAGCCTGGCTTGAGCCAGAGCAATGTAAAGCATCTCATGAGAAAGAGTGACTTCCCTTAAGAATTAGCACAGGCAAGGGCAATGAAAGGATGCAGATCTCTACTGTACCTTGTTCCTCTCCTCTGAAATAAGGAGGACACCAGGACCATTAAATTGCAGCAATCGCGTACAGCGAGGACCTGTTTGGAAGATAACCTGGGAAGATGAAGCAAAAAGCAAAGGCTTATCTGTCATGCCTTGAGCACCATCAGACAGTCACCCTCCCTCCAGCAGCTGTCATATGTGGGGCTGCACCATGTCTTGGACATGGGAGGTCTAAATTCAAATTTCAGTATATCTTTGGTCACTCTTAAATGTACCAGGTCTTTGGATGTTCTGCCATGGGCCTGCATGTGTCTTTTGTTTTGTGACACTCAGAGAGCTCAGCTTTGTCTTGATGCAGAGTAAAAAAATACATGAAAGATTGCAAAAAAGTAGCACATCTATGGTACTTGAAAGAAAAATTGTTTCCTGCTCATAGCATTTATATTCACTCTGCTTTCATTTGTACACAAGCTCACACGAACATGCAGGCCAGGTCTTGACGGCACAGAGCTGGAAGAAAGGTTGTGCCTGTGGTCCTGTTTCTGCTGAGTTTTCTGTGCACTGAGCAGAGCTCCGTCCATAAAGAGTATTTTTACATCAGAAAGCTGAGCTACTGTTGTATCACGGACAAAGCATAAGCAAATCTAGCTGTGATAAAATGACAAGTCTAAGTACCTTCTTTCTTAAACTTTTGTTTGCTTGCTTGTTTTAATGAAAAGAATGAGCTATAGAGTCATAGGAAAAAATACACAGTCTCTTTTTAATTTGTTTAGTTAAAGAAAGGTCGGCACTAGTTCTTTACAAAAGCAAAAGAGGTTTTGCCCCTCTCTGCTCTGGCAAAAAAAAGGGAAATACACTTTTTATCCCCTCAGTTAAAGATGATTTCCCCATTAAAAATTATTTTGTTCTCATCAAAAAGATCATTCGTATTCAAACAAACAGCAAAGGCAACCCTTATATCCAACAAGCCCTGAAACAGCAGATACGTGGGGAGATGCAGGCCAATATAGAAATGCTACATCTATAGGTCCCAAGAGGTGTCCACACTGAATCCAGTCCTGACACCCTCACATCTCTGGAGTGAGCAGACACCCAGCAAAGCCCCTAAGCTGCTGCATCCCTCTCTGGCAAGGGTGATGCATTAATGGGGAAAGTAGAAAGGATCAACTGACAGAGGCTGAAGACTGGGATTCCCTGGCAGAAAACTCAAGGAAAATCCCTTGCCTGAAGCTCACCGTGGTCCCAGGCATCTGGCTGCGTTCCTTCCTCACCAAAGTCATCCTAACCCTCTGCCTTGCATTTCTACATGTCTTTGAGCATGGGAGGGACCAGGCTCATCCCACCCTGGTATGAACATAGAAAAACAGCAGTTCCTTCTGTTTTCAAGGGTTTGAGGTTCAATATTGTCCCTCACCTTATCTGCAAAAATGCTCTGAATGAATGGACAACTTACTGGACTTAGTAAGCCATTACTGATGGGGAAAACACATGAAGGCCTAGGACCACCATGTACACGCATAAACCTTGTGAGGTGGGCCCAAAATCATACCCGAACGCGGGGCTTTTTGGAGATGGAGCATATCTTGCAGTGTCCGTTCGATACCATTGGAAAGAGATCTTCTTCACTGAGGATTTTCCCAGAAAGGCTACAACTGCCCAAAAAGCCCAGTGCATTACCCAGGCACTAAACCACCCACAAACTGAGTGCCAGAGGACACGGAGTTAACTGCTCAGCTCCCAGAACCCTCAGGCCGTTTGTCACAGGCTAATAAAAAGAATAATGGATCATGGGGAAAAATCATAATTAGGTTTGCAAAACATACTCTAGGCTTCTGGTTTTGTTTCAGATATCAGTCCCACCAAAGGAGGAGTATTTTGTGTTTCTATGATTTCCTTAGTAAAACCGGGAGGAAATCATAAAATGCAAAAAACACCCACAAATGAAAAGTCCTTATCTTGACATGAAAATATTATTCAGAATCTCTGTGGATTATTTTGCTAATTTCCAAAATGGATGATCAAATACTGAGTGATCCTTCTTTGACTGCCAATATTTTTAATAGGCATCTTAGTCAATGTTAGTACAGCTGTCCCTTCAAATCAACTCTTCTGATGACTCACACTTGGATTCAGAGATTTCCCGAGGTTTTATCTGCTATCCTAACGCTCTTGGTGGACCCAGCCTTGAATCTCATCACATGAGAGCAGGAGGTGCCTCCTCATCCAAAACACACAACCCACTGGACAGTGAAAAGGACACTCACAATTAAAAGAGGCAGGAAAGGAAAGCAAAGGAAAGGGGAAAAAAAAAAAGGGGCGAGGGGGGGGAAGGAAAAAAAAATAGACCAGCAGGGTCATTTCATGCTCCAGCAGATCGGCATTTATGTATAAAGTTCTTGGAACGCCGTACTTCTGCAGCCACCCTCCAGCCTTACTCATGTCGAGTTCACATCACCTGTTTCCCCTTTGAGTCGACATTTCCAAGGACTTTGGCTTCCTGACATGCAGTTGGAAAACTGAAAGGCAAGAAAGTCTTCACATTCTGAAGAAAACACGGCTGCTTGCAAAGCCCCAGGGAAATGTCAACAGCCAACGGAAACGAAGAAGAGGAAGCCATGAGACACTATCCCTACTGTAGAAAACAACCAATGAATTAATATTCATTTGAGGAATTTTATTTCTCCCTGATTAAACTTCTCCCATGTCAATTTGACTGAAGTTTGAAGGAGATTCAATAGTGCGGTTGTGGAGGAGAGAAAACATTCCCCTATAAAAGCTCGTTCTTCAGGTGGAAAAATGCTTTGTGGCCCAAAGCGTAACATGAGAAATGTTTTGTGCAGATAACTGTAGTTTTGTTACTGCCCAGATTGCTCTTGGTCCTCCTGAAAAAAAAAAAAAAAAAAAAAAAAAAAAAAAAAATATGGAGAAGTCTCTGGGTTGAATACTTTAATTTTGAAGCCTCCAGTAGCTTGAAATATCTCCAAACCTATTAAACCCTGAAACCAAAATAAACATTTTGTCCTCCCTTCATGGAAGCATAAAGAATGTCTTAAGTCAACCCGTCCGCTTGCCTGCCAATACCAAATTGCCCTCAAGAACATATTCTCCAGGGCTTTGTCAAATCAGCTTTAGCATTCCTCAAGCAACAGGGGGTTCTACCACGTTCCTGGAAAGTCTATTCCACAATCTGTTCCCGTATCCTTTTTAAAAAGCACCATAAAGCGCCTGTTACTTGCAAGCACCATAGCTGGAGACGAATCAAATTTTCCATTCTGTGGTAAATCCCGTGCTTTCAAATATCTTTCCAGTCTGGATCCAAAGGAAAACAAAATATTTTCAAAATTTCCTACTAAACACAATTCTGAGAAAAAAGGACACTTGCAGTTGATAAAAATGTTCCTCTCAATAAAGACAAATATTTGGACCAAGTTTGAGATTTATTGTTTCTATACAACCAATATGCTACAGCACCTAAAATAAAAAATGGAAATGAAAACACATTCTGAAACTGAAAACCAAAGCCTTTTTTTAAATGAAAGTTCATCAGAATTAACATTTGCAAACCATTTCAGTTTTATCAAATTGGCTTTTTCCAACAGGAAAACATTCCTTCAAAAAATTTCCCATTGGCTCTCAGACAGGTCTTTGCAATATCAAGGTCAAAAAGAGTGGTTTTTGTTTCTGCTCTCCAAGAATTTAAACTGCCCAACTATTCCTTTCACAGAAGGCGCATTTCACAGAAAATGATTATAGTACAATTGAAGAATTCCTTTTAAATAGAAGGAATTTAAATATTTTAATCAGTGCATTCAGACACAGTTCAGGATCTAAGGCTAAATTCAAACAGTCCTTAGGTAGAGACAATTCTTTTTATTTTCTTAGAATTTTAGTTCTTGTACCCTTGGTTTTCTAACCAGGTTTATCCAGTTAAGAACCTAAATGTTCCTTAAATTAAAGAAAGTGTCAATACACAAGTTGAGCTACTCCAGAACTTAAAATTAAGTCTAGGCTTGATGTGAATTATCAAATATTGGAGAAGGGAAAGAAAAAAAGCAGAAACAAAACAAAACAAAAGAAAACAAACCAAACCAACCAAACAAAAACCACACACACACACAAAAAAACCCCAAACACCCAAAAAAAAAAAAGCAGAAGGAACCTTTCCCATTCAACACTGGCACAAGTGAAATCAGGTCCTGGGTACCAACACGGAGCAGCGTTCACCCCTCTGCTCTCGAGATCGTGTGAGCATAGACCTGACAAACACATGCCCCCTCTGCCAAAACTCAATTCATGCAACCTCCCGTCCACTCCCATCTTAAAGGCTTGTTGCATGCTCTTTGCCACCAAAGCCCCCCAACACTGATTAATAATTGTTTGCAGAGGGAAGCTGCTTGCCCTCTCAGCTGTTTAGTATCGATTAAGAAGCACTCTGCAAGGAAAGACCGGGTGGCTGCAGCTCTGGAAAGTGCCAACAAAAATAACGCTGGTATTAGTGGTCCTCAGCTTCTTTGCTGGGGCTGAGAAAAAGGCAGTATTGTGGGCTGGAGACTGCTCACCAAGGTGTCGATCTTTGCCAGTTACCTAACAACAATAATAAGCATTGGATAAATAGGTGGAATACTCACAAGGGCAACCAACAGAGGGAATTAAAAATGAATAAAGAAGAAGAAGGAGAGGAAAAAAAGGAAGGCGTTAGACTTTCCAGCATTCTGAGAGAACAAGTTTTTATCCTCAGCCGAGGGAAAAACAGATTTACTAAACACAGTGACCTCACTTGTTTGCATAGCATTCAGTAACATGTATTTTATTACCTATGCTACCTCCATGCTAGCTTGCAAAGCCTTTCCAGCAGCCCTGTGAAGGATGCCGAGCATATGGAAAAGAAATAAACCAGCCTGAGGAAGGAATGGCACAGCTGGGTGAAACAAAAAAATACAGGCTAGAAACACTTTGGTTGGGTGTAAATAAAACTGAGAGGGTGAACACCCTGGGAGGAAACGTTTCTCTCCTCTGCCCAGTGTCAGCTCACCAGTGAGGGCCCTTTGTACTGGTGATGGGGAGGTGCAGATGGTCGTGAGAAGAGACCTCTCACTTCTCCTCCTTACAACGCACGCACCATGGACTTGTTGGGCGTTGGCAGATGGAGGAGACATATTAATGGGAAGGGGCCTGGGACCAGGCTGCAGGGTGAGAAGGTCCCTTCTAGAGAGGCTCTGAGGGATCAGCTTCTGCCTGCAGCACAGCTTCTGCTCCAGGAGCAACCACACCAGGCTCTGCCGGCACTGGGTATGGGTGAGGGTGATCAGCCCTGCTTCATCTGTGAGCACCAAAAAACGGGGAGTGGGGGGGGTCAGGCCATTGCACCGAACTGCAAATGTGAAGCAGAGCCTGTCTGCCAGCTCACGTGAAATGTGCTGCATATTTTCGGTAAAGGAAGCACCATCCTTATATGCAATCAGAACAGAGAGTCCCCTAAATGCGATTTAGTTGAAATCAAAGTCGAGAATTTTTATTACTGCAAAATTTGCACCCTTGGCTGTGGCTACAAGATATGACCATAACGTGTGAAACAGGAAAACTGGTGGTCTTCAGCCCAGAGACAAAGCCCACGGAAGCCCCAACAGCCATTGCCTAGAGCCCAGCTCCACCTTAGAGGTCTCCTTTTCTGTCTCTCTGCACTAAGAGCATCTGTAAGCTGGAAGGAAGCAAATGAGAACCTGTGAACTGAGTACTAAAGTTCAACAGCACTAAAAAGTATGACAAAAGGATAGCAAATCCTGCTGGAATAAAAATAATAATAATAAAAAAAAAAACAGGGAGGGGAACTGTCTAGTATGAGGTGAAGTCCAGAGATCTCAGGGTCAGTCAAGTTTAAAAAAAATAAAAACAAGCCATCAAATGACTTGTCTCATTCCTTGTGTTACAAAAGCAAAGATCACATAGGAACCAGTCCAGGCAAGAAATCACCTACGCTGTTATTTTATATTGAGCCCAGAGTAAAAACAAGAGCAGCAGGTGGACCCCATGTGCCAGACAAATGGCATTTCATCAGGGTGGGGTCGCCCCTGTCCGAGAACAGGGCACCAAATCATGCAGGACCTGTGCAGACCAGACCCATGCAACTGTCTGTGCATCCCTTCTCCATCAGCTGATGAACCTGCCACTGCTTTACCCAGACAGGAATGGAGGTTTGCCTGGGCAGAACACAGAATCATCAAATCATAGAATCACTTAGGTTGGCAAAGACCTTTAAGATCATCCAGTCCAACCATTCACCTAACACTACCAAGTCCACCACTAAACCAATTAAGGGGAGAGTAACAATTTCATGTTTCCTGGCTTGGTGGCTGGATTATTTTTTAATGAAAGTAAAAAACTAGGAATCATTAAGGTTGGAAAGGATCTCTAAGATCATCAGTCCAACCATCAACCCAACACCCCCATGCCCACTAAACCATGTCCCATGGGTAAAAGAAGAGTGGCTCTTTGAATGATCTCCAATACCTGACCTCACCCTATCCACGCTTGCTCTGTTTCCTGGTCGTCATCTTATGTAATGTATTTTCTGACCTTTGGTTTGTCCCAGGACCACAATTTTTCTTTGCCTTCTCCTTTATTATCTCCTTCCCGTATTTCCTGGGGTTTAGTTTAACATGACAGCCATCCTCCTGCCCTGAACCTTAGTTTGGTTTCACCCTTGGTTTCTCCAGTTCCTGACCACAAATGGCCTTGACCACAGCACCACAATCCTGGCTTCAAATGCTAGCCCAACCTGCTGAGCTGCTTGCCCTCATCCATCCAATGAACACCTAACAGCACATACAAGCAACGGACCCATGCTCTGGCCTGCTGCAGGTGAATCATGTCCTTTCTGGGCTGGAAATAGTCATATTACAGCAGATGTGACTCTCATGGGATGAGCCCTGTTCAAAGGCGGTAGATATTAGCACAGATACAGCGTTACGCTCACCTGTTCGAATGGCTCTCAGCTCACAGCCCCTCACCATCTGGCCTCCCCAGCATGTTGTGGGGCAGAGGGATATGAGCTGACTTCATCTGTGGAGACCTGGCAAACCTCGTGCAATAGGTCTCCACTGCTGATAATGCGTATTAGTATTAAGTCTCATTAAGATTCCTCAACACCACGGTGAAATTCGCAAAGCAACAGTTCATAACAGTGACCCAACTGTGTTGGAGGCAGAGGGCAAAATATACCTAGAGAGGTATAGAGGGTAAAATATACCAAGCCTAGAGAAAGGAGAAGCACAGCAGGGTACTTTAAGTGGCTCCTATAAGCTGTTAAGTGGGAGAAGCTGTCTCAGTGTCTACTGTGGTTAAGAGCCTCTTATAGATGGGAGAAGAGCGTCAGCGGAGCATTTTCACGCACTTCAGCTCAGGGCTGAAATAACAGAAGTGGTCAGCAACACTGCAGCCATCACTCAAGCAGATACCAAGGGAGGAGGGTAGAAGGTCCATGAGACCAGCTTGAAACCCAACCTTGTTCCCAGCAAGCCTGGGTGGGCAGTCCCAAGCTACAGGGTGACCACAGGCAGGAGCAAGGACCTGACCTAGTAATTGCCCATGGGATAAATAGCGACAACAGTGTTGCATTAGCTGTTCCTCCCAGCCAACGGTCAGCCATGCCAAGGTCTAGTTGCAATGGCCAGATTCGCATCTCAGCAGGAGTTCATTCTTTGAAAACGAAACCACACCAGATACCCCCTTCCTTGATTTTCAGGAGGAAATTTCTCAGTAAGACGACATTAATTTTCTGGGTGGGGGCGGCGGGGGGGGGGAACAACCAAACAAAAATTCCTCTTTTGGGTTAGCCACAGGGATTGCGCAATTGTCCCAGGGTGTTGTCAGCTGGCCCATTCCAAGGAGCTCTCTCCCAGCTCCACCTGGTGGCAAAAAGGATGTTTGGGTTATTGCTGTGGGCACCAGACTGGGCTCCAAGGGGACAGGGATTCAGTTTCTGCTGCTGCCATTTTGTATGAGTTCCCCCCGTTCTGTGTGGCATTGGCTTGCCTCCTCTCGTGAGGTGGGAACAGCCCTTCGCCGCGTAGGTAAGTAAACCTTGTCTCCTGCACGCTCGTGTGGTGAGTGCGGTATGGTGGGGAAATCACAGCTGGGAAGAAGGGACTTTGCAAGAAAGCACAGGGAGCCTTGGGCTGGCAGCCAGGCATAGCTGACAGCTGTTTGCAGTATTTGCCTTGGGGTTGAATCATTCCTGACTGCCAAAGATCATGAAAGACCACCAAGAGTCTTCTCTGAGTGTGGTTAGAGCAATGATATCTTCTAGCTTGGCAATTAGGATGTCCAAGGCTGAACTGAATTGCCCAGACACAGGCATCTCACGTCCTTTGAGGTGACCTGAAGCGTCTCACCTGTCCTGCTTTCCTTCTCACATGAAGGAGTGGAAGTTGCACTGCTACCTCATGCTAGTGAAGATGCCTTCAGCTCCATCAGTATATTTGACATGACTGTAATGATAAGTTGTAAAAAGATAACGGACAGATATAGACATCCCCAGATAGCACTATATTAATCCAGGACCCTTCAAAGCCTTGACCCTTTGAATGAGTCAGATAACAAATCTTGATCAAGATGGCTCCAAGATTTGGTCACATCCTGGCCCAAAACACAGCTCAGGCCAAGGCTTACCACAAACTTCTCCAGCTACAACAATCAGAACAGCAACATGATCTAGTTTGTTTTTTGCTATGTTACCTTCTGAGAAAAGGAAAGAAAAAGAGAACAAAAAAGAGAAAGAGAGAGAAAGAAAGAAACCAAGAAGAAAGGAAGACGAAAACAAAGAAAATTCCAGTAGTTCCAGACCAAATGCAAAGCATCCCTCCTCTAAAAGCAGGAATTAATTATAGCTCTTTTTCAAATGCTAGAAATTTGATATTTTAAAATTTATAACAGAATATATTTTCTGAGAAAACAGAGAGAAAAAATAATAATGAAAAGTCTCTTTTTTTTTTCTAAATATTAAATATATAATTTCTAAACATAAAAAATTATCAAAAATCATGAACTAGCAAAAATCCTGGAACTGGCTCATAGCTAATTAAGATACTACAGACCCAAGCATGTAATGCTTTGACTTCTAACATGAAGTTGATTACAGATACTGTTATTTATCGTTGCTGAAAATACTCTCGGGAAGGCTGCGTGCATCCTTTGGGGATCTTCCCCTAGCTTACAAGTAACAGGCCTGGCTTACACATGCCAGGAGCTGAGGTCACTGGTATGAGAAACATCAGGGGTGGGAGAACTGAAGCCTTTCTAGGAAGTTACAGGAGCTATAGAGGGCTAACGCTGGGTCCAGAAACACTGATGAAGCTGTATAGAGACAATACAGCACAAGGAAGGGGGGGAGAAAATAAGGGGAGGCAAAGTCATGCTGCCAATGCTTCCAAAAAGGCTGCATCCCACTGGAATCCTACTTATTCCGTGAACCGCCGGAGCATATGTTAAGCTGAAGCCATATGGAGACCAGCAAAGCAGATGTCCCAATCTAACCTCCACCCATCGGGATCTACAGGGCAGTGTGCTGTGGCTCAGTGTCCTCCACCCACTCGGGCAGATCCCTTTGGGAAGGGAGAGGTGCTGATGCGAGCAGCAGCAAGGCACCAAGGATGCAACACAATATCTGCATTTGGCTCTCTCCTGGGGCAGAAGACAGCATAGAGGGCATGTCCAACCCGAAAAAAGGAAGTACGAGAGCCACATTGTCTCCCCTAACTCCAGAATCAGCCAATATGTTTGGAAATAACCAAGGTGAAGTCAATAATTGCTTATTAATTCCAAAGCAACTTTGGCAGTGGTCATAATAATTCCCATAAACTGTAGTTGAATTACAGCTCAGGTGGGAGGCATGCTTGACAGAGCATTTAGGGGGGAGCATTTAATAAAATTTTGCATTTGTTACCTGCTCAGGTTTTGTGATTTTCACAAAGGGCAGTATTTTCACAAGGGCAGTATTTTTTCCCTCAAAGTGATTAGGACTAACTGTAATATCACAGCATCTGTTTCCTTCCATTAGTAATTCCTACAACAAATGTACTGGACAGATACTTTTAAATAGTGAACTGAGAGCCCTGTGAAAAGCAGGAATGTTCCAAAATGCTTATCTGGGAAGAAAAGAACAGGAAAAAAAAAAAAAAAAGATGACACCTTTTAAGCCAATGAAATAGCTGATTAAAAATAAATAATTCCTAAAATATGGAACATATCTTCAGTTCTATCACTCTTGAATACTTAAATTAGAAGAGTTTTCACACAGGTGTTTGTTTTGCATTTTAAATGAGTATAATCTGATAGAATGGGCTCTGGATTTCTATCAGGATTCAACAATAAAGAATAAAACTGAATTATGGATTCACATGCAAACAACCTTCACTTTCTATGCGTGCTCTAGCACATCCCATACGTCAAGTGATATCAGGTGAGTGAGATGTAAAACTGAGGTGGTGTGGGTAAGGTTGGCCTTGGGTTGACCTTGGCAACAGGAGGCAAGAGGTGGAATCAGGAGACTTCGGTGTTATAATGATGATCTCTAGAATCCTCTTATCTGCAGATAATCATGACCAGGGGGCCAGTCTATAGGGGAGAGTGGGAAGAGAAGCAATTGAACTTTGATTTTCATGAGGCATCACAGCTGCATTTTCTAATTTAAAAAAATTCTCCTTTTTCAGTTTTCCAACAAAAAAATTCCTTTTTGCACAGATGAAAAAGAAACAAAAACACTACCCAATCAGCTGTAGTTTATGCTGTTGAAATAAACCATTCCAGCTCATTTTCTGTCACCAAACCTTGCTGAAGCTTCAGAAAACTTCACAGGTGCCTTTTTCTCCCCACCTGTGTAGCTTCAAGCCATGATTGAAAGTGGAAACTTTCCCTCCATCAGGTAATGCAAAGATTGCTTGGTACCATCAGCTTCTCCACAGCAAAGCCCTCACACTGCACATCGCTCCACTGCGGCACTTTCAATTCACAATGCAATTTACTGCCACAAACAAACAGCTGACTTCCCTGCATGGAACCAACCAGAATTGCTCAAAACAGATGTTTGCCATCTTTTCTTTCACTTATCCAGTATTTACAATCATTTCCATTTTACTCAGAGGCACCTCTAACCATGCTTGAGAGAATCAACAGCATGGGACACCCACTAGAGTTCACAGGATTGTTTGATTGAAGATTTCCACCACCTCTAATGCAGTGACCCATGAAGCAAAAGCAATTTAGGACAAGCATCTTCATGCCAAGTCCGTCATGTGTGCTGTTATGTGCTGTATGCAGCCTCCATGCACGCTTTGCTGTGACCTGGAAATTAGGAAACAAATTATTTGATGGTAAAGTAATTTCTCTTGAAGGTAGATGACTAATAACATTTCAGTGTCATTACAGCTGTAGCAACTGAGATGAGCCAGCCCAGCAGGGAGAGGGAATCATGAAAGAGTCAACCAAGCATAGTTTGGGCAAGACCACAATCAGGCCAGGGCTTTGAGATAGGCTGCCCAGAGCATCCAAAAAAACCTAAGAATGGTTTCTTCATGTTTTTTCCAAATGTCGGCTGATAGAAGTAAGTTTTTTAAGAGAGAGCAAATTCAAAGTTAATAGCCAATGCAATTCAGAAATAAAACTCAGTTATAAATATACCCCCTCCTCACTATGTCCTTGTACAGCCAGTCTGTGCTTCTGAGCTGGGTGCATATCCCAGTAACCTATCACAAGGAATAAAGGCAGGCAAACAGGCACAAGTGATGTCATTCACACCTGGGGAAGGGAAAACTTGGGTTTTGTTGAGGTTTCCTTGCCTCAGGAGACAATAAACAGAAGAACAAGGGAGAGGTTGCTCATGGAAAACATGATAGCAGACCAGCCTTGATGCTTGGGATAATTTGTTGGTCTGTAAAATTAACCAAGACACAAAATCAGGTAAAGGCCACCCACTAATACCTCAAATGTCTTCTTTATGCTTTTTTTTTTTTTTCAAGCTCTGTCCAAGACTTCAATTTAAGTGCTACCTTGTTAGAAGTAACTAAGCCCTTTTTTTTTTCATCTTTAATCCTTACAAAAAGCAGTGAAATCTGACACACAGAGTCCTCTGTCCTTCTGTCTGAATCATCAAGTAGGGTTAGCTGGTAGACTTTCCCAGCAGATGTTGGGTTGGAGGTCCCTCCAGTTTACACCTTAGTGCCCAACCACCTTTATTTTCTTTTTATTCCCTCAGTCTTCCCAGCAGGCTGCCCAGTTCTCCTGGGACATCTCTCACAGAGAGCCTGGTCCTCCTTTAATAAGCATAATCCCTTGAGGGATTCTTCTGTGCAAGTGAGGGGGAGAAATGAGTGATAATTTATCATGAGTGCCCTTGCAATTAGCACCTTGGAAAAGAACACTGCCTGGGGAAGCTGAGAAGGCCATAAATGAAAGCACAGCCAGGACAGAAGTGTCATTCTGAAGTCTAAATTCTTATTAAAGTCAGTGGGAGCTGGAGGTGGTGGAAGACAGGGATAGCATAGCCTAGAGATGTGGGGAAGGCCCTGGGCAACCAGAGCTCTGAAACTCTTCCCCCTTTGTCTTACCTGATGCAATATCAAGCTCTTTAAGGCAAGAGCTATTGGCCAGAGTGCACTTAGCAAACTTGGGCTACTGTCAGAGACTTTGTATGGGTAGTTCATCATCGAAGGAGAAGTGGAGAATGGACTGAAACACATGGGCTCTGGACCTGAATGCTAATATTTATAACTGATACTCTAATATCAGTTATATGGATGTGGGGTTTCACACTCTGATCAGAGCCCATTAGGGTCTTTCTGTTGACTCCAGAAGGTTTTATGTCAGTCCCTGAGTTTGGCATTCTTGCAGTGAATGCTGCCAGCCACTAAATTTATAGGACATATAAATGCAAATATATATGAACGCAAACACAGACACATATACACAGACATACAGAAAACCCAAAGCATGAACAGTCAATGGAGAAGGAAGCATATGAGAGGTACCACTTACCCTCTCTGTTATTCTCTAGGTCTGATTACCTCTCCACTAACTACAGGAGAGGATTGCACTACCTACATTCCTTATATCTTCATTAAATAATTAAAGGAAGCTGTGGCTCTTCAGTCCTTGAGCCTGTCAAAGAAGCAGGAGAAGGCTACACAGGGCTTACAAATAGTCATAAGCACACAAATGGATTAATTCTGCTTTGGTTGTCTTTTGACATGAGGTCTTTTTCAAGGTCTGGCCATGTCGTATCCAAAAATTGATGAGTTTTGTGAGGTCTAGTTATAATTACACTACAGAAAACAGGTCAGGAGTATCTGGAGGCTGATGTGCTAGAGCAGCTGTGATGGGCTTGTTTCTTGCTTTAGTCTTGGTCAACCATGAAGGCCAACCTTCCCTGAGATGTGGTTTCCCCACCAGCAGAATGAGAGAACAAATGCTCTGGGCTTAGTGTATGAGGATTATTTGTAGAACACTTGAATTTCTGCATCTATTTTAACAGATTTAAAGAGTGGCAAGGAACATTCCTGGGCACTGGAACTTGGTCAAATATATTGTTAAAATATTAGAAAATCCCCAGCGTGCTTTTGGCTCAGGTGCACACTCCCAAGCAATTCCTGGGCATGGTTCAAGGGTTAGCATGGGCCAAGGACTGTTCCCAGGAGACATTTTGCATAGAGCCACCTTGTTCTGGAAGGCAAGAGTATTTAACAGGTTGGATGTGGGTTGTTTTATGCCAGGTGGCATCAGCATAAGAGCTATGCTTAATTAACTAGTGGAGGCGTAGCCAGAAAGCCTAATCCACTCCCGCTATTGACACTGTGACTCTCAGAAGTAGGAGCAGAGATGACCTGGGAGAGGATGTAGACAGTGGAATGGCTCCTCCTCTTTTCCAAGCAACTGGCAGCATCTTCTCTCACTATCTCTATATCCCAGGTCCTGAGGGAAATGCTCCATTTTGTATTTGACAGCAGCTATACCCTTTATTAGCCTGGCTACAGCCCACCAGTACCGTAGCCAACAGCGCACAAGGGAGTCATATGTTTAGCATCATCTCCAGCCAGCTTCGATTCCCACTGCAAGACTGGTAATTGGCAGAAGTAGAGGAGCAGCTTCTAGCATAAGCCTGGAGAGCCAGGCTTGAAGCAAATCCATAGGAAAACACACAAATCGTGCCGCTATCCCGTCTGCTTCCCATTGCAGAAAGGCAGGATATGAACACTGAAGTGTAGCATGATTTGTGTATTTTTCCTGGCCAGCAGTGGTACCCTCACATCTCAAATGGTGTTGAGGGCACTTACAACTACCTGGTTCTAGGCCCGGTTCTCAAAATGGCCAAAGCATGAGTTTGGGCAAGTCACATCTCCTTTCTAGTCCTCTTTCATCTCTCTGACTCTGTGTCTGTACTTCTGTTTAGACTGAAAGAGAGTAGGCATAGCATCTGTCTCTTAAATAACTGATTTAGGACCTCTACAATAAGATATTCAAAAACATCTATGCAGCTTAAGGTATGTTACCAATGAAGATGAATCAGTATCTGGGACCTAACTCTTCCATCTCATCTCATGGTGATTAATTTTATTTTTGTCCAAGTAACAGTCAGATTTTCATCTTTCATGTCTGTTTAAGAGGAAGCTCTGTATAAAATTTGTCCCCTCATTATTTTTTCTCTTTCTTTCCCCTCATTCTGTTTTTTTTGCTCACAGATGCACATGCTCTACATTTTTCTGTGCTCGGTTATTACTTAGTTTCCTAGCTGGATTACACACACAGTTCCACACAAAACACATCCCTAGCTAGAAGCTACACATCTGAGGTTCAGGCAAGTCCTTACTTCTTTCTAAGCTGAGGTAACTCTATGATTTATTGGATTTTACTTTAAGTCTTATGGTCCCCTGCTGCTCAGCACATCCACAGATGCAGGCTGAAACCACCTTCTTGCAAAGACCTAACAGTGGCCCTAAGGAAAGCAATGGGAGAAAAGGGGGAAGGAAACCCATTTTATTTTTCTGGAGGTGAATTCTCTCATTTGATACTCTTTTTTTTCTTTTTTTTAAATCCCAAATTCTTACAATATGCATTCTAGCTTCACCCACTTCCTCTGTGGGAACAGCTGTCAAAACGCTGTTACATCCTAGGCTACTGCGGCTTTACGACTCACATTAGCAGCTCTTTAAGGGTCTGGCGGAGGCTGGCTGTGAGGTTTCAAGCCTGTGATTTCTCATTACCCAACTGCGAGGAAGTGTAAGGCAAGGTCAGATGGGAAGCTGAAGAAGGCAGGGAGGTATGCTGCAGGGTTTGACTGGAGAGGTAGCTCCTTGGATCCCCCCATCTCCAATCCCATCTTCTCCAGTCATCCATTCCTCTTGCTTAAAACCACGTGGACCAAACATCAGCCGAAGTATCTGCCTGGTTCCTCAGAGCCTGGTGCCGATCATTCTCACCACAACGGGCAAAGCAAAAGAAAAGTGGAAGGTGCATTGGTTGTGCAGGGTGCTCAGTGATTTAGTAAACATTTCTTTGGGTGGATGCTGCAGATAATAAACTGTGAGGAGTGCAACAGTGTGATATGATACTAATATCAGCATGATGCTGGATAAAGATGCCATCATCTCTGTTTGATGACGGACAGTGCTGATTCTATGTAAAGTACTGAGGAGCCATCTCTTAAAGGGTTGGTTAAAGGCCTGGATGTGATTGCTGCAGCACAGTGGAAAATGCAATTGGAAGGTAAAATTAATGCAAGAATTTTTCATGCATGGGAAGGAGAGAAATAGATAACCAACTCTAACTTTGTGAAGCACTTTGGAGACACAAGCAGAGTTTTCAAAGTCTTCCAGCACACAACCAACACCACGGTAGCCCTTGTTTAATACTCTGACTTGGGATGTACAGAGGTCTATCAAGGCTATGCTGAAAGGACTTTAGCTGTAGCTAAAGCTCTTTCCAAGCTCAGTTTTTCTGTTACATGCCCAGTCAGCCTGCCAAGCAACTTGGGTTAGCTGTCTGCTCGTTTGAATCATCTGGACCACTCTCAGCTGCCTCGACAGGGTGCTAAACCATTGAGAAGGAGTACCTGGACACATGCACGAAAGCCAGTAAGTTACTGCAGAGTGGTAAGTTACCTCCTGCCAGCTGAGCTACCATTATTGGTTATGTGCTTTTTCTTACCCCACACCATGAAGATGCTTTACATTTACATGATTACTTGACTATCGAGGGAGATGACAAAGATGCCTGTGCCTGGGTGCCTACCTCAAAAGAGAGTAGTCCAGTAATCTAAATAGCCTTTTACTTAATAGCCCACCATCTGCTACCTCAGTAAGATCTTTTGTACTACAAGTTTTGTCTACCCCAGGCCTAGGTTTTGAGTTGCATTTTTTGTTTGTTTTACACGTCTTGAGCAGTTGGACCTCAGGTGGCTGCTGGATGATTTCTCAGCTTTCTCCTCATCCACTTGAAAAAGTGACAGCTGTGAACCATCCCACAGCTGTGGTCCAGAGAAGCAGCATCTCATTGCACACACCCACATTACGGGGGCACCGTGTTGTTTCTCAGAGGCTTTGCAAACCCAAATCATCCATGTTCGAGTCATTAGTAGGTGGAGAGATGAACAGCAACAGGCTCTGGTTATTTAAAGCTCAGCTGAAATGAATTTTAGGTACTAAATAGCTCCAGGGGGCCATTGTGAAGAAAAAGACAAGTCAGGCAAGACAATATGTGGCCTGGGATAATGCCAGTTTTTTTAACTGTTGTCATTCAGCCAGACTAAATTTGGCCACATCCCCCCTGTTCTGAGCTCCTGCCAGATACTCGATCAGAGTAATTTTGCAATCACTTCATGGCAGTGACATTCTGCCAAGGTATCATGACTTCTCCAGCAAAGTATGATGACTAATGCAATCCCATGAAAAGCTGGTGGAGCCCATCAACCTCCTGAGCTTGTTTAACATTGTATTGCTCAAAATACCAGCACAGCAACTGTCCCAAACCAGAGCATTCTGTAACAGCCCTGGATCAGATCATACACTGCAAGTTGTTCACTGGGAGAGTAGATGATCTGGGGAGGAGAGCAGGAATCTGGGGGTTTGGACCTTGCTGTAGACCGGTCACTCTATTGTCATGCAAAATTGGAATAGAGGTTTTTCTTCAGCTCACGGTAATACTAGGAGGACAACTACCGTTAAACTACATTTAAACACTATGTTGGCTGTGATTGGAGGGCCAGTGCAAGGACCTAAGATGGACAAATATCAGGGTTCACTTGGCAAACGTTAATTGTTGCCAAGGCTGGGCTTGTTAAGGACATGTTTCCTGAGCTGTTGACTCTGTTTTCTGAAGGCATAATTACTGCAGAGAGAAAAGGAGAACACCACTTTCTCCTATGAAGGTTGTGAGCATCCCTTCCCCTGAAACCCTGGGGGCTTTAAAAGGGGAGAAGACTGCAATGGGACCAAATAGATGGGGATCTCCACCCCCCAACCAATTAATGGGGATCATGTCACCTCTCCCAACGCATACTGCAACCTCAGGCTGCAGGATGCAACCATCCTACTCATCTAGGCAACACATTTGCCACCCTACTAGGCTTAACAGCCTTTCGAGGCTTACATTAGCCACAGGTACAGGCTGGCTCCAGGATCAGAGGTCAGGAGTGGTGCTGAGGAGGCACAGGGGCTCCCGCAACCACTGAACACAGACGTTTTTCAACAGATGCGAAGAAAGAGAAGCACGCTTCAAGTATAATTTAAAATACATTTATTGTTTCATTTGTTCTGGCTTTTTTGTTATACAAAGATGTTAAATAACTTAAATACATTCTCAACAGTCACTCAGAATCAGATTTATACCTACAAGCTGTACATATGAGGTAGAGAAAAATAACTTAGGCTCCCATAAGACATTGGAAAAAAAAAAAAAAAAACGAGAAACAAAAGAAAAATATTAATCCTTCATGTTAGTATTCCCACCTCCCTTTAAAAGGAAATGCCATCCCAAGGGTGCAAAACAAATCCTAGACTTTACATTCAGGCCTCAAAAGGCATTGTTAGAGACTGGGGTGGGGTGGAACAAGGGGAAATTCCTGTGCTAGTTTGGTGGTCGCTGTTTCAGATGGGTCTATGCCCAAGGGGAACTGGCATAGTTATCCACACATACCTTGATTAGCCCTGAATTCATCCCCACCTCTACTGATCTGGGTGTCTATGTCTTTATCCCCTTTTATTGTCAGCAGGGAGAAACTGGCACCTCCACATGGGCCAAAACACCTTCTAGAGGTGCCTACACTGCAGACCGCAGGCTCCTTATCTAAGGGGGGATATCGCCAGACCCATTGCAAATGCCCCACTACGCCAAGCGTGTCAGCATCTCTCCTAACTTTCCTGAGAAACCCTGTGATGAAGGGGAGAACTGGGTGAGGGAGGAATCTCCTGTCCCTTTGGGCCACCTGGACTAATGCTGCTGAGAAGGGTTTTGCCCATTTCTGAAAACATTCAGCAACAAATGAGAAAAATGCATTATTTGGATATGTCCCCTGATAGCCTGATGAATTTCATGTGTCTGAATCATTTACGGTCTTAACTTATACCCTACTCACTCCCTGCCCCTAAAGAAATGTAGTTACAAGCCTACCACGATGCCAGAGCTAAACCGTGCTTGCGATATCCATTTGCTTTTCCTCCCCACCCATAAATACTGGAGATTCCCCCTTTTTTTTTTTATTCAGAAATATTCTGTTTCCCAGAACATGTAAATAGCTTGGTCAAATCCAATGTTCATCAGTGAACAATAGATCTAAAAGCTATTCAGTGGTAATATCCATGGCCCTAAGCTTGACTGCTTTAGTAATGACCAGATTTCTATAGGCCTGAGCCTGTGCCATACTGAGCCTCCTTCAAGTTACATGAGCAGTAATGGTCATAAAAGGCACTATTTCTCTTGTGGGAAAATACTGCTTTCCAAAAGTCATCACCTAGTTAGCATCCTGAAAACCAAAAGCCAGGACGAGCTGACCATGGAAGCCAGCCTCAACCCAACAGATGTGCACAGAGCTGAATAAACCAAGAACGAAGAGCTTTGCTGCACCTGTTTTATTGAGTACAGAACAGACCTAATTTTACTGCAACATCAACGGAGGAATTTTTCACAGGCACTATAATCCACCAGAAAATTACCTTAAGCAGCATCTACTCCATGAAAGTACCCTTGAGAAATCTGTCCCTTCATCTGGGTTCTCATCCAACCCTACTACAGCCAAACCAACTTAATTTCTCCTCATGTGTTGGCTAAAATAGGGCAGCTGAAAAATGATTAACAAAGAAATTCAAGACCTGGGCTAAGGAAGGCAGATGTGTACGAGCTGGCCGACTGCAAAAAAATCCTCAGAAATTATTTCACCCCTGCTCAAGTCTCCAAAGCAGCAATCCCAAAAGCTGTTTTGAAAACAGATGGTCCATAACTCATCCCCTGCTTCCAAAGGTGAACGACAGGCTTCCTGAACCACAGCAAACCAAGTTCCCAGCTCCCCAGTTTTACACTGCCCCATTCAAATAGATAAAAATTGCTTGTGTTAGAGCAAGCCTGGAATTTGGTCCTCTTCATTTATCCTTTCCATGTACTTACTTTTTTTTTCCCCCCCAACAACCTTTTTAAGGGTCATTCTTCCCAGGCCAACTGAGATCAATGGCAAATATCTAGTTATTGAAAATAGGTTTCTGATTTCCTCCATCCAGAGCCATCTCAAGGCCAGGATGCACAATTAAAAAGGGTAAGCTTGAGGTTTCGGGGTAGGTTTTTGTATTTTAATTACAACTTACTGATTCTTCATAAGTTATTTTTAGTGTCAGGAATCAAAACAAACAAACAAACAAAAAATCCCCTTGCATTAAACACTGCTTGTTTCACCAACTGGAGTCTTTTGAGAGCTGGAAGACAATGAGAACGTAATGTTTAGGACTTGTTTTGCATGTCTCCACATCCGGTATATATGAGTCAGTCACACAGAATAGAAGCTTGTTAAAAAACAGATGACGGGTGCAACAATTATTTGTGTGGGTTTTTATTTCTTTTAATAGAAAATTCTAATATAAAACAGCAAACACCTTCAGTTTGCCTTGTTTACAAAAATATTATATATATTTTTTTATATTTCTGACATAACTAAATGCACTATTCAATAAAAATATTCTTCCATCAGCTAACTTCTCTTTTAAAAAAAATTAATAAAAAAGTTATATAAATAATGGTTGCACCCCCCCACCCCAAAACTGATCCGCAAGTCTTGCTGGATCAGCTTAGGAGAACCAACACTTTGACACTTTCGGGGGGACAGGGGGTGAAAGGGGATCAGAAACCAGAGACCTCCCCTACACCCATCCATCCTTCTCCAATTACATCTGCTGCAAAAAACTGTTTCTCTGGGGGTAAGAAAAAGGGAAAAAGTTGCTTTGCACTTTTTTTTTTTTTTTAATATGAAATGACACCATGAAAGATTCAGGGACCCAAATCTACTCTTGTAGCAGTTTTACAAAAATGAGCAATTTCATTGAATTGCACTGGAGAACCAATGGTGTGGTGGTAGAATTAGCCTCTCCAGAAAAATCCATACAAATCCCAAAAATTCATACAGCTGGAACAAAAAGGGGGTTACAGGACACTACCCAATGTTTTATAGAGGACTTCAGGGTCTCTTATCTAGGGTTTTCTGAACTTGCGCATGGAGTAGCACAAGCAGAAGCTCCTGCTCCATGGGTTAACTCAATTCCAACACACATCTATCACCAGCAGAAAACCCAGGTCAAGCACTTGAAAGGGTTTTGAGAGGATCTGACATTTTTTCTACCAGCTGCTACTTGTTTCATCCTGCTCAAGCTCCACTGGATTTTTCCAAAATGAGGCTTTTGCCCCCATTCTCTCTTCAAAGATAAGGCAAACATCGGAAAACGCTGGAACTAAATACCCCCCCCGACCCAAAACACACACAATATGGTGGGGGGAAGAAGAAAAATAACCCACATATGTTTTACCACCCTAGGTCAAAAGGCCAAGAAGACAAGTTCTCCTGATTTCAGAGTGTTAGTATATTTTATACACTGCCTATACCTTTAACACATGTGCCTCGCTACTATTTAGTTATTTATATTTTTTTTTTAACCACAGGAGAATAAACCTTGCTATTTACAATATATAACAGGCAAGTAATATATCCACATTAACATAAATACAATTTGGGTTTTTTTTTGGGGGGGGTTGGGTTTTTTTTGTTTTTTTTTGTTTTTTTTTTAAATACTTACAGAAAGCATCCAGGCTTCAGTGCGTGAGTTATAATACACAGAAGAGCTCTTTCACTCAGTAGTTCATTCACTCTTTGCCTCTTTCTTCTAGCCAAGCTTTGACAGTCTGCCTTATTGCCCACCCATCTCTCCCCCCCACTGCCAAACACACCAAGCTACCCTATTCCATCCGACCCTGGCATTTTCTCTGCGACATCGATGCCAACACCGCCCTCTCTTCTGCATCTAGGGACTCATTCTCCTCTCACACCAGTGCAATGTGGAGTTACTCCAGCGAGGTCAATGGAGACAGAGACACCAGTGAAAAGAAGGAAAATGAGGCCCATGGTTTAAATATAACAATAATAATAATAATTAATAATAATAATAATGCACATAAATTGCAGCCCATTCTTTAATTAAAAACAATTTTTTTTTTTTTTTTAAAGAATGGGGCCGGAAATAGTAATTCAGACCCAAAAATCCTCATGTTTCGAGCAGGTTTGGATCCGGCCTTACTTTGGAAGGGAAGAGCTATTCTAGCACACACACAAAAATGTAACAGTGAGTTTGCACATATGTGTGAGAGAGAGAGAGAGACAGAGGGAGAAAAAGAATTTAACATAATACCACATTGAAACCATAAGAAGGTCCTTCTGAAGGGCTTTACAATAAATAAATGTTCGTTCAATATTTATATATATATTTATGTGTCAGCATGCGTGTATATATATACACACATGCACACACTGAACAATAGGTTTCTAGTCAGTTTATTTTTTAAACCATTAGACAAACTGCTCGTGGGTGACTTTCAAAGCGGTGCATCTCCCAGAAGCTGCGTGACCTTCCTGCAAACTTTCTGCGTCGAACGCACCACCGTGCCTTTGCCGTGCTGGAAGGGACAAACCTCAGGTGTGGATTCCTCCTTTTCCAGCACTACCCAAACCTCCAGAATTGTACAGAAAATAAGCAAACATCAAAACAGAGACAGTACGCTTCACTTTGCAAGACCATAGCGCTATTAACAGTAACATCCTGTCCCTCCCCATGCCCCCACCTCAAGATTTGATGCCAATGAGCCAGGCTGGATTGCAGGTGTTTGTTATCAAGGAAAAAAAAAAAAAAAAAAAAATCTTTTCTCCTCCCAGTAGATGCACATGAACAGCTTAAATATTAGTGGCTACTATTTGGGGGAAAAAAAACTTAAAAAAAAAATTAAGAAAAGAAAAAAAGCTTTGAAAAATAATGGTCCATCTTTGAAAACTACTTTCTTTTGTGATTGGCTAACATCTACTAGTGCTTGAAAAACTCCAGCCAGCTTTCCTCTTTCAAGAACCAGATCTTATATAAAATTGGTGGAATTCACTACTACTGGACCAATCAAAAATTGCTGCCAAAAATGAAATAAAATGCCCTCCACTCTCCAGTGTTTCCTTAGAAAGCTTCGTTGAGGCATTCACTGGCTGCTTCCAATCCACTTCTATATGACTGAAGGATATTGCTACTTCAGGTCCTGGATTGTACGTATCCTCTTCAAAGGAAAAACAAAATGCTGAAGGTTGTCATCTATTTCACAGCGTCGGAGCCACCTACCACTGCAGTCAACTTCTGGCTTCTGTGGCCACTTGATAGTTTGTCTCTTCATCAATTGGTTGTTCCAAATCCAATAGTTGGTTACCATTTAGCAGTTGTATTTTTAAAATACAGTTCTTGATCTAGTGGTTCCAAAAAAAAAAAAAAAAATCTTAAAGTCATAGAGTTTACATACAGCTTGTGTCAAGTACCACTGCCATGGTTTAGAGTAAATGGAATGATGACCTAGTAAAAGAAAAGTCAACTCCTCCAGAGGTCTGACCCAGTCCAAAACGGCTGCTATACAAATGCAAGACAGCGCTGCGTTCCAAGATGCACTGGATTTTCTCTTGTCTTACTCAGAAACACACGTCCAAATTCAGCTGGCATAAGACTAAAAAGTTCCAGTTCAGATTTCTGAAGCAGTTACCACAGGGTGAATTCGATCAACAAGAGGTGGGAAGAGGAGAGAAAAATAAATCATGCACAAAGTGAAAATAAACCAAAAGTATCTAGTGGTTTTTTAAAAAAAAAAAAAAAAAATTAAGACAGCGATAGTGCTAAAGAAACTGCATTTGAAGAATTTGTTTTAAAAAAAGAACATGTGATTGGACCGAAGGACAGGCACGTCTGGTTTTCTACTGTCTTCCCAACCTCTTTCTTGGATATATTTCTGTTTGCAACATGGTGGACCCAACATTTTCTGAGCTGTATTTGGTGATCGAAGCATGTGGATACGGAGCTGTCGTTTAAAAGCTTACCCTCCCAGTGGGTCTCTTTGTCAGAGCCTTGTTTGCTCGCTGTGCAGAAACTCCACGAGAGGAACCATCAGGGCTGTTCCTGCTTACCCTACACACCTCTCTCCAGTTTTAGAAGGGGAAATAAAAGACCGCTTCCTGTACCATCGCATTCAAAGCAGAAAGGTCTTTCTTTTGTATCTGCCTAGGTCTCTAAGCAGTTGGGTAAGCTTCAGGAATAAAGTACTATAGGTTATTTATGCCAAAAAGAATAAATATATTAGCCCAGGAGTTCACGGAGGATTAGTGAAACGATCAAGGTGTTCCAAGGATGAATGATCCGTCAAACTGCGTGGACGACTAAGGTGAAGGTCAGCTGGTGTCTAACCCCAGTGTGACAGGCACTTATTTCCACATGGTTGGACCTCATTAAAATTCAGTCTACAGGAAAACAAAACAAAACAAAAACAAAAACAAAACAGCAACACAGCTGGGTCACCTGTACCCTACAAAGTGCTTATGTCTCAACATAGCTTTCAGATCCCAGAAGGTCAATCAAACCCTGTTTGTCTCCATATGTAGTTCTCATAGATCGCCATCGCCCGTCACCAAGGGTTGCCATCAAGCAGAAGACGCGTCAGTCTTTGCAGGTGTAAACCTCTTCTCTCTGGGTGCATTGCTTGCATTCCACGTAGCAGCACCAACGGACCTGGCACTGGCACGGGCGGGTGACCACCCGGCTCTGTGTATTGTGCCCTCGCCCGCAGCAGATGCTGTCACAGTTCTTGTCTTTGTAACATTTCCTTCCCGAAGTCCCAGGTGAGTATCTACTCATCATACAGAAGCTTGGAGAATCGTCAATGTAGACAAGATCCGTAGTCCTTGGGATTTGATCACTATGACCAGGGATGGACTTCTTGGGTGGGGAGATGTCTCCTTCCCCTGTGGCTTCGTTGGTAGTGCTGCCCACTTTGAGCGATGTCTCGTACTTTTGCTTCAGCTGCTTCCCTATTTCATGGAATGGAGAGAGCTGCCTCCAGCACGTTCGGACAGTACAGGATCCAGATACACCGTGGCATTTACAGGTTGTCTCCACTCCAGCTTTGATAACCTGTAGACACACACAGCCCCAAAAGAAAATCAGTTATGGGGGGGGGGGGGGGGGGGGCGGAATCAAGATACAGAGCAAAAAAAACATTTGCTAGAAGACACTCCTGGACCACAAAGTTGATGACAATACAAAAACTGTCTGTTGGAAGGGGACAGAAAACACGTGCTACAGGAAATACTTGTTTTAGAAGGGTCCCAGTTTCCAGGAATATGACATTTACCTGCCAGAATATTGCTTTATTAGCTAGTTAATTCTACTAGTAAGGTGTACAAAGGCTGTCTGGTGCCGGCACTCATCTACATATACAGAGTTCTGAAGCTGTGATACAACTAAGAGATTAATACATGTTTTAATACCTATTCATCTACTTTAATAAGAACAAGGAGACAAGATGTAACAAAAGTGGAAGGAGTTGGTTTAGTGAAGAGGGAGAGTGCAGCTGTAACACACACAAACACACAGGTGGGGTGGCACATGCTCCAGAACACAAGCATGGACAGTAGGAACCTTCTCCACACCACCACACACAGGATACCACCTTAAACTCATACAGCTCCCAATTAGCAGCACAGGCTTAGTGGAAACATGGTTAAGCTGTGCTGTTTCCACCAGTAGCAACTAGGTATAGCATCCCACCCAGTTCACTTTGTGACTACCTTCATGTAGCTGAAATTATATATAAGTCCTCAAGAACAACAGCCTGAATCATCACCACCAGAAGCATTAGCTCCAAAAGCATCCAGGTAGCTTCTGCCTCTCCAGCCTGTGTTCAGGATCCTATTCTGGAGTGTGGCAGCATGTTCAAAAAGACCTGCCAATTTTTTCCTGCTAGCAAAGAAAAAGCCTGCATGTGCTCTTAAAAACAAAGAGTGCCATTGCCTGCTGGCCAAACGCATGTTTAATGAAGCACATTTTCATGCAGGGTATAGCCCAAGGCTGCCTCAGTCTCCCCTGTGCCCTCCCTTTCTCTGAAAAACTAAGATGTGAAGAAAAGGAAAACAGACCCCTGCATGAAGGGTTCAGTAATTCCAGGTGCTTTAATGCAGCCCCCAGGATTTACTCTGCCTGTGGCACCAGCTGTAGGCAGCTTGGAAGCAGAATCTGGCTTCTCCCACAGAGGGTTTCAAGGGGAAAAACGTGAGATTGGGGTTGATGCTGCAGTGAGAAGTGTCCATCCCAGTGGGTTTAGCCCTCAGCCCATCAGGCAGTGACCACCGGGGACTACAACAGGGCTGGTGGCTGCAGAGAGGACTAGGGGAGCGGTCTTCAATTTTCAACCCGAGAAAGGATGTGAGGCAGTCACTCTGCAGGGAGATAAAGGGAGGTTAAATTCTCAGTTCTGGCCATGGGAACAGACTCCCTGCACTAAAGGCTGCACCATCTGCCCCATCATGAGCAAGCAGGAGCTGCCCCACGTCAGGATGAGGAACTTCAACTGCTGCCTTGATGCTTCAGCAGCACCTCAGGGTGAGCGGATCTTGAGATTTTACCAGGCAAGACAGTGAGCAAGGCCACAAGTGTTTACAAAAAGCCTGACCCAGGGGTGGAAAATTCACTTGGCTAAACACCGTGTAGGGATTCTGGTGAGAGGATAAAGGGAAATGGCATTACACATGCTTTCAGGGGCTGCTGTGCCCAAATGTTTATACAAGCCACCATCCAGAAAGAAACATGCTGCCAGGTTCAAGTCCCAGGCTAGCATAAGTTCTATAATGTACTGGCAGAACCTTCTATAAGGTGTCCTCAACTAGGATGGAAATGTATACTTTATTGTCTCCACAAAAAAAAACAGAGCACTTATGACCAAGGTCTTCAAACTCAAGGTGGAAGTGAAAGGAAAGACATTTAAACCTTTGGGAACTCAAGTGGATTATGTCCCTCCAAGCCAGGACTCTCATGTTAAACTTTGTGCCTGCTTATGCCTCTTGACTGCAACTATCAACGGCAAGGCTTGGTTTCAAATCCTTTCTTACATTAATTATTTATTTTATTTGAATTGTCAAATACTTGCAGTGGGTTTTGTAATGAGAAATTAGGCTCATCTTACAGATCCCTAAAGGAGGGAAATAACTTGTTCAAGATATGAGAAAGTAAATGTATATGTTTAATTTCTTCTCAAAGCAAAAGAAAGTCAGACTCCATATAGGAAGGTGTCCAGATCTTGCCTGGGGATAGGTTGCATGGGAATAGCTCTCTTCAGACCACAACAAAGTGTAAACACAGAAGGAAGAGAAGAGCCAGTGGAACCACGGTGTTCACATACGAGATGGAGGGAACAGAAAGAGAAGGTTATTTTCAACAGAAAAAGCAGCATGGGAAGGAGAAGCAGTATCAGGAAAGGAAGAGAAGAAAGCAATGAGAGAGTCAACAGTTATTCACCTTAGAGACAAAGGTGGTAAGAGCCCCCCAGGTGCTGTGAAGGATGCTTGGGAATCCTCCGTGGGCAACACAAGAGCAGACACATTATTTGGACAGTCACAGAAAATGTGCATTTTGTCCACAGATTATAAACAGATATTTATAGTTCTAGTTCTTCTTTTCCCCCCTTCCCCAACAATAGGGTATATTTTGACTTCAGATGGGTAAGGTATAAGCACCCCTTAAAATAGCAAGTTAGAACAGAGTCTGTTTTATAGAGCTGCCTCCTGTCAAGGTACTACTGAAAATGCCCTTCCTTTGGGTATCTATGGTATCTGAAAAAGAAAAAAACAAAAAAAACCCAAAAAAACAAAACCCCTCCCCCTTCTGTCCATTATGGCATCTGCCAACATTATGGCCTTATGACAGCAGAGGACTGGCTCCCGTCCATTTCCTGACCATCCAGTTCTTAATTATTTGGCTGCATGAGTCCTGCTGAGCACCATGTGCAAATGTGCAATAGGTCATGGACTCAGAATTGGGGTCTGGCCCAATCCTGATATTACAGAGTCGTTTTTAGAAAGACACTATGCATAATACAGCCTTCAGCAAAGCCTGGCCAATGGTCACACTTCATTCCTGCGACAGCCAAGACCTTTTCAAATGCAATCCAATAATACACAGTAGCATTCAAACAAGTGACGGGTTACAGAGAGAGATGTATTACTGCTTTTAGTACTCAGCTGGGCCGGCTTGGTTAGGGGCTGTTACGCTTCGCATGCCAAAGTGTCTAGCCAACTCTGCGAGAAATCCCACAATGTTAGACAAGAGCGTACAGAACACATTTCAACACCAAGGAAAAAAAAAAAAAAGCCCTCACCCATACTGTCCCTCATGTAAAGTCACATTTCACTGGTTGTCCAGAAGTGAGAGCTGAGTTCATGTGAAACAAAGCTCCTATACCTGATTTCACGCCCAGACCATCAGCAAACTGGGCAAAATTGCCGAGATACTTGCAGAAGGGCTGCACACTGCAGTCATTCATCAGTTCAAGCTTTTCTCAGCCCTTCCACCTCCCCCAACCCATTCACATCTGCTCCACCTGGAAGAGGAGATGACCACCATTGTACAGGAGGTGGGAAAACAAGAAACCAAGAGGAACTGGCTCGGCTGGGAGACACGCTCCTGCGCACAGGCTTGGCTGGATTTAGAGGCGGTTGAAGGAGGCATGGTCGTGAAATGCAGGAAGCGAACCTGGACACAGGGCTGTTCTCATCAGCAGCCACCTCTCAGCTCAGTAGGAGAGCTGACATTGCAGGTGCAGTATATCCAAGGCACCCACATGGGGCTGGTAGATATGGCACAACATGTGTTGGAAATCCAAACCCTGATGGATTGACCACTAGCAGATGGCAGCAGACCTGCAGACAGGAATAGGCATGTAGGTTTAGGCACCTGAATCACACCAGCCAGCCAGGGTCGACCTCGCTGAGGCAGATGTTTGAGTTTAAATGCCCGCATTTGAGAAACACCTCTAAACTCTCGTCTCACTCAGCGAAGCCAAAGCAGGCAGGGGATCCTACAGTGAAGCAGACACCTGCACATGCTCAGCTGAACAGCTCTCCAGGTTCCACCAACTGTGCTGACCACATCTCCACTCACTAACAGGAGCCTAGGGACCCAGCTCACACAGAGGCACTTCAATTTCTTAATAGGTATCTTAAGCTATTTAAGATATCTTAAAGCATGAGCAGAATCCCGCCCTCTGGGACAAATTCAGGTGCCTAAATATCAGCATCTAGCATTGTTTGAGGTACTGTAAAACATTGCACTTCATCACCAGCTGACCCTCCAGAAGCATAAATGTCTCTCAAAGCGTACTAATACATATATTTAGGTAGATGAATCCTATTCTCCTTGTCTGTGTTTAAACAGTGATAGACAAAGCCCCTACTGAATCCCAGCCTGTTTTTTTCCTGACCCACTTGTAGCTCCTTGTTAACCAGTGGCTAGGACAGCTCAGATTTTGTGCACTGGTGGACCAAAGCATAAAAGCTTTCCATTGTCCGCGTTCTCATGAACGTACCAGTTCATGAAATCCAGCATGTGGATTTTCATACTGTGCAAGTGCGGTGCATCCCAACTGCCCCATAAACCTGCTCCTTGAAGGGCCAGGAAGAGCTCAAGAATGTTATGAGGCAGATATAGTAAAAATCCTAGAAAAATTTCTTCCCCAGCCAGCCTCCCCTGCTGCTGTCAGTCACGATGCAGCTACTCAAGGCGATGCGTGATGGAGAACTGCTGCCTACAGGCCCCTAACCACCCGCGAGCCAAAATGATTCTTGGCAAAGCCCTTCTGTTTCCCGTCTCCTTCCCCAGCTTCCACAAAGACCTTCCTCCTCTTGTTGCAGACTCCTGTCAGAGGCAATTAAATGCACCTCATTTCTCCAGGAAGCAGAGCAAGACTTATCCAAGTTAGCAGGTTGCAGTGCTGCAGAAACCTTTCCTGGCTGGGCCCTGGGACAAATGGGTAAATGTCTAGATCTTGCTTTCAAACCTGGAGGAACTTCCAGGATAGAATAACTTACCTTTTATTACCAAAAAAGTCTAGGGTACACGAGGCAGAATAAAACTTTAACCCAAGCTTATCATTTCAAGAGCCATAGGTAGCTCCTGTTTTCTTTTCAAGGTACATCACAGTTCAGAGACTGATCTGCTTCCATCCTACCTAGACTTGAACTTCTCTTGAACACACACGGCCTCACCACTTTATTAAATAATCACATTTCACCTACACCATGGTAAGTCACGACATGCATGCTTCTATCTTGTCACAGATGGGAAGCAAAATGTATTAGCTTAAATCCAAAGCACAAAACATTTCATGCTCCCCATGGGCTAAACACCATAAGCTACCATGCATCAGAGCCATAGTAACTCAGGAGTAACAACACAAGTGTGCATTTGAATCATTATTGTGTTATACGCTGTAGAGAGCTTCTACCATGAAAGCAAAGTTGAACGGAGACAACCAGTGGATCAGGGATAACATCACACATTGAAATTATGTCCTCCCACTCTCCTCTGAACAACCACCAGTAGTCTCACAAATAGGAGAGCAGTTTGGGAGGAAAATAAAGCTCTTTGAGCAAATTAGTTCATTTGACTTAAGGAACACAAACTCCCATTAATCTTGTCATGAGAATACCAAATACTGACAAAGGCACAATGAGGAAAACAATTATGATAGAGCAAGACTGACCCGTCTTTATTGGTGCTTGCTGCTAAGAGGAAATTAGATAGCACTGCAGGACCGCCTGCCCAAATGGCTTTACAAGAGCCATAGGGAAAAGGGATCACAGCAGAGCATTGCTATGCAACATGTAATCCTTCCTCACAACAATGGTTTGCTACGAAGCTCAGACTAAGTGCCCCCGTAATGATCAGTCTCAGACATGCTGCAACACACAATTTCTCAGTGTTTTAGCTGAAACGCTGAGGACAGATTCCCATTCATTCCCAGCTGGGTCACGGGGCTCTGGCGGTGGTTTTCAGACAACTCTTGTCTGGGCAGCAGCAGTCCGAAGCGGACGCACAGCCGTGGGAATTCCTCGGTTATAGCTCCGCTGTCGTCATGGCTGGTCTGCAGCTCCAAGGCTTCAAACCATTCGCTATGGTTTGGGGGAGAGGAGGGAGCAGATGAACCTCCTTAGTGTCAGCTCATCCAGGAAAAAGCCTGCCCTCGTCTTGTCTTACTTCAGAAAGGGCTTTGGGATGCTTCTTTACAAATCAAATCTCTTCCATCCTCTATATACATACCTTTCTTCAATTTAAATAGGCTTAGCTATTCTCTCAGCTCAAGTATTAATGTTTGTTTGGACAGCAGCCACGGTCCCCATTTCTTCAGTGCCCAAACGACTAGAAGACCAGACTTGTCCCTTTGCCATTGCCATTGGTTGAATTATAAAAGTTTCATCGATTGTTAGAAGTTTTCTTTTCTTTTTCCTTCCCTTTTTTCTTCTCTCTTGTTAAAAATAGCCCTTCTTTTGAACCCCTTCTCAAACTGCTTTTTCAGAATGCTTTTCCCTTTCCACTACCCTTCCTTCTTTAAAAATATGAACACTCATATTTTAGTAAAATATGTATTAAAATACCAAGACTTAAACATAGAATAACATAACCCTACTTTAAAATGAGAACTTTAAAAGTATTATTTCTCCTTCAGTACTCCTAGTGTGCTTCACATGTTAAGAAAGCTCCACATAAACAGCTAACTGCAATTACTTATTGGGACTTATGGGACACAGCAAGCAATTTTTTCCAGAGTGTTGATTTCCAGGCCTTAGAAAGACTTTGGCTGAGCCAATCTCAGCCTGAAAGAAGGAGGGGAAAATCCAGAGAGCATGCTTATGCATTCCTACCTGTCATAACCTGGAGCAATTAATACTAGCGGTGGCCCTGCAAACTGCTCTGTACATACAAAGTCAAGAGCTAGTCCCAGAGAGGCTGCTATTTGCTAGGTTTGATTTGTACCTCGGTAAAAACGCGATGCTAGATTTCTCACTGCAAACGCACCCCCTAAAGAAACTGCCCAAAGGATGCATTATGTCTTTTTTTTTTTTTTTTTCTATTCACCAATTGTAATAGTAAACTCAAATGGATTTGTCTCATCAAAAAGAGCAATTATTACACTTTTTGAGGGTGCAGAAAAACAGAGGGATTAGCATTTAAGCTCACCTGTTCAACAAACTCTGGAGTTTGACTGGAATCATGTTTGCTAGTAGGAACTAACTGAGACAGGGTGGGCAGTGCTTGTAAACACTGTCTCTGCAACAGGAGACCAGGGTGCGAGTCTCTGCTTTGCTATGCCTGTGTGTGACCTTTAGTAAGTCACTTAATCTTTCTGGGTCTCAATTTCCCCTCTGTAAAATGGAGATATAGAAATGAAGAGGGTGGTATGCTCTGATAACATGTTACGTGATAGCTCGTGAAGTTCCTCAGACAGATGATAGCTGGGCAAAACATCTACCTGATATGGAGAGTCCGTCTCCAGCGCAAGAGGCACGCTCAGTGCTTGAGATAGATCCCTGCCAGCACCGCCTAAGGGGAAAAGCCATTCCTTGCATGGACTTCCAAAACAAGCAAGTCAACAGCAAGGAAAAGTCCATGCACCTCCCACTGTCCTCTCCAGAGCATCCCATGTGGTTTCAGAGATGCAGGCATAACATGTCTCAGGATGGGTCTGGACCTGAACCCTACAGCAACAAGGGTACCACGGATCCTTCAGAAACGCGCATATAGTCTACGCAGACCGAAACACATGGGTTAATATTGTGTGAAAACAATTAAGGAAGCCTCATGAAGGGAACCAGTTTCAAAGGGGGATATTGCCTGAAAAGAGACCATTCAGGAGGGAAGAATTTTCTTGTTCTCCATCTCTGCCCTCCCATAGTTTTGCACTAAACACTCTTGGCTCTCAAGGAGACGGTGGTTTACTCCTGACTTCAGTGTCCTGAAGGCAAAGACTTGCTTGTGTCCCTCCTTCTGGTAGGATAAAGGGAAATGGGAATGAGAACATGACAAACTTTTTTTTTTCTTGGGTAACAGCAGCCCCCTTTAATAGTGCCCCTTGGATCTGTAAGACATGCTTGACCAGACATACCTCTGGAAGAGGTCAGCACTCCTGGGATTAAGAAACTTAGCAACGCTCCAGAGAGGGAGTTGGAAAGTCATGTTTAATGATACTTTGCTGAGAAACTGGGCAAATTTAATTAAAACATCACTTACTCAAGCCCAGTGGAACTAATTGAGTGCTCTAATATTCCGACTTTTCATTAATGGGTTACAAAAGAGGGCTGCACTTGTGTGTACAAGGGGGGAAAAAAGGGGGGAGGATATATAGAAGAGAGCTTTAGCAAGGCTGCCTGTGCTTCATTTAATATAACCAAGAAACTTCATTGCTGGCAATGGAGCTTTAATACAGTTGACTTCTCTCACCACCACCGCCCCCCATCCCCTTGACACATACACACATCTCCCCCCAACACACACCCTCTCCACCCAAGACCCCTCTGAAAGAATAGCTGAATGAGCGAGAGTAGATTTGGCAAAGGAAGGGAAATTGCTTTTTTAATAAGTGGTCTATTCAGAGCTCCTACTTTTCAATAAAGAGAAGGCTGGAGAAGTCCTGGTCTAATTACCTCATCCTCACGCTAGACAAGCTCGCCCTTTCATTAGCGATTGAGGTCATATCATATAACTTTGTGAGCCATCACAGGCACAACATGTTTAGTGATTATTTCATTGGTGGCGACAAAATTACAGTCAGCCCATCAAGGTTGTAAAAAAACCAGAAGAAAGTAAAAATTAAATGAGAACGTCTACCAAGAGACACTAAAACTAGGCGGGATAGGATAATGTCACCCTTGCAGAAATACGCAGATTATTTACTGGTGTGACACCATGGAGAAACTGCCCTGCTGACCAGAAGGGTATAGGGTTGGTTGCCAAATCAGTCAATTAAGCACAATTCCTTTTTATGCTGGGTCTCAAGGGACTTTTTATCCATTTTGCCATGGTTGGGAGTAATTAGATGGGAAGGATTATATGTTGTTAAGAATCAGTAAGAGACCACCAAGCTTGCACTATATCTTTAACAGATATTCCTCCACTCCCTCAGTGAACACACACGTGCACATCCATACATACACTGTAAATAAGCCAACATAGGCTTGCAATGTGCAAGCTCCTGTAGCAAAACCACATACTGGAAAAGAAAGTCTCTTTGTCCCTTCTCAGCCCAGTCCAAAGCAGCCTGTAGTACAGCAGCAAAGGTTTCGGTTCATGCATGTATGGCTTCACTAATAGACATAAAACCTGCAGTTTGGTTAGAGGAAAAAAACACAGCAGGTGCCGAGCAGGAATTCAGGAGAACTGGCTTCAGTCTCCTGCTCCATCATCAGCTTGCTGCATAACCTTGGGAAAGGCATTCAGTGTGCATCTCAACTCCTGCTGAAAATGACCATAATCATCTTTTTGGAACTCACAGGAGCATTTAACACATCAGAGGCCATAAGAGCATCTTAGTTATACGAGTCCTCCAGTTCAAAATTGTTCAGTTCCAAAATGGAACAAATCGTGGTTATCTGCACTCCTGTATTGCCTTTGATTCACATCAAATCAAATCAATGTGTGTTATTGCCCAAATAACCAAACTGGGTTAGTTCAAAGTGGTTTCAGACTGTCATAGCCACTAGGTTAGCATCTCTTGCTAGTCAACGTTTGGAAAGTCTGTAAGGCAGCAGTTAGTTGATGGGCAGCTTCTTTGGAGAAAGGCAAGTAGAGGAAGCATGCTGAGTTCCATATTTAACCCGCTAACTTCATCAAGGAAAATATTGATAAATTCAGCAAAGGAACCCAGTACTTCCTGCTGAGGAGCTCTCATCCTCCACCAACACTGAACTGGCAGTGGGACCAGGAGGAAAGCACCAGACTGAACCTGGTATTAACCTACACCCAGGTGCGAGCAATGTCAAAGACAATCCATCAACCACACCAAGAATTTCAATGCTCAGGCTTCAAATCAGTTTCAGTATTTTGAAATCTTAAGCAAGCTTTGCAAGTTTTGACCTTGCAATTACAAAGGCAGCCCAAGTCCTCGTCTCTGACTCGAACATCTCTCATCATCTTCTTAATAACACCATATTGTGCCAATGGTTTAGGTCCACATGTCCTAACTATATAGACATATGTTCTCCTCATCATGAACCACCATCCTCCTAAAAGCTTCCTTCTCAACATGCAGTTCACTTGTTCTCTGCCTGGCTTCATGGTGATGTTGTGAATCTGGTGGGCTGCTTGACTTGCCTTTCAACCAGATTAAGGTACAATTATTCTAGGAGCATAAACAGAGAAGTCATTTCAACTGCTGCTGCAAATAGGCAAGGAAAGCTGTCAGACAGCAACACCAACTCGACAGACACGGCGTGGGTGGACAAAAATAGGAACACCGGATCACTGACCTGCAGCAAAGGTCTTTGACTTGGATTGCCATGAGGGCTCTCGGTGTCTGGACAACCGTCACAACTGTTACTCAGCTGTTTAGCTGCAGATATTACACTAGTGCTTAGAAATCACTGCCAATGACCAGAGCCTGACTGTGCCAAGTAAAGTGGAGGCAGAGGATGCAAGAGAGTCCCCGACATCTCCCCTTCCCCTGGGAACTAACTCACAGTGGGATCAGGTCAAGAAAGGGCGGGCAGAAAGGAGAGACTCACTCTCTCCAGCTTGTCCTTGGAGTTCATTTAGCTCAAAGTCACATAGACGGTGTAGAGCAGAGATTACAAATAAGGACACCGAACCTAAATCCAAGACTGAGTCTCAGCTTTATGGGCATCCCCAGTGCAGCTATGGGGCTGAAGAGCACTGCGAGTTAGGCCAAGTCCCTCAGGCAAGTTTTTTAGCCCACCACTGCTGGAGGGGAGATATTCATGGAGTTTCAAGAACATGTCAACAGCACCTAAAGCTACAGCCTTGTAGGTTTTGACAAGACTGTTTTATATGACTTGGGAAAAGGAGGAGAGTAGGGACATCTCACAGCTATCTCCAGCATGAAATCACATCCTCCATGGACCACTTTCTCCATTTTTAGTCCCATCTGCTACACAGCCAAGTCCAAAGAGTTGGGACAGGCCTTGGGAACAACCAACCACAGGGATTAAAACAAATTTCATCACCCTGCAAAGCCTGTTTCACACGCCAAAGAGCTGCAAACAGGAGTTCAGAGGCACTGAGCCTTTTAATCCAGAGGCAGAAAAGCTGTCAGCCAAAGCCAGACACCAGCTAAATCCAGGATAGTTCTAATCCTGATCTCAGCGCTGTCTAGGAGCATCTGGTGGTGGGGAGAGGGGGAGAGTTTGCTGGCCAGCACTCACTGGTGGCTTTCTCCAGTGCCCCAACTCTGTTGCGAGGAATGACATTTTGTGCATATGCACAGGAACAACTGAGCTGGGGTGGCGATTCCTAGAATGCACAACTGGCTGGGCTGCATTTGCCTGGGAAACTGGAGACCCAGGTCCCCCATCCCAGCCCCAACCCTCCATCCAATCACACTGACAATAACAAGGCTCAAGGGCTATTTATAACCTTACAGTATGTCCCCCTTCGAGGTTGGCGCAATGAAACACTGATCCTAGGCACCTGTGCTGGCCAATCTGAGGGATTTTTGTGTTCGAGCAACTCTAGGCTAGGTACAGCCAAGCAGATTATGGGAGAAGGTGGAAAGCCCCTTCCTTTCCCCTCTCTTGCTGAGATGACCCAGCAATTGCAGACGCTTTGTCCCTTACATCAGTTCTGCAGGGAGGCCCCCAAGCAGGAGGGTAAAGCCTCATGGGAGGAACATGGAGTAAAGACCAGAGAGCCTTCCAGCTGAGAGGGTGGGAAAAGAAAAAACAACAGAAAAAAAAGGAGGGACTACACACACAAGCACTGTAGAGCTGCAAACCCAGCAGCTCTACGCAGAGTGGAAGGCTGCCAGAAAATAAGGCTGAAGGGACTTTTAGGACTGAGGTCAGAGAGGAATATCTCCACCCTGGTTCCCTGCCAGGTGTTTGTCCAGCCAGTTTTAAAGAAACCTAGCTACGGAGATGCTACACTATCCATGCTCTACTGAACTACTGCAAGAAAAGCATCCCTCAACCTGTCTGGCAGCAGCATAAATCCCTTCCTCCTTGTCCTACCTCATGTAAGCTTGGAGAACCTGCCTTTCCATCCCTTTGCAGTGTAAGGCCCTCTCTTCCCTGTGGAAAGCCAGCAATGTTGCCCAGACCTGGACCATCCTGATTCTTTCCCTCTGGTCTCCCTCCAACGGTTTTGCACAACTCTTGAAGCACAGTAACAAAAACAGGGCATAGTCCCATAATTGAGACTTCACCCCTCCAGAAGAAGGATCACTCCACGTATTTTGCATCCAACACTCCTGTTTCCACACCCAAGTGCAGTACCTTATTGCCCCCACAAACCCCACAACGGCTTGAACCCCCACCCCGAGCAGTCTGCAACACACCTTCATGCCCACAAGGTTATTGTGGAAGTCCACCCTGGCTCGCAGGTCCTTGTTGGGCTTCCTCCCCAGGAACTCCTTGACAAACTTGTTGCTGTATTTCAGGTTGTCGCCGCAGCCGCCCCACTGCCAAGCCTCACGGTTCTCCAAGTCGGGGGCCTCATCGCAGGTGCAACGCTCCATCCGCCCCGCGCTGCACGCCTTGGCCATGGCGTGCGTCAGCCCCGCAGAGGAGATGGCATACAAGAAGGCTGTCTCCTTAAAACCTGCAGGAGAGAGGAGACTGATTTAATTGTAGCTGAAGCAAGATTAAAAAAGAAAAAAGAGGAAATCAAGGCAAAACCTATTGTGAGAAGAGTTTGAGCAAAGTCAAAGCATGCCAAGCTCTACGCGCATCATGGATGGTGGAGAGGACACAGTGAAGAGCAAGGAACGATGGATAGAGGTGTCACGAGCCAGGATTCAAGAATGCAAATGAAGTCTGGCCAGCTCTGTGGCTGTCACTCTGCGGACAGTCTCTGCCTGCAAACAGAAAGAGGTGAGCAAGAGTTGGACAGGCCATGAAGGTATCACCACCATGTTACAGCAATACTGCTACCAAGGAGACACCAAGTAGCAGGAACCCATCATAGACTTCCAGTCTGATGGTTGGGGTAGAAACCATGAACACTTCTTGTTCTTCCTTCTCCCCATGAAAAAAAATTACTGGGTCCTACTCCAGTCCAACAAAATTGCTAACAGAAGGCACCTGAGGGCTAAGCACACAGTGGCCAGCCTGTCACCCAACACAGCACCTCGCTCAAATGCCTCAAAAAGCAGTTTATACCTCAAACCTTTCACACACAACCCTTTTTTACACCTCCATGCTCACCGACAGGGATGCAACAGCATCCACTCCCCCCAGTAGGTACACCGAGGCCCAGAGAGACCCATGATTTTGATCCAAATAATAAAAGCCAGAAATAAAAAGCAAACATGCCAGTATTTATAGCTCCTTGTTCTCCAACTATGGAAGCCATAAACGACTGCATATTTGAGATGCAATTCCAGAACAGCTTTGGATCCGACTCAAGAAATCCCCCACTCAAAAATAACACAAGTAGATGGTGACAGTAGTGGATATATCTGTAAGCTGGTGTGTCAACCAAGGACATGCAGAGACACTGCCAGGTCATTTTTGGAACTGTTCCTTGGGAGGTTCATGGTAGTCCAAGCAAGCTTATGGGGCACTACCCTGGCCCATCCCCAGAGCCTGCCTTCCCAAAGCACTCCCAGGTGCACAGGGCTGAACTTCAGCAGAAGACTGATGAAAATCCAGCTGGGGAGACTGAGGTTTGGTCCTCCCAAGGGGGCTGACTCAAACCAGACTGTGGTAGGAATTGTCCGACCATTCCACTGCTCACCTGGAAAAGAGCAGGAACATTTCCCTCACTGGAAGGAAGGTTAAAATACAAAAGGCTCAACTCCACACTTGCCAAGGACACCATAAAGAGTGGCCAAACCAAATTTGGAGTTTTTCCCTCTTTGTTTTCTCCCTGAAGTTAGACCACATCCTCTGGCACCCCGGAAACACCTTCAGCATTGCAAACTCTCTCATTGGGAGTGGTGGGAGAATTCTTTACTTAATTCACCCAACAAAAACTCATGTGTGTGCAGACCATTTAACTCCTCTGGGTAGAAAATGCCTTCTTTTTTTAGAAAAAGCTTTCATCTTTTGTAGGCTAGTTCAGCTTTTTCTAGGTTACACCCTAGGTCAGACCGCCCACACGCCTGTCAGAGGGATACCACTGCTTGAGAGAGATGCTCCCAAGCCTCCATGCTCCTGGGTTGTAGAATCGGCCTCTTGCCACCACTGCTACTTGTGCTATGAAATGCAGAGGTACCGGTGTGCTAACAGAAGGTCCTCAATGGAATAGGGCGTGCAAATTCTCCTCTGAGAGTCTAAGACACTGCAGTTGGCAACAAACAGCCTGAATGTGGTCCGGTTCAGTAGATAGCCCAGATCTACAACCTGTTTGAAGGCCTCCAGCTTTAAAGCACTGAATTCAGAGTGGTTGTGAAATCTCAGCAGCAAGCCGGTGCCATGCAACCACAATGCATACCAGCTTTGACAGAAAGTTAGAAGGAATGGTTTATTTGCCAGCTTCTCCCCCTCCATCAATCTCCCCATCAGCTTCAGCTCTACTCCTCCCGTTCTCCATCCCTGAAAGCCTCACAAATTCCTGGTGCCCATCAGCACGGGTATCATCTCGCCCACAGGCAGCTCAGGCAGCTTCCAAGCAAGTCCATGTGACATTTGGCTCTGGCCAGATTTAAAGCCATCTCCGCCACACACTATTTGATTGCACCAAGATATTTTGTAACAAGATAATGAGCTTTAAATCAATGCAGGCATTCTAACCCCCAGTGCATCGACAGCCTGCCATCCGCGGCTATCCAGTTTCAGCCATTTCCAAAATTGTTCACAAGTATCCAAAGAGGATAACAAGTCCCTTAAACAATCCCCCTGTTATTTTAAGAAACGGGCTGCATCAGCCCAAGTTGCAAACCAGCAGCCAGGCTGTTCTGGTGACCAAGTGTGAAAAATGGAGGGAGAAACTTTTCGTAAGTGAAATGAGGTGGTGGTGGTGGGGGGGTGTCCTTTTTTTTTTTTTTTTAATTCCCTCTCCTTAAAAAGCTGTAATGGTCCTGGAGGAGAGGAAGCAAGCCCACAACAACGTATTTGAATAGCTGTCTCTTAGTGGGTGATACATGTGCCCCTTTACCCTGGGGTATCACTTGCTGCAATGCTGAACCAGGAACCAGCAGCTCACGGAGAGGAGGAGAAAGATTTACAGGGCAGCGTGTTATGCTGCAGGAACAACGTCTGAAGGATTTACAGCATCGGTGGAGAGCAGAGATATTGCAGGGGCATAAAACATGGAAGAATGAGACAGCAGGCAGAGCCCTTGCAGCCCTCAGACCTACCATTTATTACTCGGGGTCCTGACAAAGGCGGGGGGGAGAGGTTCTCGACGATGTTTTAAGGCAGCTCAACTTCAGGCTGCTTCGAAATGCCCCTTGCCGAGGGCTGCCCATGGGGACAGGCACATCTGAAGGAACAAGCTATGGCCTCCAGGTGTCAGCATGAGAAAGTGCTTGGCTTTCCCAAGGCGCCACTAATCCAGGGACTCCTCTGGCATGCAGGGATATTTTTAAATGTCTTGCAGCTCCGGCTGGACCTCTTGGGTTTCATAAGGACTTTGCTTGTTTCCACCGCAGTCGGTGACAGTGCATTAGTTAAGCCCCCGAGCTTCTGAATTACTCCTTCTCGCTAATTAGCGAGGGAGGGCGCTTTGCAAACCTCTGCTCTTATCTTCAAGCACATCGGACCCTGGGTTTCTAGGTTCAGCTCCATCGCTGTGTGTGGGACTTTCTGGAAGCCACTAAAGCCCTCGAGACCTGTGCAGGCTACCTGTAAAATGGTCCTGCTGCATCGTTAGCTTCAGTCCAGAAACAAGAAGTGGGTTTTACTAGGAGGGTGCAGAAGACTGGACTATACGAGGTAGCACAAAGGAAGGAGATAAAAATGCCACCTGCTCCTTGAATATTCCCTTCTCAGCTTCTGGTCACCTCCACCTGAGCTGCTGGGAAGGGGTGTGGGAATTACCCACCAGTCACATCCAGGGAGCTTTGCCTTGGGTAGAGCAGTAGCAGGACACACAAACATTTGCAGGTTTTGCCCTGCACTGTGATAGGGCTCCCCTTGCCCCCACTAACAGGGCAGCACAGAATAGTTTGGTTTGCCTTATTTCCCTTAACAAGGCATTTTCTGAATTTCTTTCCTGAAAGGTTGACATAATAAATAGGAAAAAAAAAAAACCCTAAAATAAAAAAAAAAAAAAGGGACCACTTTGGGAATTTCAACACCTTCCCCTCCAGCAACAGCTCATCTTCCAGAAGAACTGAGGAGCAGCCATAGCGACTGGCTGCAGACACATGCACGAACATCTCCAGCCTCCAAGGAGAGGAGCCATGGCCAGCAATGGGAGGCGGACAGGGGTTGCTTTGCTAGAACAAGCACCTAAATTACTGCCATATGGCACATCCTTTGCCTGCTGTGCGCTTTCATGGGTGAGCTGAGCCTGGCTTTGTCTTTACCTTCTATGAGCTCTTTTTGGACCTCTGGGGAGGTGGTGACCCGCCACTGGCAAAGTATGCACCAAGATGACCACTCTGCAAAATGCCAGGGAAACCGATGGGTGCAGGGGTACCAGCACCCCTGACCAAGACCCCCCCAGCTCCGCTCACCTCTCTTCAGCAAGCTGGCCCGGTAGCGACCCTCGAGAGTGCAGTTCCAGCGCTCAAAGCGAAACTGATACTGGCACTCCAGCGCGCTCATGCTGATCGCTTCCATCAGGGTCTCAGCCACGCCGGGGTCCCGCCGGCACATCCTGCGCTGCTTCTTCTCCAGCTTCAGGCGGTCACAGACTTTGTAGTGGGCTTTGACGGCAGCTTCCTCCATTTCTGAGGTCAGAGGGAGGATGGTCAGGGGTTCGTTCCCCGTCAGCCTGCGGAGGAAGAGAGGGGCACAGTGGTGAGGACAGAGAGATACAGCCCATGGTTGAAATGGGGCCATGGTGGGATCAGTCTCTGCCTGGCTGAGCACCCATGCGGACTTGCCGATGCCTGGGCAAGGAGTGATTTTACAGCAAGGCTCTCTGCCTTGTGTGTGTGCAAGGTGGGAGCAAGAAGAGAAGGGTAAGAAGCAATATTTGGATTTATGTTCTCCACCAGCTCTCACAGAGCTTGTTTGGACGTGAGACCTTGGCAATCTCCGCCACAGGACTGTGCTGAAAACTGAAGTAGGGAAGGAATGATTGAAGGTGCCTAACTGCATGAACTTGGGAAACTAGCAAAAACACAAGAGCACTACAGTCACTCTCCTGTGCATAAACAAAACAAAACAAAACCCACAGCAAAACAAAACATTTTAGCACATCAAGCAGAGGGTGATTTGTCCCACCAGACCCCAGGAGACACACCAAGAAAGCACGTACAGCCACCCTCCCCTCAGCAGAAGAGATCCTTACATAAAACCTAGTGAGCCACAGCCTGAGGCTTGAGAGCAGGATACACTTTTCAGGCAGCACTGCCAAAAGCTTTTACAAGGGAGAACAAGCTCCAAACCTAAAAAATGACCTGAAGAGATACGTGTCCCATTGCCTTCTCCCCTCCCCTGCCTTCTCCGAGCACAAGGTCCTTGACTCTACAATGTGCAACAAAAGAAGCCAGCGTACTGTTCCCGGTGTCAAGTGACGAGCTGCTGGAAAAGGACCAGGCTGGCATCGGCCCCGGGGAGCAGAGAGGCTGCAAGAACATCTGCTGGGCTCATGAGCAGTTTGTTGGCCAGGCTGCCCGCACCCCACTCTCCTGGCTCTGCCCTTTTCCGGCCAGGTGCCAGTCCACGCAGTCAATGGGAATCACTATGTAGGGTTTCGAGGGACCTGAAGACAAGTTTCTCCAGCCAAAAAGGAAGAATTGCTTAAAGCCAGAACTGAAAACACGCTGGAACATTGCAATCCTGCACAGGCAAGGATGGGTCACAGGCTCAGACATCCCCATCAGCGCAGGACCACTGGGGTAAATGGGGTGGAGGGCACAGGAGGGGAGCACACGCTCACCCCTTTGCTGAATGCAGATGGATCCTGGAAACCCTTTAAAACCCCACCTGTCCGACAGGAGCAGTGGTTTGTTGTTTCTTTTTTTAATGAGGATTTCTCTCTAATCAGTGGGATGCGTTGTGCCAGGAGCACAGTCCCAAGAGGGCAAGCAGCTAGGATGCTTTAACTCCCAAACCTCCTTGCACAATGGGCACAAAATCCTGACCTGAGTCACAGCCAGAAACATCCCATACAGATCCAGTCATTACTGATGATTTAAAGAGATGAGGAAAAAAAATTGCTGGGTTTGGTTGCTTTTTGTTGTTTGTTTTTGGTTTTTTTTTTTTCTTTTAGGAGAACAGCTATGGGCAGGGAAATGTTTTCCTTCAGTTACCTTCAAAAGTATTAGGATTTCAAGAAAATAAAACCTGCAGTAGTAAAAGTGAAGTCACAGTGATTTGTGGGAAAATGGAAAGCTAGCGTAATCACTGTAAGTTTAAAAAGAAAACCAAAACAACTTTTTCCCCAAATTCTGCTCCCCTAAAATGATAAAAATATTTAAAAGGCCAAACAGCAAGCTCCATCTGAAGCACTGACAAATGTTAACCCTTACGTTTTTGCTCTGTCTGGACTGGGACAGAGCGCGGACTCAGGCTTGACTGCTCCCCGAGGAGACAGGACGTCACCCAGCCCTGGTGCCTCATCAACTGAAGCCCCAAGCAGGCTTGTTCATGAGAAAGGTGGCTTGGTCAGAGCTTCACAGGAGTAAAGAAAATCTCCAGGACATTTGTTCCTGGCCTTCATCAATACTTCTGCTCTGAAGGTTCATTCCTGCAAGCTTTCACAGCTGATGCAAGAGATATCCTCATATGACAAAGGAGCGAGAGGGAGGCATGAAAGCATTTTCTACAGCTCCCCCTCTCCAGTTTACCTTTCTGACTGAGCAAGTACTGTTCAGCTAAACATGCTGGAAAACATAAGCTCCGAGTATCATGTAGCAGATGGCTATCGCAGTGAGGAGGGATACAGGAATTGATCCTACAGCCAAGATTTTTGCGGAGCAATTGGCGATTTTCAACCCCTTCCCCACCCTCCTCCCCCTTAGTTGCTTGGCTTTGAGATACTTCAAGGTGTAGTTGCTGATAGCACAGCCCAATTGCATGCATCTCCAAAGTGAGCCCCAATAAGAGTCACCTAAATAAAAACACAATAAAAAGCCAGGGGTAGGCGGAAGGTAGAAAATAGGATTCATGGTGCTGCACAAAGCCAGAAGACAGTCTTCTTGCAGCCACTTAGAACTAGTGGATGGAAAGTCATGGGAAACAATCAAAAATTGAAGCATTAAAGGACCATTTGTCAGCAATGTCCATTTTCACTGCTCAGTACAACAGGCTTAGGTAGAAGTTCACCAGCTCCGGTATCTGCGACACGTGGGTAATGGCCACGGTGAGCTGAGAAAGCTGGGCCAGCACGCAGACACCCACTTCCCCCCTTCCTGAGAAAACAACCCGAAGACAAGACACCAACACGATGTTCTTATAGCAAAGGCAGAACACCACCTTTCTCCACCTCCTGTTTCCTGACCCAGCTCTGCCCTGTCCTCACCCATTAGAGGAAAGTGGACATGAAAATCCAAACCGGTAAAAAACAAGTCACGCAATATGCTGAACAGAGACACGTCCATCATTGCCTGGCTTGTTGCTCGGACTAATTTCACTGGCTTTCACGCTGGTCTGAATCAGAGCGAAGCAAGGGAATTAGGAAAGCATCTCCGGAACCTCTCTCTCTCTCTTCCTCTCCAAGGAGTAAATTTAGGGGAAAGGGGCTTCTCCTAGCCAACAAGCAATGAAGCTCTTCCAGGTGAAGACCTCCATGAGCAAAAGCAGCACACGTGCACGCACACATACGTTTTTCCCTCCCCAGCGCTGGATGCGTGCCCATTTCAGCAGGGGGGTGGACTGATGCAGCAGCCCTAGCTCTGCACACACGTGCCAGCAGCCCCAGGAAGAAGGGTGAGGTGGCATTTTTCAGAGCGTGGCATCAATAATAAACAAGCACAGGCAGAGCCAGGGAGAGCCAGTGCCCCCACCTGAAATGCTGCCTTGGAGCTGCCGCTGCATGGAACCTTTATAATCCTATAAAGCCCTTTTATGCAACCTAGGCTGAGTGAGGTCCCGTAAGGCAACGGTGTCAGAGTCGGATGCCTTCTCAGCTCCTCACAAAGACCAAGCTGTTCCCTCCAAGGAAATTTTTGGGAAGGGGGGGGTATTTTATACACACCCAATCCACAACTGTTACAATTAAACTGCCAGCCAGCACTGTGCAATTGTATTATTTTGGATCAAGGGGGCTGAGCATGAGATGAAGATGTGTTTGTCCCCTAGGAACCTGGAGAGAGACCAAACAGGTCATTGCACACAACCCAGGAAGCTTTAACTCTCCGGAAATTAACTCTGGCCTCTACAAGAGCAATAGGAATCTACAAAGTCAAGAGACTGTTTCTGCTTCAGACTTTGACCTAATCTTCTGTGCGCCTTGCCTGACACTTGCACTGTCCAGACCTCAGGAAGGACCTGGTTGCTCAGTGCCATACCCACCTAGCTGAGAGGAACCTTTACAACATCATTTGCACCATTATCCTTCCAAATCTCCTTCCAGTTCAATCTGTCACTAGTTTGAAGCCAGGAAACCAGAAGGTTTATTATCACCAGCTGTAAACAGCAAGACCTATCCAGTTTGCACATACACTGCTGGTGGCATTCTGCTGCCTTGGTTGTGAACTTCATGTCAAACATTGCTAATTGCTTTGCTCTCCTGGAGTTCAGACTCCAGTCACCCAGGCTTGGGAGAAATCCCAAACACAGCCCCTGCCACAACACAACTTACACCGATAGCTGCATAGCCAAGTTTTATCTGTAGCACCATGGAATTACTGCCCTTCCAGAGAGGCAATTCAAGACGGGTCCTAATTTCAGCTCGTCTTGGAAGTCAAGAGTTTTTATGACCTCATCAACTCACTCTTTCATCAGTGTCCCTGTATTTCCCTTTAACTGGGGATTTTCCTGATGAGAATTTCAGGGGGACGAGACAGAAGTAAAGCACCTGCACAGACCTGTGAGTGCACTCTCATTTTTCACATGCTCAAGAGTTTTCTTTGCAAGTGCCACCAGACACGAGCCAAGGTGAGCTGCTTTCCTGCAAGGAAAGACTTCTGCTATAATCTCCTGGAATGATAGGCCTGCTGAAATATTGCATTCCTATCCCGGCACTTCCTTCTGTCAGGAGATTTATCTTTGGTACATCCGTACAACGACCAAATTGATTCTGTTTTCATTTTTTACATGAATGTCTTTCCTGCAGTATCGCTACTTTTCCAACCCTTTTTCTTCTCTTTGCACTACTTCTTTTCTTTCTTTTAATAATTAAAAAAGTTTCTGAAAGTTGACAACTTTAACGTTAACCTTCTTCACTGCAATACCTAAATTAATGACTCCACAACTCAAGGAGTCAGACTGAGTTATGCTGGACACCAGGCCTATATATATTTTTTTTTTTTTTTAATCCAACAACCTTCAGTTGCCCTCTCTCCCACCATCACACTCCCACACTGTGATAAAGCTTTCCTAAATTGATTTACCATGGTCCCCCCATCCCACAAAGGCTAATTGCTATTTGAAGTATAAGAAGCCAAAAGTCCAAGAAAACTCTGAGTTCCATGGTGAGTGATGAAGACTTGATATTTGGAGCAATAGCTGGCCATTGAAGAATCAACAATCTCATTCTGCACTGTGGTGTTTGGGGTTTTTTAAGTGTTCACAGGTACAAGTGCCACCATTATGCTCACACTGACTCAACATCCTTTGGAGGAAACAGTCTGAAGAGCACTCACCCTCAGCTCTGCTTTTCCCAGAGCTGTCAGAAGCACTGGTGGACCCTCAGATCATTTGGGATCAGAGAAGGCTTTCTCCTCTTTTCTACTAAGTAATTAGTTCTCTATTTTCTTTCTACCCCTCCAAGTCAGAGCTGAGTTTTTTTTGCTCCAAGACTCATTGCTCACCCCAGCATTCATGTCTATTGCTGCCTTGCTTAGACTACAACATCCAAAGCCACACATGCTAGTTTCAAAATTCTCTGCCATTCTGAGCTACAAAGCCTAAGGTTTCCTACTTTGGCTAATGTAGGCACAAGCAAAAAAAAAAAAAAAAAAAAAAACCCACATCCCCTTAAGTCCTTACTAAAAAATAGCGTAAAGTATTCTCCAAACCTCAGCAAGGATTTCTTGGCTTCCACAATATCCTGCCATCTCAGCAAGTGTTAAGTCCCTTCATGAAGATTGCTGTTAAAGTTATTCACTTCTTCTAGCTCAACCTTTCCTCTCTGTAATTTTTCCACCAATCTCCTCTGGCTTGGTACTGTGACATTGTGGGGGTCAAAGAAGGTGACAGGAGGAACAGTGTTTCTCCCAGCCTGAGAAAACATAGACCATCCATGGCTTTACAGGACAGAGCTAAACAGCCTCCACTCAACCTAGAAATCAAAACCAGCTTTGCTAAAATTCTGTTCTGGCACTTTGCAAGGCTTCCTCCCCTTGTCACCGTCCACAGATGACTGTCCCTTATGCACGTGCTGGTTCTTTTCCTTCAAGGTCATTCCCAACCAACTCTCTGCTTTTGTGCTCCCCTCTCCTTTTTGCTCTCCATGTCATTCTCCATAAACAATGGTGTCTTGCTGTTGAAAACTATTAAACAAAGCAAAAAACATTTGGAAATTCAAGTAATGAATACTGCTACTCTCATCACAAGTATGTCCCAATTACTGTTTTGATCTTCATCTTCCTCTCAATAGCATGGTACACACACCCAGAACTTTTCTTTAGGTGGCAACCCCTCAAATGTGGTCTTCCTCATTAGTCAATAGTGCCCAAATCTCAGTTGCAGCTTTTACTTGCAAAGAAACAAGTTACAGCCCCCACCACAGAGGCCACTACAACATTACACACTTCCACTGACACATGGTATAGACAATAGGGCCTTGCAACCTCACTGCACGCAGGTGGAAAGCAGCCATACCCTATGCTCATGCTCCAACAGACAGAACGTCTTTCACAGAGGGAAATGCCTTCAAGTCCTTGGTTCTGCTTCCGAGTGGTGGGAATTAAGAGAAGAGAGAGGAAAAAAGCTACATCATGAGGGAATTTGCAACCCAATAAATCCCACTTACCAGGGAAGGAAGCATCAGTCTCCATCAGACTCCTAATGAAGCATGCTCAAACAGATTTTCTTTCTTTTTTCTTTTTTTCTGAGACAAAAACTGTAGATTCTGTAGGCTTCAGTCATTCAAATTTTCTTCAGTTACCCCTCCACCTGCATAGATCTACACAGTGGTTTCCTCTGGGCTCTCTTCTCTGAACATCTCATGCAAGAGGATGGAGAAGCAGGCATGTAAGGATCCTGCTACATACATCTGCCAGGCTCTCGGGTCCTATCAAGAGTTACTTCCAGCATCCAGCAAAAAGAGAAGTAACAGCTGCTTCTGGAAGAAAGAATTTGCCGGTGCAAACCTCCAGCTCTTCCCTTTCCAACACTGCTCTCCTGAATACTTCTAACACTCACAGCAGTCACTCTGATCCCAAATCATTAAGCTCTTTTCAGGCCCAGATGTTACCACTGAGATAATTTATGTCTGAGTTTCCCATTTTAGCCTTAGCTGGAGTTCACACAGAAGTGGGAGGACTTCTCCCAGGCTGCTGAACGCAGCGGTCCAAGCAGGTGAAATCCCCCCCAGGCCAGCTGTCCTGCACTGAGAAGAGAGCTGGACCCCAACACCCTTACAAAGGAGCTGTCACATCAGTTCAGAAGGGATTTTTCGGTGAACAGGGCAAGACACGGATGGTTGCCTCCCAGATACAGGATGGTTGCTGCATGTATAAATAAGCTTCCATGCAATTTCTTGCCAAAACATGCCCTCAACTTCTCCTGTACAACTTACCAAAAAAAGAGTTTGGCACATAGTATATGAGGGCAAAATTTAGCAGCCGAAGGAAAAATACTTCAGTGAATGAGCAGGGAATACGTGACTCAGTTCAGATGTGGAAGGCTGGAGATGTTCTTGTTATGGTGCATTCCTGCATAGGACCTATGGGACCAAGGTGCCACGAAGAACAGCTATTTTTGCACTGTGGCAACCAGAAGCACCACAAGCAAATACTTGAAGCTGCTGCAGCATTTCCCACCCATGCAAGGCAGAAGACCTGCACAGGTTATGAATTACAGCTAATAGCGCTCCATTGAAGAAAGGAATCACTGCTTTCCCTTCTGCCTCCCTTCCTCCAGTGAGGCGGGCATAAGCAATCACAGAGAAACTCCACAGCAGAGGAAGGAATCAAACTTGGGTCTTTCAGCCCTTGGTGGTGTGCCTGAACCACAAGGCTGAACTACCTCTCCTCCTTCCCCCCCCTCCTTACAACAAACCTTATTCAGGAAGTTTCCAGTCCACCAGAGCGAAAGACATTTTTATTTTAGGCAAATATGTCAGAGTTGCAGCATTAAGATTCACTGGCATAGAAACGATACAAGGAGAGGGCAAATATCAGGACCAGCTCTACAAGCAATAGTCCCTTGCAATTCCTGTGGCTTGTGCTGAACAGTTCCCAGCACCAAACCGCCTTTAGAAAAATACTGCTGGGTTTTTGAGGAGGCGGTGCTCAGTTTTTACAACTCAATGACTATTAGCTGCCCTCGGCTGGGAGGTCCCAGGTAGCTTGACCCCAAGAGCTGCCAGCAACCTAATTCCACTGGAACAACCCATTTTGTCCGTAAGCGAGTAGAGGTGGAGAAAGGAGGGGGAGAAGAGGAGGGGAAGGTTGTTTCCTCTCCCCTTCATCCTCTCAAGAATGAAACCGCAATCAGCGAGATTTACGAAGGATTTTCAACCCAACTTAAAACCAGCCGGTGAACCGCGGTGCCAGTGGAATGCACGGGCCAGGCGGCAACAGGGGCTTTCACTCCCGATTTAAGACAGCATTAGCTTTGCCCTTGGCAGCCTGTGCCAGGAATGACCCCCCTGCCGGCACCCCCTCCCCAGCTGGACAGCTCCCGGACCCCCACCCTGCAATCCACTGCTGCTCCATATCCAGGCCACTGCTTATTTTTATTTAATTTTTTTTTTTTCCCCAGCTTAACATCATTTCTTTTGGCATGGGTCCCACTAGACCGTAGGCAACGTGTAGCTGTGAGTTTTGGTGCAGGGAAGCAGTAAGTGGGGAGCAATGCGATGGAAGAAGATGAAGAAATAAGCTCAGAGGAAAAAATAAAAGGCTCGTTTAAACCTGTTTAGCTCCCTGTGGTGAGGAGGGAGGAAAGAGAGAGGTTTTCAGAATATTTTCCATGATAAATTAGTGAGAGATGTGCACATGCACATCTATGCCCTATAGCAACACCTCCTTGCAGCAGGAAGGCAAAACTACCATAAGGTAGGGGGTTTTGTTTGATTGCTGTGGATTTTTTCATTTGTTTGGGCTGGGTTTTTTTGGTTGTTTTCTTTTTGTTTTGTTTTGTTTTTTGAGGAGGGAGGAGTTGTTTTTTTTTCTCTGATGAAAATCCTGCCATCCTAAGATCTCAGATCCCTACTGAGTAAAAACCAATTCAGCTCCATCCCTGACATGGGGTTAGAGTAGTTCATTTTAATCTAAAACTGGGTCTAAGAGCTCTCTATGACAAAGAAAACAAGGGACATTTCTAGATCACACTTATAGAAAATATACCTAACCATCTCTCCGGCCCTGCCTTGCTTTTGAATTGTTTCAGGTGGGGTTGAGGACCAGGAGAAGACCGCAGATGTAATGGATTGCACAAGGGCATACAGCAAAAGAATTTATACCAAGTTTTAAAGGCAGCAGACCAAAGGGAACAGGCCAGGTGCTCAATGGCATGATTTTCTTGAAATAAAGAGTTGAACCATGTGCAAACTCTGTTACATCTGCTCCTACCACAAAGCCCAAATTCCTAAAAGCCAGAAAGTCCTCTGCAATATAAACTTGCAGCAATAGTTTTAGTTTTCTGTTCCAAGCAAAGGAAATCCAACCTTATGGTCTTTCTCAGTAGCTTCCCTTCTGGGGAAGAGTTGCACATAGCAAAGGATATTTAGCATCTGAAATCTAAACAAAGAGGACTAAAAAAACCCATAGGTCTTTGTTCATCGTGCTTTTTGCACTGCTGCTGTGTCATATTTATTCCAGCAGGTTTACAAAGAAGGCACCAGAAAGCATCACACACGGGGTAAGGGCACTCCTTCACAAGGGCAGTTCCCATTCCCAAAACATCTCCCATCTGTCCTTCTGGCCCTCTACGGCTCAAGCTACTGACATGGAGCCTACCCAAGCCCTGAGGATCTGCCCAAGGCTGGGGGCTCCACAGGGACCACTTTCCTCAGGGCAATGCAAGGATCAGACCTGCTGACTCAGGCCAGGAGCAGCATTAAAAAAAAAAGAAAAAAAAACAAATAATAATTGCTAGACACTCCAAGAATGGAGCCTTTTTTTCCAAAAACAGAGCATCATTAAACTGCAAGGCTCATTGCCACTGGATGTTGTGAAGCCCAAAAATATGAACAGATTCCAAAATGGATTAGACAAATTCAGGAAAGGGAGGTTCACCCAGGTGGGTGACCATAGAATCATCGAATCGTTTAGGTGGGAAAAGACCTTTAAGATCATCCAGTCCAACCATTAACCTACACTACCAAGTCTACTCTAAGCCAATCAAGGGTAGACTAGACTAAAAGGGTATCAAGGGTAGACTAGACTAGACTCGTGATGAAACATGAGGGCTTGAACGCAGCCTCTGCCTCAGGAACCCTCTAAAGCACTGACTGCCGGGAGCGAGTGGAACACTCCGGGAGACACATCACTTGTCCCTCTTCTCCTTGGCTTCCCCAGATGTCCATGCCTGGCTGAAAAAACCTTTGGTTCGACCCCATATGGCAGTTATGTTCTCAGCACCAAGACAGGCACCTGTAAGATGCACTGCAGGACCTTGCTTTGGCTGCAGCATTTAACCCACCTGCACTCTCCAACCCTCTGGATGACAGCAAGAACCGACCCAGCGCTGTCAAGCGCACGCCACGCACCAACACTTTGCAACACCGGGTTGATGGATTCACACAGCCAGAGCACCCTGCTCTTTCCTCAGAGAGGCTATCGCTGCTGCGCTCGCTTTCGGCAACCCCACCTCCACGGTCCCAGCAGCAATCCTGCCACGTCCCCAGCAAGCCTCCCACCCACGGCAGCCCTCAGCGTGCCGGGACGTGGGCATGCCTCACACGGCTCCAGCGACAGCGCCGCCAGCCATGTGTTAGTGTCAGTCTCTCCCACCCGCCCCTGCCAGGGAACGCATCTGACTTTGTAATGAATTGCCCATTTGTCTCCCTAACACCTCAGCCAGCCCTTTTGTTAAGCCTTTATCTCCCAAATTTAACAGCTCTGCAGTGCATATCATACAGCAGGACTTGGCCTCTTCCTTCTCCCCCCCTCCATCAGCCAGTCTGCCAGATAAATCGTGCCGTCCCTCCCGAACACTGCCCGGTCTGTTCTCAGCAGATGCTGCAGTTACATAGCTGCCCTTGCCCAGACCACACAGATTGGCAGCCAGGGAAGAAACTCCTTGTAGCCAATGCAGTAGCTTCCCTCACTGCCTGGAGATATCCCTATGCACACACACACTCAAGTAGCACAGCAGCTAAAAAGAAAATAAAGGTTACTCTCCAGACGACACAGATCTCAGAAGCTGGGGGGGGTTGAAATTGAACCTTTGAGGGAAGCATAAGTGAATGCAAAGAGCTCCTCGAGTTTGCTGGGACTGAAAAACAACTGGAGAATAAGCTTCCTCCTCCTTCCCCACCCCTAGCTTTTATATTCAGGCCCTGGAGCTCCCAGCTGGAAGCAGAGACTGGCTCCCAATCAACTTCTGGACAAATGACAACTTCTAGAAACAAGCGTGCAGATTCAGGCAGAAGGGGGTTTTCACCTCCCCCTCCCCTCAAAACATTTTACCCAGCCCTTATTTTATATCACACGGAGGTCAGCTTGTGGAGTATTTAGATGGTTGGGCGGTTTGACACATCATCTGATCTATTTTGGGAGCAGTTTACGGCTCTGCAATTCCTCCCCTGCACAACAGCGATAGCTTTTCCACTCTAATGTCATATTATCCTCGTGGCAGGTTTAAAAACTAAACAGGTGAAAAAACAAACTTTCTGGGCACTGGAGAGAGCAGGATGCATGAGAGACAGATTATGGCGATGGGATGGTACAAGTTTATCCTCATTTTGAGCCCCAGTAGAAGGAACTGTGAACGTAAAGGCTGATTCCTTAACAAAACTCAACAGGAGGATACTTAAAGGCTCTGGCGTAAAGGTCATCCCATGAAAAAAAGGTGTCTCATGAACATCTTTCTGAAGGAGCTTTGCAGTCCTGAGGTTTTACAAGCTTCAAATGAAACTTCAACAGTCAGATCTCCAGCTAAGCAAACTAGCTCTGGCCAGGGTTTCAAACTCATCAGATAAGGATAAACCACCAGTGCTTGAGATGACGTTCTCAATGATGTATGCTAGAACAGGTTCCCATGAAGCCAACCAACACCACAAACCTTACTGTCTTCTGCTCCAGATGCAAGGGCACTGCATAGTCCTTCCCTCACTGCCATCCATTGGACAACATGGCTCTCTTTCCCTTGATCTCCCCCAGCACCCCAAAACACCAGTCCTTCACACCACAATTTATCCCAGCAAGAGGAAGAGGGAAAGAACAAACAATATGAACATCTGCCATCAGTCTCCCAATGTCCATTCACCACCATCAAGAAAGGCCCAGGTCCCACACCATGATAGGAACGGTACAACCCTTCCTCAAAGGACTTTTTTTTTTGTGGAAGGGAAGCAGATGCTGTAACAGTGGCTACTCACAGGTGAGGAAGAAATTGATATTGATAGCCAAGATGTCTTTAACAGACCTGTGCTGCTGATGGGACCCTTCACTTACCTTTTGAAGGTGACTGGACTACAGAATATCAGCAAGAACCTCAGCCAGATCTACCTTTGCCCACACTTAGGTGAATACCCTCAGAACATTCGGTGACTTCAGCATATACATCTGTTTTTATGATACTATATAGTGTTTATATGAACAGAGTCATATTAACCAAAGTATTGTAGCCCAGGGAGACCCGAAGTATTATTCTGAGCGCTGCTTAGCAGACAGGACTGCATATCACCCATTTTCGCTTTTGTGTTCAGTAATTAAAAAAAAAAAAAAAAAAAAAGTCCTTTATGCATTGTATTAAAAAGGCATGTGGGGCACACTCAACCAACCAGTATTAAGGAAAGCATTTCCTTCCTGTATTGATCATCCAGCCATCCAACTAAGTTGCATTAAAAAGGCAGGGGGGAGGACAACAAGCCAAGTGTTATACATAGCAAATTCTGATTAGATTATGAAACTTTAAGAAGATCTTAATAAGTGGACAGTGTGCATTTTACATAATTAGCTTGTTACTTATAAATGCCTTCCATAGTGCCAATGGCAGATTTTCACCACCTAAAATAGCCTAAAGCTGTTGGATTCAAGGACTCCTGCCATCCCAATTTAGATCAACCGAAATACAGAAACCACGAGGTGGTTTCGTTACACCAAGATTAAGAATTGAATCGGCTCTTGTGTGCCTGGGTGTTGGAAGGGGTAAAAGATTACAGAGGGCAAAGACATATTATGTCACACTGCACCTCGCCAGCCCAATCCTCACCAAATTGGAAAGCTGTTCTTCACAACATTTTGACAGATTTCAAGTTACTTTGGCAGGGATAGAGCCTCACTTTAAGGCTGGACATAAAGATGCAGCACTGTGGGATGCCACAGTTGTATCCATATTCATTTAGCAGAGAATGGTTCCCCAACTCCATGAGACATATGCTTCATGAAGCTGGCACTGTTTCACCTCGATTCCAAGAAGCTCAGAGCAGGCCTCGAGTTACAACCACTGCCTGTAAAAATGTGACCTCAGAAGTAGCAAACCAGGTGAGGAAGCCATTTGATTTTCAAGTTGCTCATGCTTGACAAGGAAGTCCCAACAAACAGAGCTACACAATGTTACTCCTGTGCCAATCCCTACACCACCCTTTCCTACTGCCTGCAGGCATCTAAAGGGAGAAACATTTTCAGTTCTAAGTAAAAAGTGCAAGAAAACACGCTAGAAAGCATCTGGAGGAAAAATTGTCTCATGGGAAGAGGATCCACAGGCTTAGAGTTATCCCAGCATGCAAACATCATCCAAGACACCAACCATTAACCAATTTGTGCAATTTCTCATTTTCTAAATCACTCACCAACAGCTAGCAAAACAAGCAGAGCCGAAAGACAGTCCTTATATCATCGGCTACCCAAAAATGCCTTGGAGGTAAGCTATGAGCTCTGTGGGTGCGTACTACATGATTCTTTATCTCCAACTACTGAATAACATTAAGAGATATATACAAATACCACGGTGTAACACTGAGTATGTCATTTCAATATGTCATGTAATGGCCATTTCCAAGGACTGAAGGGCAAGATGGTGGCCACGTATCTAATGCAGCGTACAGCCCCAAAGAACTTGAAGACAAAGGAAAATACTTCCCATTTCCCTTTGTCTTAATAGTTTTACTCCTTAGACCCTAGAAGTGTCATTGGATCCACTCTCCTCAACAAATCTACAGTGCAAGATATGAACCTTTTCCTTCAGAAAGATTATCAAGTTACAGCTGAATGAATGTCATAACGTTTCAGCTGACTGTAAGAAACTATAGTGAGGTCAGAAGCTCCAACCGAGAGATGTCCCATTAATCTACACATTTGAAAAACCAACAGGGAAGAACAAAAACCAACCGGTGCACTTTCTGCACTCAACTCTACAAGAATGACGCAGGTTGATACTCTGTCTTACAGAACAAATTGTTTGTGTGGTCTGAAAACACATGATCCATCTCCCAGTCCAGGGCTGGATGATCAGTTTTTCCCAGATTTAAATGCATCTAGCTGGCATTTCATTTGAAATACTTATTATGATCTATATCCCTAAACTCCTCTAGAACTCAGAATGCTTTAGAGTCCCTAGGTGAAACAGGTGAAGAAGAGATTTGAAGGTTTTGTATCTAAATTATTCCTTGTAAACTCCTTTGAGAGCTAGAAGTAGAAGTGAAAAGAACAAAATTTTTATATACAACCGACTTGCAATTCAGCCATTCAAGGCCCAGGAAACATCAGCATAATTATGAGTATGCATTAGGAAATCAATTCTATCTAAAAATGTTACGTGAACACATTCTGCAAAGGACCACTGCATGAGATAGGTATTCTTTTCCAAGTTCCCATCTTGCCTTCATTCCCTCAGGACAATTAGATGGAAAGAAGGCAGGGGACCAGGGGAAGAGCAAACTATGATCTTATGAGTATCATGTTGGAGAATTAAAATCCATTCTAGCAGGGCCACGATAGAAGGCAAATTCAAACAGCTTTTACACTTGTTCACAAGTCAGTAGCATGCCTCATTTTCCAGAAATAAGTCTTTGGGTTTCCCTAGTAATGACAACTAAGCATGGGATGACCTATAATAATTTTAAGTACTCAGATATAATGAAAAGAAATCTGACTTTCAGCATCAGAAGGGATGCTGTAGATAAGTGGACTCTTGATAGCTTTCTCTTTGAGCTGTGTCTCAGCACCTTAAAAACACTCATAAGGAACTAAATGTGTGTTTTCCATCGAGTACAAAACCTGGATGATGTGTTCTAAATAAGCCTTGAGGCCACACGGTTAATGAGAATGGTAAAGAGAAACATTTAATAATTGCCCATTCTCTGAAAGAGGCAAGGATTTTGCAGAACAAAACTCGCATGCAACCATGAAACAAACTTCCATTGCAGCATGAGTGCACAAAGGAGATGATTTAGGTTACTCATACAGCGCACCTCTGAAGTTTCCCAGATTAAACTGTGAAGCCTTACATTAGCAGTAATTGTGTATTAAAGGGTACCTCCAGATGCTTTAGGTGCTGGCACTAAATCACACTGCTTCTAGATTCACTCGCAGATGCACTTCAGTGGTCATGCTCAGTTTTCACATGCGTTTCCCAGAAACTGTGTTCAGCACTACAAGGGACAAGCAAATTCCAGGGACTCCAGCCTACACCTGGCAGGGTATATACATCAGGGAAATCCTGTGGCATGTATAAATAGATACTAAATCTATTTGTGACACTGCTTTAGTGCAGGTGGAATTTGTCTGACATGGAAATACTACAAGCAGGAAAAGAAAAATTAAAAACCACATTGGGCATATTCTGTAAGCTTTGCTGTAAATCTTCACTAACAACCTGTATCTTCCTTTTCAGTTTAGCCCTTCATATCCTAACATGATCAGTAATAAAGAACACCAAGAACCCCCTCCCTGGACTACTCCATCAACAGATGCTCATTAGAGCTCCTCGCAACCAGAACAGCTCCATCCTGAAATGAAGTTTCCATCTGTCTTCAAAATGTATGTGGGCTTGCTTTACAATTCCCACATCCCACCTCTTTCAGTGGGTCTGGAGACTGAGTCATCATGCCCAGGATGATACAAGGCACAACTACATGGAACCTATCAGAATTAGAGCCAATAGGCTAAAAAAAAAAAAAAAAAAAAAAAAAAAAAAAAAAAAAAATCAGAAAAATTTAACTTAATTTCCAATTGTCACAAACGTGCTCAGCTATACAGCGAAATCTCAAAAACTATTAACAGTGATACTGGAGCAAGAGTACAGGCCTATATTTCCAAGAAAAGAAACAACTTGCCTATGAATAACCAGCAGGTTTTCTCACCATAAGTGCGAAGCAGGACCAGAGCTGTCTGCTCAACGCTAAATAACATGCAGAAGACAAGTCAGGGCAAAAGAAGTTAAAAGCTGGCTGAACCACCAACTGTATCCCACTTGCACTCCAATTTAGCGCGAATTATGTTTTTCCTTGAATCCTGTGGCAAAGGATGTTTGAAAGGAGGGGTATGAATGCAAGTTAAAGGGAAATAATCAGGAGATTCAAGGAAGTTTTAAGTTTAAAAGGATACATAAGCCAACATGAGATATCTCTTTGGCCTATTCTACAAACCTGAACTAGAATTCCCCGCGCTTTAAGCGAATCACTGCAAAACAGCATTGCTGAAGCAGCAGCTGAAACCTTATAGCACTGCGACAAAACTTGGCTACGTCCTTCTCTTAGGTTTTACGTCCTTCCCTGGTAGACGGTATCACATTCCCCTTCCCCTTTCTTCGTCTGCGCTTGAGATTTTCCAGTTGGCCCCGTGTCAAGAAAACTGTCCCACCCCCAGCCTTAGTCTCTCATCCCTGCAAGAGCATGTGCCTTCTGCCAAGCCTTCCACCGACCTCCCCGGCTCCCTCCAACCCTCCCTGAGGTTACGGAGGCATCCAGCATCCCCTGACCTGCATCCCCAAGGGACGCTAACCCACAAGTCTCACACCTCACTTCCTTGAAACCCCGCGAGCGTGGGTTACACTTGCAATTCTGAAGGCTGAACCACAGGAACAAGAGTGGCAGGATCTCACTTGCTTTGCCAGCTTTCTCTCCACCATGATCCCCAGAGTGACGTTTGTTTTCTCAGTGGTGGAGAAAGGAATCCCTCTAGTTTACCCCTCTCCAGCCCCAAAATAGCAGTGGTTGAAAGTGCCCCAACAGCATATAACTTGCATATGCAGCTGGAGCAATAAGCAATACTGAAAAGAAAACCAAGGAAAGACATTTTATTATATAGCAGAGGAACAACCAGGAGCCATTCACTTTGTCGTTGTTGTTATTTACAGGCTGACTAACAGGTCTCAGGACAGAGGGGAGCGAGAACAGCCCATCCTAGCACACAACTATTGCTATTGCTTACCATCAAAACCACTGTTTGTATAAGCATATACCAATTCATTTCTTCCACCCTTTGTCAAAGATTTTAAGTACTCAGGACTAATTTCTCATGCTCATGGTTTCCCACCCAGCTTTCTGATGAATGATATCCATGTTGATAGTCTTGACATTTCAGTAACAAACTCTGATCTATTCTGGAGCCGTCAAGAAGAAAAGTCAACTTTATCAAAACAAATGGCAGCTTCAGGGAGGAAAGTTAGGCCCAAATAACACAAAGATGAGAGGAAACCTTTCTACCGGCACTCTGTAACATAATTTCTTTGTGAATCAAAAGCATTCTTCACACTGGAATTTTTCTCCAAGTTAAAGAAGGCTTGCAACTAATTAAAGAAACCCTCCAAGTTTCCAAAGTATTTCAAGTGATAAAACCAAAGTTACAGCCTGAAAATAAATCATAACAGTAATATGCACACACTTGAGAGAAAAAAAAAAAAACAGATATAAACCTACACTGGAAAAATCTTACACTTAGTGCAGCCAAAATGCCAGTTGATACATGTCACATTTGGGCGCTCTAGGCAACGCTATCACAATGGCTAATACAGGCAGGCAGAGCTCCAAGATGAACGTCCAAAGCCCAAGAGGACACACAGATGCTCCCTGGAGCCTTAGAGAACAGCGATGGCATCTCAGGCCTTTTGCTGAAGCTTTCACACACGTTTAGCATCTTGAGCAGCAGAGCAAGTCAAAGCAAGGCTACGACCTTTCAGACACTGTTACCGGCTAATCCTTCTTGAAGGAGGGCCTCAGAAAACATTTAGATTGAAGTATCCGTGAGATTAAGATGTTTATCCATCTTGTATTTTGCACATTTGTGATTTAGGTGTCTCCTGGCTGCAAGAGCTCAGGAGGACCAAGGGCCAAGAAAGAAAGAGAATGACTTGGGCAAAGGGAAAGGATAGCAACGCTAACAAATGCTTTGTATGTTTGCTAGAAACCTGTCATCAGTCTGTAAATGAAAGAGTAAAACAAAATTCGGGGAGACTTTTCCCCAGATGGAAATACCTCGGGCAGCTGAGTTGACAGATCTATTGGGCGTAACAAGAAGTAACAGCATAATGTGAGACGTGCTCCCCACTAAGACTTTCCAGGTGTTTGTATCTGGCTTCAGCCAGAAGAATTGCCACGAACCCCTTAAGATCACCCCAGCCTATCAACAGCCCAAAGCCGCCTCAGCACAAATGCTAAGAAGGAGGTCAATTAAATCCTGCTGTGGCTGGAGATACTGCGCTAGCGACTGCATGCAGAGACAAGGATCTTCCCTTCTCCCACCCCCAACTGGAAGGGAGTTTGGCACCAGAGTCCCCATGGGGAAACCTCATGGGGACACTCAAATCCCTGGAGGATAATGCTGACCCTTTCCAAACACAGCTCACAACATGTCTCCAAAGGAGACGTGGAACAGAGGTCTCCAAAGCAGCTTTGGCCATGTACCACAGAAAAACGTGCTTTATGTGACTGCAAAGCGGAAAAGAGTTTAGGTAACAAAACAGAAGGGAGGATGAAGACACAGCAGTAAAACAAGAGGGATCCTCACAATGCACGCGGAGCAAGGAGGACAGGGGTTTACGGCAAGATGACAAGTAAAAGCCTTTGTAACTCAGTTTGCCACCTTCATCCTAGAATAACTATCACTTGCAGAGTGCACGTAACACAACTTGCAAACTCCAGGCTTAGGAAGCTCACACCAGACGTCTTTGGTCACAGATGATGATACATCACTTTGCTCCACCACAGCAAAACCACACCAAGCTATAACTGTGCTACAGAGTCATGCCTTTGAGTAGGATGCCGCATGGCAGGAGTTACTTGAGGGTAGGGAACAAGTCATCCAGTGATTCTGTGAAGTTTCTGGGCTAAATGCCTGTTGTGGCTCATTTAGGATGTGGGGGAGCTGGTCCTGGGCAAGGACGGTCCCTGACAGCTTTACATTCCTACATGTTTGGTCACATCAAATGGGCAAGTTGATCAATGGAGGGAGAGAATTTCAGGACACCACTGGGCACCCCCCAGGCAAGTCTTTACAGTCTCCCCAAAATAGTCTTTGTTGGTTTCCACACTGAAGGCCCCAGAGCTTGCGAGACAGGTTTAATTTTAGAGCACACTCATCGGATTTGCTTACATAATTTTCTTGATTTGGAAGGCTTTTTATTTTCCTTAGTGAGAAAAGCTCTCCAAATTTATCATGTTAAGCAGGGGGCTGCTTGCCCATAAGAATCTTGAAATACATTGGCTGTGATTTTTCCTATTAAAATTTGCATATCACAATTAGGGCAATATGGAATTAAAGCAGCTTTAAAAAGCAAGGTGGGAAAAAAAACATTAAAAAGGACAAATCCTTACCAAATTATACTGGCATCTAAATGCAATGGCCCACAGGGTGTCCAGAGGCTGCTGAAAACAGGACAGCAAGAGATCAAGAAATAGTTCCAGTCTGAACTCATTAAGCAGGATGTATAAAAATCCCACAACAGATATTTCTATTGATTTTTAAAGTTTTCAGTGATTTTAAGAGAACACCATCATTTTGTTAAAGGTATATTTGTAAGTACCGGAGAAGATGTTGGCCTCATCATCTAACTGGACAAGAGCTTAGTTTGCAAAGAAATCTATCCTTTGAGTATCCTGTAACCTAGTCCTTGTAGCCACAGAGGCAGGACTTAGTAGCAGCCTAGATACTGCTCCAGATTTAGTTCTGTCCAGCTCCTCCACCCAGCCCTCCTCCTAGTCATCACTTGATTACAGCAAGAATTTAACTTCTGAGGTTTGTACTTACCAACCTGAAATCACAAAAAAGTCATAAAACCCTTACACCAATATCTCACTTGATCCATTACTCCCAGTTTTGACACTGCTTAGTTCATTTTTGTAGATGGAAGTCGGGCATCTTCTACAGCAGATACTTTCCAACCCTATGGACAAGTTGTAGGAGTAGAAAGAAGGGGTCAATTTACGCAGCCTGAAAACAAAGCAAGAAAACTCCACAGACACCATGAATGCCGCAAGCCAGCATCCCTCAGACTGCAAGCTCACAGGAAGGAGAATTCAGTTCAAATGTTGCCAGATTTCTTCCACCTACTGAAAACCCATCTGAAGGGCCACTCCAGCAGGTCCTTTACCATTCTGCCCAGCGGTCACAGCAACGCACAATGGAAGAAGTCACATCTCAAGCAGAATCATGTCATTTGGGTCCAAAACGCAGCTCACGGGTCTACGTGGGTCTTGCATTTAGGTTTCCAGCACTCCTGACTGCTTACAAGAGTAGCCCTGGAGCTCCCTGCCACCTGGGTTGCTCTTTGATGTGAGCATTTCCTACTTCACAAAGGCAGCCCGTTAGCCTCCCTCCTTTAGGTGATGGTTACAAACACAATCAAATGCCAGCTGCCTTCAATCACAGAAGTCTGAGGTCTTTTGGCCACAATCTTTGACTAAGGGTGAGACCCCCAAGATAGAGGCAGGAGATTAATTAGCTAAAGCAGACCCTCATCTCCAACTTGTTGCACAGAGGGATGGCAACTCCTCAGGGGAGCTGGCCTATCTTTTCTATTGGGGTGTCTTTTCTCCCAGCACCTGCAACCCTATTTGTTGTCTTCTACTGAAAAGCCTACTTCATACAAGCATGACCTCAACACAGAAGCTCTCAAAGAGCTATCCTGGAAAGGTCCCCCAGGCATCGCTAGGAGAGGGGGAGGTTTTGTAGGTGGCAGTTTGGCAGCATGTATTAATGCACCTCCTCACAGATCACGAGGCTGAAAGACAGCATCATCCCCAAGCAAAAATTTGCACCTAGGTGAAACATCTCCTTTCAGTAAGATCTTGGTGCTTTCTCAGGAGTGAAGTTACAAGTTTGCTGCTTACACAAGAAGTGATGTGTGCTCAGTACTCATTCTTTTCAGGACTGCCCAGAGCAATAGCCCCCAGAAAAAATCTTAAGAGATGCTAAAGATGAGGTTAACGGCCTCATAACAAAGGAGGAGACACCAACACCTCATGGCGCCAAACTCATTCGGGCTTGCCATCAAAACCAAGCAAGACAGAGGTCTTGGCTCAGGTAATTAAAAACCTAAGGATATAATAAATATATAGGACTGGGGTTTTCCCCATACTGGTAGAGAACTGAGTATTCCTTTTTGAGGGTATTCTTTGAGCAAGAATAAGAAGGAAAAAAAAAACCTCTCAGGACCTGGCCACTGATTTACATTACTGATTCAGACAACTTAGCCATAGAAACCAGACTGAATGCATAACTACATCAGCGAACACCCATGTTGTCATTGTGCCCACCCCATAACCAAGCCTGAAGAAGGCCAGGGACTGAAGAGCAACATGGTGATGTTCTTCAGCCATGCACAAGCTGCTACAGAGAGGGAAGGAGTTCCTTGGTAGTAAGAAAATAAGATGAATACTGCTTATGGTTCAGCCAGAGAAATTTCCATCACCTGTTAGAGGAAAAACCTTTATTTGCTAGGAAGCAAAGAACTGATGAATGCAGCCAGACTTACAGCAGAGCATCTTTCATGAGGCATTTGAAAGGTTGGTGTGGGAAAGTGTCTGCCAGCAATTTTTCAGACACTTGCAAATAGGGGCCTTTCCAGACCCATTTTATAATCCAGCCATGGTGGGCTGCTGTGTCCTTCCACCTCTGCTCTCTGAGATAAAACCCAACAGACCCTGAACGTCTCCAAATGCCTGGTTAGAAAGGGACCGCTGGCAGGTTTGGGCATGCTTCTCCTCCACCATCCCCATGGCCGTAAGAGAGATGCAGGCTTTGCATAGCAGCACAGTGGATCCTTTGAGGGATTTCAGAGCTGCAGCATTGAAGCACAGAGCAGTCTCACAGCCCTAGCACAGCACAGCAGCAGCATCCACGTCCCGTTTGTGTGCAACGCCTGTTCCCTTCTCCACAGCCTGCAGGGCACAGGGGACTTTTCATGAGAGCCATGAAAAACTGGAGCTAAAAGAAACTGAAAGTTTGTTCCCCCCTCAAAAAAAACCCTCATATAGCTGCCAGCTACTCCTGTGACCACCCAAACTGCTCACCTATTTCTTAAGTGATGCTAAACTAAGTAGAGGAGCTGAAATATCATAAGCAGAGGGAGACTCAAGGAGGGGAGAGTGAAGTTAGAGGGCCATTAGCAAAATAAACCTTTGCTCTGGCAGGCTGAAGCAGCAGTACCAAGAGCAATGTCGGCACTCATTTCAGTCATGGGGTTTAACCCTTCCTTTCCTTGGCCACTGTCCTTGTGAAAGATGGCAAGCTGTGCCAAATAGCCATCCCCTCCCCAGTCTGCCAGCAGCCACTCAGCAGGGAGAAAATTTAAGCCCAGAGCAGCAAAACAGTGATCTTGGGTGAAGCCCAAGGGGTCAAGATGGCATTAAAATGGTTATGGACTGCAGGGATACAGGCAAGGGGATAGAGCCTCATCTGCAGAAAGGTCAGTGCTACCTCCTCTCCCCTTCAGAAAGGGGAGCCAAAATGTTTAGGGTCAGTATGAAGGAGAGAGAAATACGTTGCAATAGTTTTCCCCCCCTGCTAGTAGATCTTCCCCTCAACTCGGTACAGGCAGGATTCCCCTCAAGACACACATCATTTGACACTAAAAAACACAGAAGAAAACCCCTGTCCTGCCCAACTCTATCCAAAGCATGAATTATCCTGCCCACTTGCCCAGGGAGTCACAGATGCAATGAGTATTTTTCACTCAAGCTTCCAGGGAAAGAGAGGCCAATCTCTTTCACAACCACAGCTCATCTTCAACTGGAGAGTTAAGTTACTAAACTAAGAGGATGAGCGCACTGTTGGTGAAATACTCCCATTTTATCCAGTGAGTTAAGGACAGAGAAAAAATGGTGTGTGACTCACTGTCCCGCATTTTTAAGTGAAAAAGCAAAGAGCTTGGTTTGAAGAATTAAAAAAGCAAGAGGTGGAAAAGAAGAAAAAGTGAAAAAACCCAAGAGAGAGCAAACACCTAACACTCCAGCTGGGCAATTTTAAGCACTGAATCAGCAGATGCAGGAGCTCTTCACACATTAGGCTAGGTAATGTGTTTGCAGCTTTATATCTGAGAGGCTGCCTATATTAGTAATCTGTAAAGGGACACTTCAGCAATGCTAACTGGAATGAATTGAGCACAGGAATGCAAAGTGGGGTGGTTAAACCACATCAATTTTGAAGGCGTGCCTCCACACAAGGCTCTAAAGTACCCTTAATTCAGTTTAGCCCGATTTGCATTGAAATCAAGTATGTTAAAGTGAATTAAAAGATCTTTAATCCCCAAGGAGAGTGTTTCCACCAGGGCTAGTTAAGAGTAATTGAACTAATCCACTTTAAAAGTCAGTTCAGATTAGTTGTGCTAAGTGGCTGTGCAGATGAGGCCTGGGAGCACAGGGACTGTCTCTAGCATGCAATAATCACATCAATCTGCCTCCGGGGCTGCTCTAGGAGGACAGCTACGGCCGGGCTATTTTGCTATCCAGAGGCTGGGAGTGGTCCAAGACACTCAAATAAGAACACTAATAGAAATGTCTACTTGTGCTTGACAGGTGCCATCTGGTTGCAACTGAAGGCATTTTCCACATGTATTTTCTGTACATACCATATATAAGCTGGGTATGGCCAAGGAGAAAGCTGGTTTTATGGGCACCTCAGGGACCAGGTTACCGGTCCAAAAAGTGCTGGCAGCATCTCTCATTCAAGCCACGCTTGAAGCTCACATCCCCTCACTGAAATATGTAATACAAGTTTGCAGGTCTCCACTCCCCCTGTCCGAGAGATGTATTTCAGGCTCAGCAGAAGACTGACGGGACCACCTCCACCACACACTAATGGCTGGGGGTAGTTGTTTTCCCCATTTAGTGCTAGCACATCCACCCCACTCTTCTGCAAGCTCCCAGGGTGTTACCCACTTCCCAGTGGTTCCCACACCAGCTTTTCAACTGGACTCAACTGGTTAGAGCAAAACCAGTTCAGCCCCACACACTTCCCACAGAAATAGGGAAAGGGATGCTAAGAAGGGGCAATAGAAATCAAAGAGAGGGCTAAAAACTACCCCAAGCCCCATCCTGCCCCAGTTTCTACTGCAGGTCCCCCCCCCAGACCAGGCAGCAGCACAGAGCTGGCTCAGCACAGGTTTTGCCTTTCTAGGAAAGCAGCGAGCCCCTCTGTTTGATCCAAGCCAGTTCTTCCCCAGCTAAGAATAATCCCCCCAGCTGCTGTTTGATTTACACATTACCATGGACGCACAGTGTTTTTTATCTGTTAGATATACAGGGGGAGAGGGAGCAAGTCTGCGTGTGTTCGCTCTAGTTAATGTTTCCTGTGCGGTTCAGGCCGTTATGCCTACAGGTATGTTTATTCCACTACTTTAGCAAACCAGCAGACTTTTTAATGGAACTGTTGATATTTTTCCTGGCCGATCCTCCTGGAGAGGCGAGGCAGCGTACAAATGAAGTTCATTCCTAGCTCCAGCCTGAAGCTACTCTTCTCCTCCTGGGACCGCAGGGAATTGAAGGTTTCCATTGCACTGGTCAGATTTCTTCCTTCTCCAGCCTTCAAGTTTTAGACACAAACAGAGGCGCTCAGGCAGCTGACAGTAGCAAGAGCAATGCATGGCTAGCGCTTTACGCAAGGGCAGCAGCTGCACTGAAAGTCCAACCATGCATCTCCCAGCAAGGCTCTGGGAAAGGACAGCGGGTGCAACACTGCACCCTTAAAATGAAGGCTCAACTACATGGCTTGTTTTGAAGTCAGACCTTGCAGGTTGAAGCTAGGGGTTTCCTGCTTATTAGCATTTCAGAGCTAAGCCATCAGTAGATCCCCCATACATTTGTCTTTGAACCCCCTTTATTGTTGCAACAGGAGCAGTAACGCCAATCCCATCACAGAGCTCTGCTTCATCAGGCACGTACAGAAGACACTGTCAGACCTGGTGTATAACCTGACAGCCCTTGGGGGTCCCAAGAAGAGCCAAGGGATGTGCACCAAGTCCTTGACTCAGCTCACAGCCTGCTCCCCCTGAAGACAGCCCCGTTTTACAGGCTGAAGTGCCCTGAGGTTAATGGATGTGCCCAAAGCCACGCGGATGCCTGGCAATTTCGGCTCCCTTCACCCCCACAGAGCAATGAGGTAAAACTTACCCCAGCCCCTGAACACAGTGTCACGGTTTAGCCCCAGGCAGCAACTCAGCACCACGCAGCCGCTCGCTCACTCCCCCTGCCCCGATGGCATGGGGGAGAGAATCGGAGGAGTAAGAGTGAGAATCACTCCTGGGGTGAGATAGGAACAGTTTAATAATTGAAATAAAATAAAGTCAAATAATAATAACAGTAATAATAATATACAAAGCAAGTGATGCCCAATGCAATTGCTCACCACCTGCCGACCGATGCCCAGACAGTTCCCAAGCAGCGATCGCTGCCCCCTGGCCAACCCCCCCCCCCAGTTTCTATACTGCCCATGACGCCGTATGGTATGGAATAGCCCTTGGGGCAGTTTGGATCAACTATTCTGGCCGTGCCCCCTCCCAGTTTCTTGTGTACCTGGCAGAGCATGGGAAGCTGAAAAGTCCTTGACTAGCATAAGCAGTACTGAGCAACAACTAAAAACATCGGTGTGTTATCAGCATTCTTCTCATCCTAAATCCAAACCACAGCACTATGCCTGCTACTAGGAAGAAAATTAACTCTATCCCAGCCAAAACCAGGACACACATCCAGACAGATCAGACACCAGCTCGAGAGCCACTTCAATTTTAAGTACTTGAAAGGAGCGCTCCAAAGAGCTCTGGTAACAGAGTAAACAGCCATGGGCAAGCAGGCAAAAGCATCTGTTTGAATGACTGCCCCTGTGCTGCTGATCTGTCCAACAGCAACTGAAGCACCACATCCCTGCGAGCAGCTCACCAGCCTCGTACCATGCTCAGTGCTGGAGCAGTCAGCCTCTGGCAGCAGATGGGGTCACCACCCATCTCCACACCACGAGGTGCCCCCCTGCCTACAGGCATGGTCCGCAAGGGAGAGCGCCCAACCCCAGCCAGCTGCCAGGGGACATGGTCAAAATACAGCCAGTGTCACCACGTAAGAGGGTCATCAAGCCTGGTGCAGTTCCAAACTCCAGTGAGTCAGAAAAGGCCAAGCCTTCAAGCTCACCTCCCCCCTCCCAGTGCCAGCTCCAGCTCTCAGATTTTCCATGAGCCTTGCAGCAGCCCAACAAGGGCCTCAAGGGATGGAGCGCTGAGGGAGGATGCCCTTCTCTTACCCTGGTACCTCCCACACGGCAGTGTCTGGGACAGCCCACAGGGAACCCAGTCCACGCACTGGGGAAGACTGGGACCACAAGCTCCCCAGAGAAAAAATGCAGTTAGTTTTCAGGCATCTCCACTACATCAAGTGATATTTGTTTCTGCATGGCTGTGGATCCCTCTGCAAGCTCAGGAGACATGTGTAGCACTATGGCTGGTCCCACTCCCCTCCAAGTGTTCTCTTTGGCCCAGCATCTGTCCTGCACCTTGCAGACCAGATTCTGCCTATAAATACATTTTCATCAGCAGCAAAAGCCAGCACAGAATGCTTTGGGTTGGAAGGGACCTTTAGAGGCCATCCAGCCCAACCCACCTGCAGTCCAACCTGACCTGGAATGTTGCCAGAGATGGGGCATCGACCGCCTCTCTGGGCAACCTGTGCCAGCGCCTCACCACCCTCAGCATAGAAGATTTCTTCCTTATATCCAGTCTAAATCTGTTCTTTAGTTTAAATCCATTACTCCTTGTCCTGTCACAACAGGCCTTGCTAACAAGCTTGCCCCCCCCCTTCCTGCAGCCCCTGTCAGCCCTGCCAGGCCGCACTCAGGCCTCCCCGCAGCCCCCTCCTCTCCAGGCTGAGCACCCCCAGCCCGGCCCCGCAGCAGAGGGGCTCCGGCCCTCAGGGCATTTCTGTGGCCTCCTCTGGCCCCGCTCCAACAGCTCTGTGTCCTTCTTGTGCTGAGGGCTCCAGAGCTGGGCGCAGGGCTCCAGGAGAGGTCTCACCAGAGCAGAGAGGCAGAATCACCTCCCTTGACCTGCTGGCCACGCTGCTTTTGATGCAGCCCAGGATGGGGTTGGCTTTCTGGGCTGCGAGCGCACATTGTTGGCTCCAGCATGGAGACTATGGCTCTAATCAGGCAAAATGAATAGCCATGTAACACTGCCTGCAGGGACTGCTCAAAGCCTTGTTTAGTCCACTTCACACTCTCCCAAGAGCAGCTCTTCATCTTCAGTCCTCTCTTCAAACTCATGCTAAGCCTCTGGATTGCCAGAGTCAAACGTGGGACAAGCCAGAAGATAGAAATAGTCACCAGGGAAGCAACACAGTCATGCTAATGAGCCAAAGGAAGTGTTGGGTCTTTGGTTAGACCCTGTAATTCTGCTCCAGTAGCTGTTTCACCTCTGGCCTGTCAGATCAACTTGCTAACCACAGACTGGGAAATAGCTCCCTGCTAGCTCCCAGCAGGAGATTTATCTTTGGCAGGGGCTAAAAACATCCCTACCCCCCTCACTTTTGATTAGAGAGACCCAGAGATGCAGAAAGAGAGCTATGCTAGAAGTTTCCCAGGTATTTCAGGATCTCAACTTACACTGGAAGAGGATTAGGGCTAGAAAAGAATTTTGTCAAGATTAAGCAAAACAAGTCAGTTCTTTTAAATAAAGTATCAGTTCTGGTGAACTGTCCCCAGAGGGGTTTGGGCTCCAGGATAGGGTTTCTTGTCTAAGGAGATGGGCAGCCCTGGAGAGCTGTAGCACAGCAGGGCTTGCAGCAGAGCAGAAAGCTAAACTCTGTGTCACTGAGCTGGGCAAGCTCTGCCGAAGCCATTGATTGCTCTGGGAGAGGTCCCTGTAGCCAATACCAATGGAGCCAGCCCAAAAGGATCTGCCCAAGTTGGATCCTCATGCTAAGTGCAATCATACTCAGCTGTTTCCCAGGTACCCCCAGCCCTGGCTCCCAGGTAAATACCCCACTTTGAGCTGAACTTACCTCCCAGACTCTCTGATGTCATAGCACATATCACAGCTCATTCATTCACATCATAACTCTCACCTGAGCAAGACCAAAGCCGGTTCCATACAATGGAGAAGCTCAGCTCTACAAGCAGTGCCACTGCAAGAGGCAGGGGCATGTGGTGCTGTGACATGCCCCAGGTCAGTGGGGTATGGATATCCCATACCTGAGGTGGGGGGACACTAGAAGTCTCCTCTGAGACTACTGAAGGAGGTATCCAGGCCCCCTCAGACCTGGGCAGGTTGGGATCCTTGTGCTTGAGGTTAGAGAGCAGTAGGATGTAAAGCATCTGAGAAACACCAAAATACACAGTGGCCTTCCTAGGCTAAACAAGTGGAAGTACATATTCTTTGCTTGCCTGAGTATCTTGCAATACTTTGATGTGCCCTCACCCCCACTCCCCAATGTTGAAAGGCACTGCCTTAGAAGAGGTTCTGCAACCATAGGAGACAGGACTGACTGGTTTTCCATGGGAATCAGGAGACACTGAAGTCAAAGCAAGATTTGGGGGAAGCAAGCTGCCTGGGAAAGGATCTGGCAGACCTCCTGCAGGTAAGGCACCTATCCTTCCTGCAGGCAGAGTGAGGAGCTTTGGTGTTAAGGCCAAGGAGGGTAGATCCCCACCAAAATATATAACCTGCCAGTAGTCAGCTACCAGAGCTCTTAGGCACCGATTCAAAGTGAGGCACTATATTGGTCACCAGGGTAAAATAAGCTCAGCTTCAGGCACTGTGCTCCTTGGCTATCTCAACACCCAGAAGATTGAACACTTCTCCTTGGCAACTTCAGAGAGCAAGGTGCTTACTAAACAGTAATGCTGGAAGATGGAACTGGAAAGAGGTCCTCTGCAACATGCAAAACCAGCTTTACCTACAATGTTCAGCTGCAATCTCTAACAGAAGTGCAGTCATGCCCCCCAGGGCTGCCTGGCTTTGTTTTGTTGCAATACCAAGCATGAGATCAATCTTTAAAAAAAAATAATGAGCAGACAAGACATTACAATGAGGATATTTAAAGGTCTGAGCTCACCGTAATAGTGAAAGCCAGTCAATGCACCCAACTCAGCATGGGTTCACACAGCAAGATCGACACTGGGAATGAGATCTAGGCAGATCATGAGGACTAGGGCATAGCAATGCCTCTGCACAGTTTCTTTTAAGCAATCAGGTGGGGAAGTCTACAAAGATCACAGCAAACAAGCCATGAAAGCAACCTGCCAGGCTGTGCATGCCAGAGCTCAGCAGATGGGCGCTCCTCTGTAACGCGAGCACTTGGTGATCCTGCAGCCCCCCACCAACGGCCCCTCCAGCCAAGCCTACGGAGGGGTCAGCTAGCACCAGTGCACTCCTGCGCACGCTGTAGCAACACACAGCACACTCCCACACGCAGAGCTGGAGAAGCTGTCACATAGAGCTGATTGATGACAGCAGGGAACATAAGGCACTTTGTGGAGGTGGAATTTAAAGGGTAATAACTTGCTCTGACTGGAAGTTAGAACAGGTATTCTTGAAGACATGCTCATCTGGCAGTGCTGATGCTTTTGGAGAAGAGTCATGACCAGTTCCTTTTGGGACAGAGTTAGGAGGTGCTTAAAATACAGAAGCAAGAAACCCAGTGTCAAGGCCATGGGCTCTGTGCATCAAAGTCATTCATCTTGGCAGCCTGTCACACCTACCTGTGTGTACCCATGAAGGCATCACCTGGGGTCAGACTCAAGACACACCATCGTACATCTCAAAGGGAACTTAATTTTGCTGGACCGATAACAGAGGAAAAAAATTAAGTAGACCAAGAGCATATGGAAGCTAATTCTTTTGCTCATCAGCTCACCTCTTCCAAAAGGAAGGTCTTGAAAGCAACAGTTGCTTGACCCTACTTGCTTTGGGAGGCTGCTCTACAATTCAGTTTCAGAGAAATTCAACAGCAGACCAAGGTTCTGGCGAAACTTCTGCCCATTCCTCCCAGGACTGCCTTAACCAGACAGGGCCATTTGACAGGTTTTTAAGCAAAGCTCAAAAATTCCTATGGGCATCTCAGTACTTCATTCACCTCTAGGGGAAATCACATGTTGCTCCACAGCACAAAAAGCTACCTCCCACTATGCACAGTAAATGGCCGATTATGCTACTCCAGTCTCTGGAAGACTCAAAACAGTTTTTCCAAGAAAGGAAACTTTTGCTGCGATTGTGAAACTTGTCCATCCAGCACACACCGAATGCACAAGTCAGAGCAAGCTAGTTTTTCCCCAAATTGCATAAGCACCTGGCTATCCAATTAATGCTATTTTAATGAGTTAGGCCAAATGAATCTGCTCATAAAATTCATGCCAACTCCTATACAGCATGACATCCCATCAACATGAACTGCACACTCCATGTTACCTTCCCAGCCAGCACAGAGTCAGCATTAATGTCAGATACTGTTGAGTTTGCATGTTCTACAGTGGATGTATAGAAGAGCTGTTTTGCTCTGTGTTCCTTCCAAAGGAAGGGTTCAAGTTTTTTTAACCTGTCATTTCCCCCAAAAGACATCCCTCAGCAACTGAATTAACAAAATACTCCCCACACCTTACAGAAGAATGATTTAAGGTCACAAGCAGACTGGGAGACCACATAGCCCATGCAGGAGCTGCTTGATCCATTTGAAATAGAGTTCTCTGCAACAGCTAAGGGAAGAAAGTCAGAATAGATTTTTCTATCAGCTAGAGCAAATCCCATAACTGCTATGTTTATCCATGTAGTCAAAATACTCCCTGTTCCACTTAGCACAGTGCAAACACGCATTACAATAAAATGTAAAGCTTACTGAGCTGATAAACTTCATAAGTGTATTTTATGACAGTATCTCAAGAGATAAGACTCATTAGCACTTACAGCCACGATCTGAGGGAACCTTAAAAAGCACAGTTAAAAACAGGAGAAGAGGAAAAACTTGCAACTAGATTTCAAAAAAAAAAAACCACACAGCTTGTAAAGGCTTAGCCCTTTCCACCCAGCATCATAATTTCTAGCTCCTACTCAACTTGACCTGAGCTGGCTCCAGTAAGTCAGGAAAATGTATCCTACCTGTCCTGCCTGCAGCCAGGCCATGTGCTGGTCCAGGACCTGCAGCACCAGTCTCCCTGCAGCCACATTCTGCAGGAGGAGCAGTAGCCTCCCAGCAGCATTTAACAGTGTAAGCAACAGGCCCTCTGCTTGAGGGCTGCTCCGATTGAGAAACCAATTGCATTAACATGCTACAAGCCACTAGAGAGCTTTTTTGGCTGCAGAGACAAATGCTGCTTCATTATGGAGGGAAGCCAGAGGCTCAGCGTGTTTGCAGTCTGGAAAGCCAGGTACATGAGACTTCTTGGATTGCTTCAACACACACCCTCTGAGAAGCACTGGAAAGCTGGCAGGTTGCTACCTGGACAGTCAGGGAACTTGGGGTAGAGAAGTTTGTGTCTAACATAGGTTTTTAGTATGAATTAAGCAAGTGCAATCCCACCCAAGCGTGCCTTCTCCAGGAGGTAGCTGTAGCTGCATGGTTAGGCAGAGGGAGCCTTTATACACAGCAGATCAAGACAGTTTCAGTGCATTGAGCCCTCTCCTCTCAAATGCCTCAGGCAGCAAACGTTAGGGTAAGCTGTCCCATTTGTACTCTACAGAACTCAATTGACCACCAAACCCAAGCCCTGAAGTTGCCGCATCACTCCATGTAACTGGAACAGAAGATCAATATGGAGCTTCTGGCAGCAGAAGTCCTTACAACTCTGGTGGCCTGACCTAGGAGCTTGTGTTCAAGACAGTCTCCCCCATGGCGCTATTCCAGTGTAGCATCTCCTCAGCAGTCTCCAAAAAAGCTTCAAAATCCCTATCCAATCCAAGTCCCTCTTCTTAGAGAGCAGCTATGCACAGAGACATAGGAAGGAGACAGGGCAGGTAAGTTTGGCCTTCAGCGTTTATGAGCTGAGCTTTCTAGGTCCCACCACCCCTGTTGTGCAGCTCTACGTCAGAAACCGCCTCATGCAGTGCAAGCACTGGTGATGCTCACTGGTTTAGTACCTCCTCTGGCTACTGAGACTCCTCCAAGAATACAGATAGCTTAGTTCAACAGTGTCTTCTGGCTTGGCTTTTCCACCAAAAAAATCTCAAGGAGCCTTTAAATACCAACATTTCACCAAGGAAAACATGAGGAGTAAAAACACTGTCAGCATCTCCCTAGATGAAGGGAATGGAGCATCCCTATTCCAGGAGACAATTACACCAAGTCTGCAAGCACAGTGGATTAAGCAGACAAAAAATGAAGAAAGCAGCAAATACTGACAAAAGGCAGTGTGGTGAGAAAGATTCAGACTAAGGAGCATCACATCAGCTTCTCCATGCAGTCTTCCAGACCTTCCACTTAACCCTCCCCCTTCCCAATCCCACAACCTAATTCAATTACCTACCACTGAATAAGCCTTAAGGCGATTCTCATTACCCTGTGATAAAGCACAAGGCCTTTAATTATTAAACACTCATGGGCTTTTTGTGTTGGGGTTGTGGGGCTGGACTCCCTTTTATTGTTGTTAGCAGCTTCCAGAAAGCAAGTTAATCATTGACCAGGCCTTTCACCAGGAGACCAGAGTCCTATAGATTCCTGGTCTCTAGTTCTGCACCACCAATCACACTAAGGAAAGTCACTGGCCTCCTCCTGCTTTGCCAAGTATCACTTAAATTCTCCTAACAAGCCATCTTCTCCCCCTAGGGAGTCACCTGTAGCACTGGTGACCCCTGCTAATAAAACATGCAATATCTGGTGAGCATTGTATGCTTTGTGTCCATTAACACATTGAGTTCAGACAGAGATGGCCCCAATGTCTCCAAGTATGGGAAACTGAGGCACAAGGTAGTGCTTCCCAAGTCCCAAGCAACATGGTCAATCCAGTACATGAGTCCAAGACATATTAATCCATGTCTGAATCAAGTTTTGCTCCATCCTCTGAGCACATGGCAGATGGGGGAAGCTTTCAGGTACCTCCCAACCTAATTTTCAACAGATCTTGGGTCCCCAGGACTGAAGACGCAGGTCTGGTGGACCTTAGCTGCATGCAGTTATTTTTTCCAAGTGCTCCTGGGTTTGCCACCACCCTTACGGCACTTCAATTCCAGTACCGCCTTCAAGCATTCACAAAGCAAATGCTTCTTCTGGGCATGGGGTTCCCCTTCGCAAAGGAATGCTTTTAATTGACCCAGAGAGGCCAACTTTGGGAGAAAAGCCAGTCAGGACTCAGACAGATCAGTCTCTACATTTCAATTCACCCAGCTCAAAAGGAGCAGGAAAAAAAAAAAGCCAGACACACCCTTCCTATTCCAAGGAAATCCAGCACCTTAAAACCAGCATCACCATCTAGAAAAAGCAGAACACCACAGGGTGGGATGGCAAAGCCGCCCTCCCAGCCCCAGGAGCTGCCTCCTTACGCTCCAGCTGTGTTTGCCTGCGTGCTGCATTCCTCCCTCACCACCCGAGTCCAGGTTTTGTTTTTTTGGGTTGTGCTGAGAACCAGCTGCTCCATCTCACACATGCCAGAGACGACCGGCGCGTCTGGAAAGCCAACACACTGTGGCCTGGCTACGCAACAGCTTCCCGAGAAGTTCACACGCCTTCAGCCGAAGCTGCAAACGTGAGCGTGTAGCCCCACACTACCATCAAGTGACAGGTACAGAAATTCCTGATATGCAACAGCCATGTTAGCACCTAAGCATATACCGCAGGCTGGAAGAAACAGGCAGCAAAGCCTGCCAGCACCAGTGGGCTTACTTTTATTGGATGTGACATTCAAGCTGATGCCACACGCTTGCAGCGACGGACTTCACAAACTTAGCCCCCGTAAGAGCCCACCCCATCAGGTGGTCACAACCCCCAAATACCCCTTCAAGGCCAGTATTCAGATCTTTCTCAAGCACTTTTAGCAGAATCACACCCTGAATTGCAGGGCTTGTAATATTTCTACCCCAACAGCACCCAAAGCATAGCAGGGTACCTGTTCTGCACCTGCTAATGGGAACAAAAATACATTGGGCTTCCCACACCAAAAAACCCCACCATGCAGTAAGGAACCTGCTCTCGCTAGCGATGTGTTGGTAAATTAGGGCAAACTATGCTTCCCCTCCCTCCCTCTCCCCCACGCAAGCATTTAAGGGTTCCTGTTGCCTGCGTGCAGTGTACAGATCAGTTACATTTATGAAGAACATTGCAATCTGTCAATATAAACACTATGTAAGCATGAGCCACTTGTAACATTACTACTGTCCTGACAAGTGTTTGCAGAGGGGGCAGAGCCGCTCGGCTCCTGCTGCTGCTGGAGGAAAGCAGAGCAAATTCAAAAGCGGCAGAAACCAACACTTTTTCCAGCAAGAAAAAAAAAAGAGGGGGTGCATCAAAACTGAGTCAGACTCTGAATCAGAACACCCAGAAAGAAATAGAGGGGGTTTGATTTATGGCCTGGACAGGTTGCAACCTCAGAGCCACAGACCAGGCAGCTCGGGAAAGCAGCAAGCTTCTACAGGCCAGTTTGCCGTCCCGCTAGCACCAGGGCACAGCAGGACTGAAGTTAATCAGCCTGCCTGTCACCCCAGCACAGCTAATCTTGTCATCTGCCACTTCCAAAGCCCAGCACTGCGAGACCCGACACAATTCCCAGATGCCGCTACAGCATTTCTACCACATCGGAGAAAGGCAGGGGAGGAAGGGAAGGTATCCACGCCCAAAGCTTGTAAGGCACAAGAAAAGCAGAGAGGGGAGGAAACTGAAATGCAATGCTTTCTCAGGGATCCCAGCAGCCTGGGGCTGCTCCGAGCTACCCCCGTCAGCCAGCTGTAATATGGTGCAAATCAGTTTTCAGCCAGTCCAGCTGCAGAGGAGACGGCTGAACGTAAAAGCAGGCTCACTTTTAGACCAGCCAGTGCATCTCCACCAGCCAGTCTCAGCTGACGCTGATCTCAAGGCAATGCTTCCCCCTCTGGTGTAGGCTCAGCCAGTAACAGTCTCCCATACTCACTCCTACCCTAAAATGCACCCTGCATCATCAGCCATCCTGACGGGCGACTCTAAACCTACCGCAAGCCATCAGGTCCCGCTCAGTTTCGCAGGCGTGCTTTTTCCCCTCTCTAGCATTAAGCTGCCCGATATCAGCCAAGGCTTAGGAGCTGTAGCATCACCACATCCCTGAAGCCAGCCTCTTCCAGCTGCTTTCCAGGAATTAGGGCTGACAGAGCCCTCCTGAGCTGGTGCCTACAGGGACTCAGCTCTGCTCACAGCTGGGCATCAGCATTACTTCAGGTCCTGCCTTTGCTGGGTACCAGCTCCAGGTCAAGCTGGGACCTGCTCCTCTCCTGCACCAGGGAGGGGGTCAGCAGCACCGAGGCTGCCAGCATAACCCTAGGCAAGGGACAGACCTGTCCCTCCCTTCACCCCAGACAGTGAACCGCTACCTTCAGCACGTCCTAAGCAGGGAGCTCGGGGACGGAGCAAGACAGTAGCAAGGGTCCCATCTGCACCAACGCACGTACACCAAGCTCGAATTCCAGAGGGCATTGACCGTTTTTCGGCTGCTTGTGCAACCCTCTAAGACACCAGAGCCAGTCATACAGAGAAGAAGCGGCCCCCAAGCCATCGCCTTCCCACCCCAGCATCCCCTCCCACTCGCTAGCTGCCCCTGCGGGGCAGGCACAGACATGACTACATGCTGACACAATCTTGTTATCATGTAACCATGCCCGCTTTCTGTCCCCATGCACTAATTCCCCGCCAGGCCACACATTTGGAGACACTGAATTCTTTCCCCAAAATAAGCCATTGGGGATGGGGTGGAAGGGATCATCCCCAGCTGTCCCTATCCCCCACCAGCCCGCGGAGCGGAGCAGCTAAGCTGCAGCGACAGCGTGACATCTGTTTAACGCAGCCGCCTGCTGCGCTCTGCACCCCACCACCTCCTCCGACGGGGATGTTAGCACCCGGAGCAGAGGGTGTAGCAGGCCACCAAAAGTGTCACGGGTGGCTTTGGTGATGCTTTGGACTGGGAAGGAACATCCCTTCCCCTGCCTAGAAAGGGTGTTGCATTAACAGAGCCCACTTCATTTCAGCTCAGCGCCTGAGCAAAGGGTGATAGGGAAGGGTTCTATTAGAATCCAGATGTGCTTCCTCACCTGGAGCAGAGCCTCCAGCACATGGCTACCTATCTAGGCACAGCAACAAGGGCTAATACCAGCCTTCCCAGGGCACTTGCAGAGGCACCAAGAGCTCTGCAGGAACATACAGCTTTTACCAGGTAAGATTTCTTTCCTTATCCATACACAGAAGCCCGGGGCAAGGAGGGCTCAGCTCTTCCACGCACACTTGTTAGATCACATAACGCTGGGGATTAGTGGGGACCTCAGCACGGACTATTCCCCCGTGTCCCCAGCAAGTGCAATCTCTGCTTCAGGCCTCTTGGAAGAACAAAGAGGAGATTAGGAGCAGATGCTGCTCCTGCGCTGCGGCTCTAACCGGAGGGCAGGATGCTTTACATAAGCAAACTTCACCGCGCACCGCGGCGGCCCTCGGAGCGCGCATCTGGCTGGGTGCGCATCTGGCAGCGCCGCCTCTCCCCTCCTTGTTGCCAGAGAGGGAGTCTCAAATCAGAGACAGCAGCCGTACCGAGACGGAGAGAATAACCCAAAGCGGTCAGGACAGATGTAGCAGCACGCTTCCCTTGGCAAAACGCGTTCACTCCGAAGTTACAATCTACCCCGGCCGCACGAGGCCAGAAGAGAAATCCCAGAAGCAAGCGACTGGAATGAGTTACCTGCTGCACCGCAGCAGATACCAGCGCCTCATGGATTAACAGGAGAGTTACGGCCAAACTTCTTCCAAGCCCTGTCAGTCCCTGAGGTGCAGCACAACTGCACAGCGCCGGTGGTCTTCGGCAGACAGATGAGCTAACGGGCTCGGTACAGCCCTCTGCGTGCTGCTGGGGGAGAAGAGGACTTTTCCTAAAGCCTACGCACATAGGACAGGCTGTTTCCTCACAAAAACAGCCCCAGCAGCAGGAAGTTAAACGGTTCTCGAGTTGGAAACAGAAGATGTAAGTAGCACTGTTTGGAAAACTTTGCCAGACCACAAGCAATGGACAAGCCTCAACACCAGGATTTGTTTTACTGGAAAGAGGGGGGGCGAAAAAACCTCAAGTCTGCTAAAACATTCTCCAGGGCCGGTCCGGTGGCTCCTACCAGCGGTCACAACACAACATCCCAAAAAAAGCAGCAAGAACCATCACTCTTGGTTAAAACTTGCACCGAAACCTCTTAATCGGGTGCTCGCATCCCACTCCCCTCGCAAACCGACCCCATTTGGGGACAAGTCTTTAAAAATAGTTAAAAAAAAAAGGTAAGAGGCAGAGAGTCAGCTACCTCGACACCCCAAAAAGCAAAGGGGGGGCTGCACAGATGGAAAACCAGCGGAGCCTTCGCGGCGGGCTGAAGCCTCGCGACATGGCGGTGGCTGCAGGGGGCTTTCCAGAGAGGGGCTGAGCGGCTTTATTTGGCTCCTCCGGCTCATTCCGCCCCCTCCCACGGAAGGGGGATAAGGTGGGGGGGATAAAAGGGGGATCGGGATCCACCTGTGGGGCGCGGGCCGGGCCGCTAGCGCCCCCTGCCGGCCGCGCCCCGGCCCCGCGCCCAGGTGAGCTCCGCGGGATGCGGAGGCTCCGCGCCCCAGCCCGGGCTTGGGAGGGGGACGGGGACACGGGCACGACCCCTCAGCTCTGTCGGGCATAAACTTTGCAGCGTGCCAGGCTGGGGAGAGCAGCGTGCATCCCTCCCCCCCAAAAAAAAAAATTAATAATAACGCCGCCGGGGTGATGCCCGGACCCGCTTGCCAGCGCCTGGTGCTGAAGCATGCGCTTAAATTGGGGGAAAAAAAAAAAAAAAAAAAGAGTTTTTTCGGGGCTGTGCCGTGCTGGTGGAGGTTACAGCGCACACCTGGGGCCGAGCTCCCCGGTCACCTCGCTATGGGTCGCCCCCGCGCGGGCCACCGCCGCCCGCCCCGTCGGGGAAGGGCAGGGGGAGCCACTCCCTCGTCCCGCAGCGCCCGGGGAAAGCACGGCAGCCCCCGGCGGGCACCGGCCTGCAGCTCCCGGACAGCCCGGCCGCGCCAGAGCAGCACGCCGAGGGGATTAGGGTCGCCCGGTTCGGAGCGGCGGGTCGAGGCACGGGGACGGGGCCGTCCCTCCCGGTACCCCGCTGCCGGGGCGGCGGAGGGGATGCCCGCGGCCAGCGAGGGCAGGAGGCTGCGGGCAAGCGCGCAGCAGCAGCATCCCCACCTCGGGCGGGAGCGACAAGGTGCAAAAAAAAAACTCTTTTGCAAGAAAAAAAAAAAAGAAAAAAAGCACTAAACTCTTAAAATGAAAGTTAAAAAGGAGGAGCGGGGGTGCGGGCGCGGGGCACGTACCCGAAGTAGGCGGCGGAGGGCCGCGGGGCGCAGGCGAGCAGCCCTAGGAGCGCGCAGGAGGAGAGCCATCCCAGCAGGACGTGTCCATCCAGCATCTTGCAGCGGCGCCGGCGCTGCTCATCTCGTTCCCCCCGCCGCGCCCGCTGCGGCCCCGCCGGCCGCGACGCCTCTTATAGCGCGGGGCGCCGCGAGCGGCCGGCGGGCGGCGGGGCGGGGCCGGGGCGGGGCCGGGGCGGGGCCGGCGCCGAGGGGCGGGGCGGCGGGCGGCGGGGGCGCGCCCCCGGGAGGCGGGAGCCGCGGCGTGGGGAGGAGAGGGGCGGGGCGGGGAGAGCGGGGCGGGGCGGGGAGGGGAGGGGGGCGCAGGGGGTGGGGGTGACACGGCCGGGCAGGAGAGGGCTGAGTGTGCAAGGGCTGGGTGTGCCAGGGCCGGGTGTGCAACGGCTGGGTGTGCCAGGGGTGGATGTGCCAGGGCTGGGTGTGCAAGGGCTGGGTGTGCAAGGGCTGGGTGTGCCGGGGCGGGTGTGCAACGGCCGGGTGTGCAAGGGCCGGGTGTGCAAGGGCCGGGTGTGCAACAGCTGGGTGTGCAACGGCTGGGTGTGCCAGGGCTGGGTGTGCCAGGCTGGGTGTGCCAGGCTGGGTGTGCAAGGGCCGGGTGTGCAACGGCTGGGTGTGCCAGGGGCGGGTGTGCAACGGCTGGGTGTGCCAGGGCGGGTGTGCAACGACTGGGTGTGCAAGGGCTGGGTGTGCAACAGCTGGGTGTGCAACGGCTGGGTGTGCCAGGGCTGGGTGTGCCAGGGCTGGGTGTGCCAGGCTGGGTGTGCAAGGGCTGGGTGTGCCGGGGTGGGTGTGCCAGGGCTGGGTGTGCCAGGGCTGGGTGTGCCAGGGTGGGTGTTGAAGGCCTGGGTGTGCCAGGGCTGGGTGTGCAAGGGTTGGGTGTGTCAGGGTGGGTGTGCAACGGCTGGGTGTGCCAGCACTGGGTGTGCCAGGGCTGGGTGTGCAAGGGCTGGGTGTGCCGGGGCAGGTGTGCAAGGGCTGGGTGTGCCAGGGGTGGCTGTGCAAGGACTGGGGGTGCCGGGGTGGGTTTTGAAGGGCTGGGTGTGCAACAGCTGGGTGTGCCAGGGGTGGGTGTGCCAGGGGTGGGTGTGCCAGGGGTGGGTGTGCCAGGGCTGGGTGTGCAAGGGGTAGGTGTGCAAGGGCCAGGCAGCTGTGCGAGGGGCAGGCAGTTGTGTGAGGGGTGGCTGTGCAAGGGCTGGCTGTGACAGGGGTGGGTGTGCCACAGGTGGGTGTGCCATGGGTGGGTGTGCAAGGGCTGGTTGTGCAAGGGCCAGGCAGCTGTGCAAGAGGCAGGCAGTTGTGTGAGGGGTTGGGTGTGCCGGGGGTTGGCCAGTTGTGCAAGGGCTGGGTGTGCAAGGGGTGGATGTGCCAGGGGTGGGCGGTTGTGCGAGGGCCAGATGTGCAAGGGGTGGGTACGCCACATCTGGACAGCTGTGCAAGGGCAGGGCAGTCATGCAAGGGCTGGATGTGCCAGGGGTGGGTGTCTGTGTGAGGGGCAGGCACTTGTGCAAGGGCTGGGCATGCAAGGGCTAGGTGTGCAAGGGCTGGACTGCCGTGCCAGCACCGGGCATGCAAGGGTCGGATGTGCAAGGGCTGGACCTGTGCATGGACCAGAGGTGCAAGGGCCAATCCGTCCTGCAAACGGCGAGCGTGCAATTTGGGGGGGGGGGGGGGATCACGCAAGGGCTGCAGCTGCGAGTGCTGATCCAGCGTGCAAGACCCAGGCAGTTGTGCGAGGGCTGCGCAGTTGTCCAAGTGTGAAACACGCCGCTCAATCTTTCAAGGGCTGGAAGGGCACGGAAAGGGCCGGTCCCGCGTGCGAGAGCCCATCAGCGGTGCAAAGGCTGGACGAGGAAACGCACCGGCATCGCACGCTCCTGTGCCCGCGCTCCCAGCCCGGTGCGAGCGCCACGCACCCCAGCGATCGCCGGTGCAGCGGAGGGGAGCGCAGGGACCCCAGCGCGTGGGCAGGACGATGAACACCCCGGCTGCGAAGCAGTTAATGCCCAAAATGTCAGCCCTTGGGGGCCGGTGCTGGGTGGCAGCAGCGTTGCTCCAGGTAGACGTCACTCCCGCCGTCATCCTTGAGGCAATTTCTGCACCCGCTGCCGCCCCAGGACAAAAAGGTTTCCCTCCTGAGCGGGCGTGTGTGTCACGCTGCCGAATTGCCCCGTGTCCCCGCGGGGACGGAGGCAGGAGGACGCGCGGGTACTTGGCGCTGGACTCAATTCCAAAGCCGCTGTCCCCGGGGGTTAGGGTGTTCAGCTCTGCCGAGCTGTGCCCGGCAGGTGACAACCGGGCGCGTGCCGAGACCCGCAGATAACTGCGGCGGGGTTTGTCACCCCCCGGTAGTTTTGTGGACAAAGCGATTCAGGGGGTGGGTTAACGGGGCTGAAGCTTTTGTCCTGCGACAGCCCTTGGAGTGACGGCGGGAGCTCGGTGAATTTATTCTCCCCACTGGCCGTGATGCGCTCGGGCATTTCCAGCCTTCCCCGCGCTGTGCAAACTATTTGGGTTCTGCTTATTTTCAGAATAAAAAGCATGGGCAGGGAAGCCGGGGAGGGGGGCGGAAAGCCGCTTTAATTTTTAATTAATTTAACATCCCAGCCCAGTCCCTGACTGAACCTCTGCAAAACAAACTTGTGGACAAGCAGCCCGCTTTGCACCACGCAAACCTTTGCGCGCCCACACGCACGCGCCCGTGCGCGGGGTTTCGGGGGGCTCCCGCTGCAGCTCCCCATCATCATGGGGTGGGGGCTGAAACGTGCCGGGGGGGGTAAGTCAAATCCAATCCAGCAAATGGCTTCCTCAAATCCACGTGATTCACCGGGGTCTGGGAATATCTCGGTTCCCTTACCCCAGTGGCTGGGGCGAGGTGGCGTCGTGCCACCACCCCGTGTGCCCCCGCGGGCGCCCAAGGCGAGCGGCCCCCGGGCTCCGCGGGCCATCGCAGCCTGGCAGAGGCCGGCGGCAATATTGCCTTAAAGCCCCATCTAGAGGCCTTTCATTAAGGAGAGTTTGGGAGGTGAGGACCGGCTCTGGGGTCACGTTGGGTGCCCTTATCCTCCCACCCCAGCTCTTCCAGCTTAAAAAAAGGCAATAAAGGACTGAGGGCGGAGGGGAGGACAAGCGGGGTTATATATATATATCACTGGGAGGCTTTGCCTGAATGCTTCTCTGCTGGAAAAGACAATTTAAGACTCATTCTTCACGCACGTCCCCCAAAAAGCTTGCGTGCCCACCACGTGGAAAGAAACTCCGGTTACGCCAGGCAGCCCCGAGGCAGAGCTGCGGGGCGCGCAGCCGACGCCGGGTGACAGAAAGGCAGCGCGACCCTCGCCGTTACTCATTTCCTCTGCCCGGAGCAAGGGGCTGTAGCTAGGGTGATGCCCTGGGGCACGCGTGGCTCTTTCCGAAGTGAGACAGCACCGAAAATAGTCACCACTTCTGCTTTCAGCCGGGGGAAAGGGGAAGCCCAAGCGGGCGCTGACTCCTCCAGGGCTTTGCTGCCCGCTGATGCTGCTTGTCGTGCCCGGGGAACCGTGCGCCAGTCCTGGGCGCAGCATCTTCCCGGGGCAGCTTTGTGGCTTTCCAGGTCCTTCAGCAGTCCGCAGGGTGACACAAAAGCTGGGTGTTTGTGCTCAGCGGCGGTGGCCTTGGCCGCTGTCCCCGTAGCCACCGACAGCAGAGGGCAGTGCCACATAGGCGCAGCGCCGGGCACGCTGGCCCGTGCGTGCGGGGCTTTTTAAGCGGGCGTTTTTCAGCCGGGTGTTTTGTATCCAGGATGAAGGGGGCACACCATGGCCAGAGCGAAGCGACCAAGGCGTTTGGCCTTTCAAGGGATGATTTCTGTCGTGGTTCAGCCCCAGGCAGCAGCTCAGCACCACGCAGCCATCGCTCACTGCCCCTGCCCTGGTGGGATGGGGGAGAGAATCGGAGGAGTAAGAGTGAGAAACACTCCTGGGCTGAGATAAGAACAGTTTAAGAATTGAAATAAAGTAAAATAGTAATGCTAATAATAACAATATAATAATGATAATAGCAATAACAATACACAAAGCAAGTGATGCACAATGCAATTGCTCACCACCCGCCGCTGATACCCAGCCAGTTCCCGAGCAGCAATCGCTGCTCCCCGGCCAACCCCCCCAGTTCCTATACTGCCCATGACACCATATGGTATGGAATAGCCCTTGGGCCAGTTTGGATCAACTGTTCTGGCCGTGCCCCCTCCCAGCTTCTTGTGCCCCTGGCAGAGCATGGGAAGCTGAAAAAGTCCTTGACTGACATAAGCAGTACTGAGCAACAACTAAACCATCAGCGTGTTATCAGCATTCTTCTCATCCTAAATCCAAACCACAGCACTATGCCTGCTACTAGGAAGAAAATTAACTCTATCCCAGCCGAAACCAGGACAATTTCAAAAGGCCATAACCGCACCTGGGAACACTGCCACTGTCAGCACTATACCATCTTCTTTAGGATCAAAGAAGATGCCGGGGTGCAATGCTAATGCTGGGCAAGGAGCCCCAGAGCAGTTGTCACCGGACCTGCCTCTGCTTCTGCATCAGCGGAAAACCTGCACCCTCCCCCTAACCCCAAACCCATCGTTGTGCTTCTGTAACGTGCTCTTGTGTGCCAGGCAGCTGGGGGAGCGACCTGCAAGGATTCCAGCAAAGGCTCTGGCATCCTGCAAAGGGTCTGGGATCCTGCAAAGGCTCTGGCATCCTGCAAAGGGTCTGGGATCCTGCAAAGGGTCTGGGACCCTGCAAAGGCTCTGGCATCCTGCAAAGGGTCTCAGATCCTGCAAAGGGTCTGGGATCCTGCAAAGGCTCTGGCATCCTGCAAAGGGTCTGGGACCCTGCAAAGGGTCTGGGATCCTGCAAAGGCTCTGGCATCCTGCAAAGGGTCTGGGACCCTGCAAAGGGTCTGGGATCCTGCAAAGGGTCTGGGACCCTGCAAAGGCTCTGGCATCCTGCAAAGGGTCTGGGATCCTGCAAAGGCTCTGGCATCCTGCAAAGGGTCTGGGACCCTGCAAAGGGTCTGGGATCCTGCAAAGGCTCTGGCATCCTGCAAAGGCTCTGGCATCCTGCAAAGGGTCTGGGACCCTGCAAAGGGTCTGGGATCCTGCAAAGGCTCTGGCATCCTGCAAAGGGTCTGGGACCCTGCAAAGGGTCTGGGATCCTGCAAAGGCTCTGGCATCCTGCAAAGGGTCTGGGACCCTGCAAAGGGTCTGGGATCCTGCGCCCACTGCCGGGGCGAGCCCTGCCTCCCAGCCCCATGGGTGACACCAACCCGTGACAGCCAGCGATCACAGGCAAGGGGACATCCTCAGACAGCACAGGGATGCTGCGGCCATCCCGTCAGGCTCTTCCCAGGCACATTAGACCACAGCGGGATCTGGAGGGTGAGTTCAAGTTTTCCTTCTCCATGACTCAGCTCTCAAGCGGCTCCCGGGGCTCAGCCTGCCTGCATCGTTCCGGAGGCTTCCCCACCCCAGAGGAGCCCTCACCACCATCCCTGCTTTGGTTTTTGCAGGAAACCCAGTGCCTCTTTTGCTCGGGGTTCCCCTTCCCTCCCTATGGCTTTGCTCCAGGTGCTTTCCTCTGCAGCACAGAGCCGGGCTCCGTCTGCCCTCCAAGCATCTCCCGTTAGAGATGCCAGGACTTTGACCAGCTCACTGAGGTCTTGCTGCATGAACCCAACCTCTCCAGGGCAGCAGCTCCAGCTCAGCGGGGCGGTTGAGTCATAGGAGTGCGAGAGGGAAGGAAAATACCCATGAGGTCATCTCGTTCATCCCTCGCTGCCAGTCCTGCATGGGGTCCCCACCAGATACTTGGCACTCGCTCCCAGATCGGAGTAACTCAAGCAAGGCAGCAAGAGGTCGGGACCTCAGCAGGCTCGGTCTGGGCTGGGTATCTGAGGCTGTGCCCGAGATAGCCGAGAAGCCTTCAGCTGTGTTTCCTCCCGACAAATCGCCTCCGAGACGAGCCACTCACATTTCCCTTCCTCAGTTTCCTTAATTAGAAGTGGGCCTGGCATTTATCTGCCCTCCGGATACAGTCTGAAATAACAGACAAGACCCGGGAACACCGCCTGCCCACAGGACGTCGTTTATTCCACCATCTCAGGGATCACGCCGTGCAAGTCCCCCCTGCCGCCACCTCCTTCATTTCCAGTTACTCTTTTTTCGCCATCACGTGGACTTCCAGGGTGTTTCCTCCCTCCGAGTGATCACACGCGGGCTCAAAGCCAGATTCTCGCTTCTTTTCCATCGGGCTTCAATGCAGTTAGAGTCACCCCGGGGCGAGCAGCTCTGAGCTTCAGGCAGCGTGGTGTTGTGTTATACCTCCATCCCTTCCCTCCATCCTGCCAGCAAACAGCCCTCTGGCCAGGGTCAATGATTTTGAGGGGTAGAGATGGGGTCAAAATATGACTTTTGCTTTCAGCTGGGCTGCTGAGAGCCAGGCCGAGAGCATCCCTGCTTCCCCAGGGCTCTGGAGAGTACAAATCACTGCAAATAAGGAGCAGTATGGTCCTGATCGCCCCCGTCCCCCCCTCCTGCCCTGTGTCTCCCCACCTTTCCAAATGAAGAAAAGGCACTAAAGCCAGCTGCAGTCCATTACTTTAGCGTTATTGAAGGCAAAAAGCAAATGAGAGCCTGTCATGCTATGATGAGAGCAACTGCAAGCAGTTCTCCATCACGGAGCCCCCCTTTCCATCCAGGGCAGAGCTGGATGCAGGGACATGGGGGTACTGTAAGGCTGTGTGTGTCCCCAGCTGCAGAAGGTGGGGGGCCAGCAGCTTTGTCCCGAGACCTGTGGGCACCATGCTGGACTCAGAGCCGTAGCTCATTGGGCTACACGTGTTGAGTTTTTTGCTTGTTCCTCTGTAAGCGTACCCCCAAATGAGGCAATCTGATGGCAACAGAATCAGAATCAGGCCAGGGCACCAAGCTGCCATGGGACTGACCCCTAGCAGGGCCCCTCGCGCCAAATCTCAACAAGCCATAGGTTTCCCTAAACCTCACTCCCATCAGAGATCCCCTCTCTTAACTGATTAGAGGACCCATATTAAAATACTTTGAAAGAGACTTAACCAACAGGTCCCAATAGGCATCTGTTACACAGCAGCTAAATCTTATTAAGCATTAGCAAGCACCTTACTCCTGGCCCACGGTAACAGGCTCATGCAGATCCTTTCTGAGCATTGCCAGCTCTTGGTATAATCGGGCAATCTCATAAAATATGTTTACAAAGGGCCTCAGGAGGTCATCTAGTCCAGCCCCCACTCCATGTCAGCAGCAGTTCCTTTATTTTTATTTTTATTTTCAAGAGCGATCGGTAGGCATTCTGCTCATCTGTTATGCCACCGAGAGAAAAGAGAGAGGAAACTTTTCAGCTTTCCTAAGGCCCCTCCAAGAACTGTATCTTGTGCAAGAAGAGCAAGGGGTGATCTTTAGGAGCACTCACATCTTTCCCTCTAATTTCAAAGGCTATTGCATGCAAGTTAAGCTGAGGGAAGGACCAAGTTCATCACCTATTTATATCAAGTGAGCTCAAGGTGGCTGCACAGACATTCCACAAGAGGCATACAAGCATCGTACGCAGGTGGAGACGCTTGCAGCTGGTTTCCCCTTGTGCATCCTTTGTCAGGGACTCCTCCCTCCCAAGGCACACTGCACAAACCTTGATCCACAGGAGCTGCTGATGCCCTGTTACATTTGCTCTTGGTCTTTGGAGTGACACGCAATGGCAGTGATAACCAGCATCTGCATGGGCTTGCAGATCCAAATTAGGGCAGTCCAACCAAAAGAAGCCCAACAGGCTCCAGCAGCAGTTGTGTCTCCTATTTAGAATCATAGAATCATCGAATCATTTAGGTTGGAAAAGACCTTTAAGATCATCCAGTCCAACCATTCACCTAACGTTACCAAGTCCACACTAAACCAATTAAGGGTAGACTAGACTAAACCATGTCCCAAAGTAGGGGGGTCTTTCTGGACTCCCGGACTACAAAGCCCCCATGGTGGTGAAGAATGATGGCTATGCAGAACTCTGCATCCATCGCTGAGGTGAACCCGTGAGAAAATCGTGCCCAGGGGCAGGCAGGGATGCTGCCCTTCAGGCAATGGGGCCTTGCAGCAAGGTGGAGAGCAGAGGGTGACTCAGTGGGACTTCCTCAAATGGCTTTGGTGGGCCTGAACCACAGGAAAGCACCATCAGGGGTCCCCCAAACCTCAGGGCTTGCTGATATTATTACAAGCCTCTGTGTGAAACAAGATGTTTTCAAACTTTTTACTTTTTAATTGCTCTCCATCATCAAAAAATGAAATTGTAAAATATCTCCCACTCATGGAAAGCCCAGTAAATGCTTCTCTTAAGGTCCAATCATTTCCCTCTGGCAGCAAAGGACATCTCTGTTCACTGACATTCCCAAGAGCTAGAAAAATTATTTTAAAATTACCTGAAACTGGGTATTTTGCCTCCTGCTCCCTTGCATATCTTTCCTGAGTTGTGCTCTGCTCTTGCAAAGGTTTTTCTTCTTAAGTACATGAGTACTATCAAAATAGCCCCTCTGAGTAAACCCAGACAAGTTGTCCTTTACATGGACACCTTTCTCCTGGTGATTTCACGGAGAACTGAGGACTTTATAGTCTGGGCCAGAGTGATTTTTAATGCAATTAGTCCCAGTGCAAAATAAGGTCCTTATTGTCTTTATGACAATCAGGCATGCTAGGAATGAATGTGTTTTTGTTAGACAGAGCTGCAGGAGGTATTTTTTAGGTCTGAAGAAACAGTGCCAAGCAAGCAGGGACTCTTTTCACATTCTGCCTGAGCCCATGCTATAAAACACAGTGATTTACCAGCCATTATTTGAGGGCTTTTGGTGACAGTTTGCGTCTTCAGAAAAATCAGATAGAAGAGAGAGACCTGAATTGGAGCACGGTGGAGGGAGAGGCCCCTGCGTGAGCTCAGCAGCTCCTTTGAGCTGATTTAACGCCACGAACGCGGTGCCAGCCCTGAAGCAGCCTCTGGTTGTGCTGGTCGTGGGCTGACTGGGGTGATACTGGAGGTGGCAGGGGAGTGACTGGAGGAGGGAAATTGGGAAATTGAGATTGTTCATGTATGGAGGTAGGCGTTAGGGGAGCTGAAGGTGAAGCAAGGGTTACTGCGAGGGTAGATGTCGGGATGCCATCTGCAGATCTATAGGAGACCTCATTAGCTCTGCTCCTGTAGGACCTCTTGTTTACCTCATCCTTGGGGTGACAGATGCCCTGGGGTAACCTGTTCCTCTATCTTTAAGGTCACCCACCTTGCCTCTGTATCTTAGGGACTCATGGCAATGACCAGGGATATGCCCAAGTCAAGGGTCTTTGACCTTGAACATATATTAAACCAGTTAACTGAAGGACGTGAGTGGTCCCTGGGAGGGAAAAGGAGAGATATGATAATGGAGAGGAGAAAAAAGAAAAAAAAAAAAAAAAAAAGAGGGAGTGGGGAGTAGAGGCTGTGTTTCTGGAGTCTAGCTGGCCCCTGTTTCTGTGTCCCTGGCTGCAGCCATTGGTGTCCCCTTGGAGAGAGGTACACAGAAACCTCTTTAGATCCCTGCAAATTAATTTTTGGTTGATGCTTTGTAACCGTTTCTAGGCATCCCAGTTGTCTGTGGATGTTGCCATGCACCATGGGTTTTTTTGAAGTTCACCTAATTAATTACTGCTCTGATAATTTTTTTTTTTTTTAAAAAATCCTCTTATTGGTACCTAGTTTCTTATCACCATTTCATTTCAGATCTCTCCTGGCTGGTAAAGGGCAGGTCATAGCATCTGCTTTTCTTGGATTTATGCACATGGGTTGCAACAACACAGGGCCAGACATGGCTGAGATGGGCTGGTGTGTGTTGAATGTCAAAGTGTGGTCACAGGAAGCAAGGGAAGGAGCAGGGTGTGGGTTGGTGGATGCTCATCCTGGATCCTGTTCCCTCTGTTGGCTCCACTGAGAAGGGATGCTGGATCAATTCTTAACATGGCAAAGAACAAGAAATCATAATAACAGTGCATGAGGAGCAGGTCTGGGTAGTGTCTTTTTTCTACCTTTTTTTTTTTTTTATGAATAGTGAATTTTTTTGAAATGGAGATTTGGAAGGGACAGAAGATATTCATAAATTCGTGTTGAAATTCTGTGGGCTGGAGAAAAGGTGGGAGAAAATTTCTGGGGAAAAAATGAAACATTTCCCCGCAATGTTCTCAAGACAGGTCCAAAATGCCAGATTTCCTTGGATATTTCCAAATATGACCTTTTTGTTTGAAAATTACATTCTCTCTTTGAAAAAAAAGAAAAATCCCTATGTGCAAAGGAAAGGCAGTAAAGGGAGGAGTGAAATGCCCTCAGAAGGAAACAAAACCAGCAACTGAGCTCAAATGGACTGTTACGAGCTGAGCTGAAAGGACATTCGCTGTTCTCTGATTTCATTTTTTGCTGAAAAGCCCAGAAAAAAAAAAAGAAACCAAAAAACCCTTTGGTCTTTCCAGTCTACCTGAACTTACTTCTGTCACCACTTTCCAGCCAGTTTTTTGGGTTCAGCCTCCCTTTGGCTGTCCCTCAGGAGATCCACCTGTCTTCCCCCCAGGCTGGGGCCATGCGGGTTGGTGGGGAGCTGCCAAGACCGTTGTCCAAACCCACTCACCGCCAGCTCTTGGATGGCAGGCGTCTCCCCAGGGACCTGTCCTCCTGTGCTCCTCCACCCTGCGAGCAGCCACACTTATTTAAACAAAAGGGAAAAACTGCTGCTCCTCTGTCCCGCTACGCCCTGTCCGAAATGCCAAAGCAAGAAGATGATGTTGGTTATTTTTAAGCAGGTCTGGGCAGTTTCTCTGAAACTGTTGACAGTTGCAGTGGCTTAAAACACTGGGATATTTCTAGGAGATTTACTGGGGGGTCATTTCCCGGGTCCAGCAGCACTGCTGTCTCTTCAACCCATATGGGTAAACTAGCAAACCCATCTAATTGAATGCCAAAGCAGAAAGGATCTAGCCAAGAGATCTGGCAACCTGTCAGCTGCAAAACAGCCAGAAACAGAGTGAAAATATTTTTGTAGTCACAATATCAAGCCCACTCATTGAACATGTGTCAGGTATTTTCCAGCAGTGCTGAAAACTCTCTCTTTGCTTTTATTTTTAGATGAAGGGTGACTTTGGTCATGTTATTTCACTTTTTGGATGTTTCATGCTAATAAAAGGGGTTTATTTCACAGTGTTTAGCCTTCTTTTAAAGCGGGGACTTAGGATTTACTGCTGTAACTGAAATATCATTGTCTTGAAGGTTGTCATCTGTCTGGTCTTTGGCCAAAGGGTCTAAGAGCTGCGTGTTTTTACCTGTGTTACTGCATAAATAGACTGCCAGATTTTTGGTCCTGAGCCCCGAGCTGGAAGAAGCTTCTCATGAGTGAGTCCCCATACCCATGAGCAAAATGAGCCTTTTGAAAGAAAACTCAAGCTCAGAAGTCAGAATCACAGTCATTGGGTGTGTCAGCTGTGATGCTCCTGAGTGGGTATGTGGCAAATCACAGAACGCCTCAGTGGGACCTGGCCCTCTCCATTCAGAGGTCTCCAGTGAAGGTGTCCCAATGTCTGTTGGACACCTGAGCCCCTGTTACAGATGAAAGGCAGGTGTTTGTTGTTAGCAAGATGGCCTTGGGCACCTTGGACATCCACACAGGTGTGACGCAGGAGACCTGTGTCTTCTGGAGCAGCAGCTGGAGGTCACCAGGACACCTTAGGGCATCTCAAACAACACTAGAAGACCACATCTGGACACTGAAATCCCACCCCATTAACTGCACTGAGTATCTCCATTGGCTGTAAAGGGAGCTTGAACACCCAGGTGCTTGTAAAGACTTAAATGTTCCTAGGGTATAGGACTGCCTGAGTGCAGACTAGAAGATCATTCTTGCTACGCTGCCTGTCTGCTGCCAGTCCTGCTCTCTGCTTGCTTCCTCAATGTTTAATGCCTCCCTGCACAGCTGGAGTGATGAAATAATAATTTTGCAATGTGCCAGCTGCTGCTCAGACTCTTGCAAACCTTATCCCAGCCCACCACATCTCTGAAATCCTTTACTGCTTCTTTCCATCTAAGTAACAGACAGAATAAAAATACCAGACCTCAATAGGTAACTCACTGCTGGGGAAAATCTGAATATCAGTACTGAGCTAGCTGGTGCAGCTGGGGTGGTCTCTATATACAGCCGTTGCAATGACTCAGGGCTGAACTCTGTGATGCTGTCATATTTAGGCATTCAGATACCATTGGTGGTGGGACACCATCATGATAACCAAGGATGATGATAGCATGTGCTGCTTGATCGCTTACAAGCACACCATCGTGCTGAGCAAAGCCATCTTGCTGTTTCCTTTTGTTCTCATCCCTCTCTGTAGCCCTTATATTTTAGATTGCAAGCTCAACACCTAATACAGCCAATTTGAGAGACAGGCTGAAGCCCTGTTGTCTTGCAGCATCCAGCTTTGTGTGTCCACAAGGGTCTTGCAGCTGGGCTGAACCTTCCCAGAGTCCAAGAGTCCAAATCTTAGGAAAAGTCCCAGACCGTGTTGTCTGGTTGATGTCTGTGATGTGACATTACTGTGTGGGCAGACTGGGTAGTTGGTAAGCAGAGCACTGAAAAGCAGCGTCCATCCACACTGATAAGCTGTGATCTGCATGCAGTCTATAGGGCAGGATACTCATCCTAGATGTACCACCTGGGTCACTCCAGATCTGGCCCAAAATCTACCAGCTGGCATATATTTGGTTAATCTGTCTCCCATTCAATCCTTCAATGAGTTTCACTGAGTTGGATGTAGAGGTCTACAGTCTAGATACCTCCATCTGACCTAGACGCTCATGTCAGACTCCTTTTACAGCTATTGGCAATCTACACAATATATGCAGCGGGACTTAAAGGGCAATTTTTCTCCCCTTAACATCTAAACTCTCATCTTAGAGACATAATCAGTACAATCCATATGTGGGAATCCGTAGTCTTAACACAAACATCTTGGGCCATTTGAGAGGACGTAGGTTATTGCAGATACCAGGATGCAGCTGGCAGATGTGTCCCAGGTCCTCCTGGATCAGCATCTGGAGGCCACACAAGACTACTGAGACAACATCTCCAGAGCCATAGCCCTGAAGGGCTGGGCTTGAGAGCCAAAATACGCTTAGTCTCTTACAGAGCAACTTCAGTAGAGTATTGGCAAGTAGGCACAGGACCACAAGAGAAAGCACAATAACCCAAGCCCTGTCTGACACTGGAACACTGAGTACTCCAGGGATTTAAAATATCTTGCAAAATGTCCCTTTAGCATCCAAAGCTGAAGCTGCACTTAACTCTTGCTGTCCATGTCTTTGAAGGACACACATACATCAGGTTGAAACAGAGCTGGGCAAAATATCTCACCTAAAAGAAGGGGGAGTTGTTGGAAACGGAAGTTTTCTTTTATTTTTCAAGGAATTTATGGGGGGAAGTGGAGATGAAGATCAGTATGTAGAAAAGTTTGCCCTTATTTGTTTCAAACAGATGTTTTGTTTCAAAGTTTCAGTTCAAATGCTGGACTTTGTTTTTTTTTCACTCTTCTTCTTCCCAGTGCGAAAACTGACCTTTTGTATTCTGCTTTCATCTTTAGTATACTAAATACCCTTGGAAATCTGACTCTCAGGTAACTTTGAGGTTCTCAGAATTAGCTCTGCCTTTGGGGAACTTCCTATTTCAGTTTCAATACTGAAATTCCTGGGAACCCAGAGACTCACCAAGGAATATCCCATATATCAAATGTACAGCTTGCAGAACATCTACCCAGTCTACATCCATGTACTGGACTGAAAAAAAAAAAAAGGTATCTTCCCATCACAGTATCTGATCTTTGTGTCACATCATGATTTTGATGACATCCAGATGGAAGAGATTCCTCCTCCATATCATCACATCACCAGTTTTCCTTCTCTTTTGAAATTAGAGAGGTGGGCAATTCAGCTTCTTGAAATTCCAATAGCACCCACCAAGGAGAATGACAGGTAGTAAGTACTGGACAGCTGAGCATGCACAGAGCAAAACCACAAGGGTTATGGTTTGATGGGCAAGGCATCTGATTGACAAGGCAAGGATGGTACGCAATGCAGGGATTAATTAGTAATGCTAAGCTAGAAAGGAATGATTAATTCTGCCCCATGCAATGGGTGTTTGGTCAATACCTCCAGATGAGTAAATTTGTGTGTTTTAGCGGCTACTGAATTCACACACAGCATTTCTGCAATGCGTAGACATGTTGCATGCAAAAGTGAGGGTGAAAAATGAGTGGCAGCTATTAAGTCTCCCGGGGCTTGATACAAAGCATGGATTCGGGTAAGATTAGTTCCCAAGGTCAACGTAGTGCAGATGGAAATGTGGGGAGCACTGGCCTGCGCCACGCGATTGGTTGCGTGAGAGCCCGAACTGAGTCATTACATCGCCATATCCGCACAGGTCTGTCAGCAGTGGCACTGACAAGGTGGACAAGTCGGGGCACTTTCTGTATGGGACCCATTGTTTAGCAACCAGAGGGCCTTCCTATTCGGTTAATGGGTCAGCAAACTCTGTTGCTTTAATGGTTAATCATCTACTTACATTGTTCAACAAGTAAACCCACGCAGATAATGCTCCTTGCCTACAGTTCATGTGACAGGCTGACTTCCCAGCTGTGAGCGGGGAAAGTATTTGACACTGGGAGAATAGGAGAGAGGAGAAACGCCAGGCTGTGAGGCTCTGAATTCCAATCAGTGGAAATGATGGGAGCAATAACACACATAAATACATATATGCGTACGTACACACAACCTTACGTGCATGCACATGCAAAAATGTGTGTATGAACAGACACACACACACAGATCCACATAAAATTAATTTTTCAACCCCAGACCGCCAAATTAGCTGACTATCAGATATCAAAGTGACTACAAGCTCACATGCAAAACTCACTCCAACCTCTTTTAACCAGTGAGTCATGTTGAGGGCCATCACCATTCAGGATTTCAGAATCTCAGTAGTATCTCTTATTCTGGTTGCTTGAATGTCATACAGCTCCAGACTTCTGGAGCTCAAACTAGCACATCCCACTCCTGCACCCCATGCCATCTGAACAGATCGAGCAGAGATGTTGTGAACCAGAGTCAGGTGGCCAAGTTCTACTTACAAGTGTCCCCAAGTTGCTGGTGTTATTTAGGAGGTGTCTCTCGCTTGGACATCTCTAATACAATACTTTGAGTCTTGAAGCACTTGGATGGAGTGATCCAGATGAGAAGTCAAAGCTTGTCAGGGGCAAGGCAGGAGTCACTGGGTCCAATTCTCTGATTTACTGTATTCAGGCTATCAAACTGCATAATTACATCTTGACCTAAAAATCTGTTTCTATATGACAGTGACAAATATGCACTTTAGCTGGTTGAGGGTAATGGTGATTTCACATCAAGCTCCCCTAATTTGACAGGCATTTAATTCTACATGTAGTCTAAACTGAGCATCCAGCCCCACTCTCTCAAGATGGTCACTTCCAGAGCATGATCTGTCCCTTCCCAAGACAGGTGTCTATGAGTTGACGGGAGGAAACACCAGCCACCAATATGCTGGGGAGACGTCCTTTATAATCACCCTTGATACATTCCCATCACCCTGAGTAGGATGCAATGACTTTTCCTATCTGCTAAAGCACACAGCCAGGCAACCCAACACTGAAAAAAAATGGTATTTACCACTAGATGAAAAAAGACACATCTCAGACAATAACAGCTAACAGTCCGGACAACGGACTTCCCACAGCAGTCTTGAAATGTTTGTGTCTCAATAGGGTCAATACACTTCAAGTCCACTTAAGAACAATGGCCTTGACTTCATGTCATCATCTAGGGTAGTAAGAGGTAATAGGAGAATGGTCTACAAACACTTGGAGTGTTTGTTCCTCCCCGGAGGATACTTGTCACTTGGGAAGTACTTCCAACCTTTCAGGGCATGGATGGGTAACCTTTGAAGTAAAGGTCCCCTTCCCATCTGGAGAGGCATGCTAACACCGCAGCCTCACCAGATTGTTTTGTCGTTAAGCAGTGAACATTGCGCTGGATGATGGGGAGAGGTCATGGCCACGAGGTTAGAGAAGAGGATCAACAGAAGTTAGTCCCTGTCTCCAGGGACAAAATGTGCTTAACTTGCATCCTAAAAATGGGGGGAATGGGACAGTCTGTAGTTTCTCCACAAGGAAGTAGACTGAGATAAACACTGATGGTCTGAGATGGCGTGGACTTGTCCTCGTGGCAGAGGTTCTGGAGGAGCTTGTGGAACAGTGCCCACAGCCCAGCTACTCCAGATGAGCGCATTCCCTTGGATGAAATAGTCAACCCCACTGTGGGCAAAGGGTAACAAAGAGATTGACCTCCCTCTTACTTTTGCTCAGGGACCATGAGACAGAGCCCTCTCACCCTGTAGTCCTGGATTTGACCTGTTTCAGGACCCCAACCTCATCCCAGCACAGGAATCCAAACATCTTTCCTAACAACAATAAGCCTTGTCCTGTCTCAGGCTTTCTGTTGCTTCAAGGAAGGATGAATCCCCTCTAGAGAGGGTCTCAGGACAGCAACTGAGATGGAAAGAGGTCTCAAAAGAGGACCCATGAAGGGCAACAGAAGAATAGACTTGTTTGGTGTAGGGGAGACTAAGAGGTGACGGGGTCAGCGTATCCACTTACACTGCCAGAAAAAGGAGAGAATAAACTGCACTTGTCTAGAGGGGAGGCAACAACGGGCTCCAAATGCAGTGACACAGGCTGAAGTTAAACATTAGTGTGACCCGTCTGCTGGCCTGGCTGGCAGCAGCATGGACTGGGCTCACATGTGAAGGGGTCACTCAGGAAACACCAGCCTGGGCCTCCAGCCCCTGGAACCTGAGGACATACAGCAATGCTCTGGTGCCTGGTGAGCTAAAACTCCCCGCTCACCAAGGCAAATAATTTAGTTCAACAAACAGTATTTTACTCAAGGGAGAAAAGGCAAAACTAACAAGATAGAAAAGCAAAGTAACACACAAAATCCCTCCCCAGCCCAAAATATTAACCTGTGTAAAATAAACAAGGTTCATACCTGCCTGTTTGTCCCCCCTATTTTAGTTCTGCTCCTCTCTATCCAATGTCAACCCACCCTCCTGCCTTTGGGATCCTGTCCCCACTGAGGACACCTGTGATGACTGGGTTGCTGTGTCTTTCAAGCCTTAGCTACGAGGCTTATGGTTTTTAACCGGGAATCCAGTTAAAGCCTGGAAACAAGCTGACTGTGGAGGTCCTTAAGGGCGCATTCCTGCCTGGGGTGGTTTGGCAGATGTGGTGTTGTCTTGGGGCAGGGCAGCAGGGTAGGTGAAATCTTCAGGTCTTTTTTCCAGCCTGGCCAGTTACAGCTTTGAGAGAGCCACCCCTCCCTTTTCCAAAGGCCCTAACTTGTGAAATTCAATTCAAATCCAAATCCCACCTCATTTTTTCCTGATGGCATCTGCAAGGTACAGAAAAAATATGCAATCGAGCCATGCGTCAGTCATTTCTAATAGCATACCTGCCTGCAGATCGCTCTGCTGCTTCTTGTAGCCAGTCTCCAGTTCCCCCATCTCACTCTTCCAAAGCTTGCTCTCTCTTCGCACTTTCTGAAAGAGTGGAAACTGAAACACATGGCTATGCCAGGGAAGAGAGAGGCTGATAGTCCCCCCAGAAATGCCCAATGTAGATCATTGCAGTGCAATGCAAGCAACTAATAGGTCTCTCCCCAACCTATCTCTTTCCAGCAGATACAAAATGTTTGCCACACTAATTGTCAGCTAAGGAAAAAAAAGCTTTGGAGTTTAAACTTCCATTTCTTTGCAATGTGATTGCTTTTTGCAATGTGATTGCTGTAAAAATAGCTTGGGTAAAGCTGTTGACATTGGTTCTCGGTGGTTCCCCTACTGAATGTCCACCACTTCCCCATAGCAAATGGTTTTATTTTATCGTTTCCTAAGTGCTCCACGTGAGCTTTCGGGCTGTCAGGTCTACGGCCAAAGGCAAGACTGGCAGCAGCCCAGGGCAGCTCACTCATAACTGCTGGTGACAGAGCTCATGCCCAAGAAAATGATGCAGAGGGTTAAGACCCACCTCCAGGTCCCAGTTGCCAGATATTCACCAGTTTGGCTGTTTTCTTCTCATTTGCCACTGCCTTTAAAGCTCTGCTGACCATAGGAAGCCTTTGGATTAACCTCCAACTTGAAAGAGCCGAAGGAGTGGGATTTGGCTGCACATTAAAGCACATAAATTTTGGTGTCTACGTCTGGAGGCACAATTCAGTTGGTTAACCACAGGTACCTACTGCCATCTAAAATGCTTTGTGGGATGCCCCACCAGCCTCCAGCTGCCACCCCATCTGAATGCAGTCCTCCAAAAGGTCCTAAGTCCTGCAGGCCAGGCTCATGTGGATGTCTTAGATGCCCCAGGGTGTCTCAAATGGCACAAGACACCTACATTGAGGCAGCTGTTTCAAGCCCTGGGGTCTCCATTTGAGTGGATATCTAAGCTCCCATTACAATCAGTGGAGATCTGATCAACGAGGACTGTGGAGGGGTTCAGGCAGCCACATGCTGGTTTCTCTGAGTCTCTTGCTCATACCAGCATGGGGGAGAGCAGCCTGGATTAACGTCAGTGAAAGGGACTCAGCTGCCATGGCACTTGCCACCATCACAAAACACATGGGCAATCACTCAGCTGATCTGGGCAGACATGCAGCAGCTGCTTATCTCCTACTCATCTTCCTGGACCCTGTCAAGCCACATGGAATGACCCGAATGTAAGGAAATGTTACCTGAATTTGCTGTATTCAGCAGAGCCTTTTTCCAGAAGGTTTCTGGGGCCCAGAGGTCCATAAGTGGCAGATTAACTTGCACATTGTTGCCTGATGCCCTCAGCTTTGAGCTGGAATAATAAAGCAAAATTTGGCCTTGGAAGGAGCTATAAAACAGGCTTACTGTTGTTCTGCATTTGCATCCTTTCCTGCCTGCCAGGGAGGTTATGGGAGCCCTGATCACTAATTTCCAGTTTACTTTATCTCGACGTTACTTTTACTGTCCTTCCTCTTCTGGCTCTTTTGAATCCGTGCTGGACTTCCGAGGATGAGATGGTAGGAAAATGTTCTGCTGTGTGCACTGCAGATGCTGGACACTCAGGCCCGTTTCTTTATGTTGCTCCCAAATAGTCATACCACAACATTGAACCACGTGCATGAGTCACAGATTGGGTGGTTTGCTTGGGAACATTTGTGCAAGCTTTTTGTTGTTGCATGAAACTTGTACATGTGTGTATTTGGAGGAAAGGATCGGAGTATGTATGTATACCTACATGAGTGTGTAGGTTTTTGCTGGGCGCTCTTATCTTCCAGTGTATTTCTGGGGAAAATGTAATTTTCCCAGGAGCCAATGTGGGACAGCCACCCTATTTAGAGGGAGGACACCACACAGATATCTGGATGTGCTTTGTGCCATGCTGCTTGCCCTCAGATGCAGAGAGCATGCTCCAGCTTGTTTTATCTAATGGTACAGATATTGCCACAGCATCGTGGCTCAGACCTCAGGTTGTTGGGCAAACATGGGCAGCATTGCAGCCAGCCTGACATACATGAGTTCAAAATGTAGTATGACATTTTAAAATTGCTGCAGGCAGCCACATGTGATGTGCAGGGTTCACCCCAGGTTCCTCCTGCAGCCAATTCCCCATCACCCATCTGCCCTCCCCTCCTCTCCCCAGTTCTGGTTGTTGCTAAACCTCAGTGCAGAGCAAGAGGGAAGCAATCTGCTCTTCCCCCTCCCCTTGCACAGCTGATGGCACTGGACCAGAGAGGCAGAACTTCCCTGTCCCATGCCAGGGCATCCTGGGGGATGGAGGGGGGTGCATAGCTGCCAGCACGCAAGGGCATTTCGGCACCTGTAAGAGTGTGTGTGTGGGCATGCAAACCACTCCTGGCCTGTAAATCATTGTCAGCATTCACAAATATTAGGCCATAGTTCAGGGACTAACCAATGAAGCATCCACTCTCAAACATGCCATCATACTACTGATTTACGAGCAGGTGCAGCACAGCACTCCCAAGACGGTTCCTCATGCAAGTTCAGAGGGGTATCAGGCTTTGGGGAGCACGAGACATTTTCAGGTGCTCCTGTGGGTGAGAGGAGATGCATCTTTGTCACATTCAGATGCTTCACATGTGGAAAATGCTGGTTTCACCAGCAAAGAAATGATACAGCACACCTACCTCATCTGTCAAGAGTGAGCCCACTTGACCACTCGGCCACTACATGACCACGTTCTCATTCTTGTGATTTGCGTGGGTAAGGCATGAGCAAAGCGCGGTACACCACGGTCCATCAGCCGTATGCGCTGGGTCTCCTTCAGGTTATCTACTGAGAGATTTTCTGCTTCTTAAGCACAATGTTGATTGTTAATGTGAGCTGGAGCCAGGCAAACAGCAATGAGGATGGAAAACACAAAGATCATAATTGCCAGCTTGCATAAGCCTCTCTTAATCCCCTTAACCTTTTTATCAGCCCAGGTCTTCTCTTTCTTCCATTCCCACATTCTTTCTGCATCCCACCTCCAGGCCAAACAAGTGTCTCCCATCCATCTCCCCACAATGTGTGTCCTCACTCCTCACTCAACCAGACATCTCCTAAGATCCCTACCAACCCAAATCATTCCATCTTTCTGCAATTAACATTAATTGCAGTCCTCACCCCAACCCAGTTAGGACAGGGTTATGCCAGAGTTTCCATGGGCCACAGTGGTGGCAGGAAGGGGCTGACATGGGTGTCTCAGTAGGTCTGTGCGATCCCATGTTCAGGGAAGGGTGCAACAGTTAGGCTTCCTGCAGAGAGGAGTCTGTGCCCCCTTCGTTCCCTCCACTGTGGCATGTTCAAAAGCCAAAAGGCATGTGCAGCTTCCAAGTGCGTGTTTCTGCTGGCCTTTGCTGTTGGGCAGATAAAAGTAATTCTCACCTATTTTAACCACTCACTTTAAATCCTCAAAAGTATGTATGAGTTGGCCAAGGTTTGTTGGCACTTTTAGTACAGGCTGGACCTAGTCCATCCTTCCTTCAGGTCCTGTCTTGAAGCAAAGCCATTCTGAAATTTGTAAGGGCTCATACAATTGCAAGTTGCAGCAAAGCCTGGGACCAGCAGGCCAAGCTGGAAAGCTCTGAAATAGGTCTACAGCAGCAGATGCTTTTATAATGAATGAAGGTTTAGCTGCTGAAGGTGGCCTTGATGCTGAAAGTAGGTGTCCTTGTAGTCTTGACCAGAAGCAATATTAGGAGCCTAGAGCCTGGGAACAGGCTTTTGGGTTGGCCTTGAGAGAAGATGAAGAACATGGGGACTGATGGAAAAGAACAACTAGGATAATACAGTATTTGTTACAGTGCAAAGTTTGGGTATTTTCTCCCTGAGAAATCCAAGACTTGAATTACCAGAGAGTGGGACAAGGTTTCTTCTTATTTTTGGCAGCCAGGAAGACTTTTATCTCCAGAAGGTGGAAGGGTTTCTTTGAAACTTCACCTCTACATGTTCCAAAGAAGTGAATGCAGTTCACTCCTCTAGGAAGGGAGGGTTTCCTCGGCTGAACATTTACCTAAATCTGTGGTGTGCAGATGTTCACAGAGATGTGTGGCATTGATAGGATGCCTGGTCTAACAGGTGGATATGGTGTATATACAAGTGGTGTATGGCCTGGCCCATCTTGTCCCGCTGAAATTTCCTTTCTGATGGACACCAGTGCCATGCTCCTCTGTCTTGCTGTGATTTCTGAACAGCAAGAGTGATGCTGTGAGGGAACACAAGGCTGGAAACAGGAATACTTCCACAGCTGTGGCTGGCAGTAGCCTTGTAAAAATATAGGACTAGCACTCACCTGTGCTGTTGGATTACGGTTGGGTGACTCAGACACATCCTGGATTAAAACTGAAGCTTGCTAGGCTATTCTTTGATTGGCGGGAGGCTTTTTTTGGAGGCTTTTTTTTGTTGTTGTTTTTCCCCCACAGGACACAAGCAATAATTCAAGGGTCCAGACAATGAAATCCACACACCAAATGGTAGCTAGCAGGCCCAAAGCAAGTCAGAGCACTACTCTCTTCCACTTGGCCATTGCGTCATGTCTAAGGGCAATTAATCAGCAGGAAAATTCTGCTGTGGGTGCCTTTATTTCTCCTTTATACATGTTGAGGTCTTAATGCGCAAGGGATCAAAAATGACTTTTGAAACTGGAATAAAAGAGGAGCTCCTATCTTCCTCTCTAACTAGTGTTTCCCCATTTTTCCCTGCTTTTCCAGATGTGGGAGAATGGAGTTTTTCTGCCATTCTGACAGATCCACTGCTGGTCCCAGATCCCAGTCTGGGAATCCTGTGGTTCATCGGTGAGCACCTGACCTCTTCAAAGTGCCATGAGTCATTAAATTATTAATAGCTTAATTTCCTCAAGGCACAGAGAAGTCCCATATCACTACAGGAAGAAAGTTTGGGGACAGAGTGGGTGCATTGCCTTTGGCCCTGATGGGTGTGGAAAGCATTGGGAAAAGCTCGGAGCTGTTCCCTGCTGGGGTCCCCTGCTTTGGCAGGCTTGGAAAGCCTCACTTCTCCTCTGAGGAACCAACACTGACCTCAGGTAGTTTCTCTAGGCTTTATTGGGAGAACCAGAAGGTTTTTATCATGGGGAAAGAAGTGGAGTAACAGAAGACTTACTCCTGCCTGTCTGATGGTCTTTTGCAAAGGGAAGAAGGGGACACCAAGCATTGACCTTCCCCCCCGACAACATTTCCTAACCACATACATAGAAAACCTTTGTACCACAGGCACAGGAACTGTAGGCACTGGAAGAACCTGCTCTGGTGGACCTGAAGGCAGTAGGTGTGGAAACGGCCCCATCTATTGGCCACAAAATTGATCTAGAGCACAGTGACCTTCAAACCATGCTGAAATCACACAAAACTGCTCATCTGCCACTGGATAAAGGCCCTCAGTTTCCTGCTTCTCCCAGGATTTCTGTGGGCTTCTCCAAGCATGAGCCCATCATCTGCTGGAGTGAGCAGATGTATATCTCCAGTGGCTGCCACTTAGCTGCAAGTGTAGAGATAAATAGCAACTAGCCTAAAATAGTCCTTGGCCTTGACAAGCTGAATACACTCATCTCAGGTGCTTTTTCTCCTTAAGAAAGCAAGGTTTCGGGATGAGGGAGTGAAATAGTACAGAAAGAAAAAAAAAATGGCTTTTCAGTGTTTCACAAGCAAGGGAAGTAACTCTGCATTTGTTACATAGGAAGAGATGTGAATCTCCAGGACCTGGGCTTTGACCAGGTGGGGATAAAGCTGTCTTGTATTCCCAGTAAGGGAGGAAGTGTCTTGGGGAAGGTCTTTAACCCAAGCTGAGGAGCATGAGCTGCTGGGACGGATGGGAATGCACCTGTTCCTACATGCAGCTCCATGGAGAACCAGTGCCATCTTCTGGTAAATGAGACCTTTCCCAGCCTAGCACCAGCAAGCAGGCAGAACGTGGCCTGGGAATCACTGACTGGCAGATGCATAACACTACATTTTAGGGTCACTTTGGACAGGGAGGTCTCCAGACGACACACCGACATTGTAGGACCACCACACTTAGTCTCCTATTACAGCTGCATTTTGCTAGGTTGTGTGCAGATGTAGAATTAAAGATTGTCCCTGCCTGGAAGAGCTGGAAATCCACCTCTTTTCCTTGTCCGTGCAGTATTATGTGATTATACAATGTTGTGCTAGCTCAGTTTTGGGCTTTTCACACTTAGAAACAGTGCGATGGAGAGCAGTAACACAGACATGCTTTGGCTTTCACCGTGAATGAGCCAGGGACTAATTGTAATTTCAGTCCTATTTTGCTAGTCCACTGAGAGTGAGGTTGAAATTCTGCGTCTGAGGTGTGGTTTGGGACCATCCTGAACTAATTAATCTCATGGGAAGCTGAGGATGAACAGCTGGGAAATGGACACCTTAAATCACAGTCCTTCCTAGAAGAGGGTCCCACTTAGACTGCAGAAAACAACACCATCAATTCATCTAATTCCTTTAACACTCTGCCAAGTGAAACTGTTGGAAACACCTTTGTGGTGTATTCTCTAGCTTGAGCCAAAGGGACAACTAGAGCAGCTGAAAAAGCAGTAGGTGCATTAAACCCTGCCAAATCACTCTCTCCATAGATAGAACAGCTTTTGCTGAGGATATGAGCAGCTAGTTTGAAGTCCCCAGAGATGGTAGCCATTAAGGACACTTCAGTGAAGCACATTTTCCGTTCCCAGCTGCTCAAGAAATGGCAAACCAATGCACAAGAAAACGCTTGTCTCCAAGTGCAATTCTAAATTAGCCTACACATAGGCTTATAGGTCTTTGACTGAGGCTGAGGGGTCATCTCCTTTCCCATGTCCCGTTGCAATTGCCCCTCAGGAAGCCAGAAAAGTTTTGCAGGAGCTGTGAGCTGTTCCATGGTCACTAGATGGCAGTGACTGTTTACGTTTGGCAGCTCTTTTGACAGATGAGGGCTATCTGAGGGTGAGAAGAAATCAGTGTCACCTGGAACAAAGATTCTCAGCAAGGACATCTTGATGGGCTGCGGGGATGGACGCTGACTGGTAGCCCATCGGGATAACCTACCTAGTGACATAGAGAAGCTCCTTCTTCAGCGGTTAAGAGGAATTTTGGATCAATGTGTCACAGCACGTCAGAGTCGGGGGCTCTGCACTCCTTCCCCACCTCTGGTCATGGGTGCCACCAGTAGCAGCAACAGCTACACAGACTGCTGCCCACTTAGTGCTGTAGTGTGGATGGACTTAGCTTTGCATCAGCACAGGACACAGGGATCCTGCTAGACAATCAGCTCTGTAGCTCCAAGGGCTCTGACAACAGATAAAATGGGGTGGTCTGAGCTCATGCAGCCTCTCTCCGGCACAGGACACTTGGGACTCAACCACATCCCTGAATAATCTTGGTTCCTTGGGACACATGGGTTCACATCCCCTTCACACAGGTCTGACTTCTTGGCTGGCACCTCCCCAGTGCAGGAATTGCATGCAAAGCTATGGAATGCAGCATGGCTGGTGCTGCCCAAAACTTGTGGGAATCCCCCAATCACTGTCTTACACTAACAGCAAGGGAGGTAGCAGAGTATTTTGCTGGTGACCCCTTTTTCCCTCTGTAAATCCCACATTCATAGTCACATTCAGGGCATGTTTGTGGCTAACAGTTTGGGAACCATTGACTAAAAGATTGCAGTGCTATTCCGGACACTATGTGTGAGATGCTCCTACACTTCTGAAGCCTTCTGAAGTAAGAGTAAGTTTTGCCATACATCGTTCATCAGCGGAACTCACTGTTGCAAGATATTGAAGCAAGACAACTGCCAATAATTTATTTCAATAGCAAAATGGATTACACATTTATCCTCATGACAAAAACATAGGAGATATAACAGCAAATGGAAAAAAAAAAAAAATTAACATTGCAACAAGGTGAGAAGCATTCTCATTCCAGGGCAGAAAGCAACCCATTACTGCTGTGTGTGAGCAGTCTCCCACAAGATAATTCCCCAGGAGGGACCTTAATTGAGCACAGTTTGTAGATGGCTATTAAGTGAGGTAGACAACTAACCTGATCAATTATGGTTATCCCAATGGTTGCATTCTCACCACGTATATTTATCGCCTGAGGTAGAAAAGCCTCAGGTGATGCAAGAAAACCTTTGAGAATCAGGGCCTCAGGACATGGCAGAACCTATCTCTCCTTGGTTAACCACCACTCTGATGTCTTTGAAGACCTGGGTCTGAGATGCTGAAGGCACATCTGAACACAATGCTTTGCTTTTGTGTTTGAATATCGGTGGGCATGTCCTCTCCTGAGTTTGTGCTCGGCTTGGTGGCTGGCACAGGTCTTTCCAACTCTACAAGGGGTGGGTTTCCTCTGAGACCTTGAGTGGGCATCCCAGTGTCTCTGGCAATGCAAGGAGCTGGGAGAACAGAAGTTGTCCACAGTGTTGTCTGAAGCATGCTGGGGGATGGAGAGGAGACTGGGGAAGGAACGGGTCTGCTCCCCATGTGAGGGCACTGCCCTCTTCTCTGCCAGGGCAGCACATGAGCGCTGCAAGCCCGTGAAGGTGGCTAATGCCATACAGACAACACTGGGGAAGGAAAACAATATCTTAAAAACAGGCTTTTTCTGACAGTTACGGAACATACATCTCATTCTCCAATTTTTCTTGAAAAACCTGAGCCAGAGTCTTAAAAAGTCATCAGAATCCAAATAGTTATTGCAAAAACCACCCCTAATGTGTCCCACAGAGTAAGGCTGTCATGGTGGTTGGGACTGTGAGGGCCTACCCTAATAACAATGACAAAATTTAGTATTTTTTAAGATACGTCTCAAGGTGATTTTCAAGATGGTGGCACATTTTCCTGTCCAGATCTGACCGAGAAATACAATTCTTAAAAACCAAGCAAAAAAAGGGATCAGCTGATTTGCTTTTGTTAATTTTCTAACTGCTTAAAGGGTTGAGATGGCTGGAGGAATCATTTTCATCTAATTTTTTTGGTGTGGTCAGATCCACAAGCTTTAAATAGGAGCTGAGACCAGACCTCACTGGGTGTACATGCCAGAAGGGCATAGGGAGCTCCTCTGCAATGGGGATTTTTAATTTTGGACAGGATATCTGTTAAGATTCTACAATTATCCTTTGTAGTCAGTGAATGCTCATGTACTGGTATGGTGAGTGTGGGGGGAAGAAAAGTGCCATCACTTTGGGAACCACAAAGCAGCCTCACAGATGCTAAAAACCAGATCCAATGCAAGCCAAGGTTACACATCCTCAAGCGACCTCTAACAAGGCCCAAAACAGAGACTCCAAGCCATGCTGGGGGTGTTATTACAACACTTCTCCAGAACATAATCCTGAATTATTTGATTATCAGAGCATAAAACTGCTTTTTCATTTCTTCTGTTTTTTTTTTTTTTTTATTTGAACCCTGCTAAATGCCTGCACTGCCTTGTGACAGTGAGTTCCTCAGTTTAATCATTAACTATGTATATAAAAACATCTGCTTTTACTGGTTTTAATTTCGTTGCTTTTAATTCCATTGGGCTGGTATCATGAGTCAGAACAAATTATAACTTCTTGACTGATTTCTATCCTGTTCATTATGTTGTATATCTCTTACTCTCCACCTCTCAGCAATGAAACCCTGATATTTTTAATCTGCTCCTCCTCTTCTCCCTCTGTCTTTCTCTTCTTTTTTTTTTTTTCTATTTTGACAGAGGGTGACTGGAGCTGAATACAGTTATCATGAGGTACTCTCAACACTGTTCCCATTTTCTTCCTAGATATATTCTGACTCCCTTTCTCTTTTTTTTTTTTTTTTTTGTAAATCATTCCTGCACAGGGAGCTGTCCATCGAGGACAACAGCTTTTTTTTTCAGAGCAGTGTCAGTCCATGGAGAAGCCCTGCATGGTGACCACCAATCTAGGTTCTTCAAAGGCAACATCACCTGCTACCTGCACTGGATGCTATCAGCCAGCCTCTCTTGCCCGATGCTAATCAAAGCCCAATTAGCCTAAAAGATCACTAGATTTTCTACCACTTTGCTGTCACATCCATAAACTATTTTTTAAGCAGTGTGTTTGACTTGGATGGTTCCTTCTTTCTCCACCTCCTTTAACAGGAACTGATATTTTCCCTCCTGTCCACATGCTTTTACCTCTCCTTTTCCCTGTTCTTTCCGTCCCTTCATCTTTCCATCTCCCTCAGCAGAGTTCAGTGTTTTCTTTCTGGTTTTGTGATTTTTTTCTTCTGGACAGCTTCTGGTTTCTCCATGAGCCATGCTCCCCCTGGACCCTGAGAAATCTATCCCGTATTTGTTGCAGTAAGCCTCAGTCTAAAGGAGACGACAGGCCACTGCTTTGCATCCAGGATGATGCAGAAAGCTTGAAAATGCCTGAGGAACCTTTTTTACCTTTTGTTGGCTGTTGTCCATGGTCCCAGGAAGGAGATGTGGTGTTCAATCTGTTTAGGCCTGCCATAAGTGATTAACTGCAGGGACTAAGCAATGATGGCCCTTCTTCATCATGTTGTCCATGATGGACAACAGCATTGAGAAGGGTTATCAGGCAAACCCTAGAAGGCTGAGTTTAAACTAGGTTCAAATGACGTGCTGTGGTGTTTGATGGTGCAAAGTTCAGGAGAGCGTATTTCCTCCAACCATCCAAGGCAATGCTATATATCTTATGCCACATAGGTCCAAGAGACCTCTCGTTTCCTGCAAACCCTATACTGGAATAGGAGAAAGTTTCTACCTTCTCTTGTCACCTACCTCTCCCTTGAAAAAACACCAATGGCCTTTCTTCAGCTGTAACCTTACACTGGGAAATACTGTCCATAGCTTTGAACAAGGTCATTGGGACCTTTGCTTTAGGGCATTTCATTGAGATGAGAGCTTCCTCCTGTCAGCCCTCCCAAAACTCACTGCCTTCTGTATCCAAGGGAGCTCCAGAGTTGGCCATGTTCAAAACTGTGCAGGAAGCATCAGGCAGACTTTGGATGGGGGCAGGTACGGCAAAAAAGACACTTTGGACAACATGGCTTTTTGTCCTCTCCCACCAGCAGCTTCCCCCCACCTTCCCTTAACTGGCCACACTGAGCTGGTGGGGACTTGTTCCAACTGCCCCTCACCCCCAGCTCTACAAAAGAGCTTCAAGGAAATGTTAGAATTGCAAAGATATGATGGAAGCTGAATGCAAGTAGAATTTTCTTCAAAAATAAAAAAGCTCCCAAAAATTTGCATTCTTTATCACCAGTCTTGCCTACCCCTTCTGAATATAGCTGTCACTTTCTCCATTTCATGCACTACTTCTCCAAATGTCTGTATGTCCAAATTAAGTTACCAAATATCTCAACACATGATGGGCATTTTTGTTTTTATTTCTCACCACACCAGCTTCTGGAGTCATGTTATTTTGTGCAAACATACAGCAAGATTCATGGTGTGCAAAATATTTCAGAAATCATCTTCCCCACACATTTTAAAAGTTCAGAAACTAGAAAGCAACTCATGACTCCAAATATATTTGATTCCTTAAAACCATACAAGTTCTGAGAGGAGGAAACAGAGGCAGAAAGAGCTGACTCCTGATGTCTGGAGTGCCAACGGTTTATTGCTCGATGTCTTCTGAATTTACAGGTTCAGACTTGTGCAGCTTTAGCTCTGAGGAGTCCACTCAGGGAGAGAGAAGGGGAAGAGAGGATGAGGAAGCATCTCAGGAGAGGACTCAGCAACCGTGAACAATCTGCAGGGCTTTCCTAGCAGGTTGCTGAAGATCTCACTCCTCTCCAGTGCAGGCAGGATTGCCACCATGGCCCAGGGATGGGAGCAGAGCAGTCCCTTTCCCGGGAAATGCAGTGTTGGAAAATGATGGGCCAAATCCTTCCAGGAGAGCCAGGACTTTTGAACTGACCCAAACTTCCCCAACATTGTACAGTTCCCACCTACCACAGGGATGTGGTCACAAGGTACCTCTTGCCCTCCGGTCCACCAGTCCCTGGGAAGTCCTGTCTGCAGCCAAAAAGTCAGGGCCATGAGGAACCAATGGGAGCTCAGCAGCTGCTTAAAAAGAGGAATAATTTGTGTAGTGGGCCCTACTGCAGGGTGTAACACTTGCCTTAGTAGACAAAGGCATTTTCCAGACACTGGACCCACTCATCCCTGGTGTGACGCCAGCAGGGAAATGGCACATGGGTGACCCATGCCCCGTGAAGACCTAAGCGCTTTTTCTATCTGACATGGCTGCAAAGAAAGAGTATAACCCTTTTTTACTTGGCGGGGGGCGGAAATGCACAGCTGCCAGTGGAGCCAAGCCCTGCAGATTTTACTCCCTTCTTACTCCACAGAGCCAATGAGATTTCTGGGTAGGATTGAAGCCAAGTAGGGCTGTTAGGAGGCAAAGCTCTTCAAGCCCTGTGATTTCCTTGCCATTCCCATGAAAAAACCAACTCCAGCAGAGCCTAGCTCTGCTCTCTTGCTGAATCCAGCCAAATACAACCCACATTAAGGGAGTTGCTCTACATTCATATTGAAAAGTGGGTGCTTGCCAACGTTATATGCCTTAAACTTCTCGTTTTAAACTCCTGAGCACTGGCCTGGGGAAAGGATTGTGTTGAGGAATATGTTCATACAGTGCCTAGCACTGGGGGGTTCTGGCTCACGACTGGGGTTTGTAAGCAGCTCCTGCAAGACTTGTAAAGCGCTGTAATGCATTTGAAGTCTGGTTTCCTTGGGAAACTTGGTTTAGCTGATTATGTTGTGTGTGTCTCTCTCTGCTCATTTCCTCCCCTCTAACTTCTGAACCCCTCGGCCAATCCCAGCCCAATTTGGCAGAAAGATAAAAGTTTCAGAGAGATTAAGTTGTATGAAAATAAGTGTACAGGTAGGGAAGAAAGACCTTATTACTGTGTTTCCCTCCTTTCCCCCTGGGAGAAAAGGGCTGCGATGTGAGCTCAACCTTTATTAGGCACCAAAGAGCCTGGATAGCAAGGGGGAAGGTACAGGGGACACTGAGCATCATTAGCATCATTTCTCACTGAACTATTTGCTGCTTAAGTCACTTTGCTTCATGCCCAGGGCTTGGAAACAACCTTTTAAAGCAAAATGAAGAACAGGAGGATCTGGATTTAATTTTGGTCCTGCAAACGGGAGTGATGCAGCCCCTGCTTTCGGTCCTGTACATCCCCTGGCAGAAATCCCTCCCCCGGGTGTCCATTGGGTCTGTACAGCACCCAAAACGCATCACCCCATCTGGGAGCTCAAAAGCTCTGCTCCCTCAAAGCATCCTGCAGACTTTGCAGACCCATGCGCCGATCTCCAGTCTTCACCATGCTTACACCAGAGCAAAACGGGCACAAAGAACCTGACTTGTGGCATTTTGCCCCATTTTGATACGTGGACTTGGATGCTGGGCAAGAAACCATCTGCAGGTGTCACTCCTGCACATAAAGTAAATGCACCAGAAGAAAGTCCGGGACAGGTGGCCACCCGGCAACTACATTAAGACATCATAACTTTGACTAATTTGTAAACAGGCTGAAAGAATATCCACCCTCCCTGGAAGGGGGAGAAGTGTCTCTTTAAACCCTGGGGATATGACCTCTTGTCCTCTCTGTTTATAAGAGGGAGGGGAAGGGGAGGGTGGGGGGAGAAGAAAAAAAAAAAAAGGAGGGAGAAAGGGAGAGAAAGTCAGACCTGTTGCAGTGTTAAAACCTCCCCCCCACCATCAGCTTTTGTGATGAAAATGGTAAGGGACACTCTCCAGTGCCTGGTTTTCTCTCTTTGTCATTCAGGCTTTGCAAGGGAGAGCTCCTTTCTGTTTATTTATCAACTTGGATCCCTTGTCAACACCCCACTTGACTGAGGTTTTAACACCTTGGTGGAGTTTTGGGGGGGTTGTGCCTTTTTTTTTTAACTCTCTCAGCCAAATCTGCCTATTCTTTTTCCTCCCCTGAGTGCAGGCAGATCTTTTCTTCCCATTACTTTTGCAAGAAGGCATCTTCTCTCAGCATGAGAGTCTCCTACAGCAAAACACCAGACAATTCCCCATACAGCCCTGTCCAGCCTTTGCCGGCGAGAGTGATTTTTGATGTGCATGAGAGATATCGCTTCTTGTTTCGTTATTTCCCACCGCACGGCAAAGCTCTGGCCCAGCTCATCAGCCCCCCCATGCTCCCCTCTCACACACTGCAGAGGGCTGCTACCCAGTGCGGTGCATCACGACAACTTTGCCATCGTGATATTTCATATGAAGCTGTTTTAAAATAAACCCAATGCCAAACAATCAGATAATCTTAAAAAATCTTGATGTTCTGCACTTTTAAAATACATTTTAAAAGGGTTTGGAGACCTCGACCAGGGCACTACTGCAATACCAGACAGTAACGGGAATGCCAGTCTAGCAGATGCTCCTACGCTTTCAAATTTTACCCTTCGTTCCCAGTCACTGGTTTTAATGTATCTTAATTACCTTTGCTGTGTAGCTGAAGAGAAGACACTCCAGTCTGGGTAGCTTTTCAGTCCAGTACTTGTCAGCAGCATAGAGTAATCCCCGTTTAAAATGCATATTGATTTGCAAGCACAAGACTGAATCCCAGCATTTATCTCCAGCAATAGTATCACTTGGGTTTCAAAGAGGGGTGTTATGAGTAAATTCACAAAGGGATAAAATTCTGGCTTAAATTTTTTTTTGTTTTGTTTGCACCTGCAGCAGGAGTGTGGCTAGCCCTTTGAAAAGGTGTTATTTGAGTTGCATCTTAGAATGGGATTAGAAAATTTAATCACCAGTACATCGAAGATTTAATAAATGACTGTTTCTGTTATTGATCTTTCTGTCCCGTAAACACTTGGCTTTCCTCCCGTTTTTTTTTTTTCCTTAATCCAATATATATCCCCCCAAAAATCACTTCTATAAAGAGGGATCGAATAGAACAAAGTAATGAAATTAACAATTTTAAAGCCAGTCCTTATTCTGAGTGTGAATTTGGAGGGAATCTTCCCCAAACGCCCTGTTCTGCTCCTGTGCTTTTCCCCTGAGACCAGCAATATTGCATTTGTAGCAATGCGCATTGGGGCACTAGTAATACTAAGAACCACCTTGCTTGACTTTAGCTTTCTAGATCTGGGCACGTAGGTGAAGGTAGCTGTCTAGGCAGTAGCTAATTAAAGGGGAGCAGAAAACAAGGACCCCCAAAGGACATTTCATTCCACCCATTGAAGGTACTTCACTTCCAAGGGCACGAGCTCCCTTCCGATGTGTACCGTTCACAGGTTGTCATCCTCCTTTTAGATGCTGAGACCTGCTGAGATGGATGTCTCCAGAAAGGGATGCTGGATTTGCCCCCAGGAGCCAAAATACCAGAGCCTAAAATGTTTTTTCTCAAAGAAAGTGCGTGATTATTATTACTCTCTTGGAAAGATTTCATTGACCTCAGTTATTTAGCATCTAAGCCTGCACTGTCCTATGAATGGTTATTTGTATACATAATAACAGGTTTGGGCCCCTAGAGATTATCAGCTTCCACTGCTGATTAATAGGTTTTTAATCTGAATCTGGCCTAGAGAAACTCCACATAAGCAAACACACATTACACACGCAGGGCTCAGGTTATGTATACATTTATTGAATTGGAGTCCTTAGGGAAAAACTTTACACAGATCAGATTCTTCAGTTCCTATTTGGGGTTATTTCCTCTATGAATCTGGAGTTTGCAATGTGCCAGAAAAGCAGGACTGCTCCTTATGTACTCAGGGAGTTAAGCTTGCCTTCAAATGGTCAGTCTGCCTTCAGAATAAATTGGTTTTCCCCAAATCTCATCCTGTGAGGAAGATCCCAGCTTATCCTTCACAGCACTCGTTTGTCAAAGGACAGTCTTCACTAAGTGACTGCAACAACCAGGCAACTGCTGGTGGAGACCACCTGGAAAAGTCTTCCTCACCGTCAGCAAATGGACTGAGCAGAACACTGATTTCTTCTGCCACAACCCTGAGGGGTGTGAGAGGCTCTGGAGAACATGGTCAAAGGCGACCAACTCAGTGGGTTTAGGAGGAAGGGACAATGAAAGGAAATGAGCATAGACATGGCACTGACTTCTTGGCTGCTTCTGCTGTCTAATAAAACTGGATACACATGTTGGGTTTCCTTCTGTTGTCAATCATTAGGGGAGATTTGGGTGAAGCCCATGCTATTTCTAATTGCCACCATCACTCTCAGAAGATATTCTGCCTGCCTGTGTACCTACTCTTCACCAGGGCAGAAGGCCAGAGGTGGTGGTGTCCCCACCTACCCTGTGCTGTTGAATGTGCAGGTGACAAGGAAATAGCTGCATGGTGGCACCATCCCAGGACACTGATCCCTCCTGAGCATGCATGGAGGAGGCAACGGAAGAGGTAGCACCCACAATTCATCCTCCGACCCTCCAAGGCAAGACCCTACCATCCTTCTGCCCACCTTCTCCCTGATACCCCACCAGGGACATAGAGACAAGCCCCTTCCTTATCTTGGGCTCTGCCAACTCTTCTGCGGTGGGGAAAGGAAACCAGAGCCCTGGTGCTACAGTTCCCAGTGCACTGGCTGCATTTTTGGTCCGTGCTTTCTCCTCTCCAGGTTTGTTCTCCTGCTGTACCACTAGGTGGGCCAAAGCTACACTGGTGAGAGTCCTACCTCTCCTGCAGGAGACAGGCAAGGCAGGTGCCTGCCTGATTCCTGCTGGCCAGGGGACAGACAACTGAGGGACAGGAGATGGAGGGAAGGAACAGGGAGAGGTGTCAGAGACCCCCAGGTTTCACCTTGAACCTTGCTGTTGTTCAAGCCATAGCAGGACAGGTGCCCTGTCCTAAAGAAGTGACCATCGCAGGGAGAGCAACCCGGCTGGGACCTGACACACACCAATGAAGTCACTTGCACCAAGTCACACCACAGACTGGTGGCAAAGACAAGAGCAGAACCGCTACCACCAGTTCAAGGCCTGGCCTTACCACCTACTGCCTTTCTAAAGCAGCTCACTGATGACTGGGACACAATCTTCAGAGTCTGGCATGGAAGAAACAGAGTCAGCACTAGTGTCTGCACATAATCGCTGGAGGCACACACAATATGAGAGAGGAACCCTCCTCAAAATAATGTTTTTTTTCATCCAAGGTGAGCTGACAGAAGATCCTGTATATAAAAGTCCAAAGGAAAGGATCATCACCCATGACAGATCTCCTCTACTCTGCAAAAGATCTGGCACATTGCAGTGCAGCTCTCTGGGTGCTCTGCCTCCATTAAACTGAAAACCATGCCATGTATCTAATCCTTCCTATCCTCCTGGGGACATACCAGTACTGGACCTCAAGCTTTCAGCCATCCCCATTTGTCTTATGAGCACTGTGCTCAGAGGACAGCATTGCCTTCACCTTTATGTAGAAAAGCTTTGATGGGAATCCAGGAGTGGCCAAAATCCCAGTGTGCCATTGGCCTAGAGTAAGCTGGGCAGATGGCAGCCGTAGCCAAAGCTGTTGTAGGCAGTGTCAAACGTATGCTGTCCCCTTGCAGTTGGGGACATCTCCTTGCAGCGAATGTGCTCCTGATTTGTTCATTGCTATTGGTGCCTCTTCAGAGCCCAGAGAAGAAGCAATGGCCTGTAGGCATCTCACCTAACTTCAGCCATCTGAAGATTAGACACCAAGTCTAAACTAGATCCCAAACAGAGAGAAATGCAACTCCAGAAGCAATGCACCCCACCTACCACAGACTGGTATCTACAGTGGGCTGAGTTGCTGAGGTGTCCACTGCACCATTGACCACGGAGGCAGCCAATGTCATCTAAGTAGTATTCATACAGCTGTAGTCAGGCAAGGTGCAATCCATGCTATCAGTATATTTGGCCCATTTCTAAAAAGCCTCTCAATCTCCAACACTGACCAACCTCCACTTCCAGACAGCAGTGACATTTCTTCGGTAAAACCAGCTGGTCACAGAGAGACCTGTCTTGAAGAGGAGACATGAATCTACCAGCAAAATCCATCTTTTTACTAGTTCTGCCACTGAAACACACCATGAGCCAGCCATTACACATCTTCTGCCTCATTCTCCACATCTGATGAGATCAATATTAACCTACCTTGTCACCTATTTGTACTGCCGTGACTCCTGGTTGAGATGTATGGATGACATGGATCTCAGTCTTCGGGGACCTTAAAAGGCACAGAAGCAAAATGAAAGAGGGAAGCAGAACGACATGCCACAAGTCAACAGGCCCATGGCAAAGCCAGGCCCCCAGTAACCGAGTGCCCAAGCATCTAGGATCCCAGCATTTATGCGATATTTTCCAGGCATCAGTGGAGGAAGGAGGTTTAGTGCTCACAGCATGTTTTGTTATCTGGGTCTCCAGGTATCTGTAGCAACTCCTACATGCTATTGGGGTTCCTCACCAGGGCTGGCTGTAGGGAAGGTGGGTTACAAAGCTGCCTGGTGGGGATTTACTGGTGCTCCCTTTGTCACAACGTGCTTGCAGTGTGAGCTTCTTGACACAGAAGGAAAAACAGGCCATGGTTTTCTCACACTTCCATGGCGGCTATACCTGATTATGGAGACCAGTGTGTCCAGAAAGTGATGTGTGGGGCAGACAGTGAGTAAATTGCAAATGAGGAAGATTAACCATCTTCCAGCAAGAACTAGTTCCAGTTGTAATTTACAAATACAATACAATACAATTGCATACAATAAATCAGATTTTACTAGTGGGAATTCAAATATTAAAGAGGGAAGGGGCAGAATGCACTTCTGTCCTCCACCGAAAATAAGCAAAACCTTCTGCCCTGCAAGGAGCCTTCCCTGGCTCCATGTTTGCTCTCAGTGAGGATGATCTTCCCAACCTGCAGCCATAAGGAATATCCTCCATGTAGGGCAGAGGAGGAAGGAGAGCAAGAGAAGTGACACAAAGAGTATTTGAGAAGTGTGATGGACTGCATTGCACCAGTCTGCCCGCATTCCTGTCTGCCTGGATCCCTCCAAACCTCCTCTCCTTGACCCTGATCTCTTTACATAGACCTCTCTGGGGTGGAAGCACCCTGAACGTGCCTTTTTTTGAATGTGGGCGAGCGCAGCTGTTCCCTCTTGTGACTAACTGCACCATGAAGCAGTCATGTTTCTAAATCCAGCTCTATTTACACACTCAAGTGGACCCTGAAGATGCCAGCTGGGCCATCCCCATGAGTAAGCAAGACAGGACCAGCTTGCAATGCCTTCACAAGGCATTCCAACCCCATGACGATGAGGCCTGCTCCGTGTGCTCCCATCTCCTTTTCCCTGTGCCAGCTTGATAACTGAAGCTACCCACCTCTTCACAGCAGGCTTATGGGGCTGAGGAATTGGCCCCATGGCTGCGAGCGCGGTCAAGACTTTATTCTCCCATTTGACAGTCAGGGTGATGGACCTTCACCTCCTGGGGAAGTTATGAAGCAAAACTGGTGTTTACTTTGCTGGTGTAAGGCTGGGCACTGTGGAAAATCTGTGCAAGGCAGGTTGCAGCTCCACCAGGACTGAGACTTGGTGTCTACCACTGAGGATTCACAACCCTGCAACATGGACTTCCCTCAGAACTTCTCCTTGAGCACTGATGAGCAATGCCAACAGCACAGAAGCGAAAGCCATGCTGCTGTCACCCCACCGAGGGCCAGATCCTGCCCCTTGCAAAGCGTATGTCTGAATGCTTGTCCAAATATTTTGGAGAGGGATGGAAACCAATGGACCAGCGTGGATGAGCTTAGCCAGGTTTTGACATCGGGCCCTAAATCCAACTGTTGGGAGAAAACGCTGCAAATTTGGGCAGCCAAATGCCAGCAATCTCATATCCGTAAAGCCTGTGGCCATCTTTTTACTGACTCTAATGGACTGCAAAATCTGGTCCTTAAAGGGCTCTGGTTCAAAGGTAATGTTGATAATAGATAACTAATCTACAGTAGTGTTCCTAGCATGGGAATAGCTATTATACACCCAATGACCTTTTTATCGGCGTAATTAAAAGCAGTTGGCGTCAGAGTAAGTAGCAATGCTGCCTGCTGAAGAAATCAATACGGTCCCGCTTGCGTGTGCGTGTGTGTGTGTGTGTGTGCGCGCGCCTATGACAAAGTGGATTATCTCCATCCTCCCCAAATAGCAGCTGCAAAGCAAAGAGGAAAAGGGAGAGTGGCTGAATTTGTACCTTCAGGTAAAGTTGCCTGGTGCTTCCTGGTGGGAGGGGCAGAGGCTTTGGGGGATGTTTAAATCTCTCCCCAGGAACAAAAGGAGGGGAGATTAGCTCGACCCCTGGAAGGGATGTGTGTCCTGCCCCTTCCTCCCCCTCCATCCTGGGTTTGCCAGGACCCCCTCGCCCAGGCGGGCGCTGGTGTCTGTGTGTCTGTGTGTCTGTGTGTGTGTGTGTTCCAGTCTGCAGTGTGAGCAATTTCACTTGAAAAGACAGAGAAATCCCCTCCTTTGAAAGTCTCAGCGTTTGGTTCTTTCCAGTAATGCTATAATTGGATAGGATTTTCTCTAATACAGAGGGAAAGTCCTTAAGATGATTTTTCACACACCACCACCCTCCTCCTTTTCCTCGTCCTACCTTATGCAACAAAACTCCCTTCTCCCTCCCCAGCCTCTGTGGCTCCTCTGGGGTGGGGAGCTGCTGAAGGAGGTGTGGGGGGGCTGGATTTAATACGCTCAATATAATTGCGGCATCGACACCACGGGGATTTGCTGGGAGAGCCAGAGCGAGCATCCGTTCCTCCTCTGGAAGCAAGTGAGAAGCCGCTCAGATCGACTCGAGCTTGGCTATGCGGGGCGATTAGATCTCAGAGCACTTGCCAGAGCTCACATTTGCAATCACTTGTCATCCAACCCCAAAGAAAATAATCAGGGCCCGACCCCTGCCAAATTCCCAATGATTTAAATATCCCCGAATGAACTGCATTTCTAGTATAATTTCACTAGAATGAGTATATCTCTCCATCTAGCTAAACACAAACATATCTTTATATATATGCATATAAAGCTCTGTGTGTGTAAATAGAAATATTCCCTGCTAAGGGAAAAAATATATATGCAATTCTTAATGAGATAAAAAAGACATTTTGATTCGAGCTAATGCAAGGTTCAAGCCTTCCTCCAACAAAGTCATTAAAAATTGTACCTCTCTTTGTTCCGTGTGAGCCACAGAAATTTTCTGATTCACGGATAAAAAAAAATTAAAGTCAAATAAATAAATAAAAGCTCATCCAGTTCTCTGTCTCTCCTAAAAAAAAAAAAAAGGGGGGGACAAAACCCAGCAAAAAACCAACAGGCAGCAGCCACAACAACCAAAAACAAACAAAAAAAAATCACGGAAAGATAAATCATCGTTGTTATTCCAGGGAGAAAATATCTCCTCGCTCATCCTGTGCCTCCATCCCCTCGCTTTCGCCTCTCCAGCCCCCTTTCAAATGACCCAGGGTAAGGGGAAAGCCCGTCAGCTGGGTGACACTTGCTCACAGATACGGCAAGCTTTAAACAAATGTTCCAGAGCAGCAGCAAATCTAACTGCGTACCCGCTCTCCAGGAGCTACATCTTTCTAATAATACTCATCGTGATTTGTATTTTTTTTTAATTTATTTTTCTTATTTCCACCCCACCGAAAACCTGCAGCTTCTTGGACCCACGCGATCCACCCCAACTCACCCCCCACCACCGCCACTGAAAGGAGAGAAATTGTTACAATATGTAGAGAAAGAAATTAAAAAAGACCTCAATTACTAGTGCCCTGTGGGGTGGATCTGGTGGATGAAGTCGTTTGCAGCAGCGCTTTCGCAAAGTCCGGGGCTGGGACTCCTGCAAATTGTGATGATCTGGATGAGCCTTATTGAGATTTGCATGGAAGAAGTTGATTTCTTAGCAGATGTCTTCAGTGGAGCTCTTGGATATCTGGCTGGTTGGACTGGTGGGGAAGGGGTGTGCATGTCTGGGGGGGTGTGCATGTCTGTGTGTGTGCATGCATGTCTGGGTGTAAATCCTCTTTTTTTTTTTAATGAAAAAAGGAGGAAAGAAAAAAAAAAAGAACCAGCCGAAAGTTTCTAGAAAGTTAGTTCAAATGCATCCTGACCGTCACCGTGAGGAAACAGGGATTTGAGAAGAAGACAGAATGGCAAGAAGGAGCAAATCGAGAAAATAATAATTTTTTTAAAAAAAAAAACCACTTCACACTTTTTTTCTTTTTTTTTTTTTTTTTTCTTTGCATTTTAGTAGCTTCGACCCAGGGAGTGAAATCCGGGCAGGTTGTTATAGCTACCCAAATCCACAGGGGTCCCCCCTGTCTATTTAAACCCCCTAAATCTTCCTTCCCCTTTTTAAAACTACATTTTATCCCTTGGCTTGTGGGCCAACGTGCCCCCTAATGAGTATTAAAACACTATCTCCTTGCAATTAGCTCATTCCTGACTTCGCGCTCCTGATTGACAGAACAAGCCAAAGCATCAGAATTCTCCCTTTGGCAATAAGTGCTGATTGGGTCCTTTTTAAGAGAGCTACTTCAAACTTTTTTTTTTTTTTTTTTAATATTTGCCTTCAGTGTCTTGGCTGAGAGAAGAGTTTTTTACCTCTCTGAGATTTTTTTTTTCCTTGAGAGTAGTAGAGGAAGCAAGAGAGGATTTACCTGGTCGGGTTGAGTTCACTTCATTTGACTTTTTTTTTTAAATTATTGTTGTTATTATTATTATTATTAAAATAATCATCCTGTCTCAGAAGAAAGGAAGGTTTTTGGCAACTCTGGTTAAAAAAAAAAAAAAAAAGAAAGACAACTTTTCATCAATGGCCTCTTTTGGATATTTCCTGTTTCTTTGTGGGTTGAGTCAGGCTCTGTCAAGTTACCCAATCTGGTGGTAAGTTTTATTCTTCTTCTTTTTTTTTTTTTTCTCTCATTTTCATTTATTTTTCCCCTCCTCTGTTTTCTCTGCAACTCCTGCACTTAAGATGACTTGAAATTCTCCTTTCGTTGCCACTCAGCTAAAGAGGTGGGATTGTTCCAGCGCCAGCAAGTTCTTAGAACCTGCATTTCACCTCTTTTATTTATGCATTCACTTTGTTTATTTTGACTGGGTTATACCTGATCTCTCCTTCTCCTACTGTAAAAGAGAGAGAGCGAGCGAGAGCGATCGGAAAGTTACTTTTTTTTTTTTTTTAAAGTGCTTTGATCCTCTCCTGTGAAGAACAAAAGGCGCTCCCTGCATTAAAGAGATAATGATACAAGTTGACATGAGCATTTCAAGGTGATTTCGAGCTAGTCAGGTGGAAGGAAGGGGGGGAAAGGATGAAAACATTTTTTTTTCTCCCCCCCTTCGCTTTAAGGAATATTTAGGGGGAAAGAAAAAAAAAAAAAAACCTACAGGAGGGGGGAAGGAAAGAAAGAGAAAGGAGGTGAGAGGAGGCTGAGCAACCTGGGCTGGTTCTGGAAAAGCAAAGCAGGGAGCAGGGACGGGGCTGGGGGAGATGTTCCCGGCGCTGCCGCGCAAGATCGGCGGGGACTGCGCACCCCTCTTCCCCCGGGATAACGCCTTTTTTTTTTTTTTTTAAAAAAAATCCGTGCTGCAGCTCTTTGGTTTTTCCTTCCGCGCTTTGCACCCTACGCCTTTAAGAGCCTTTTCTCTCTCTCTCCCCCACAAAAAGCAAATGGTGCTGGGCAAGGCATGTAACTGCAAGATCTGCTCTAATTACCCCGCGGAGGTAATTGGGCTCCGGGAAGCCCTAGCGCAGGCAGGCTCCTGCTCCGCGGGCAGCTCGCGGGGCAGCGCGCAGGCAGCGCGGAGCGGAGCCGCGCAGGCTTGGAAGCGCAGAGGCAAAGCGGGGGGGCTCCGCGGGTGCGGAGCTACCAGGGGTGCGGAGCTTCCCGGGGTGCGGAGCTTCCCGGGGTGCGGAGCTGCCAGCTCCGCGGGTGCGGAGCTACCAGGGGTGCGGAGCTGCCAGCTCCCGGGGTGCGGAGCTTCCCGGGATGCGGAGCTGCGAATTCCGCGGGTGCGGAGCTCCCCGGGGTGCGGAGCTGCCAGCTCCGCAGCCGCGGAGGGGAAGAGAGGGGCTGCTCCGCAGCCCGGGAGGTGCTGTAAATAACAGAGAAGCGTCGTCCCCCCCAAAAAAACCCCCGCGCTCCTCCTCATCATCATCATCATTAATTTTTTTAAGCGCATTTAAGCTCTGCCTCCGCGCCGTTCGCGGGGTTCAGGTGCGATCCGCGGCGGGCGGAGGTGAAGGGGGGGACCCGCGGTCCCGGTACCTCCCGCCCGCGGCCGCGCTGCCCGGCGGTGCAGAGGTGAGGGTGTTGAAGGCAGCCCCTCCAACTATTTCAGGTATGTCTGAAAGCAGGGAATTCGTTGGGATGGGAGGAAAAAAAAAAAAAAAGTAATAAAATGCAAATGTGTTCTTGGGAAGACAGGCAGAAAGAGCACCTGGACGGGAGTCATTAAAAAGCAATCTTTTATTCCCAGCCACCATCTAACTTATAATTAGAAACTCCGCTTGCATTCCTGATTGGAGAAGGAAACGCATTCCTCTAATACCAGCAGAAATATTCCCGTGTCGCCCGCACCGAGGGAGCGGAGGGCAGAGCTCCGCCGCTCGGGCCCGCAGCCCCGCTCCCGCCTCCGGGGGGGCAAAAAACCAGGGGAGAGGCGGTGGAGAGAGGGGCAGGAGGGTTCTTCCCAAGCCCAGGCACCAGGTGTGTGCAGGAGAGCGCAGCGGCGACGCTGTGGGGGCTTGGGGGGGTTTCTTTCCCACCCCCCACACCCCGGCTTCCATCCATCCCCCGTGCCAAGCAGCGGTTTTCGACGTTTGTCAAAGAGAGCAACCCCCCCCTCAGGCCATGGAAATGCAAAGGAGGTTTTGATTGGGGTGGGGGAGTCAGAGGAGAGGCCGGGTGCTGTTACATTGGCTGCCTAAATTCCCCCTCACCCCCCACTTTTACCCTCTGTATTTATCCTCAAGCAAGATATAAACCCACGGCCACCCCCATGGCTGGAGCTGGGGGACAGCCCCGGGGGCGGGAGAGTCGGGGGCTGGAAGGTGGCACGGGGTCCCCCAGACGCACCCATGCACGTCCCAATATCGGGTCCCCCGGACGCACCCGTGCACGTCCCAATATCGGGAATGCAGTTTCTTTTCTCCTAGTCAAGGACAGCCTGCTTCCAAATCAGCTGATGTAGCAAACCCATCGTGCTGCTTTATTTTATTTTAATTGAATTTTGTTCTTTTCTTTTTTGGGGGGGTTTGTTTTGGGGGGTTTTTTGGTTGGTTGGTTGGGTTTTTTAAGGGACTGCAGAAAGGGTCGGGAATTTTTTAGTCTGGTAGTGCAAGCAACAAACATCTCATCTCAACCCTCTCTGTTTAAAGCCTCCCCTATATTAGCTCACAGTGCCTTGACTGTAGACAGCAGAAAATCTGTAATTTACCATCCCCAAATTATGCCACCCCCCCCCAATAATAGTTTCTAATTAAAGCGTAAACTCATCCTAAAGCGCACAGAGCTACGGATACTGACACTGCTTTCAGCTTGGACACAATTTGAGCAAAAGCAGGGACTTCGAAACGACACTCGGCAGGAGGTTTGGGTTAATTACTGTCCCAAAGGAAAGAAATTAGGGGAAACATCAAGTGTGTATTTGTCAGGGAGAGCGAGGGGGCATGTGTCTGTTACTGTAATTTCTGTCCACCTCTAAACAGAGCTGCTTGCTTGGCTGAGCTGTTTAAATTCCTGTTCCCACCGTGGCATAGGGGCACCTGTTTAAAATCAGGCCATGCAGTGCTGCTGGCCTCCGCGCAGAGCCAGATGCGTGGTACCTTCCGAAAAAGTTCAGTGGAGCAAAAGGGAAAAGATCCCTCAGAGCAGCAGCGATGCTCTCGCAGCCCGTCCACGTCCTCTCAGCGACGGTGCGAGGGGAAAGCTGCGGGAGCTTCTTAAAAACAGAAAATTCCCAAATAACATATTTACCGGGAGGGATGAAATTGGCTTTAAAAATAATGATTTAAAAATAATGAAAGAAGAGGGCACCGGTTGCCACTGGGAGCGATGTGGCACGTTTTTAGGGACGTGCTGGCAGGATTTATTGCGGCACAGTAACCCCACGGGACCTTCTCCAACGCAGCGCAGCATCGCGCTCTTCAACTTAAAGGAGCTACTGGTAGCAGCAACAGGCTCTTCCACACCCAGGGGGCCAGATTAAGAGCAAAAATGTGGGTTGGTGGTTTGGGTTTGGTTTTTTTTTTCCCAAATGTTAGTGCTGTTCATTTTTTGTTGTTGTTTTTTTTTTTTAAAAAAAAAAAAGAGCTGAGTGAGTGAAGGAAGACTTAGGAAATTCAGAAGCAGAATTGATGGGTGGGGATGGATTAGATGTAACCTCTCCCCTGTCCTGTGGGGGTCTGGCGTCCATGCGGGGTCACAGTAGCAGCATGAACAACATTAAAACTTCTTCCACCAAACTTGCACTGCCTTGGCTGACTGCACATGGAATGGAAAAAGCATTTTATTTTATTTTTTAATCAGTGGCATGAGGCCTGACTTGGTCTAAGGACAGCCAGAGTGAAGAAATGATTCAGAAGGGAGAAGCGTTTGGTTCAGGAGGAAAAAAAAACAGCAATAAAAATTAATACAGAGCTTCGGCGCTGGGGATCTTAACCTCCTGTAGCCCAGGAGGCTGGCACTAGGGGAGATGATCACAGGAGAGGACTTCTGGGCTGAATTAGAAATACAGGCAAACCTCTCCACCATGGGAGAAACCTGCCAGCTGGCATCTCAGATGTTCTTCCCGGGGTGCGAGGCAGCTTGGTGCACGCTGAGGGATGCGGGTGGTTAAAGCGTGTGCCTGGAGAGGGACTGGAAGAGGTGGAGAGGGACTGGAAGAGGTGGAGAGGGATTGGAAGAGGTGGAGAGGGATTGGAAGAGGTGGAGAGGGACTGGAAGAGGTGGAGAGGGACTGGAAGAGGATGTCTCTTGGGAGGAGATAGGCACTGGCCGGGACCTCATCTGGTGGCGTGGCTTTAGGCAGCGATGTCTGTGCCTTCCTCTGTTCCGCTGGTTGTGGTGGAGCTCCTGTCCCCTCTGCTGCTCTCTGTAACACCCGTATCACATCCTAAGTGGGGTGGGATGAGATCGGCCCCAGAACGAACTGGGCAAGGAGGTGAACCATAACCACTAGCGGCAGAGTGAATGCGGTGTTACTGGAGATGCCAGGCTGGTATTTGGAAAGCAGACGTGAAGGATGCGTGTTAAGAATATTTTCCTGGCTGTGACCTGTGTTTGCTCTTGGCTTCTTATTGCTTATTCCCCAAGATTGGTCACAGAAGCTCTATTTGTTGAATCATCCACGTAGGGTGAAGCTGGCCAAAACCTAGGATGTCCTGCAGTAGCCACTTTACAGCCCATGAGGGTTGGAGAAAGTGATCTAAAAGATCTTTCCACCTCTATTTTTTGCAATTCAGGCAATATAAGCACACGGGAGCCGGGTGGGAGGGAGCCTTGCCAACAGAAAGACAAGTAACCCAGTGGCATTACTCCAGCAATACGCAGGTGCAACACCTGAACGTGTCTCTGTCAAGAGTTTGATGGCATCACCTTAATAAAAGCAGTGCATGGATGAAGTCCTGGCTTGTGACTTGGTTCAGGTCTCTCCTGGGTTCTGTCCCCCTCAGGGTGGGTGCAACAATCCCCAGTTTACACTGGGGTGGGTGAAAGCCAGGCCGGGTTCTGGATCCCATGAGAAACCCGCTTCTCCTTTTGTTGCAAATCCTGGAGAACCAAGCTGAGTCTTGGCAGGCTCCGCACTTGAGGAAGCAAAGCTTAGGTTTGGCAGAGAGCAACCGTGTTAAGTGAGAGATGATCATCCCTTGTTAGCCAGGAGGGAGGCAGAGCCGTGGAAGGTCACCCAAGGGACAGCGTGAGCCATGTGCGTTGGCACCAGAGCTCCTAAAGCAATCTCTAGAGCTTGGAAGTATGAATTGCATCTACCCACTTCTCTCTGCTCAATTAGCTGGGGTTGAGGATTTTGACATTTCCGAGGCGATGGCGTTCGTCTTCATTGCCTCTGCTCCTGCAGCAGGTTGCGGTGGGGTGTTAAGCAGCTGTCGTGCTCCTCTGCGGAGGTGGCCGCGTTTCAGCTGTACACGGTGCAATCCCTGCACATGCAGCCCTCTCCCACCCTTGCCCCAAGGCTTGGGAATTGTCTTTATATACATGTACCTATGTTACAACAGTATCTCACATGGCCTTCCTTTGCCAGGCAGCGTATAATCACTGAACGATGTTTTAGCCTATTCTCAGATATCAACTTGCCTACCAGCTTGGATTTGCTGGAGCACAGCATGGGTGATTTGCACTCAAGCAGCAATGGGGATAGAGGGCAACTGGGTGGAGGGGATCTTGCTGTGTAGATGTAAGTGGTAAGAAACAGCCCTTGCCTGGTCCCTGCATAGTGTATAGTGTGCAAAAGGTAAAGGAAGTATTTTCCCATCTCCATTTTTTCATGGAGAAACAGACTCTAATGGTATTTATGTTGTTCCTGGCATAGTCAGGCATGGAGGAGCTATTCTGGTGAGATTAAATGACTGGACCAAGGTCACACGAGAAGCCTTTCTCATGGCAGGAACTGAAAATTTTGCAAGGTGCTTAGCAAGAAGCCCCTGTTTCAAACACAGGGAGGGCTGGGACTCTCCTAGAGAGTAGAGTGTGCTAAAGAACAGCCCTCATCTACTCAGATTTTAGACTAGTTGTTGTCCTGCTATATATTCATTGATTTTTTTTCTTTCAATTTTAAGAGGACTTTATTAGATAAGTTAACCTGAAAACCAGCAACTTGATATGGAAAGCATTGAACGAAGGCATTGCTTCAAACAAGCAAGCCTTTCCTAACTAAGATAAGGACAAGTGAATCATTTTGCTCCCCAGCCTTTCTCAGGTAGCCCCAGAGGCAAAATATGTCCTTTACAGACATTTGAACACCTCTAAGACTTCTCACCTGAAAACCTTTGAGCACCTACTAACATGGCTTAAGCTCTGATATGTGCCCAGGAAGGCAGAGGAAGTTTTTTTATTCCTATTTTGCAGGTGGGTAAGCAGAGGCAGAGGAATTTAGAGGCCCTGCCCTGGCCCTTGAAATGAGCCTGCAGCAGGGCTGGGTGCAGCACCAAGACACTTGGTTGTCCGGTTCACCGAGGGAAGGCAGGTTTTTTCTTCTTTCTAAAGACCTTTCTGCACTGGCCCCATGTCCTTGGGTGCTATTGCAGTGCACAGCACCAGGGCAGGATAAAGAGCGTCTGCTTCAGGGGCAGCAGACTATAATGAAATAGGTGGGTTCTCCTCTTTGAGCTCCCATGCCACCTAGATGAGCCGTTTCACTTGTGCACGTGGCATTTCTTTTTTCAGACTCAGCTCTGCAGCTAGGACTGCTGTAGGTAGAGTACTTGGAACAGGGGGATGGCCATAGCCCTGCTTTCTGTTGACGAAAAAAGACTTTTTGACTGATCCCTCTAAAGGGTCAGGCTTCAGCCTTGACTTCTGCTGTGAGGCTGTGGTCTCTCCTAGGAAAGAAAAGTCAAGGATTGCTGATTGTACCAGGGGAAACAAGTGTGACTCATTAGTGTCTCCACCCCAGATCTATGGGATCCCTTTCCTGCTTGCATCCCGGTTCCTGCAACTGGCATGAGCCAACTCGACTCCAGCCCTGCAGCAATGCTGCTGCTTTTCCAGACAGGGACTGTCAGTCTCTGCACCTCTTCCTTCATCGCTAGCGCTTAGCGCGGGTGCAAAGCAGCAGGGGAAGGAGGCTGTTCTGTGCTAGACCTCGTGAGGAGCATATGTTTTTGCTTTGCATGTATGGGAGTGCAAGAAAAACCCAATGGGACAACCAGGGGTTGATGCGCCTGCTTCCCCCTTGCTCAGCATTTGTGCTTGCGTTCCTCAAGTGTGTGATTCAGATAGCCCGGCCGCATTTCAAAGGGCTTTATTGGGCATAATGACAGCACTTAACAAGCATTGCACAAGTGTGTCACGGGGGGAATCCTGAGTCACAGATGCTACATTTGGACAGCTGAGCTCTATGTAGTACGATGAACGCAGTTGGCTGTGCGATGAGCACACAGTCTCATCCCCAGGGCCTCCTGCGAGCAGGGATGGACCGGTCCTACTCCCACCAACATCCATGTTGAAATTTCGTGTCCAGAGCAGGACTGGACTCATGATCCTGCTCTGGATCCCAAAGGAAACCCTGTGGGGCCAAAGAGTGCAGCTGGGAAGAGGGGAAGTGGAGCATGCAGGATGTCTGGAGACCATTGCTGCAAAGAAGGAGAAGGGCTTTCTAGGTTCAAAATAGGCACTCACCCTCCTCTGGTGATATGGAGCTTGGTCCTTTCTGCCCCATCAGGCGGTGGCAGGTGCTGGAGTGATGGTGCCAGTTAAAGTCACAGAAATATAGTGGAAAGGAAGGGGAAATAGCAGGGGGAGAAATCTTGGCCAGAGCACGTATGTCTTGTCCACATGCTCAGCTAAGGCTGGATGCGGCACAGCCCCAAGGCTGCAGCAAGAGCTGTTCCCATCCTGTCTCACTAAACCTATCTCTGCTTTGCTGACACCACTGAGGGCCAAACGAAGGCCCAGGGTCTGTAAGAGCCAAGACAGTTCAGTCTGTCTATTCAATTAATACTGAAAGGAGATAAATATTCCGAAAAGTTTGTAAGGGCAGGAGCCCTTCCATGACTTATCCACCAGGGCTTTGCTGGATCAGGCCCAGGGTTGGTCTTACAGAAAAGCCACTCCTGACACTGTTTGCCAACTGTTTCCATCTAGCCTGGGCCGTTCATAATGCTTGTCACCCCTCCTGTCCCTTTAAAAGTGGCAAGGTTTACTTTAAGTCCTGTAATGATCTTAGCACAATATGTAAAAATTCATCAGTTCATCAGTTCACTCCAAATTCTACTGGTGCTTGCAGAAAACAAGGGAAGGGAAGAAGAACCTGTACATTAACTCTCTTGTTCTGAACTCCTAACATAGGGCACTGCTTTTAAAAACAGCCTGTAAACCAGGGAAGAGCGTTATGCATCACAAAGATGTTGTTTGTCCCTTTTCCTTGTATGTCACCTGCATATTCACAGTCCCCTTCTCAGTTGTATGTTGCTGATACCCAGAGAGCGTTTTGCATCTGTAGAGCCTGGGCCATCAAAGGAGTTCAAGGTGTCTTTGGTCTCCTCATCACAGTTTCTGTTCTGGTGTAAATAATAGTCAGTTATTAGTAGGGTGATAATTCTTAGCAGGGATGCTGTTATACTTTTCCAACATGGATATTCCTCCACATTCTATTGGTGTGAAATGCTTTTCTCTTATGGTATCTTTGCACGCTCTCAGGCTTCATCAACAAGGTCACGTCATAGCATGTGGGCTGGTTCCCTTCTCACATCACAGGCCTCACAAGGCATCCCAGGTGTTTGGGATGGTCATTTCTTCTCTTCCGTGGGGGCTCTGTAGTCTCCAAGTGTTGCAGCAGGTTTGCCTAGAAGGCTCAGAAAGTGCCTCAGGAGTTCCTTGAGCTCAGATCATGGTAGATCCTCACATTTCTGGCCTGGCCTTGTGTCTATCACAGGTTTGGAAACTCTCCTGGTTGTCATGCATCAACCCTAGTGTTCAGTTGAAACATGTCTTCCAGGAAAGACGTCTAGTCCAAAAATGAAGATGCCCATCAGGAGTCCATGCATAGGTTCTACTTCCTGCTTGATGGCATCCTGGTTGTCCTCAGAGGCCTGGCAGGGATTGTATACAATCAACAGATGCCATGCTCCTTTCTTAGCAGCGGATGGATGCCAGTCAAGAAAACCCTAGACCATCTCAGTGGCACTTCATGCCTATGTGCAGGGAACTAAGCAAAGCCTTGGGTGGAATTCATTTTCCCCATTACGTGTCTGCAATTTAGATGTCTTCGTCGAAGGCAGGCGCTCTTGGCTCCTTTCATTGATAGGGAGAAATGGGCACTTTCTTATGGTGCAATTCATGTCTGAGTCCTTCAACTGAGCTTGACCGGTTAAATCCTCTGAGACTATGGAGGAGTTGAAGCAACCAGCCTAGAGACATCTCCGCCACTGTCATCCAGGTTTAGTCAGATTATACCCAAGACAGGGAATCCCCTTTGAGATTTTGCCCATGTGCCTATTTCTTAGCTGTTAAAATATGACTTCTATTTCTAATTCCCATTGCCTGGCATAATTTCACATGGCTAAAATCAAGTCATGGTCTTTTTCTCCATCTTATTCCTGTATTTTAACAAGCTCTTTAGTGCACACTACTCTCTGGTATATTGGAATGGGTACAGCCATGGTGTGCTATTGCAGGAACACGCGTGCCATCCAGGCAGGTGCAAAAACCTGTAGGCCACCCCTCTCCTCAGCAAATTCACACCAACTTATATTTTGTCATGTCTCAGCATAGCTTCTGAAAGCCTAAGCAGTTTGAGTGTTTTGCGGCTTTCTCTGTAACATATTTAATCCTACCTCTAATCCAGCACACTCCAGAGCACAAATACATCTTCCTACTGCTCCTAATCCTCAAACACATCCAGAGTCTCCCATCATCCTCCAGCCACATCCACAAGTCATTGACTCAGGCTTGTAATAGAACTTCATCTCAAAACTTTTTAAAAAGAGATATAAGTTGGCTTTCTTGCTTCCCTATCATGACAGTTAGCAGAGGACACAGTCACTCTTATTAATGCAAGAGCTGTGTCTGCATTTTGGAGAATTCCTCTGACTTTGTTTTATTTTCAGTTCTCTGAAATCAAACTCCTTTTCTTTTCCCAGTCTCTATCACTTAATTTTACTTTCCAGGTTCGTATTTCCTCTACATCTCTTTTGGAAGATGCACTTTTATGGCAGAGGTTACGCACATTCAGGTTTCCAAGGAAGTTGCTGTTATTCGACAGAATTCACATTGTGGGATGGAGCAGCAAGAAAAGGCAGAGCCCATCTCTGCTATAGCCAAGCTTCTGAAATGAAGCCAAACAGCACTGAGCAGAGCAGGAGTTTCTTCTGCTTCCAAAAGGGTGCACCTTGTCTAATAGAGATATATGCTAAGGGGTGGGAAGGCAGGAATGAAACTCCTTGAACAGTTGCCAAGCCTACCATTCAGTTTGTCCCTTTGCCCCCAGAAAAACAACAATAGAGCCTGTTGCGAGACAGTGTTGTGTGGCATGACAGAAAGCAACTCTAAATCCTTTGCAGGCTGAGGGACATGCTTAAGGGAGTATTTCCATTTTTTTACAAGCCTACAGCAGCTGGGAAGAAATGGGACAGTCTAAGCTCTTCCTAAACAGGTAGGACCCCATCCAAAGCCCAGTGAAGTCTTGGGGAAACACCACTGGGCATCAGAAAAGATCTGTAGAATTTACTGGGAGACCCACGGTTCTTATAGAGGCATAAAAATCTGGCTAATGCTGGTTTTGGGGAGATGTAGGTTTGATTCCTATCCCTTCTGGAGGCAGAATCATCTTACAGCTTTAGCAGTCTCCAGCCAAGTGTTTTTAGAGTTATTGGTGAGAAATAGGATGCAACTCATCTGACGTATGTTAGGCACTTGCTTTTGGATGAGATGACTCACATTCCAGCTGTGCCAGTTTTCTCACCATTGCCTGCAAGAGGATCCTGGATGACTAGGTCAGACAAAGATATCTCCTTTTAGATAGATGAATCCAGCTGCATTTTTTTTTTCCTTTGAATACACTCCTAAAGGCTAGGAGCATCTAGGCATTTAATGACCTACCTAGACAAGTAGAATATTGAAAGAGGATGCTTCCATTGGAAGACCCTTTTGAAAACCCTGGTGGGCATTGCTTTACATCTTTACTGACCAAATCACCTTTAAAAAAACATCACTTGAAGCTCTGGTGTTGCATTCCACACAAGTATAAAAGTACTGAGCAAAAATTCTGTATCTCAGAAGGGTGTTTGAAGGGAATTCTTATGAAGTATCTATTTTTTGCACATTCTTCCATGGGAAGAGCAGCCCAGATGCATTTTTGGTGAAATAATTTGCCTTACTGATCCAGACCAGGAGAGCTGGGTGCCTCATTTGATCCTGCATACCACAGGAGTGCTGCCTTTCCTTGTGGATTGGCTTTGTAATGGAGGTGGAGAGCTGTCCTGAAGGCTCTGAGAACAGTACCCTTCTGAAGATGTGTAGATGCTAGGAAGATGGACTAAAGGTGTTTCCAAGAGTGTGTTGATATAGTCTATTGTTTTCTGGCAGTGAAGGATCCAGGGACTGGGAAGGTCAGTCCAGCCTAGCCCATTCACCAGCTGGCTTGAACAAAGTATGCTGATTTTTTTCTAGGCCTGGGTATGCTCACATTTACAAATAGTGTAAATCTACAGAGAAAGCAAGTGGCAGCCTGATCTCCAGGGCCTGAAAGCCATTTTGCTGCAGCATTAGCAGAGGTGTGGTTTGATCACCATCTGGAAAGATTTGTTGGTAGAAGTGCTTAGACAAAAAAATAAGAGGCTAAGTGGAATAAAGACAGAAGTGAAGTGCAAGGCTATTTAGACACATAATTCTTGCTTTATGCCTTAAACTTATTGATTACATTGCTGCAATGTGATCAATTAGCTGATTTTATTGAGCTGCGCCTTGTCAGCAGATTGCAATGACTGGTCCGTTGAATACCCTTAGCTCATTCTGAATGTGAGGAAAAGTGGATTAGCTCTGTTGCTTTTATTGAAATGCTTATTTCTCCTCACATGCCGTAGAGAGAATAGAAGTAAAGCACCACAGATTTAGCTGTCTAACTATCAGGCACCTTAGGTTAGTTGAGAGGCATCCCACTGTGTGTTTGCAATAATATGTATAACAACTTCTACCATCATTAAATCATTCACTCCAGAAATCATCCCCATGTGCCCCAGGCTGGATTAAATATACCTAAATGAGAATTGTGAAGAAGTAATGGATATAAGAGGTAGTTAGCACTGAGTCATTGCTAACAAGTATATCACACGGATAAGGAAGGAGCTTACTGGATCACAGCCTTTTTCTAACAGGACAGGTCATGGATATTGGTGGATTGATTGCAAAATTTAGAAGTCACTTACAACAGAAGACTAAGGGCACAGTGGGAACCAGTTTTTGCCTGAAAGAGTATAGGTCCAGACAGATGGGGCAAACAACTGAGTTGAAAGAGAATAGATAAGACACATTAGCAGAAGATTGGGAATCAGACAGGGAAATGCTAATTCAGTGGCCACTGAAATCCTTGGTGTAACTTGCCCACAGGCATATGGGAAGTCTGCGATAGAAACGAGCATTGAGTTCATCTGTCCTGCTGATTCAATGTGTAGTCTCAGTCTCCTGGTGGATGAAAGGGTCAAGTTCAGTCATAACATAAGGCAGTGTGTTGTCAGTACAGCTTTCTAACAGCTCCACTAAAATTGCAAGTAAACTGTCATGTTTACCAGAAAAGTCTCCAAACTGTAGCGCAGAAACTAACTCAAGGGTTGTATAGTCTAGGATACACTTACAGCCACAGGTACAGTGGTGGTGTTGGCCACCAACAGTGATGCCAGTGGTGGCTCCTGTTGCCTCTGACACTGGTACTCAGGCAGAATAAATTGAGAACTTCTGTCCCACACACAGGCTCCAGAAATAGGGCAATACAGGCTCTTCTTTAGTTTCTTGCATCCAAGAGCCCAGTTTTGTCCATCTCTAGTACAAGAAGGGCAGAGCAATATGCAAGACCTTGGCTATCTAATGAATTGTAAACTCTGTGATAAACCAGGAGAAAAAGATAAGTCCGGGGCTAAAGCATATCCTTAGGACATGGGACATCTGGTCATATCCCTTCTCTGCCTTCCACAAGCCTACACATATAGCTTGGTGACCTGGACAGATGAGAATCAGAAAGCTGGGAAACAGGACAGTTGCCTACAGTCTCTGGCAGAGGCGGGCTGCACACATCCCATTTCAGTGTAGAGTATTGGGTCACTGAGCAGAGCCTGAGGTACAGGAGGAAAAGCTGTGCTGGAGTTACGTTTGACTCACAGTTTCAAAAAAAAAACCCAACACTGGGGTGAGGATAACAGCCAGGATAGTTGGACACACGTGAGTCAGTACAACAGAGACCATGAGTGAAGGGTTTATGTTTGTTGACTCTATTGTAGAGGTGTACATAATGCTTACACACTGCAGCCACGCTGAGCAGGATTTGTCATACTCCATCTCAGAGCTGGACATCTCATCTGAGGTAGTCATCTAAGCTCCCTTTCTAGTCAATGAATGAAAGCTGACACTTCCTCACTGTGATTCATTAGACCTATCTTCGATGCTGATCTTTGGGTGCAATGACTCTCTCTGTAGCAGCCGGTATCTCTATATTGGTGATCAAGAGAACCAAGATGACTAGTTGGCTGCCTGGCTTCCGGATGAACAAGGCTAGGTCAGATGTTCTAACTCCATCATGCCCAAATCCTTAGGCTTATCCTGCCCACGGCTGTGGGACCCCATGGACAAGGAATTTGTATTTCTTCAGAAGTCTGTCCTTTTTGGTTTTCTGTGGTGCTAGCCTACACCGCAAAGGCTGATTCAAGAAAGGTGCTCTTGCAGAAGCATCGTTCGTCAAAGAAATAGTCATTTAGACTGATTTTTGTAACCAGTAAAGAGCTGCCAAGTGGAGGTACCATGACAGAGACCACCTTCAAGGCCAATCACGATTCTGAAATCACAGTGGCAAAAGTCACCAACTCATATTGTCTTCCCCTGAGCTTCAGATTTTTATGGTTCTTCTGACCTTGCTGATAAGATCTGTATAAATTTATTCACACACTTGTGCTGTCTAGTCCTCAAATTCCCAGACTGTTTCTGTTACTGTGACTAAGGAAGAGTTTGGCTTATCTTAAATTTCCTTGATCTTAGAGATGTCAGGAAAGATGCCTGGGTTTTTCTTTGATGCCAGAAGAATATGGTGGCAATAATATAATGGAAGAGTGAGAGCAGTGATGTGAACATCCCTCTAAACTGCCTAAATTTCAGGTCTCTACATAGGTTTTTCTATTAAAACTGTCTGGGTGCTAGGTTAAGCATGAACTTAGCCTTAGGCACTAGTATGCTAAGTTAGACTTTATTATTAATATTTGGAGAGAATAGATGGAGACACCTCAGGTGTAATTTGTGCAATTTTCAGCCAGTGTTGGCCCCCTTCTCTGTGAAATTCCAAAGTGTGTTTTAAACACAGACCTTTAATTGCAAGGGGAGAGCTTGTGCAAAGGGACTGATGTCCTTCAAGGCATGCACTTTGTGGCCCCGGAGGGGCTGGCAGGCTGGGGGCAGGGAGGGACTCACGGAAGAGCTCTCAGACACCTTGCTCCATCTACTACAGCTGGTTTCTGCATGAACCAAGGCTTAAGCAATCCTGCTGCCTGTCTGCTTGTCCCCCTAATGACATTTGAACCTATTGCTGTAATGAGCTTAATTTGGCAGAGGTTCTCAAAGGTATTGGATATCCACAAGTGTCACAAAAACAGGCAGTTAAATAGAGGAGAGATGTCACCCAGAGGGAGAGGCTGCAGTGGGTGTGCGCATGTGTGTGTGTGCACATGTACATGTAAGTAAGAACGCACGTGTGTGTGTATGCATACGTGTGTGTGTGCAATATTTCCTGGACAATATAAATCCAGACAGAAGGACAGAGAATTCAGTGCTCACGAGTTTCAGTGCCCACACTTTTTTTTTTTTTCATCCATTCATCTTCTGTTTCTTCCCCCTTCCTTCTCATTCTGGCTATGTGATTTGTGGGAGGAAAGAGAACATGGAGGGAATGGGCCATGCCATGAATCTTTTGGTAGACATATTGCATCGTATGACTGAGGAAGAGATGAAGCGAATGAACCTTCGCATTAGGTTCAAGGAGGATGGGTGGGCTCCAGTTTTTGGAAGGTCCATGCTTTCCCGCCACAGCTTGTCTCCCGTACCAGGACACGTACCATTGTGTTCCTCACCTGGTAGGCACCTGACAGCATGGCTGTGCATTGCAGGCACTTTGGTAGAAAGTCACAAGACAGAGTGAATGAGAGTGATGAAGGGTTTGTGAGAACGGCCAGCTTGTGTTTTGTGAGCACGGGAGCAGGACAGCTGCAGAAATGCACCCACTCTCCTGGTGGATTGGTGTTAGCCGCTCCAGTGACATCTCCTAGAAAAGTCCAGTTAACAACTACTTTGAGGATTCCTTGCAAAGAAGGAGTACGTAGTATGAAGGAACATAGTTATATACATATATAACACATAAGCCTATGTATATATGTATATGCATAGGTAGATACATGCACATATCCCTCTCCTGAGCTTTAGCTTCTACTCCAAAGACATGTTGAACTCAAGGGAAATCTTCCCTTGACTTTAACAGACTTTGGAGCAATCTCTTTGTCTCGTGTCTTAGAATCTGAGCTCCTTTAGGTCTTTATCCTGCAAGTTGCTTCATACTTTGATTCTGGGCCAGGAAAGTGCTGCTTAGCTTTGTGTCTATCCTTAAATATCTGGGCAGTTCTGTTCATTTTCTATGCACAGGCACCAAGCTGGGTCACACAGGTTGAGATCAAGCCCGGGAGCAGGGAGAGTCTTTCCTGTGTTGGGCTGATACATAGCACATTATTATACATGCTATCAGGGACATATAGTAATAATGTATGCAAATTACAGGCATATCTCAGTCCCATCTCCTATCCCATTGCAGGAGAGAGAGGGAACCCAGTTAAGGCTTGTATATATCTGACAACACGCAGCAAAACTTGGCTAGGAGCTGGATGGGGTTTTGAGGCATGCAAAGGCAGAATTGCAGAACTTTTGTGTGTATCCTAATGGGCTTCAGCACTTGCAGAATCCATCCCTGTACTACCTATCCTGATCTGCACCCAGGTCTCAGATACAATGGGTGTTAAGTTGAGAGCTTCTGCTCTGAGCTCCAGAGGTTTCTGGCTGAATCCCAAGTGTTGGCCAAGGCTCAACCAATATGAATAATTGATTTGGTAGTTCTGTGGAACAGCATAATCTGTTGGGTAGGGTGTGCTACAGAGATTTGAGAAACTTGGGTTCAAAACCCTGCTTCAAATCAGGCAGAGGGAACTTATGAAGCTCATTTTCCCATACCATGGGTAAGTGCCCTAACCACTAAGTTGCTGACTGTGAGTATAAAGGGGACATTGCGTCCTCCAACTTCACTTTGGGAATGGCACCTTAGGGGATGGGCACATGAACAAATTACCACGAGGTAAGTTAGGGTGTGAACTAATAAGATGCCAGTTTTTCTGTGGTAACTGCCCGTGTGAATGCTCTTACCCTGCAATAAATACAAGATGGTTCATATATACCAGGGGGTAAGAATGTTCACATGGGTGTTCACATGGCTCACACCCTGGTTTGACTCCCAGTAACTTGGGTCTGTGCCCCTAACCTCAGTACCCTTGAGAATCCATCCTGAAAAAAAAAAAATCAAACTCTTCTGTTTTACAAAAAATCCAAATCTGCCATTTCTACATTTCCAATTATAATTCTTTTAGTGCATTTTTGGTTTGCCAGAAATTATTTGCTGAGCTTGACTCTACTGCACTGTTTTGGCAGAGAACAGTTCCACTTGACATCCTCGTGGCCAGCTTTAGCCAACATGGGCAAATAGTCTACTGATGCCTCACAAGCTTTGCCTGCCTCCTAGTCAGAGACCTTCTGGGCACTGACATAATGTTAATATTCCCATTTCTCACAGGCAGCCCCTGAACCCTGAAGAGGTTTAAACATGTGGAGATATGAAGTTAGGCACATAAAACACTATTTAGCCATTGGAGAAAAGGTGGTGTGTTTGTGAGATGAGCAGTGCTTGCAGGTTGCCTTGAGGTCACTGGGTGCTCAGCGCTTTTTCATGCACTTCCCATAGGCCTGGGAAATGGCCACAAAGGAAGGCAGCAGCTCTGAAGAGAAGACCTTTATTTCATTTCTTGGCATACTGGTCTGGGAGCCTTCCAGGGTTGCAGAGATAGACAACTTTGCCTAGGAGCAGGCTAAGTATAACTGTGCATGAGCCCAAGTGACTGAACAAGGAAAAATGCCTTTAAAATGCTCCAGGAACTGGACTCAATGTTCCAGTCAAAAAAAAAACCCCACTTACTTATAGGGTGGGACCTTGTCTCGTGATGGTCCCAAAGGCTGGCTGACTCAAGCTATCTTGAGGCATCTCCTTTCAAGTTAGATTGGGAAGATTCAATTCATCCTTGACGAAGTGTTCCACCAACTTGAGACAATTCTTTTGAAAACAGGGCTTGCTCAGAAAGTTTGAGGACACCTTCTGTTTCCAGGCATACAAGGCATTGTATCTGTACTCTATTGGGTGAGAGCACGCTCCCCTAACAGACCTCTGGATGGAATTCGCTCACTTAATTTTAGCCATGTAATGTTTAACTACCTGAGCTAATCACCTTACCTCCCTCTAGAAAGATGGGCATCTTCTGAAGGCGATTCATCCTTCCTGAGATAGGTATCTTTCCAGTGGATGTGATGAATCACTGTCTGGAGTTGCCTATCTTTCTCCATCCACTCTAGAAACAGCCTGAACACCTACCTTTTAGATAGCTAAAGTTGGGAGGTATGACTGAGTGCCTGAACACCCAACAAATGCCATTGATGTCATGCCAGTTGGTGTCTGGAAGGTTTTTATCCCTATTTTAAGAGTGGTTGATGAGAAGCCTTAAGTGTTTGTAAGGTCCTTGACCTTCCTTGGTGATTTTGCCTGGACATAAGAGGTAAAAGACACACATCCTCTCTGGTGCAAACAACACAACTCTTCCAATTCAAGTGCATAAACAAACTGAAGTAGATACTGCTTTGCAGAGTTACTTCAGGAGAAGGAAAATGCTTGCGATTAAAAAATTGAAACTGAATGGGAAGGAAGGTCTACTCCAAATTCCAAAAAGGCCTCAGAAAGAAATAAAAATGACCTCCCTTCCCATGGAAAGTGAGTTTTATATTCTGTCCTGAGGTAGAAGTAAAACTTGCAGTTTTTAGCTTTGGGATGAACAACAGAATGTTAATCAGGCCAAAAACTTAACAAGGTTCAGGAGGATTTTTCAACAGAATTTTTCAAGGCAATATTTACAGAGATATTACAAATATTCAGGTTTGTCATTGTTAATGACAACAAGTTTTGGGGGGCTTTTATTTCTGAGCTTAAAGTGACATCTGGCTATTGAAGACCAGAATAAGATTCATGCAAAGAAACAACGTTCCACAAATGTCTTGTGCAGGGTACTTACATTTTCTTCTGGAGCAGCTGGTTCTGGCCACTCTAGGAAAGGGTTACTGGCCTCAGGTCTGCTAATTCACATTTTTCTATAGGACTGGAGCATTGTTACCAGCCTAGTGTGCAAAGTGCTAATCCATTTATGGCTGCAATGGGGGCACCAAGGTCTTTGTGGAGAAAACAGAAGCAATTTTTCATCACTGTACCCTTCAGACGGCAGCTGATGGTTTGTGACTGGCCAATGGCTCAGTATAACTTTGATGATTTTTTTGAGAAATATTAAGCTGAGTTGCCAACAGTGCGTGCTAACCATGCTGAAAGATGATTTAAAAACCTCTGCCTCTAAACTCGCTGTTGAATTTTTTTTGTGTGTGTGTATGGCTCACAAGAAGGGTAGGATTAGGACAAGAGGAAATGGGCTCAAGCTGCGCCAGGGGAGGTTTAGGTTGGAAATTAGGAAAAATTTCTTTATGGAAAGGGTGGTCAAGAATTGGAACAGGCTGCCCAGAGAGGTGGGGGAGTCACCATCTCTGGAAGTGTTCAAAAAATGGGCAGAGGTGGCACTCTGGGACATGGTTTAGTCTAGTCTACCCTTGATTGGTTTAGTGTGGACTTGGTAGTGTAGGTGAATGGTTGGACTGGATGATCTTAAAGGTCTTTTCCAACCTAAATGATTCTATGATTCTATGATTCTATGATTCATCTTAGCAAGCTTCTGCCATCTAAAAATTAAACGTCTAGTTTATGGCTTTCATGTAGGCTTCTTCTGTAGGGACTAACACCCCCAGAAGGCAATTCAGCCCACCTATCCTAGACACCTGTCTTAGGACAGAGCAACTAGCTCTTCTGAGGCCCTGATCTCTCTTATGAGGACAGAGGGGAGCTAGGTCATATCTTTATCTGGATCCCTACCTTTTAGGTGGCTACAGAGAGATGAGATGAACTCTATCCTAGGTGACCGCCTTTGGCGTGAACATTGTTTTCTGCCATGAGCATGCATGAGTTTTCAGTCCTGGTGGATTGAGAGTATTCTGCAAATCTGTTGAAGTCCTGCAGCCTTGAGAACCTGTTTAAAGCTGAAATGGGGTGAACTGGCACAGCTCTGTAGCCTAGAGGATGGGGACCGCAGCTGACAAATATCACACCAACAGTATTACAGTGCAGAGATGAAATATGAGGTCATTGTGGCTGAGGAAGCTATGGAAGCTGCTTGCACAGTGTTACAGCTTGAGAAGTTTACTAGTACCTACACGTCTTTTCAAAGTCTAATTGTGCTAACACTATAGCAACCCTGACTCCAGGGAAGTTTTTAACCAAGCTATGAATCTCTGGAAGCTTCCTTCTTGCTTTGCTTCAGACCTCTACAGTGAGAAAGTCTTTGTCTCCAGACTGATTTCATAAGCATAAACCTCAGCATTTCATTAGGCTTTTGTGGATGTTCATTCAGATCAGGCAACCTGGAAATGGGGAGATTTCCTCAGAACATCCCGAGCAAATGAGAGATGTCATTGCAACTAATGTGGCTTTGCAGAGTATGGGTCTGGTCTCCACCGAGCTTCAAAGTCCCATGGCAATTTTTTTTTATGATGACTATCCCATTCTTACTGTTATGGCAAAAGGGATAACATTTGAATTTGTAAGTAAATACAAAGTTTCAGCTTTGCAAAATTTAAACAAAATTGACCTCATTCTTCTCTAACTGAAACATTCATCTACTTTCCTGTAACTCCAAGATGTCTGAACACCTTTCCCTTATTTCCTGCTCTTTGCATCGTGTTTCAACTAGCTTTTAAAAAACTCTTTCATTTGTCAATACAGTGCAATACATACATATGCATTGCTTAGGAAGTCAGAAGGAATGGTGGGCATAGAAAGCTCAACTTTTTAGCATAACACTGGTCCATGTTTCCAGGGCTTTCTTACAAGTACTAAGAGCTTGGTCCTAGAGGTGACTGGGGACCCCTGCAGCCTGAGATAGATAAGGTTTAATTGCAAAATACTCTGTGCATGGCGGATTCAGTAAAGCCAGAATTAGCCCTATTGGACATTTTTGTATGCAGACATCCACATGTGTATGTCTCAGTATGGGAACTGAGTCCCACCCTGAGAAACTTCAGCATTCGGTGACTGATCTTTCAACCCTTTTGAAAGCAGGTCTGGGATGTAAGGCTCTATGGACTCATTTCTTGAGATGACAATGAGGATATCACCACATTTTCCTCTACTCATCCAAACAACTTCTATTGGACTGAAATGCATTTTGGGAAAGACCTTTCAGTTGTGAACCTGAAGCTGTCAAGAGGAAGGAAGAATCCATCTTTTCTCTTGATGGACTTGGCCATTTGGGGATTCATCAACTTCAGCCTGGTTCAGATCTACCTCTGAGCTGAGCTTGGCTGGTTTCAATGAACCATCACTGGTTCCCATTTCACTGCTAGACTGAAAAAACGCTCATATAATCCACGTATCTGGTTTGTCCCCTGCTGAGTAAGTTGTTTTGGAGTGCCCTATGGACCACCGGCAGTCTGGGAAACAAGTGTCCTGGGCTTGGTCAGGTGAGCAAGTCTCCCCTTATGCTGAGATTGCTGCTGAACATGTCTATCTTCTACCTGGGCAGCATAGATGCAATGAGGGAAAAAAATGGTCGGCGTCTCTCTTGAAAGTTGTCTCTTCTAACAGCAAAAAGGTTGTGTTTCTGACTTAGACCTAGCTGGGCTGTCATGGTGCCTATGACTAAGGACCTTTGGTGACCTTTATTTGTTGTTTCCTGGCTCAGAAGCAAGAGTACTATTAAGTTATTTATAACTTAATTTATCTGTACGAAATAAATGCAGATGTGTTACAAGGGATGCTGGCTGCCTCTAGTGAAATAGATTTGTAGCTATTTGATACAAGTAGCTCAATGTTTTAATCTGAAAAAAGATTCAGGATTTTTTTTTTTTTAAATTGTTACCATTGTTAGATACGTCATTTGTGCAAAATGGAATTTTTTGAGGAATACAGACTAACGCCCACCGTGTCGTAGCATCTCCCAGCAGAGAGGGGTATCGGTGTGACTGCTCCCCCTCCTTAATACAACTTTTAGTCAATTTTGTACCGCCTGAGGCTTTAGCAGAAATTAGAATTCAGGTCTAAGGGTTTGCCTGTGTGTGGAAGTTATAGCAAATTAAACTCATGATCGAGTTTCTGCGGTGCAACAAGTTACCACACATCAGCTGACCCTTGGTAACCGTCTGTGTGCTCACTGCTAGCCTGCAGCAAGTGAGGTAATTAGACTTTGCTTACCCACAATAAAAAAGGGTTAATTTAAATCACATTCGCTAGCATTTGCTGTAGGCTAGGAATCCACATATGTAGGATCGGTGTGGGTCAACTAGCACATAGTAATTTGAGCTTCAACTGCTTGACCATGAGATTGAGCCCTAAGTGGAGATCTGAATTTATGCAATGGTGTCTGTGTACTGATTCCTTCAGGATGCACTCTAGGGCATCCACGTCCAGATATCTGCAATGGAGACATCTTTCGCTGACTCCTTTATAGTCAAAAGAGGAGACAAGGATATGTATAGTGAGATATTTTTCTCACCCTAAATTAAATTAAAACACATTGAACTGTGCCCTAAACCGGCATATTTACTTTAATTGCTGAAAAGGAAAACTGGATGACTTGCTCAGATGCAGACTTCTAAATTGCAGATGTCATCAGCTGGACAATTAATCCCACCTCCCAGAGCATACTGAGGGATCAATTTTGTTGCAGGCCATAAGGGCCTAGTGCCATCCAAGGGCCCTCTACCTTCCCGTCCAAAAAGGCTCAATTCTCCCAAAGGTCCTGTGTCATATCTGCCAATCCCACAAGCATATCTCAGAAACTATGCCCTAAATGTGAAGTGACTTGCCCTCTTTCAAAGAAGAATTGATTACTTTTGAGACATTCCACTGTAGATTATTCAAATGCATGTACTGTTGACTATTTGTATTTCAGGATTTGTGAGGAATAGGTAGCACTTAATATATTTACAATACGGGTTGCTATGTGATGATGTCTCATGTAGGTAAATGATTAGTGATTTATATATATGTTCCATAGGTGTATGTGATGACTCAGAGAACTAGAGATTCTCTGCAGCATGCAATTCCTGTCTTCACTCGAGCCAAAATAATAGGAGAATTGGTCAAATTCCAAGGTATCTGGGTACCTGAGCCCACAAGAGATGAATGGAGAGGCTGAGAGTTGTATAAATAACGAACCAACAAAGAAACTTTTTTTTTAAAAATTAGTATCTATCAATAGCCTGTACAATGCTGCAAGTTTCCTTCCCCTAATATAGATAGCCCTTTCTGTTATTTCACTTTTGTGATTCCCTCTTTCTGGTACAATCCTGAGCAAAGAAGAAAAGGAGGACTTTAGTCCTATGCTGCACGTAGTCAATTTTCAAAATGAACAGTAATAGTCCTCACTGAGAGTTTGATACATTTGGCTAAATGTAGGTGTCTAAGGCCATCTGAGATTTCCCTGGAGTCCACGTGCTGCTCCAAGGGTATAGGTCTCCCATAGATCCCATGTCATACCTGCAAGCCTTGTGTAGGTATCTCGTATAGGGACTTTCATGTGGAAATATTTAGGCAATTGAATTGATTCCTGAGCTTCAGATTCAGATATTTTCATTTGGCTTTCTACAATATAGACATCAATGCCTAGCTAGTTATCTGACTCCCACTACAGTCGGATTTAAGGTTCAATATAGCTGTGTACGCAGAATTGTGTAGTGCCATTCGGGATGCTTTCTGTCATCTGAGGTATCCACATGCTTTAGAAAGGCAGGCTGGGAGCCAGGTGGATGCTGTAAAGCACCTCAAATGGTACTCAACACACCTATGCTTAAGCAATTGAATTCCACCCTGAGAATTCAACATGTGATAAACTAGGGGGAAAAGAAATCAAGATAATATCAAGCAGGCACATAAAATTTCTCCCAAAAAGCAGCTGTTAGCAGGCTTGTTTCAGAATGTCTGTTTCCCAAATAAAAGTGGTATTACATAAAATAATGTTATCTAAATTATGTGCAGCAATGAACATTTATCCTGGTGATGGAAATGATAGTTGAGAGGTCTGCGAGCCTGGCCATGGAGCACTTGACTATAACAGGACATACTGGGAGTCATTAATCTTGGAGTCAGTGAGTTGAAATAGAAAAGAATTAACCAACTTCCTGTGTTTTGGTTTGGTTAATTTGGATAGGGTTTAGCCTATGTTCAGGGAAGCAGAAATTTACTTTGCCAGTGGATGTGTCATGATGAAGGAAGACCACAGTTTCCAGAAACTAGTAATCTAATATCAGTCACCGATTTCAAATTGACTGTAAATACTTTTCACTTTTAAGAGTAATCCACTATTACTGATTTAGATCTGTGTCTGATTGCTGTTGAAGAAGAAAATTAAGATGTTAGTCTTACCTAGAAGGATAAGTTGTGGTGTTGCGTAGGATAATCTTGAATTTACTACCACAGCAGCTGCACTAAAGTTAAAGACAGATGGGTTATCAAAGTATTTAACTTCACTTCATAGAATCATAGAATCATTTAGGTTGGAAAAGACCTTTAAGATCATCCAGTCCAACCATTAACCTACACTACCAAGTCTACTCTAAGCCAATCAAGGGCAGACTAGACTAAACCATGTCCCGAAGTGCCACATCTACCCGTTTTTTGAACACTTCCAGGGATGGTGACTCCACCACCTCTCTGGGCAGCCTGTTCTAATTCTTGACCACCCTTTCCATAAAGAAATTTTTCCTAATTTCCAACCTAAACTTCCCCTGGCGCAGCTTGAGCCCATTTCCTCTCGTCCTATCATTAACTACTTGGGAGAAGAGACCAACACCCACCTCGCTACAACCTCCTTTCAGGTAGTTGTAGAGAGCGATAAGGTCACCCCTCAGCCTCCTCTTCTCCAGACTAATTTTTTTAATTTTTTTTTTTTTTTATTTGTGATGAAAAAATGCATTATCTTTGAATGACTGAATGCAATATAGTTTCTTTGGCTCGACATGTCACCCAGCCATCAGAAGCACTGAAAAATCCATACATGACCTCAACTTAATCTAATGTCAAGGTGAAAGGAAGAGACTTCAGACTGCATGTCTCCCAGTTGGTGTAGGCTAAGAGCACTCATGGACAGTTGCAGCAGCAGTGCTGGCAGGCAGGAACTTGCCAATTATTTGATCTCATTCATTGTGTGCCAATACCTTGCTTCTTGTCACCTTGGTGAGTAAACAGAGCCCCTACCTCCTCATTTATGAAAAGCGTTGCCATGTCAACGTGCACAACTTCACGTAGATACACATGAACAGAACAGCTATGCACAGGCATGCATCCTTCAGCCTGAGTGTGAAATGCAAGGTGACAGGAAAGAAGAACCCACACGATCCGATGCACTGAGCCCTTGAATTGAGTTGATATGATGATATGGCTCCAGAGTGAGTGCACCTGGACTACTGTATTTCATCCCATGCTCATGCCAGGAAGATGTTGACAAACTGGAGGGTATTCAAAGAGCCAGAGGGCTTGAAGGACTGATGCTGATGAGCAAAGATTAGCAAGTACTAATCCAGGCCAAATAATGATATGATAATAGCTCTCAAACATTTGTCAGGTGTATATAGTAAAGGAAAGCAAGGAGGAATCATTCCACAAGGTACCAGTGGGCTTAACTAGGAGATAGTTATGAAAGGGCGATACCAGTTAGATAGCAGGGAAAGCAACCTGTCTGATATTCTAGAATGTCAGAGTGTGGAGGAGTGTTTTTTAAATGGTGGAAGTATCATCATTTGACTTATTCAGCATGATCCCAGGCAAGACCATGTAGAACTTGTGACAGAGGTTTCTGTTTTGTGAAGATGCTGGGTGCAACCAAGGTAAATCAGTAGTTTTTTTATGGAATTCAGTGAGGGCTTATCTTCAGTTGGTGTGAATCACTATAGCTCCATCTGACTTTGGTGGAGCTGTTGCAGATATCCAAAGACATAGAAGAGGCTACTGAAGAGCTGGAATTCAGGATATGACTGTATGGAGTCCCTAGACATTAATCTGGGTACTCAACCTGAGGACTTGGGCATTTTCTTATTTAGATATAAAATGATGAAATTGACAACTTGTGTTTTTGTGTACCAGATCTAACAAAGTGTGTAAGCTCATAATCTTCCATTGATTCCAATCATTAGCTGTGACCAGGTTTGTGTGCCTTCACAATGCTAATCATGAAACATATTTTCTAGCCCAATAAGTAACCATATTCCACCAATAGTTTTTGTTCTCACTTAGGTTATGATAACTCAGGCGTGGTAGGTTGATTTGCCTCCTGAAAGTGCCTTTCCTTCCATCAAATCTAGTAGGAACTGGATGAGTAGGTGAGACTACACATCTACATTCTAGATGGCTAATTTTAGGTGAGATGGGTTCTACCTGAGCTGCAAATAAGCATTGGAGAAGCTCTGGAGTGTATGAGAACAGATAATAATTTGTCAGAGACCCTAAGCTAAGGTCAACGCTTTACTTTAGATTTTCATAAGATGAAGTGAAGGAGTGATTTCCTGCTGCTTGCTAGAGTAAGACCTAGATATTCCCCTCTTTGGACACACCTTCAGTGTGAGATGATAATTTTCTCAATTTCCCAGTCTTACAGAGTGTGTAAGGGCTGCACCTATAGCAGATGTATATATATACACATATATATGGGGCAAAGAGTTAGAGTTCAGTGACGGACTTCACAAGATGCAGATAGAAGAAGGGAATACGTAACTTACAAACTCATCTGTGCTGATGTTCCTGTATCCTATTAGCTGTGGAGTTGCCATCAATGTTTAGATCACTGGATCACTGTGTAAATGCACAGGTATAGAATCATAGAATCGTTTAGGTTGGCAAAGACCTTTAAGATCATCCAGTCCAACCATTAATGTAACATTACCAACTCCACCACTAAACCAATTAAAAGTAGAGTAATAATTTCATGTTTCCTGGCTTGGTGGCTGGATCATTTCTTAATGAAAGTAAAAACTAAAAATCATTAAGGTTGGAAAGGATCTGTATCATCAGTCCAACCATCAACCAAACACCACCATGCCCACTAGACCATGGCCCAAAGTGCCACATCTACCCATTTTTTGAACCCCTCCAGAGATGGTGACTCTCTGGGCAACCTCTCTGGGCAGCCTGTTCCAATGCTTGGCCACTCAGCTGGCAAGAAGGAGGAAGGGTTTTGTCACCACAGTTAGGTAGGGGTAGGTATCTTTAGAGACAGACTGGCTGCTAAATGCTTTTAAGGACCTGAGTCCTAGTTTTCTGAGAGTCCAGGAGTGCTGCTGTTTGATACCACCTGAGGATCTGTTGTCCCTCAGAGCTGATAGAGATCACTGGATTTCAGCAGTGTTGTCATGTTACATTACGTACTGCTCCAAAATGCCTTGGGATGAAGTTTATACAGAAAGCTGCAGAGGACAGAGTCTGGATGAATTATGTCTGCAGTGAGTTCCTTCCAGCTGAGACAAGCTCGGGAGAAGAATCTCATACTTCCCATCCAGCTGGCGGCCAAATACATGAACAGATTCTCCCCACCCCTTCTCCCAGCATTGGCTGGACTTCATGGCTCATGTGCACATTGCACAGAGACCCTCATGGTCCTTAGGCAGTAACTCTATTAGGTGAGTCAAAAATGGAGCCTCCACCCCGTTGGCCGAGCTGTGCTGAACTTGTCTCAGCTGGAAGTCACTGTTTGCATATTTTACCATAGCTACTGAAATATGATTGATTCCAGGCTGAGGCATGACATACAGGTTCCTAGCTCATATAAGCAAATTTGCCTAGTGAATTTGGATTGCCTCCCAGTTGCTGAATTATCCAAGATATATATTCTTTTTTCTTCACTTTTGTGATGTTGTATTCCAGGATCTGGGGCGCACCAGGAGCCAAGATCTCAGACACTCAACATTTGGGTCTGAAGCAATCCTTTTGCTCAGTATTGGCCTATCAATCCAATCTAACTGACCTAATGCCTCTTCTCACAGCCTGAGGTACAGAGTGTGTTAGGCACATGGCAGGAATTCTGCCATGCAACAGCATTCCCCAGATTCCTGGGTCATTAAACAACTCCGAGAAGCTCCAAGGTTATTATCAATTATTCTAGTACCTAGATTAGTCCCTGCTCTGTCACCTTATCAGTAACAGAGTCATAAAGTTGGCTTTTGTGATTCTTATCTCCCCACTTTGATCAAATCCCTGAATCTTGATTGTGTGCTAAGTTGATCTTGTCTGCACCGTATGGGTACCCAAGAGCAGTTAGCTGGCAGAAGCTATGCGTGGGACTCCGAGTATAAAAAGATGACCAAAATCCTGCTTTATTTTGTCCAAAGCCCTGGTAAAGCTCTGAAGCCAAGTCTTGCCAGTAAATACTGCTTTCACTCAAAACAGATTGAAGTAATGCACATACAATGAAGGGAACATGCAAAATGACTTTCATTTACCATTCTTCAGGAGCTGAGCTCCTGGGTCAGATGAGGATAATCTGTTCTGGACTTGTTTCTCCTGGGACAGTGTATGTGACAGTTGTGGCCACCTGAAGCCAGGCTTTTTTCCCAAGGGGCATCTTGACCACATGATTCCTTACCTATCTCTGTGAAAAAGAGAAGAAATAGCAGAAAAAGCAACCTGAAGACTGACATTCTCAAAAATGAGGGTGCTTGACTTGACTGCCCCAATGCTTTGTTCTCATGTAACCTTTAAAGTAAATAGAAACAGAAGCTCCCAACTGGTTTTGAAGGGGAGCTGCTACAAGACAACTTTAAAAGTATGTAGGCCACATGCAACAGTCCTTGAGGAGAGTTAAAGTGAATAGGAGAGCTCAGGACTCTTATCTACATTGTATTTGTGTGATTGTCTTGAAGGTCAATGTCTGGTCAGGACTTTTGCCTTCAGCTCTGTGAGTACCAGATCTTAGACAGCCACGGGCTGCTGCTTCTCTGGGTTCATCTCAGCTTCCTATCTACTTGTGCTTTGCAGGCTGAATTTGGCCTGATGGCCATCATTCAAGAAGATGCTGCAATAGAAAGAATAGGGGAAAACATGTCAGTTAAAATATCTATTGTGCAAAGACACAAACATTCCACCTTAGTATTCTTATTTCCTAACTCAGGCTAGTGTATCATGCTTCTTTCTGGGTTCCCCTATAAGCCAGCTTCAACCAGCTGCAGAGGCAGAGGTTTCCTAGAGGTCTCTTTATTGGAGATCTCTACTCAGCTGTAGCCTTTGGACTGCATGGATCAGGCTATGGATCAAGCCTTCCACCTAACGTAAGTGCATGATGTGCTCACTTTTGTTGATGGCTTCTAAAGTATTCCCATAAATCTTTGCTGACTTAGTAACTGATATGAAGAAATAGTACCCTCAGTAAACAAATTTTAAATTAAATCCATAAATGGATGATTATGGTTGGTAAAGTAGAGCTGAACATAGATTTATTGGAAGTTCTACCTGAAAGGGGGTTTTGTGGTTTGTTGGTTTTGTTTGTTTTGTTTTAGGTTTTTCTAACATTTTAAGGTTTTTATGGTTTTAAATTCTGAAAGTCTTAATTTAAAACACAACAGCAATTTCTTCAGGGTAGGGTCCAATGTTACAGCGTCTAACACAGGAAAAACTGGGTCATGCGTGGGATTACTCACTTTTATTGTATTAAATCTAATCCTTATGAAAACTTTGGTTCAGCCAAACACTTAACCACACGCTTAAGCACCTGAGACATCCTGTCCTTACATACCAGCTTGTGTCTCATTGATCCGTAGCTCGGCTGGAGCACTGGGTAAATCGGGAACAAATGTAATTGACCTAGGAGTGAGAGAAGGAAATTTCTAGCTCCCCACTATCTGCCCTGTCTAGTAAAGTGGGTTGAAAGGCTGAAAACAAAAATCCACCAGTGATCAGACAAGGCTTTACTGGAACCACAGAAAGCAACTGTGTTTGTTGTTGCTCCGAAGACAGCAAGGAGAAAAATTTATGGATGAGGTGAGGGGATTTCTACCTAGAAATAGAAGCGAAGCCTCCCCCATCCAAAATAGTGTTCATAGGTGCTACAGTGACTTGGAAGTCAGGTTTGCATACTGTCATACTTCCTGTTAAACAGCTGGTTATAGGCAGAGACATGATGTGCATCTTTGCAGCCCTTCTAGAAGAAAATACATTCAGTGATCCATCAGCTACCTTCTGTTCCTGTGTTCCTGTGATTGGCATGAGCCTCAGTTTACCACTGCAGTATGGCTCATTTATTAATAATCCATCATCTAAGCGTTAATGGTCTTTGTCTTTAATTCCTTAAATACATGGCTGTTTTCATGAATGTGTATGGTAATATTATTCCCACTTCACAGATGGGAAATTGAGGCAAACCAAAATGCCTGATTTGCCTCAAGTCCACAGGGGATCTTTTTGTGCAATGAGGTATTGAACCCACAGTCCTCTATCCATGCCTTAATAACTACACCACATTCTCTCCTAATTAAAGTTAGTCACTGATATAATTGATCCATGTGCATGCTGGAAGGATTATTATCTCAAATCTAATGTCAGCTCCATTAAGGACAGGTTCATAAATCGCCTAATCTTTTGATGTTGAGGGTTCTCCATCTCAAACAAGAGGGCTGTGAGTCTTCGTTAGTCAGTGCTTGTGAAGTTCCTATCTTTGCTTAATCCAGAGATGTGAGTCTGAAATTATTCTTAAGGTAAAACAAAAAACTGGGGAAAATCTGCTGCAGTTCTGATTGGCAGTGTTTGATGATTAAAAACATGATTCATCCAAAAACAACCCACGCCTTTCAGTCTGTTCCCAGAGCTCTGGCGCCAACCAAATTCTGGGTACCGAAAAGACATTTCTGTCCTGTCACAGCAAGCAGCATAGAAATTGCAGCAAGGCAATTCCTTTTCTTCTGCTAGCACAGGGTGTCTTTCACAATGATGACCCAAACTAAGTAGAGTATCACTTACAGGGAGAGTCTGGGGTGGAAAAGCCTTTCTTGAGCAGGATGCCGCAGGACAATGGAATGAAAGGGCCACAACTGAGTTGTTTCCAGATGGCGTTTTTAGTTTAGGACCTTTGCTGATAAGTGATTAGATGCTCTAAACAAAAAGGTGGTGCTAAAAGGATCAACAAGGAAAGTCAGTGCTGAGTGGGAGCAATTTGCTGGTGAGAATCAACATCCTTATTCCTGTAAGGCTGAAGAAGGCTGGTAATTTCAAGGCATAAATCCCTTTAAGGCTTGCCACATCCTGGTTTCAGCCAACGCTGGGATGGGTTAAAAGCAGGAGGGGCAGCATTGTAAAGCCATGATCTTATCCAGCTCTCATCCAACCAGCTATTTATATGGTTGTAGATATATTACATCCCATTGTCTAAGGCAGATCTTGGTACTCAGCCCTTTGAGGGCTTGTGGTGAATGCTCCTCTGATCAGAGAATTTTATAGCACTTAGTGATAGGGGACTTTATGGCCTGAAGCCATGGACCATCTTGGGCCTGATCGTGTCAGATTCCTTACCTAAAACAATAAGGAGGTTGAGTCACTACTTGGGTGGGAAGCCTCCAAGGAAATCTGAGTATGTTTCTGTCTCTTCAGGACCATTATGACCATGATGTCTGAGAGCTACACCTGGTCACTCCTTCAGCAGGTCTAATAACTTGCGTTTGAGCTACAGCATTTAGAAAGATGGTAAAGGTGGCATTTTCTAAGATTCCTGTAGTTCTCATTCAGACCACTATTCTTAGACCTTGGAGGAACTTACCAGTGCATACTACGGCATTGGAGATCAAGAAAGTAATGAATAACTTTGGTCAAAACTCTAGCTCTCTCTGACTCACCAGAAAGAAGCTTTGGTAATATTCAAAGCATCTCCTGTATGTGACTGGCTTCAATCCTCTCTCTGCTTTCTTCATTGCCTGTAAAGGGAGGAATGATGTAGCAACTGTGGACTCCACATGGTATGAATCAGTCATTCCTCTCTCAAACTTAGATGTCTTTCTGCTTCTCCGGGGCCTTCTCAAGCTTTTCAGTACGTCTAGATGTGGTATTTTGGTAATGTCCTCACCAGTGCTGTGTGCAGAGCTTATAGCCTCCTCCTTTGTCTTTGCTCTCCTAGCCAGCCTTGTTGTGCTCAGCATTTACATTGTGGGGGTCGGTGCCCAAATCTCTGCATCCTCTTGGAGCCTTGACACAGCTTATGCCACTTCTACAAGCCTGACTTGGCATCCGGGGCATGAAGATGGCTTTAGGGGGACACATCCTGATCCCTCATTTTGTGCTGCTGCCCTGTCTTGTATCCTTCACTCTTACTCCCCCAGTGCTTCAGTACCTTACAGACTTTTCCAATCATGATGTGATAGAGGTTTTTTTGGACCGTTGGTAAGAACGTTAAATAGCACTGAGATCATCTCAAAGAGTTTCAGTTAGAAACAGCCTATCTGATGTTGGTTGCCTAGCAGAATGATACTGGAGAGCTGTCAGCTGTGCATCTATTTATTGTGTACTATATTCATCCTATATATTACCACTTTGAATTCTTTATTCACTCTTTTTCTTTATATTCTGACAAGAATGCCATATCAGCAGAATTATTTTTATCACTATGTTTAACAATCTCATTTAAAAATTGCACAAAATTAATTTTCCATATAACTGTGGTTACTACCACTAATTATATTACAACTCTTTCATTCTCTATGGGTTCAGTCTTGTATCATCCATTTCTCTTTTGGGCCAGATAACAGATTTACAGTTATCCATTTGCTCTTTAACAACACAGTAGATTCCTAACCTATTTGGCATTCTCTTGTTTTCCATCATCACTTTGAGTTTTATTACAAATGTTAACAGCAGTTATCCAGAAATATCCTAGATTTCCTTCATTCTTTATCTCCTTGTTTATCTACATATGGTTAATATATTATTAGGGACTATAAATGTATGTTTGTGTATGTGTGTGTGAATATCTCTGTATATTCTCTAACAATACATTAAACAATTATATATTGGTCATTCTCATGTTCTTAGCACTACTAGTCATGGTTTATTCACTGATGGCTTGAGCTTCCCTTATCATTTATCTGCCTTACTTAGTCCTAATTTATATTCACTATATTCACAATTTCCCACTCTTCTCACATTGTTTCTGAGTGCATGTAGAAATGGAATGAGTCTGAGATTCATGGGCAGTCCTATGAGCTGATGGATGATTTTTAAATTATCCCATGGGATTTCACTTACATTGTCATCTTTTTGTAAGAGCAAAGGTGTTCACTTAGGGAATTACATTTACTTTACCTAAAATTCTCATGCCACTCCACTCGGGCAGACTTTTCTTTTACCCTCCCTGACCTAGACTGTAGTTCAGTGCTTATGTGTTACAGTCCAGGTAGAGGCATTGATTTCTTTTTCCTGTATACAGCCAGGAAATGTATGCATTTCTTTAACATTTACCAAAACAAACAGCTTTCAAAAAATTTTAGACCCTTCCCAGCCCCTCTCAGTCAGTCTGCTGTCATTTCACATCTCACCTTTCAAGATCTTTCCAATTATTTATCAATTGCAATACATTAGCAGTTACCAGTTCCAAGGAAGTCAAAAGGCTCCTTGTCCTAAGCACCGTATGCACATATAGCGAGAGACAGTCCCTGCCCTGAAGCGCTTCAAATCTAATCTAAAGAGACAGAAAAAAAGGTGGGTGAAATGAAGAATTATTAGTATGGCACGATGTTAGCAACTCCTTACCCCAGATTCCTGGCAACTTTCCAGCCCCCAAAAGGGACATGACTGCAGATATCTCTTCTCAAGGTAAGAGCAATGTAGGGTTTTTCTGGTGGAAAGCTCTCCGCCCTGATTTTGCCACAGAGGAATTTTTTTTCTGGGTATTTAACATACTTGGAGCAGAGGTCTATCAGTGAAGAGGCGATGGCAGCGATCAGACCTGTGTGCAGCTGCTAAAGGCTTTCCTACTGTTATGTCAAAAAAATCCACATTTCTGCAGCTTGGAAATTCAAGGGAGCATTCTCCTTCTCCCTGCTGAGATTTGACATGTGTGGACACAGACAAGGAGTGGGGTTTGTTTAGGCAAGGCACCAGTGCTGACTCCTGCTATTCTGCTAACTGCTCTTCATTTTCTACTTACCACTGCCTCTCATCCTACCTCATTCCTGGCCCCTTTTCTCTGTTTCGTTCACCCCTTCATGCCCTGCCTGAGTGCAGACAATGAGCTTTCTACAACAGGAATCGGCTCCTTGACATTTCTCCATCAAGCTCTTAACACAATGGGAGCCCTAATCTTAGACTCAAGTTCAAGGCATAATAGTAATAATTATTGTTATTATCATTATAATAACAATGATGGAAAGATTTAGAGAAAGCAGGAAAAAAAATGTTGCTAACAGCAAGGGAAGATTATTCTGATCCTGGAAAGAGGTGTTTATCAGCAACTTTTATTCACCAGATAATATTCCTCTTCCAGTGTGGGATGATATTAGAGTCTGGGAGCTCTGGTTGTGCGCTGTGATGGAGCATGTGCTAGGACCTGTATGAATGTGTAGGTGAACTTACAAAGAGGTGCAAGAAGCCATTTTCCTAAATGCAGGTGCACAGAAAGATGGGGAATGGACTGCAGGCATCTGTCCAGGTTCATCAGCAGACAGCAGCCCAGACCTCATACAGAGAGAGGTCAATGTTTGGCCACTTATGGGGTATGTAGTACGGGGTTAACAGCCAACATGGGCATGTAGGGCTTTCTCCCTCTCTCTTATTTCTTCTGAGCACACCAGATAAATAGCTTGAGGTGAAGGCCTGCACATTCTTTATGAAGCAAAACGTGCTGTCGGTGTAAGGAGGCGAATCTGTGGCCCGGGGCACCATGTGCAATGTAATGTGTCTCGAGTCCCTTGCACGGGCTTGTTTGAAATATGTGTCAATAACACCAGCAGCAGCAGCAGCTTGCTGCTCAGAAAGTAAAAGGAGGTTAGCGTGGTGGGGAGCTGAGGGGAAAGCAGCATGGGGTGGAGGCGAGGTAGGTCCCCCGTCCTTCCCCACGAGCCTCCTTAAACAGTGTAAACCTTCCCCTCCTTCCCACCACCAACTCCCTCTTCAGTTGGTGAGATCACCCTCATTAAAGCGAATACCCAGCAGAAGCACTTCCAGGAGAGATCCAGCATATTTTCTTACAAACTCATTTTTCAGCAGAAGGAATAAATGATCTCTTGCAGGGAGTGGGTGAAGCTTCTAATTATTATTTTTAAGGAAGCCAACCAAAACCGGACTAAAAGTTATGGGGGACAGACTGTCTTCCCCTTCTTGCTTCCTATTCTAGACAGGATTCAGGTCTCACTGATTTCAGTGGAGTCAAAATTAGCGCCTGCAAGGCCCACATCTGGAAAGCCATATTCCTTTTGCACAAGTCTCTGCACCATGGGCTATGATTGCCACCGCTGCCACAAGTGATTGGCTTCACCAGCGCCAGCAGCTCTTACTGGCGAAGGTGGTTAGCCATCAGAGCACGTCCCCAGGGGAACTGGTAGATTCCCCATCTCTGGATATCTTTGGATCAAGACTGGGTACCTTTCTGAAGGAGGTGATTCAGCTGAACAAAAGCTGCTGGGTTTGTTCCAGGTGAATCTAGCATCTGATATGCAATGGCTAGTGGTATAGAGGAGGCAAGCTAATGGGTGGCCTGGCTCGCAAAGTGTATACATTGATGAATCAGTAAGAATACAATGCTATTAATGAGAAACTCAAAAGAAAGAAGCTATTTCTTTTCTTGAAGAATTTCAAAAGAATTCCTAGACTTTTGTGATTGCCTCTTACCCATTCCCCTGCTGCAGTTGAGGAAAGCTATCTCACAAGGAGACAAGTGAAAGGAACGGTCCTGAATCATCAATTCAGAATTTCTTGTCTCAGTGAGAGTCTCCCTGTCCTGGTTTAGGCTACTTTGGGAATCACTGTGTTTGGGTCTCTGTTCCTGTATTTGTCACACTTCCCATGGAGGGAGTTCCTACCCACTGCAACCCCCCTTCTCTTCTCAGCAAGTCTCTCTGGAGCTCCTCCAGAACCAGGTCTTTATTTGGCCAAAGGGTTTGGTACAGGTGAATACAAGCCTCCTGTTTATCACCTGACCACATGATCCTGAGTTCAAGATGGGATTCATCTCACTAAACACCTATAGTGTCAGTAATTCACACCTGAAGTATAACTCTTTTCTAGCCAGCGGGGTCCAGCCCATGACTTAACTTCATCTTGAAACAGATATCTGAACTAGGCCAAATTACTTGTGTCCTTATTGTGCCCTTTCCTTTCCATTGGGTACATGGAAAATTTAGGATGGCCAGTTCAGGTCTACACTCCAGCCTTTTACAGGGTGTTGAGCTGAATACCACCCAGCTGAGTTGGCCACATCAAGGCACCCAGTTCTGTCATAGAGTCCCAGTGGTACCCAAGACACCTAAGTGGGGCTGGCAGGTACCACACAGGTCCTACAGAGTAAGACCTGTACCCTTCTGGTGTGGTACCAGGTAGGTTCCCCATGCATAGTTGGAAGGGTTTGAGATGCCCGTGTGCAGTCAACCAAACTGACTCTCCCATGTCTTAAAACACCTCCCCTGGTTTTGGAAATTTGGCCCACCTAGTTCTGAGCTTCTGATTTCCTGATATTATTACTCAGTATTAGCAGGAAAAAAAAAGATGTAAGAGAGAGTTCCTTGAGGGCACTCAATGTTTCTGGTTGATGCTTGGGTGCACTAGAGCAGAGAAATTTTAAATGGTGCCTCCACTGACAGGGATGTGTCAATAGGTGTGTCTCTGCGTGGGTACATGCAGAAAGGGAAGGGAACAGAAAGCAGGAAACATCTGATGGTGGCATCAAGGATAAACATGTTCTTGTGTTCATGGTTTTGTTTTCATTGCCATTTTCAGCCTTGCAGTTAAGGAATAGACTCTTCCTTCCAAAGAAAGCTTTCTCTTTGCCCTCCTAGTTGGTTATAAATGGGCTAATGTTCTGTAGATGAAGTGCTTAGAAACCTTTAAAACCCTGGCACCTTCATGCTGTCAAATCTCCAGGTGTTCCTGCTTTGTGTAAAATAGCTGATCCCCCTTCTTATTCCTGCTAAGCTCTGAACCTCAATGATAATTTGTGAAACTGAGTTCCATTAATTAATTAGTTGAGCATTGTACACAATAATTTATTGTAAATAGTAAAACCCAGAGTTGTGCAGGGCCTTCTAAGGTAGTAGTTGTAAGATCTGTATACCACTTAATATGTTGTTCCTGTAAAAATCCTTAAAAACTGAACTTTCTCTTTTCCAGGCAATATGGAGAGTTGGAAATTTCTTTATTAATCAAGAACAGAATTTTAGCAAGTTTTTTTGATTAAGAAATAAAGAAATTTCCATTTCATTTTTTTGAAAGTAAAAAATAAAACCTTAGCAGGTTAAACCCAACAATGGCACAGGTTTAGTGCTCTGTATACTACCTGTGCATCATGGAAGAAAATTGCAAAAACACATAAAAAGTTTTGGGAGGCTTAGGCTTTTGAGGATTTCAGCACAATCACATCCAGAGCTTAAGGTTTTGATTCAGTACTAACAGAAAAGAAATACACGGGAATATTCCTGCTGACTTTCTGTCTGTCCCTGCTGCGATAAGCACTACTACATATTTAGGATCTACGAGCATGGGAAAGCCATGCAATCTGTTTCATTGCTCCTGCAGCTCTTCCGTGAGACTGAGCTGCTTCTGTTGCATGAATGAGAGCGGCTTGCTGGCAAGCAGCAAGCTCCTGCTGCAGAAAGCTGCATGGTCCCTGTAGCTATTCAGGCTCCTTAGACCTGAGCAAAGTCCACAGGTTCCACATGAGATCCACAGGTCGATTCACTTTTCTCCAGTGGAGCTTCCTTCCCACAGCCTCGCATTGTCACTGTTCAGATCTCCTGTGAAACCTAATTATTAATATTGCATAATCCCCCAGATACATCAGTTCATCAATTCTGCAGGTAACGAAGAGAAATCCAAGCTGGAAGGAATCCATCTGCTAAGTGGAGTGACCCTGCAGCTTTATTACTATTATTATGAAGAGGAGGGCTCGTCTCTGGTTTCTAAAGTAAACACAGGAGGTATCTTGGCAGAGGAACGTGCAGCAAAAAGCTGGGATTGCTTTCCCAAATTCTTGGCCGCTTCCCTCACTGCATGTCAAAGCTGGTATCTTTGCCTAATAGTGATCACCCCTCCGTGAGCTGATCACTATCTGGCAGCCTGTCTGCATTTCCCCAGCCACTTTCAGAAAGAAATCATTAAGGCTCTGATGCTGCGCAGAGAGGTCTGCAGGTGCGGCTCCTGGCTGCTGCCACCCTGTGAGAGTCCTTCTGCAGGAGGCTCCTTGCCCCGAGCACTGAGGGGTCATTTACTCTCACCAACCAGGGTAAACAAGCCCATTGCTATGGTTATTTGCTCGTCACCCAGCATCTTATTTCATCCTCCAAGTCAGAGATTTGGGTTAGTTTCTCCTGCTCCAAGGACAACTCCCTACCTACTTTCTTTCTTCCAAATACTATCCCTCCTACATGCTTCCTCTCTTGCCCGAGTTTCTTCCCCATTCATCAGCCTGACCACCGCCAACATTTTTTCAGCCAGGCACTGAGTCACCAGTCGCACCGAGAAGTTACTAGGCTGGAGAACAGTTATGTTTTTCTGAGGAACATCAAGGCACTGCATCTGCTGAGTCACTTGGAGAAGAAACTCTTTGAGCCACAGCTCCTGGTGTGTGAACACCAAACTCCAGCAAGTTTAGGGAGAGGAGCCTGCAGAAGAAAGCTTGTTCCTTGTCCGTGTTGTCTGGTGATGCACACATGGTGCCGTAATTCTCCAGCTATGTTGCAGAAAATCAGAACAGGTCTGTTGCTTGATGACTCAAAAGACTGGAAGAGCTTTTCACCCAAATCACCTTTTTTCAACCAAGAGATCTGGAGACCCTTGGAGTGGGTGACGTGTTACTTAAGAGTCCACAGAAGATGGCTAAGAAAAGCAAGCTGGTTGTGAACAGATTCACATTACATATATATAGGGCTTCCTATCTCAAAAACAGATTATAAAACCTTGACTTAATGTTAGGTCATTGCCATAGACGTAGGAACTTGAGGGGTTTTGCTTAGCAGCCCAAGAAAATTAAGCTGTCTTATGGCTGAAACATCCCTGCCTGTTCCATTCACACCAGAATAAATTTTGGGCTGAAGGAGACCCAATACGTCCATTTCAGTAGACAGGAGATAACCACAAACAATGGTAGAAGTCAGTGCTGTAAAGGAAATCAAATCTTTCTCTTCTTTCTCTGCATCAGGTTTTATTGCTGTTGTTATTCTTTCTGTTGTGAGAGATGATCTTTGAAAGAGAATTTCTCTCTCTCTCAAAGTGTATACAAATGCCAGGACATACACTGGCATTTTTCCTGTACCTTTGAGCGACTCATCAGTCTGTACCTCCTTAATTTTACTGAGATCTAGCTGAAACATGTCAAGGAGCCATGAGGATTTTTTCCCATGCAAAGTAGTTCTTCACCAAAAAAAAAAAAAAAAAAAAAAAATCCAGTTGCTCTGTGGCAGCAGAAATTGCCGTTTCATTTTCAAACATAGTTTTATAAGCAGCAAAAAAAAGTCTGAGCTTTTGTCTCATGGCAGTCTTGCAAGAGTTCAGCTCTAAATGAGACTTGACTTCCCTTTGGGTTGGGGTGTTCCTCATGGCCCTCCTCCATGTGGATTCTCTGTTGTCTAATAAGAGGTCATCTTTTGCTGCAGCCCTTCCAAAACACAGGGAAGGAGAAGTTAGGGAGGTCTGTGCCCTCTGCTCCTTTCTATTTTTTTCCTAAATAGAAAAATATAGACCTGAAAAGCTCCAATGTATTTTTGGAGGAAAGTTTTTCTTTCCTGACCAACTCTCATATTCCTTTCCCATACAGGTTTGGACCAAGATCCAGATAAATATTCTCCTTGGTCTTAAGTCCATCCTGTGTGCAGAAATGGTCCTCAAAGAGGGTGTAAGATGTATTCATATCTATGTATGACTCTGGAACTGTTGATTCTGTATTGATCAGTCCTTGAGCCTTTCAGAGGGATTGAATGAGATGTCTTGTGACATTTCAGACCAAAGGAGGAGCAGATTCTGTGATGAATGGATGATATGAAAGGAAGCACAACCATAATTTATTGCAAAGTACTTAAATGGTATTTTGATGGATAACAGCTAGATGAAAAGGTTTTTTGGGGTTTGGGATCTTTTTCTTTTTTTTTTTTTCAGTTCAGTAGTTCAAAACGGAAGCATCTTTTTCACGGTTGGAAAATCAAGCATTTGATCAGAAAGTCTTTTTCCACAGAAACCAAAATATTTCACTTAAGTTTTGATGTTCTGAGTATTTTAAGGTAAACTTAAATGCTTTTTACACAAAGTAAAATTGTATGCAAAACCACTCTCCATAAAAGTGTATTTTTACAATGGTCAGAAATATTAAATTTATTCTGAGTGCTTGGCAAATGTGGCAAACTACATAGATATGTGAAAAATACTTAGAAGATCTCAGGGTGGGAGTTTTATATATATTTTTTTTTTTTTTTTACGGGAAATAGAATCATTTAAAAGATGTGCCTAGTCCTAACTGGCAGTTTCAGTAGAGTAGATGAACTAGTGTAGGAGTTTGCTGTTCCTCAAATGATCAGTTTGGACACAGTGACAATGAGAAATGGCAAGATTTCCTGATGCAACTGGAGCTGTGCTCTGGGTCTAAGAAAGAAACAGTCCCTGAGATTGCTCAATCAAAACCTCTAATTTGGTATCGATAATTAAAAAAAGCACTCACAAGTGTAACAGAAAGTTCCTTACTGACTGTCTTGGTGCAATAGAAGTCCTTAAACACACGCTCCATTTTAAATATGTGCTTAAGTCCCATTGATTAGTGCTAACCTGAAGCACAGACTGAAGTGCTTTTCTAAATCAAGGCTTCCTACATTTTCCTTAACAGTATTTTATGACCAGAACGAAAAGTAGCTGTAGGATTCATTGGAGGGAGAAGGGAAAAGAAAAAAGAGAGAGAGAGTGCAAAAGGAAGGAAAAACAAAGAGGAGGAAACTTTATGGCTCCGTAAACAGCTGTAAGCAATGTCTCTGGTCGGGTCAGACCGGTCTGAGTTGACAAGGCAGTGTCTCCAATTATATAGCATGCTGTAGCCTGTAAAAATGAAATCAATTTGTTATTTTTCTGGGAGAACATTATAGCGTGAGTTCACACATTTGGTGAGCCTGATGACTCAGTGAAAGCCAAAGAACGAACTCGCAGATGTGTGTGTGTGTGCGTGCACAACTGAGTGAGGGTATTTGTGTGTGTTTAGCATGACCAACTGCATATTCAAAATACATTCTTGGAGGAAAGGGTGAGAAATAGAAGTAATTTGCTGTATTAGAACAGTGGACAGTGAAAATCGTGTTGTTCTTATAGGGTTACCTAAACACCATAATGATGGAGCTTCCCATCCATGGTTCTCATTTCAAAATTGGCTTCATCACTAAGGAGTTTCAGGATAAAATTCCCCCAAGCACTTAAGCACTTAAGCAATTTAGAAGTCCAAATCCAATCTTCGCAAGGATCTGAGGTCTTTAAGCCCAGTCCTCCAAGGTATTTAGCACTGACATAGCCCAGAACAGACCTCAATTCAGGGGGATGAGCACTAATGAGATGTTTGAAACCACTATATGTAATTTATATTGCTGATCATTTAAAAAAGGTTCAACCTGGGATGCTTTGGGGGTGGGGGGTAACTATGAGGGTTAAGACTAGCCACACTCCTAATTATTATTGAAATTCATAGTAGGAGTCTAAATATCTTTAAATACTGTAGGCACTTGCATTACCTAATACGTTGCCTTCTCTCTTCCCTCTACTCCCCTAATTTAGCATACCTGACCCAGAAAATTTGATCTGTTTTCATCTAAAACTTGATTCCAATGCCTAAAGTATATAAGCATTATACTGGGTAGAAAGAGGCAGGTTCTCTCGCAGGCCAGCCAGTCATTGCATCGCAAATACACATATATATGCATACTTTCCATCTGTCATGAAACTCTGATAGGGGTTAGGCTGGGAGAAGTCAGAAGTAAGGCAGCAAAGGTGTTTACATGAAACTTTAAATTACTCTTCTTTCATTTGCAAGTAACTGTTGTTCCTCATCCCAGGTAAATTTATCCATCAGCAATATCATTAGATGAGTTCATTATAACCACGAGATTTACAGCTCTCATAAACTGCAGTGTAGGTGGCAGATTAAAATGTTAAGGCTTATACATCTCTAATACCCTGCGCTGTGATCCTGGTAAATCTTATAAGATAAATGGAGCTGGATGGAAGGAGATCTCAGCAGGGAGACCTCCAGGGAGAAGTCCCAGATGTAGGATGTGGTATGGAAACAATATCGGGGTCACTGTGTCCTGCAGCCAGGCTTGAAAACATGGTTTGAGGGGCCATTATTCTGCTGGATGGGTTGTTTTTCAGATGACATGTATAACAGAGGAGTTAATTGCCTAGGGTAATTAAAGAGTTCCTGAGACTTTTTGCGAGGAACTGGGTTGTTAATGTTCGTATTCTCTCCTCTTCTGTTCTGTTCTGTAGATCCTAAGGGAAGACAAAGTCAAAGAAACATCTCTTGCACTTAGAGTGGAAGGTGCTGAGTGTTGTGGTGTGCCTTAGTTCCTGTGGGAATTCACTGTCCTGGCCAAACCTCAACTCAGATAATTACACTCTGCTTTCTTAGCATCCACTCAAAGCTGCCATTGAGCATGTTATTTTCCAAATCCAGACCCAAACTACTGTTGGGTGCTATAAATAAGCAGCCATGGTCCATGTTAGAGATAGCTGCCATCTATCTCTCAGCAAAGACTTTCCTTGGTGTCCTCTCACCAGCCCTCCAGGGATTTCTGCGATTCAGCAAAAAACAGTGAGGTTCCTGGTCCCTACCTTGAGCTTGCTAAAAACAAGGTGTCTAGTTTATGCTCATCACTTTTCCACAGCCAGTGCCGCCTCCTAGGCATCTCCAGTGATTCAACCCACCTATCTGAGGCACCTATCTTAGGATGGGCTGAATTGCCCTCTGGAGATGCTGATCTTGCTCCATGGACTCTAGTAGACAGCTAACTTGGCCGAGATGCCTAACTTTTAAATGGTCAAAGTCGGGTGAGATGAGTCCCACGCTTAGACATCCTCTGATGAAAGGTGCTAGAGAAATACAGTGCTGCATCATCATCACCATCATTATTATTAATGCAGGGCAAGGGTGAGGGAATTATTCATGGGAGAAAAGTTACCTCCATGCCTGCGTGTTTGCAGGATCGGACCCAGCCGCAAAATCATGTACATACTTTCTGGGCTAGAAGAGAAAAGGAATTTAAATATAGCTCTTGTGCTCTACTTTAGGATGAAAGAAGAGATATCTAACAAGAGAAGTGTAAAGAACAGTTAATCCAGTAGGTTTCAATCTTTTTTTTTTTTTTTCCCCAGAATGGAAGAAAAAAATTCTGGAAGGACAGATGCATGCACAGTGAATTTCATCTGTCTAACAACAGGCTTAGATTTCTTAGTTCTTTTTGTGAACCTCTTAAGAATAGTCTGTCGATAGCCAGATACTCAGAGACCATAAGTTGAAGACCCCACTGCAATCAATATTACAGACACCCATAATTTCTGAATTAAAATATGTCACTTCTGTAATTAGTTTTAGACTGCTTAGGCCTAGGTTTGATTATTACTGGGCAATACACAACCAAAAAAGCCCCCTCAAACTGTAAAAATATTTTTCATGATAATCAGTTACTTGATTCATGTCTTCTAGAGCTAAACCTATTGCTTTGCTGATCTATGTTAAGGTGGTTTTCAAATTTTCAACTAAAACATTAATTAAAAATTTCATTATTGTCCACATTTTGTAATTGCTTGGGTTTGGGATAGTTTTAATGTCACAGAAGAAAATCACTTCCATCCAGGAGGGACATTAGTTAGCAGAATTATTTCCTTTTCCATTTAAAATGAGTGGGTTTGGCAATTTCCACTTCCTTTCTTTCCATTCTAAAATTTCTCCAGGTTTTATTTTAATTTTCTTAAAAACCAGAAAAATAATCATGATGTATGCTAGAATATTGGTGTGTTTATGTGAAAAAGAATGCCATTAAATGAATGTAGATTTATTAATTTTTCTGCCTGTCCACCCACCTGGCCTCTGGGTTGATAGTTGAAGTCTCTACAGAAGAGTTTCATGGAGACTGGGAACTGGTATATGTTATCAGAGTGTAAAAGACACAGTAGGCTCAACTACACCTCCTGTGCCTGGTCCCGAGATCTGGGGTAACCTTCCCAGCTTCCAGTTGTCCATGTTAGGCAGGCACCATAGTTCTTCTGTCATGCATGCCAGCCCTGTGTGGTGAGGGTTTGTGGGAGCTGAATCAAGGCTGACTTACAGATCCTACCCCATGAACCTCTTGAACATCCAGGTGCCATTAGCTGTTCATAGCAGCCTCCATTTTTTAGAAACTTCACAGCCTCCTAGTTGCCCCCTTCTCCTTAAATGTGTTTTTAGGCAGCCTCAGATACATAAAGTTCATGCTGGTCGACCTTAGCAGCCCATGGGGCATTATGGTTAGGGCACCACAGAGGGCCTGAGTGGGATGCTATAGGATGGATAGCGTAAGGGCTGCCCGCTCATCACTCACTAGCAGCCTGTGAGCCCTGCTGGTCTAGTACCAGGAGATATGAGACAACCCTTGGTGGGTTTTCCTTATAGCTTGACAGAACCTATGACTTCTCCAGCACCTTCTTCATTTCAATATTTTAGTGTCATGATACCATGTTGTGAACATGCATATTTTTAGATAGACAGCTCTGCACAACTTGTCCCCTCTTTCATTGTGTGGCTGAGATTCATCTTCAAAAAGTTTGATGTGGCACCACAGAGGCAGCCAAAATGAGTGAGAAAGGAAAAGAGAGTGAGGTGAACCTCTGGAAATCTGAACGGATTATGAGAAAGGATTTGGAGGAGGTGTGACATCCTGCTGTTAGGGGATCCCATGCAAATGGAGCAGCATGGAAGAAAACCTAGGGCATCTGCAAGTGAACATAAATCCCCTCTGTTATAAGCAGATGGACATCCTTTGACTTTACTTCTTCAGCAGGACTGGCTACCACCTTACATCTGTGTAAAACAAAAAAAGCAAAGCCACTGCTATTGCTCAGTTCTCAATATTCGGTGGGGACTTGAGTGTTGTCTGGGTCTTATCCTGGGTCATTAGACAAGATACACTCTTGCTATACAACATTAATAAATGCAGTTATTTAGCCTGTGTTGGGGACCCCAGAAGGATGTCTGCTGAGGAAGCTCTTAGCAGCACTTGGAGCCAGCAAAAGGCCTCTCCAAGATGAATCGCACAAAAGAGCTCCTACGGTGTTCAAGAATAACAGAGTTCAGGCAGAAGCAAGTAGGTGTACGCATCCCTACATGCTGCTACTGATGTGTCAAGGACTTTTGACAGCCATACTGAAAAGGTAGTGACCTTGAAAAGTCAGTAGAGTGGTGCTGTACAGCAAGGTCAACCAGAACTGAAGCCTTCTCTTTTTCTGAAAAAGCTATGAGCGTATATTTCCTGCATATTTCTTCCTCATAAACTGGCTGGGGTGTCCATTCCAAGAGGGAGGGTACATGTAATTTATTAAGAAGGTGGCCAGGTACTTATTTACAATGGCTCTGCTGAAGGAGCAGATAGATTTAGATAAGGGAAATGAAGAGCTCTCTAGGTGTGTTGGCAAAGAAAAATGCTCACTGAAGGTTGAATTAAACACTTCAGGGCATGCAAGGCTTAAAGATAAGCCAAGAACTTTGGCTGTGGACATACAGAATAGTGTTTTCATGGCTCCTCCTGAGCTAATGGGAAGAAAAGTTTAATTGGTTTGAAAAGAACAGCTCTTTGACCCTTTCTCTTGGTTCAAACTTGAGCAGTACCTGTTCTGGGCATGAGTGTGTATGTAAACTTGAGTGCTTCATGAATTCTCCAGTGGAAAAGAAGAGGTTGGTGTCAATGCATCGAGGAAGTGTTGGTGCTTAAGAAACTTAAAAATGATGCCTGGTTAGACCACAATAGATGACCCTTAGCCCATTTCTCGACACCACATTTTCAAAATTACCCATATGCAGAAGGCAGTTTAGAAGCAGATCGCAGGAGAGTGGAAAAATGCAAAAGACAGGTTTAATCACTGGAAACAGTGAGAAAAATGAATGATGGGAGCTACTAGAGAGTTGAGTAACACTGAAATGAGATTCTGATCTATATAGACTTTCCCAATCTTTTCTAAATGTTTTGGTTCTTGGGTTGTGGTTGGATTTTGGTGGGGAGGGGAGGGTTGGAAGGTTGATAAGGTTCAGACCTCATGATCAATAAAAATGACAGGAAGCTGAAAGAACTTGGTTCTCCTAAAGACAAATTGACTTTAGAGAGAGGGAGAAAGTGTTTACACCTGGAAGCTGGAAGCGAAGTAGAGACCAAAAGAGGGTGCTCTGATAGATGTTATCGCACTCCAGAGTCTGCAAATGAGCTAGGAAGATGACTGGGCTTAGCTATGTTTAACAGCAGAGGCACTGCTCATGGAGAGATGTTTTGAGATTCCACCCTGTATCTTCAGCTGAAAGTCAAGTGACTACACACTCCTCCATGAAATGCCAAATTTGCATTACACTGTCTCAGTGCCTGATGACGCCTTGAGAACAAGACTCTTGCTTGAGATTGTCTTTTGCAGATTAAACTTTCCAGACTGTAACACAGATCAAAGCAAGGTGTGACTGTTTCCCTACTGTATTGAGAAGGGAGCAGTGTGAAAAGCAATTAAAAGTATTTCTACATGTTTTTATTTTTTTTTTATCTTAGATGATCTTCCCAGCAACGGAAACGAATAGTTGAGGGCAGCAACCTATAAACTCCTCTTCCTGTGACTGGTATTTTCATTCTACCACTGTAGTAACCACCAAAAACCATAGAGACAGGCCTGAGTTTGGCTGTTCACATAATTAAAGTTTATAAGACTGGAATCCTAAAACTTCATCCAGGTCCTATTGAAATAGCTCAAGAAAGTCCTCCTGGCTTCACAACATGATGGATGGAGCCTACAGCAGGTTGATTCTGTCTCAGTGGATACTTTATCTTTGGTGGGAACTGGACGGGGTACTTTTGAAAGCTTTGGGAAGGATGCTGGTGACTCTAGTTGATGTAGGAACAAACTCCACAGATGTTCCCACCAAATTAACTTTAGACACTGGAAATTGTCTACATCCTGGACTCCCTGTATAGCTGGTGGCTGAACTATTCTCTGAACGATGAGTCAGAGCAACTAAGTTACTGCTCTTCTCTGGATGCTTCAATGAAGACATCTATCTCTCCCCATTTTTTACAGAGATAGGACCATCTACCTCCAGAGCCTAAAGTTGGCGTCTGTGACTATCTCCTAACTCCCAGTCCTCAGGGGGTAGAATGGTTTGAGATTTGGAGGTGTGGCACCCTAAGACTCCGCATTCCCAACAAGGCCACAGAGGCAACACACTCAACAAGTCCTCTGAAGCCTGAAACTGTGTTTTAGACGGTGTCTTTAGTCTAGAAACCTGAAACAGTGTTTTAGATGGTGTCTTTAGTCTAGAAACTGATCCAGTGTTTTGTATGTAACTTAACAATGAAACAAAAATGTACACAGTGCAGTCAATGTGAAAACACCCTTCGGCTTGGCGTGGGCTCTATTTCACAGGTGCTTTTCTGCCACTAGTTGTTCCCTGAATTAATCTAAAGCTCAAGAAAACCCACATCAAGCCACTTAGATAGGGAAAACAAGTTAACTGGGTCCTTTCTTTGGTCTTCTCCTGTGGGTTCCTGCAGGCTCCTGCAGGAACTTGCCTCTTTCCTACAGCTGAGCTCTTTGCATGGGCTTCAACACAGCCCTTAGCTTTCCTGGGTGGGACTTTTTCAAGAAACTTAGCCATCCCAGTTGTGAAGTATCATGACATGATTTGTCTGGAAACTTTTATAGTGCAGACAAATCCCACTCAACCAGTCACCCAGGTTGTCTTGATAGTCTAGCCAATACAGTCAATGGAGGCAAGGCCATGATTCACCTCATCCCCAAGCAGACATCTACAATGGGCAGATGAATCGTGCCCTAGAAGTGCCTGGTTCTCTCCACTGACTGATTACAAAAGCAGGCTGGGGTGAATACATCCAGCTGGAGATGTCCATGTTGCAGATATCAGAAGGCAGGTGATGTGAACACCGTTCCTGGTCAATGTGAGCTGCCTGCCTCCCTCTTTTAAAACAATGGAAAGAGAGAGGCACTTCTGGAGAGCAGTTGATGCTACTTATCCTCCCTCCCTAGGGTAGGATGAATTGCCTTGTAATATTAGGTGAAATTAATCTTCTCCCAAAAGTGCAGCTGAAGTGGAAAGAGGCATCTATGTTTAGGAAAGCAGCTGAAAACTCTTTGCTCTCCAGGCACCTTCTAGTCTGCCCATCTAAATTTCATTTACTGGGCAAAGTCTTGGAGGGCCCATTCTTGGCTGAGCTGATTATCTCCATTCTAGACTCCTACCTAGAGTCATTTTGGATCCAGAAATGGATGTCCCTACGTCTCACTTGCCTGGACTGATTTGTAAAGCCTAGTCTACACACACTTAGTAAAGCCACTGAGTTCAGCCTAAAATCTCCTGGTACCTGACCATCTGAATCTCCATCTCCTTTTCACTTGTGTGCCCTCTTGACCAGGTACCCACCAGGATGGGAGCTAATTGACTGCAAGTACCCTTTTGCCATAAAAAGGACAGACATTTTAAAACAATTTTTATTCTAGCCCAGAGAAGTGCTAAAGTAAAGATAATTTTCTTCTGAACTCCAGCAATGATAGAATTATTGTACTTTTTTTTAGTCAGAGCAAAAGAGAGTGAAGGCATATTCCCTGACCGCCCTGTTGATAATTCAAAACACACCAGGCTGTTCCCAAATGAAAACCACATAGCAAAAATGAATGTAAACAGAAATACACACTGCCCAGGCAGGTTTCTGTTTGTCATTAATTCTGAGCAGAAAAGTCAATCAAGAGATTTAATTAGAAGAAAAGGAAATTATACTCTAAAAATCCCTTCAGTTTTAGCAATCAAGGTTATTATTAGAAGCACCAGTAACAACACTTTAAAAATCTATATAATTAGCTACATATCTACTGATCTCTCTGCATAGCTGACTTGTTTGTCTCTAAGGCTTCAACCAACATAATGGTTCATGGACACTCCTTTCAACAGACTTCCATTTGGCTGAGCACAGAATTCGCACTCAAGTTTTGTTGGTGTTTTGGTTTTTTTTTTTTTTAATTTCACTCTCCTCACTTTAATTAAAGCAATTTACAGCTTGATGGTCAAAGCAGGCTCTCCATATCTGTGATAGTACAGCAAAGCTGGCATTGTTTTGTGTGAATACAGCCTTATTTTTGAAAAGTTCCAAACTGAAACTGGCATCAAAGTTAAGTGAAAATGTGCTGAACTAATATCCAGAAGGACACTGGCAGCCCTTTTAATAATTTAGTTTTAAAACACTTCAACCTGATTAGACAGCCCCAGTATAAAGCTATGTAAAGCATATGCCTGGATTAAGCAGTTGTAGAAATACTTTGCTAAAGTATCTTTTCTAGACCATACTTTGAGGGATGTTACCAATATGCCAACCATGGCTCCCAACTTGCATGCACCTATGCATGAATGTTTCTAGTGACATGAGTACCATTGTTCACATGGGAGAATAGCATTGACGTTGGATCCATATTACACCATAGGAGAGTTTTTCCCCAGGTTTTGCTATTCCAGCAGGGCTATATTTCCATCTCCTTTCCTCTAAGCACAGGAAATTTAACTGCTTATGAAAGCATCATGGAGTAGTGAGTTGATGTAGCACTCCTGCAGCATTTAACTCAGAGTTGGGTTTTTTAAGTTCTCAAGGTCCAAGCTGCTTGAGTCTTTAGGGTCAGTTTCAGTGCACAGAAGTTACCTGGTAAGGTTCAAGCATATAGGGCACACTACTGAATTGCATGATGGTCAATTTTTGGTGTTCCCCTTCCAAAGACTTGGAGCATGGTTTCTTCTACTGTTGGTGTTATTACTTTGTGTAGGTCTGAGAGTCCTTTTGACTCTAATCTCTGGGCTTCCTCAGCTGCCAAAATTTGCCATAAAACCTACCTGCTCTTGTACAGGTGTTCTTGGCTTTCAAAGAAAAAAATATGGTTTTGACCCTCTGGTTGCAAAGCAAACTAGTTGTATGAGCTGAGCATCTTTGGGAAGAAGCAGCACAATGATGGATTAAGGCTTTGAGATGATGAACAAAAGGGAAGGAAAATATTAAAGATAGAGTTGCTTGTCTTGTTGGGCCTGTAGGAAACTTCAGGAGAGAGACGATGCTGTTTTGGGGAGGCATGACAGGGAAAGGACGTTTTCTGGAGAGAAGAATGCAGAGGAACTGAAGACGTTGATTTTCTGGCCCTGTTCTTGTGAACCAGGTACAAAGGTGAAAGTCAGCCTGACAGCATCTCTTTTTACTTGGTTTTTTTTCCAGGTCCTTGGCAATTGGTCACCAGTATTCCTCCCTGGGAACTCAGCCCATCCTCTGTGGGAGCATCCCAGGACTGGTACCCAAGCAGCTACGCTTCTGTCGGAACTATGTGGAGATCATGCCCAGCGTAGCAGAAGGGGTGAAGATTGGGATCCAGGAGTGCCAACACCAATTTCGAGGGAGAAGGTGGAACTGCACGACCGTCAATGACAGCTTAGCCATCTTCGGGCCTGTGCTAGATAAAGGTGAGTGCAGTGCTACCAGTTTGGCGACAGCAACATCCATGGTGGAGTAGCAGCAAAGATCTTGAGAAACCTACTCATTTTGCTTGTCATAGAGTGCCATGTAAAATGCATTGCTGGAGACAGGACTTGAGCCTGATAAAGGAGACAAGTGACACAGGCAGGGAAATTTTTGTTGGCCCAGGACATCATCCAAGCAGTTCAAACCTGACCCAGAAGGTCTTTTGTAGAGACAAGAAGATAATTAAGCCTTGTCATAAGGATAGCAAGGAAATCTGTGCCTCCCCAGTGTAAGGAGGGTGGTTACCCACCACCTCCATTGTACAGCCAACATCCAGTCACAGGTAACCACTAATTCTACCTCAAACCTCTACTGGGATTCTATAGGTGACCCAGACAACTGGGAAGTGACCCATTTGGCAGCGCACAGAGAGTGGGGTCATCTCTGACTCTGATGGAGCAGGAGGCTGGACCAGAGACCTCCCAGGGTACCTTTCAACATGAATTATCCTATGATTCTATGCCCCTTGGAAGGAATACAAAGGATTATTGTGTTTTCAGTGGTCAAGCTGGACGTCTGGCTCCTTTTCTGACCCCATGGCATTTCATGCCGCGTTTTCAGCTCTCTCAATGATTGCAGAAGGGAAATGATGGGCTGTTGGGGCTGGACTTATCAGATAGCATCAGTTTTGATACCGTAATGGGATACAATGAAGATCAAAGGTCTGAGGAAATTGCCATCAGTTAATGGTTCTGCTTTCATTGGTTATGAATGTGGTGAATTAAGACAGGGTGCTAATTTAGGCAACTAATTCTGACACAGCACCCATTGATATAAGTGGGAGCTCTTAGGAATGTTTTGCTCTAAATTGTTGAATGGAGTGGGATTTAAGCACTTGGCTAACTGAGTATCTGGTCTTTCCCCCGTAAGTAGTCAGGAGCCTATTTTAGCCCATAAGAACTGTTTTATCCTTCTTTGCCCTCACAGCATGCCTTTTAAAGTCCAGCCTGCTCCTACTGGTCTCAGTAAGTCTGGGTCAAGCTTTGCCTTGCCCTTTAGCCACAAAGGGGTTCATCCAAGAGGCAGACTTGCTTTGCATTTGATTCCTGCGCAGCTGGTAAGTCCAGGTGCCCTGTGCAGAGCTGTGCAGGAATATGGCTGCTTTTTCTTAGGAGAGCACCAACAGAAGATACTTGGAAATCCTCTTTTCTCTCTTTCTTTCTTTTTTGGTTTTGCAAAAGAGAAACAGTTACTGGTTCCTGACAGTCTGAGAGTTGGAATTACTTTGTCTGGAATAGCAGAGTAGCACCATATGAGGAGAGGAGGGAGCATCTGGGATAGTTTCAGGGAATCTGCTGAGTTGCTGTATGTAGCTGATCTACAGCCACCTTGGGGCACGTTCTTGCAGTGCTTGCCATCCAGAGATAGGGGTTTTGTTCGTTTTTCCCCTGCTGCACTGCTCGGAAGAGACTTGGGCATTTCCTCTTGCGTGAATTTTGAAAAATAGGACAGCCAAGAGAGAGCAAAGCCTTGATTTGTATCGTGGCAGGGCCTCCACCAGCCAGAACAGGCATTTTACATGCACCCAGGAGGAGAAGGGGTGGTTTCACCTGGTGGGGTTACCCCATTAGAGCTGGGGAGCTGACGCACCGTATTAATGTTGGTGTCACTCTTCTGGTTTAGCGGTGAGAGATCACCCCAAAATAATTATACCTGTGAGATCTTTAGTCTGGTGCACTTAAGCCCATATCAAAGTGTCATAAAACAATGTTTTGCATGCAATTAAAACACCCGTTCTGGGTACATCACTCCTGGGTGACTATAGCAGTTGAATTAGGCCAGCACAGCCAAACTGAATATTTTTCCCATAGGCACAATCCCAGCATGATTTGGGCATTCACTGGGCACAGGCAGTAAACGTCCCAGATAACCCAATGCCTTTGCCTCGTCACAAGGCTGGATGTCCTTAAGGACACATGGAGCACCTTGCGCTCCCAGATGCTCTCGGATTAGATGCTCCACATCTCCTGTAGCAATTATATCCTGTGCACGAGGAAAGTTATCCTCACCTCCTCACTGACCGAAAGAGCCCCATCCCACAAGCCGCCAAACACTCTTGTCTCACAACGGTGTCGACACGAAGGGTCTATCCCTGCTTGAGACTGCAGGCTTTCAGTAGCCTGGCTCAGGGAGGGAAAGGCGGCTGGGACGATTTCATAACTGAAGAATGTTGTTCCTTGAGGGAGAATCAAACCACCCTTCAGTTTTGCTTCACCTACAGCAGGAGGGGGGAGAAAAAAAACAGCTCAGTCACATTCTTGTGCAGCAGATCCCCCAGGGTAGGAACATATTTGAGCTCCTACCCAGAAAGAGAGAAGGAGAAAAGGAGAGAAAGAAAGCAAGCAAGCAAAACTCTACTTTGCAGCTTGAATTTTAACTCACCCAAGATCTAACTGCAACTTCTCATCTGAGTCAATAGGGACCCCAGTCTCCTTCAGCACAAACCAGCGTAGTCACTGAAACAACTCCCTTTTGCCTTACACAACTATCTGTAATTCTTCCAATGAAAAGGACCAGTTTTAATGCCTTCAGGAAATACTTTCTAGGCCCAGATCTCACTGAGGCTGCCTCACTGTCTGGGCTGCCCTTGCTGCTTTGGTATCTCATTGCTAATTCAGGGCTAGGCTTGAGCTGTGATTCAGCGGTGCCAAACTGTCACCAGACTCTGGCCCCATTAAGAGCCATATTCTGATATCTCATCTAAAACCGGACTCTCCCCATCAGGTTGTTTATGGAAAGCAATCCCACGTGTTTTAGCTACAAATATATTTATGTGTATTTTTTTTACCTTTCCGTAACCAGGCCTAATGAATTACATATTAAAAAGCAATGGTACTCATGAGCCCAGCTACAAGGGAATGGTGATGTTCAGGGCATCCAGACCTGCTGCTATTTGGAGGCAATACGTGACAGGCTTGGCCCTATGTCTCTCTAGCTCTTCATATGTCACTCAGGACATATGAAGAGCAGAAGTTCCCCATCCCATCCAGCTATTCAATTACTCAGTTTTGCCTGTCCTTGGCTGCGGAATAAATGTTACTTATTCAAAAGGAAGAGTCACCTTCCTCATCGTGCTGTGCTACCTGCATGGGGAATGATTCAGGCATTAGCAGGAGGTGAAATTGCTACAGGGCTGTTGGAAGAGGGGGTTTCTCCTCCTTTGTGGTCTTGGGAGCGTATGAGCAGCTGTGCAGCTCCATGGAGAAACATTCAGATAGGTGCCACTGTTGGGTCTTTCTTGCAAACAGCTAGGAAATAGGTGGCTCAGGTATCCTAAACTATTTGGAATACAAAGAACAGGATGCCTATAAAGGAACAGAAGTGAGCCTGATCTCTTTCCCTCTACCTAAACCTACATATCAGTCTATCAGTCATATATAAAAGGCTACAGTTAATGTAATTTCTAGTTTCCCAGAAGTTCAAATCTCAACTACTGGACAGTGGAAAGAATCCTTCACTTGAACATATCTAACAGAGTAATTTTTAGAGCAAAAAAATTGTTCTCATTTGTTTCTTTGGGACTGATACAGTTATTTCACCTGTATTGTGTGAAGCAGTGGAGCAGAACATGGCCATAGGCTCATGACCTTAAATGATCACCTTAGCCACAGCTCATGCCCAGCCACTTACCTGAGAAGTATGGCAGTTTGTAAGGCAGTTGCCATATCTTTCAGTTTCCCCAGGACAAGGGAAGATTTTTGAGTTGCCTTTAAAAACATGCATGATAAAACTTTGGAGGATGTAGTAGAGGGACATGTCATCACTGGCAACAGAAAATGAACTGTGTAACCTAACAGGCATTTTCCATCTCAAACTCAAGTGGCATTTTCTGGGATTGTGTCTTTTGCTCTGTTTTTAACATTTATGGACTGAAGACGCTGTTCATGTTTAAGTTGTGGTGCATTTTCTAGTCTCTCAACACTGTGCGAGCTCTCTTTGAAACTCCTCTGGGCAGAAATATGAACTGACCTCAGTGAAGTAATACAATAAAAGCTTATCATGGCCCTGTCTCTTTAAAGGACCTCAGCACGTAATTAAGTCAAAATAAAAGTTTCCTCCTTCTCCTCCCCCCATTCAATAAAAGTAAATTACCTCAAACTATTTAAGCCCCCAGTTAGTTTAAATTTAAAAAGGGAGCCCTTGTCTATCTATTTCTTTCACTCACTCCCACCTCCTTCTGCTAAAGACTGGCTAGGGCTTTAAACCTGCCAGCTGGACTGAGAAATGGTTAATAGTTATTGTGGAGGAGCAGCTTTTAATGAACTATTGAAGAATGATACATTGATGGAGTAATGGGAGTTTAAGTCGCTCTGTAATGAAACAGGTTCTCAGCGCGGACCCATTGTGGTGTAAATACAGCACGTCTCTCCCACTCTTTGGTCAGGACTAAATAGCAGAGGCCAGAGGGGGGTCAGCTTATGGGGTCTGCGCTTTAGTTAATCAATCTGATTGGATTAGGGTCACTGCGATCCCTAATAATGTCAAAGGTTACGCCAAACTGGATTAAATGCTTTGTTGGAGAGGGCTCAGATTCTTTCAGCTTTCGCCGATGGGGCTTGTTTATTAGAGTTTAACACTCGTGCAACCTGGGGAAGCCGCACCGTCCCTTTTTGTACATTGGGGCATTTGCCGGCATGCGAAGGGGTTTGAACGAGCCGGGGCGGGTGCGCGCGCGTCCTGTTGCTTTGTCAAGTGTCTGTGCCCGTCGGATGTGCCCTCTGAGGACATATATCAAATTCCCCATTGGACAAATGAGAGCCTAATGGGTGATGCAGAGGCTCGGAGGCATAAATTCATTCCGGAAACAATTGTTGGCCATCGACCCTGCTAGAAGGTAAATGACAAGGGACACAAAAGCTGGGGAGTGACCCACTGTTCGTGCCCCCGTGGGTTAACCCCATTCCTGTCCAGCAAAGAGATGTTCTTTTTGATACCGCTCCTGTTTGTGCAGTTAGCAGGATGAGCATGGAATGAAATACAGAGTATTCGAGACCATTTGATTGCTTCATTATTAAGCTGGGTTGATGTCTTGCCTTCCAGCTCTTTGAACTCAAATCAAGGTGGGATGGGATGGGGTGGTATCTCCCTGTCATCTTATCCAGGGAGACCATGAAGCCTAAAGAATTAGTATTACTTTCACTCGATGTTCCTGCAGATGACACTGTCCTATAGACATGGCAGAGTGTCTTTCAGAAAATGATACCAAATAATCTCTTTGAAGGCCACTGGGCCATGCAAAAGGGCAGCAATAATAGTGTGTTATCGGTAGAGATATGAGATCTCTGGATCTCAAATGCCTCTCTCCTTCCTGTAGTAGAGCGCACACTGTATGGTTACAGCCTACCAAGTCTGTCAGATTATCCAGGCAGACTTCTTGCATGATACAGACTGGAGAATTTCACCTCAAGACTTCTGGAATGAAAACAAAATATGGATTTGACTATGACATCTGTTCCCAGTGGACATCTTGCCTTGACATACCACCAAGAGATAAACCTCCTCTTTTACAAGTCTCCTCATTTCTAATGCAACATGGCTCTGGTGTTGACAACCAGACACTGTATTTTTCTTTGCTAGATTTGGAATAACTCTTCTAGAACAGAGAATTTTCTTGGCTAATTACACTTTAAAAAAAGTTAAAATTGAGGCCTGCAGAAGAGCAGTGGTCAGCAAAATTTTGGGTCCATTATGTCAGACAGCGAGACAAGTCAAGGGAGTTCCATTTGATGCTGGGGTCCTCTGGGGCATGATTCATCTGATGTATTCTAGACAGTTAGGATTAAATTATTCTCACCCTGAAGTTTCTACATCTCTCCATCAATCACTGAGGGAATCCAGGGAGACCGGCTCTTCATGAGAAGACTCCTGCTCCCAGGGACCCCATGAAGGGCAGAGCAGGCATTTGTCTAGCTCATGAGAGATGTGGGATTCAAGTCACATCCAGTTTCATATGGGATGCTGGGCACTGTTACCTTTGCAGCTAGGCTTATTTTGGACTCTAGACCTTTTGGGGATAAGCCCTATGTCTTGTCTCTCTCAAGAGGCCAAAACATAGCTATGTTCATACGTTGACTCTTTTGTCCCTGTTACTACTGTGGATGAGAAAGCTCATCTTGTGTCTAGCGAAGTCCATGTGAGCTTTTCCCCAGGTTTAGCAAGAACGGAACAAGACTTTTAAATTCAGTTATAATACCTTGGAGACACAAGTCTCCTCCGTATTTTTTTCTTGCTGTGTCGTAACAATATCGCTCCACAGGCTCTCTGATAGGCCTGATCTCATCTACCAAAGTTAGATGTCAAAGTCTGAGCTAGTCACCCCAGGCTCCCTTTGTAGTCAGTGGAGAGCAATCGGCATCTCCAGAGAGCAATTCATCTGACCTATCTTAGGCACCTATCTCAGGATAACATGAATCATACCAAGATGTTTATTTCTCTCCATTGACTATAGAGGGAGCCTAGGGCTACAGGCTCAGACTTCCATGTGTACTTCTTAGAGGCCCAGTTTGGGGGCTAACAGTTTCTACCCCCTGTCTTTCTCCTGTTAGAAAGCCATCTTGACATGCAGCCTCTGTTGGAGAGGCCATTTTACTAATTCAAGTACATGGCACTGAAAAGGATCTCCTGGACCACTGAATACAGGCAGTCCCTTGCTACTGCAGGCATAATACCATCTCACAATGTCTTGCATGATTTAAAATTAATATGTTTAGCAGACCTCATCATATTTTCCTGATGGCATTCTGGCATCTCAGTTGTCTCTGTGCCAAATGCTTTCCCCCCTTTCCCTGCTCTAGATCAGACTTCTCCACTTCTGCAATAAAGTAAGGCATGAGCAGAAAGCCACAAGATACTGATCCATCCAGGAGGTTAGTTACATGTAGGAGGTACTCTCTGCTCTCTCATGAAACTCTTCCCAAGAGGATCTGATTTCCAACCACACCCCGTCTACCTCTCCGCTAATGGCAATTTGGGCAGCTGCCCTGGTATCAACAACGGAGATCTACAAACTCTACCCTGTAACTATGGGGAAGGAAACTGGAAGGATCAGGACTGAAAATGTGACTATGCAAGCTCCACTCAGCCGTCAAGATGCATAAGTACTACAGGCCAGAGATTTGCCAGTGCTGCTGAGAAAAAGACTGGCAGATCCTGGCTCAAGACAGAAGCATCAGTTGTGTTTAGTGCCAGTGTAAATTGAGCTTGGAGCTGGGGATTACTGCAGGGGATGAGAGAGTCATAAGTGCCAGTATATCACTGCACTGCCTGAGTCCACGTTCCATCCCACAGGTACAGAACAGCCCGTATTCATGGTTGCAGCATTTCTGAGCTGGCTTTTATGTAGCTAGCTGAGTTCAGGTAGAAGCATTAGGCAGGAAATGCAGTTTGGGGACGTCTAGATGAGCTGTAGCCACATCTCTGGTTTGTAGCCCACATCAATACTGGGAGATTAGCAGCTTCCACTGAGCCTTGGCAAGATCTGCAAGTTGCAACGGCAGCAAACAGAGATGCTGAGGAAGCTTGCCAACATGTCAGTCCCTCAGCCTTTGGGAGCAAGATACCAATGAGGTGGTAGAGGAGCTCCTTCTCTTTCCTGCTGGAGCTGCTGGTAGGGCCAGGTCACCATCAAAAGGGGTCATTTCAGTCTCTTGTGATTTCAGAAGTATTCAAGGCCAAGCACTGGGCAGCCCTGTGGCTGTAGGATAGCACTCAGAAGACTATGATTAGCATCACATCTGGCTGCATTTGCCTCACCACCCCCAATGCAACCGGAGGCTGCACGTGGCCTGGGTTTAGTGGGCTCAAGTGTAGCCTCGGTTTCTTAGCGAGAGGCCCTGACCTCATCACCTCTCCACCTGCACAGTGATCTCAGTATAAAGATCTGGCTTTTGAGCATCTGTACGGTTCTTTGGAGATGAAACAGCCCATGTAAACAGCTGTAAATAGCCAACACCCAGATGCAGGCTGCAAACCCGGGAAAGCAATGCTAGTGAAAAGGAAATGGCAGCAATACCAGGAGCTGATCCTGTTTGTTTTCTGTGCTCCCTCTACCTCCCACTGCACCAACCCTCATCTGTCAGCCCTGACATGGAGATTTTTCTGGCAACTAAAACATTAGACGAGGGATCAGGGAGGGGAGAAGGAACAAGACAGCCCGTGGCTACAAAACCGGTGGCGTCTCTCCCGGCGGCGGGAGGCATTCGAAACTTCTGCCTCGGGCAGCATGCACAATGCGACGGGCTGTCAGGGAGCGGGCTGCGTGGAGTTATAGATTTATTTCCTTCCCCCTCCCCTCTCTTTCCTCTCCTTTCCCTGCTGGGTACATTGCATTCCCCAACTGGGCTCAGGCTGGTTGCAACAAGGAGCTCCCTCTGCCGCATCCCAGAGTGCCAAGTCCAAGCGTGGGAGCTAGTCCTAGACAAAAGGGAACAGTAGAGGGAGCTGATTAGCATCCCTTTGTCCCGGGAGAATCCCGGCCCCACATGGGCCCTCGGCGCACAACAGGCAGCACAAACACACACACGCATGGACGGGAGCCAGGGAGCGAAACGGGGATGGCGGAGGCTTGGTCACCTTCACCCGGGCGCTGGGGGGAAGGGGGATGCGGTGGGTTTCACCCCTAAGCACCGTTATGGGATGGGTCATGAACCAGAGGGCACCGTCCTCAGGTCCGCAAGGGCGGTTTTCACCTTTTGAGGAGCTAGATGCGTCTGCCCGTGCTCCGATGTACCAAACAGCCAAAACAAGCAAAGTCTTCTGACAAAGGGGGATCCAAGCCCATGAATGTGTCTTTTCTTTCCTGTGAGATGTGTTATGAGCTGGCAGTGCTGAATAGACGCAGGGATTTTAAGGCCAGAAGGGGCTGTGTGATCATCTGGTTGGATTCCTCTATAACAAACAGAGAATTTCTTCCTATTCCTCCCCGAGCAGATATGACAGGGCAGCAAGAGGAAAAACAGGGTGTATAAAGATGCCCTGCATGCTTCTTTCTGCACTGTGGGCTTCCACGGCAGCGGACAGGGCTGTCTCTGGCAGGGCAGACAGGGCAGGCAGATGAGGCACTTTTTGCAAGAGATAGGTTAGCATGCTCCCTGCTAAGGTCTGCTGCAGGACGAAGCGTGCACCTTGACGGAGCAACTTCTCTCATTCCTTGCTCCCTCAGACCCATGTTTCAGGGAGCACCTTCTTCAAAGGAAGGACTCACCATCCAGGAAGATCCATAGGATTAACAAAGAGGAAGGGGTCAGCCAGCATGAGAGGGAATGGTTCAAAATTATTGTTATGACTGTGTTTGGATTTCTCTTGTGCATATGAACAATTTGCTCATAGGAATGATTAGGGAATGGTTGACTTAAGACTGAGCAGCAGCGAGGACAAAGCACGAGTAAGAGGAAAACAGACTTTTGGGGGCTCCAAAGTCTTGGGAGATGCAAAGTCACACAATCAGAGAGCTTCATGGGAGGCAACACCTGGATGAAGTAGGTAGGGACTTCAACCACTCCAGGCAAGGCAAGGGTGCAGCACAGAATTGGCATTTTTCAGAAAACGAGCATGAGATGGGTGAAGCCAAGGTAGCTGAGGACTGTGTGAATTAGACACCAAGACATTAAGCAGGGAGGTGTATGGTGTACCGTCTCCTGTTCACCTTCAGTGTGCTCCCATGGGTCACTGAGATGCTTCTGGAGAGTGTTGGCTACAGCACATGACTGTAAGATGGGCCCATAAAAGAGGGCTATAGATCTGTCACAGTATGGATATGCTTTAGGGAAGGACTTGAAGGAAATTGCCATTGCTTTTTTTTGGCTTTGGTAGGCTTTTTTAAGAAGTAGAAGGCAGCATTATGAACCTCAGGGAGGCTCTGGAGCTTTGGCTGTAGGTGACCCTTAAACCTGATCACAAAGCACAGACAGAAAGCCAGAGAGCCCACCAGATCCTGGGAAACACAGAGCCACTCACATGGCTTGAGGTGGAACTCAAGAGTGGTACAAGTCATGGGTGGAGGAATGGAGAATGTCTTTCACTTTTTATTTCATCTTTACTCATCTTACACCTCCTGGAAAAGAAAAACAGTTTACAAAGCGTACGTGTTATTTGACTGGCTTCTCCAGACCCAGCCTGGACCAGTGACAGGGAGCAAGGCAGAAAAGAGAGGTTCTGCTTCTGGCTCTGCTTTTGGCTGTGATGGAGACAGTGGAGCAGGTCCTCCTTCGTCTGCAATTCTACTTCCCACGGAGTGCACCACAGAAATGACTGGATACTTCAAAGAGAATGATACCAAAGTAGGTCATACGTAGGGCCCTGCAGCTCTTGCAACATCATTTAGGTAGTTTTATTGGCCTACTTATGACTGTTGCTCTCAAGTTTGATCGACGGGGCAGTAATGCTTCATGGAACACTTCCTGGTAGGCTGCAGTTTGTTGACTAAGCATCTGGCACAATTTCCTCTCCATTATTTCCAGGTGCTAAATCACATTAAATGATAGCTAATAATTATGGTTTATCCTTTCCTAATCATGCTATTTTCCCAGGGAAGCTGTTGCCACAGGGATGTTGTGGGAGTGTGAATGGGGTGGGGAGGGCACAAGGAGATATTTCTGTTCACCTGGAGCCATAAAAAAGTTGGAGACCCCTTAGGCTAGGGACGCAGGATCCAGCCTAGGAGATATTATATCTTGGCAAAAATGTATTTATTTATTTTCTGGGCCAGTTTTCCATCAGAAAAGGCAGCTGGATCAAAATGGAGATGTTTTGCAGGACCCTTTCAATTTCAAGGCAAAAACGCACAGCTTTGGCTTTCTTGTTTTGTTTTGCACATTTCAGATAGTTTCATTTGAGTTCTTGAAAAGAAGCCATTTTACTTCTTTTTATTTTGAACGTGATCTTACTTCAAAATAGAAAGTCATTAAGCTGTCAAAGCAGTACAGTGCTGTACCTTTAATATTTTATAGAATATTGGAGTGTTTTGATATTATTGAAGCTGAATGATTTTATCTTGTCAAACAAAAAATTCTGACATTAACAAGATAAAATACTTCAACAGCCTAAAATGTCTTTTCTTCTCAGTCTCTTATCACATGGAAAAATTAAGACTCTCATATTTTCCATCTGATTTTCAACTCCTGAAAATAAAACAAAACAGAATTTCCCATAATATGGTAATTCAATTTTTTGGCCCTCATCACTAGCCTTAGGCATGACATACTCTCCAAACTCCTTCATTCTGACAGGCTGCCGAAATCCAGATTAACTGACAGCAAAGTATTAGCAGGGCTCTCCTAAGGACCTGTCTAAATTCATCAAACAACCTTATAGCCCTGTAAAATGAGGGCTGTAACAGATAGGCCCCAAATTCATGACTTAATCTCCCTCATTATAAACACTGAGTTCTATCATAAAGATGCTCCAATAGGAAATTTCACATATTCTTCTTAAAGAAGAAACGAAAGGTGGAAAAGTATTTTAGTGCTGTTAGTTTTGGTGGAGAAAGATGTTTCTGTTCATACAACATTTTGAGTCTGCTTTCCTAACTGCATTTTGGATATAGACTCCTTGAGAGATTAATTTGAAGACATAGATGTATCTTGAGAGAGGTAGATGGGAGCTCTGTGGAGCACGGCCAGTCTAAGTTAGATGTTCGGTCTGTGTCCAGCGCTGCAGCACTCTGGTGAGATTTTTGAAGTATCATCTGTGCCCAGCATCTGAAATGAAGAATATTCTCTGTATTTAGCTTGCCTGAGTACAGTGTCTTCTCGATCAAAAGTTAATGTGCACATTACTTGCACCTGAACGCATCAGTGAGCTTCTGAAGGCAAGACTCTGGCAAATAATAGGTTTTGTAAAGTTCTGTTTATGGCTTTATTAATTATACCCTGGTCCAAACACATCCCTATAGCATTGATCCCTGCAGACCAGGAAAGAGTTGAAAAGGATACAAATATGTTATCATAAAATACTTTATATTTCCATTGAGCAAGACAATGGAGTCCACAGCTTTTGAACTTCTCAACCAGCAGAAAAGCACCATCTCGGTTTTCAGTTCCATGTTCCCAATGTTTGTCTATATCAAATAATGAATAATCAATATGTAAGAACAATCAAATGTAAGAATTAAAAACTCTCCTTAAAACCTCTTCACTTCAACCAAAGCCAACCACTAACCTTCAGAATATTCCTGTCCCTTCAGTCATTAATACTTTTGTTCATTATTCATGTTAAGGTTACTGTGACTTCCCTGAAATCTTTAAATCAACCTGACATAAAACCAGGTTTTTTTCAAAAAGAACAGAGAAGGAAAAGTGAAAACGGTGTTTGCTTTGTGGATTTTTTTTAAGGTATCCAAACATATGTCCATGTTTAACCTGACTTCTCACTTAGATACTTTATAAATGGAGGATACTCTGCTTGAACAGCCATACTCACCATTACAACTCTGGCACAAGCCTCATACACTAGTGCTGGCTACATAATAATAGTGATTCAAAGTAGGATAGATGCAATTTAAAAATATATGTATCAGCATTACAGCTCCACTGGAAAAGAGGCTGTAATCACCAGTGTTGCAACTCAATGAGGTCACTGCGTCAAGCATTCTGAACTCTTAACTACTCATATTTGCCTATTTTATGGAGGTGACCACTAATGTGGTTGACCAAAAGCTGGAAGTATAATGGGCTTTTCTTTCTAGGGTGGGTCTTCTGGTATTTGAGAGGCTGTGGGGCTGACTGCTAGTTTGTTAATCCAGGGCTGAACCTTCTCTTGTGCAGCTTATGCCTGCTGATGTTTTAGACTTTTCTTTGGTTCCATCAACCCTGCCAGAAGAAGAAGTTCTTAATTCAGACTGGGCAACTGAGCCAGGTAGTCTGGCTTAAAATAACAGAAGAGCTAAGCTTGGTACTGACTGGGATCAGACAGCTTGGGATGAACACCACTGCGGGATGGTGGATGTTCTTCACTCTACAAGCCATATGTGACGTACATCAGAAAGTTCAGGGTAGTAGTGTACTAGGACTACCTCAGAAGATGATGGTGGCTCCTCTGGACCTGGCCTGGGCAAGCAAGCCACATTGCAGAGTAATACAGCCCAGTGATACTGGGCTTCTAGCCCCCACACCACATAGCCCTACTGCTAACCAACCACATGCCATAGCCGGGGAAAAGAACCATATGCAAAATGTTGGAGAGCCACATGTGATTCAGGAGCTGCTGGGGAGCCACTCCTGCCCTAACAGCTTCAAATTAAGCTACTCACCCAAGCTAATACCCAAACTTGCCTTGAACTTAAGCTACTCACCTAAACTAATACACAAACTGCCTTGCCTTAAAAGCTGTTTTAACCTGACTTAGGCAGCTGAGGTTAACAAGCCTGGGTGAAGTACGCATCTTCTTTGTGTAGGGCTTACGAGCTGGGAGCTCTTCATTTCTGTGCTCAATCTCTAAGCAGCTCTGTGAGACTGTAGGAATCTGCAGATCATGGACATTTTGCTTCTTAAGTTAAATGTATTTACTCAACAGGACTTTGAGCTTCAGAGACTGGCATGTTGTACGTGGCATGAAAACAAGGGCAAACACAGGCCCTGAAATTTGAAGAATCCCTGCAGTTCCTCACCAAAATCTCTCCTCTCTAAATGAGACCACATCTCCAGGGTGAAGTGGAAACCCATTCTCAGCTCTGCTTTGCTCAGCTCTGCTTTCAGATCCTGAGCTCTCTGCAGGCTTCCACCAATCCCCCAAATTAGCACCAAAGTTAATGGTGATGCCCATAGCACCTATGCTTATACAGAACAGAAGACCAAACATACAGGTTAAAAGAAAAGCATACCAAAATCTTCACCATAGCCAAGAAACAGCAGAAAACCTGCACATATTCAAGAAAACCAAGAGGATGGCGAGGCCCATGAGTGATTTATGGGCAGGGTATAACATTTCTTACCAGCATTGGCATTGCTCCACTGCAGGATAGGATTGGGAAGTCTATGGGTGACCCAACTTCAGCAGCTCCAACTGGCTGACACCAGGAGGTCCAGTAGTGTTCACAACACCTGAGCCCTATCGCAGGTCACCGGTGACATACCCACCATGGGAGCCATGGCTGAATTTCTGAAGAGTAATTCTCAGCTCAAGAGCGACAGTGTGGTCTCCAGGAATAATCCAGGAACCAAATCTGATTTCCTATAGCCCACTGTCAGCTTTCCACCCTCCCCAGCTTATATCCATTGTCAGCACATGCAAAGGCTCCATATCCTATTGCCAGTTGCTTAATCCATTCCTTCCTGCCCCACCGCCAATACAATAATACCCCACTGAGGAGACCCACCCACCAGGAAATCCCCCTTTAACACCCTGCAAAGGAGCAGCCAGATTTATCTCTGCTGCTGTTCTGGAAAACTAAATGAGGACTCATCTGCTCTAATCCCCTCTTAAGATTTCAAGATGAGGCCTGTGTTCACATATTAGCATATCTAACAGCTCCTACGTGTGCACCGCAAGGCTACTGCTCCATAGAGGTAAATCACGTACCAACACATACTTCAGGTAGGCTACTATCTCCCTCTGAAGACATAAATGACTAGGCCTTTGCAACGACCTCATAAAAATGCCTGAAATGAAGACTTGGGTTAAATGGGCTTGGAGATTTCCATGAAGAACAAATCTCATGACTCATCCACAGCCTCCTGCTAGAGAGTTTGGGGACCACTCCTTACATGTGACGCACAACATTTCCATTGGCCTTGTTTTTGGCATGGCAGCTGTGACTTCCTTGATGTGGGTAGGAAATAAGCACCCCAGTCTGAGGAAAATTCTGAGATTTTTACAGCTCCTTTGGGCTTGCACTGGAATGACAGTGAGGCCTTTCAAGACTTACACAAGTCTCAAAAAGCCTTGAAAAGATCTCAAAAACCTGCAGGTAGATGTCAGCCATGGAGCAGCTGAAGGTTTAGTGTGAAGGTGTCTGCTTGGGATGTGGGTGAGAACATTTTGATTGCTGCTGTTCTTAAGGCTTTCCTGTTTCATTCTGAAAGTCTTAAATTTGTTAGGGAGCACTGACAGAGCTAGGGAGCACAAGTTTTCATGGCTTGTGGTGGACAGCAGGAGGCTGGGAAGCGGTAGCGAGGCCAAGGGGCACCATCAGCACTGAGTGATGTGGCACCCTGTTATGAGTCACGCAAGACTTTTGTGTCTTCACTGCTGTACCACCCACTGTGCACAACACACCCAGCCTTGCTGTGGAGAGTTGTCCTGGGCAGCCTTTGGAACTGAACCACCATGACACAGTTAACTGAAATTGCTGGAGACAGGACTTTTTGACCAAGGTTGTGAACCTGGTCTGGACGATGCTAAACTGAAGACTGGGTGATTTGATCTCAGCCCTTTCCCAAGACCCAAAACAAGTTGGTCCTCTTAGGAAAAAAAAAAAAATCAGATGTTTGCTATGGATTTTGGGCCATGGTTTCCGTCTAAGTCCTTCATTTTGGCAGTCCCTGCCTATCTGGAAGGAGGAAATACTAATATATTCACTAAGCTCCTGAATGGCATCCACTAAGAGACTTGTTGGGCCATGTAATATGCAAGCCCAAGAGTTTTCACTCCTCCCAGCTAGCCTGGGAGAAGCATCTATTTGGAGGGATGCATTTTCAGGCCCATAACCATCAGAAACTTTATTGTGCCAGCACAAATCCCAATTCCCTTTTCCATACTCAGTCCTGCAAGCCTTTTGCTGGCAAGTCTGGAACTGCACTGAAGACCTGAGCCATTTGCATGATTAAAGGTTGCAGGACCAAGCTGATTAGAAAGATTCAGCAAATTCTCCAATCAGAGCATTAGCACAGATCCACTAGGTGAGGAGCTGGCTCTGGGTACATAGTTGGCTTCTCCTCAGAGTAACTTCCACTGGTTTCCACTGAGAGCTGTAAGTTCTCAGCTTCTCTCAGGATTGATCTCTGCACCTGCAGAGTGAATGCCTGTAAATATTGTTGTGGTTTTGGTGGCTTTTTCTTTATAATATCAAAACCTGCTGCTTTGATTAGAGATGGGGGGAAAAAATCTGACAGTGTTTTCTGGCATTTAGTCCCTAATTGGAATATTCCCTTTGGGTATTTAAAAAAAATATTAAATTGGCCCAGATATTTTTTTATGAATAACACTTTAATTAAATTTTTACATATTAAATGTACATCAATTGAAATAGTTAGACAAATAGCATGAGTGTTAGTCATGTACAAGCAAAGGGATGAATCAGTCGAAGACTGAATATGTTACAACAGCCTCTCCCTCCGAGGGCACATGTGAGATGCTGAAAGGCAAGGGAAATTAACATGAGAGATGGAAGGGAGTGAGAAGGAGCATAGAAGAAAAGGCCAGGAGAAAGGCGAGGTACCCAGTGGCATTAATAAGGCAAGAGCTCCCTTGCTTACGCAGGCATAAGTCATGGGGTCAAGGGACCTGAGCTCCATTCCCAGCTCTGCCACTCATCTGCTACGCAACTCCACAGCATTACTTCATTTTCCTCCCTTCCTTGCACTTCCACCTCCTCTTTTGGTTTGTCCAGGTTAATTTGACAAGCTCTCCTCCACGTCCACTTCAATCACAGCTGGGGGACTGGGGCTAGACTTTAGGAAGAGCGGTCTAACGGTAAGGGTAGTGAAGCATGAGGATAGATTGCCTGGGGAAGGGGTGGGAGCTCCGACCTGGGAGGTTTTCAAGAACAGGTTAGACAAACATCTGTCAGGGATAGTTTAGGCAGAGTGGATCCTGCCTTTGGGCAGAAGGCTGCGAGGTCCAAGTCTGATATCTATGATTTTAAAGTTTTCTGGAGCAGGGGCTGAGCCTGCCAGTGCATCTAGATATTAGTTTCATGCCAAATAACAAGAAGTGAGGTGTCTCATTAGAAAAAGTAAGATTTTTGTAGGAAAAAAATACTCCTATACCAAGATGCACCCCTAATTATGCTAGCTTAACTTTCCTGCCACTTCCACTCAATTAGATAAAGGTTATTCTGATTTACACCAGGCCAAGAGGAGAATCAGGCTTCATGTTGTTCTGCTGATGGTCAAAATACATTTTTTACTTGACCCGATTTATTCAGTACCTGGTTTTCAAAGACATTTCCTAAGGGTTCTTGGTTGTTCTTTCTTTTTTTTTTTTTTCTTGCACTTCATATATCATCTATCCCCACTCATTACATAGGGCAGCAACAGTGTTGCCACCAAGGGAGCTTACATTTAACAGCAAGAGAGGAATCTTTAGCAGCTCCCATCCCAAGAGATTGCAGGATGCGTAGCTTTGATTTTGTTGCTGTAGGATAGGCAGGGATGAAAGCGATGTGCACTGTCAGTAAACCCTTAAGGTACTGGGTTCCTCCAGCAGTTTGGCATATGCCTTCCACTTCCACTAAAGTCACTGAAGACAGTGTAGGCAGAATAGGTCATCACTCTTCCTCCCCCCTAGTTAATATGCTGGATAAGGAGCCATGAATTGTTCCCACCAACTCTGGAGTGCACACACCCATAGCCGTGGGCTGTGGATGCTCTTTAAGAACCTGTAGCAGAACAGTAGATGCAAAATCAGAAATAACATCATGTCCAGTCATCAAATACAAAGGCAGGGCTCACATAAGAGCAAACAGGTATTTGGTGAATTAAAAGCAGCAAGAATGAGAAGTATAAGCTGGAATTGCAAGTTTTCTTGCAATCAGGTTGGCAAAGCTCTGGAAAAACGTCACAATGTGAAAAAGAAGAAGCAAAAATACCGTAATGACATATAGCCTGAGGAAGGGAATGCTTCATCAAAAGAAATATTATCATTTGGCTTAAAATGGGTGAACCCAGAGACAGAGATCGAAGCTGGATCAAAACCCACAGCACCTGCCTCCTCTTCCCACTCTCTCACAGCCCCTGTGTCTCTTCAGAGAGACTCCAATCCGTACCTGGAGGTTATTCACATTCTGGGTGCCCATCTTTTTCCTTGCCTGGGAGGGCAAAACCCACGTGCAGTTCAGACTGGAAGAGATCATCTCCATAGGAGAGAGCATCTCTGCACACTTCCAGCTCCGCTCGCCATGAAGGCTGACGAGTGTATGGCACGGGGCTGGGCGAGAAAACTGCATCTCTATAATTAGGTAGGTGGGTATTATTCAAGCTTAAGAAACCTGGGCAAAATAAGGTAAGCATAAGATTAATGAAATTGGCTTGTCTGATGAATACAAATGATGACTGGTTGAGAAAGTTGTCTGGAGGTGTTTGGTATCCTTAGCTTCTACAGCAGGGTTTCGTTTTCTTTTTTTTGAGGTCAGGTAGCTATCTCATGCTGCAACAACTGTGCTGCAGTTCTGATTATGGGAGGGATCATGTAGCAGCAGCAGAACTGTGTCTTGACAACATCTATCCACAATTTTGAAATTGTTTTGGGGTCACGGTCAAAAATCTGTGTGGCTCAGTGAGGAACAGAAATCACCTTGTCTGAGAGCTTCTTGGTGGGCATCAGGAAACCCAGATGATTCTCCTAACGCAGGTTGGATATTCCAATTGAAGACAGCTCACTCCTTGAGCTGGCTCCTTGTCCCTGCAGTAAGAGCATGTGGTACTTGCCCACACTTGCAGGATGAGAACTGCATGTCACCCGCTTCATCAGTGTGGGTACAGGCACATGGGTGGACAGTTGTCCATGGCAAGTAGCCCATTCACATTGGTGGGGGCAAGGTAGACACTCTGTGTGTGAGAGCTTCACTGTTTTAAATCACAAGTAGATACAGGTTATGGCTATTTCATTGTTGATATTATTATTATTTAACCCCTGTCTATCATTTGACAGTGAAGCTGATGGAAAACTTCCATTTATCTCATTGCTGTGGTCTTATATTCACCAAGAACTCAAGCTCTTTGTCTTATTTTGAGTGTGACATTGCCAGGTGGTCTCCTAGCCAAGTATTCACCTTGCATGTTTTTGTTTGGCTTCCCAAATCAAACTGATGACATTTTCAGCCCAGAGGGACAACAGGCTAACTCTTCATGGTAGCTAAAATGAACCGTTATTAGGACATACATGCAGTAGAGGATGAGGTCTACTTTGAAAGCATTGTGGTGCAGATCCTTTTCTTCAATTTTTTAAGTACTAGGACTCATTTCTCCATGTCTGGAACCAACACCAGGCTGACCACTGGTTTACAGCCTTGTCGTAGCCATACTGTCAATGCACAACGGTGTATGGAAGGATATCTTTTTTTTTTTTTTCACTTTTTCTGTTGTGATTATTCTGATTGTGTCTTCCTAGGACTAAAAGATTTAATGGAATGCCTCTTAGAATATGACTTTTGGTCATAAGAGTTCCTGCAAAAGGTTGGCCATAAAAGATCTATGCACGACAAAGCTTGGGGTCTGCACCCACTTGGCCAGCAGACATGTTTATGGAGGGTATAGCTATTTCCTTCAGAAAAGGGTTGTGTAGTTCAGTTCTTGAGGTTACTGTTTTGGTTGGGTGAGCCAGTAGATTTGTTAGTTTGCCTACCCTTAGAAGATGCGCTCCTTGCTGTAGTGTCCTCACATGCACTCCCTCCTTGATGGACAAGTACAGAACTGAATACAACTTTAGACAAGTGTTCAATATATTTAGCTCCCTTTTCCGCTTGCAAATTATACAAGAGCTTCAACTATAATCAGAATATCTGTCATCCAAAGCTTATCTGATGACTTATAATTGCTTGTAAATCATCCAGTCTGTGTCCGGGGCTTTGCAATTTTCTTATTCCTCTCTGTCTAAACAGATCTCCAATCCCTATTGCTTTAGAAGCTCGCTGCATCCTCAAGTGCTTGGGATTAGAAAGCAGGAAGATAATGATTGCTCTCCATTTCACAGGTGGGCAACTGGGGCAGATGAGCTTCTCAGAAGTCATGCTGTTTAGGACTGAGCCCCTTCTCCCTCAGGAACCACACAGATCCAGCCTCCAAACTGTACTTCCTCTCACGCGCTATTTATAAAAAGTGGCTTTTGTGCTTTGGGAGCTGCATAAAACTTTTCTGCCTCCCCAACTGGGTGAAACTGAAAGCCACATAAAAAAACCAAAAGATTGCCAAAGCCTGCTGCGGGGGGTGAGCAGTTCCCCCAGCACCCAAAACCCCCTCCCTTCCCCAAATTGAGCCTGTAAAGCAAAAACTTCTGCAAGCCAAAAAAATTGCTTAATTGCCTCAAATTGATTCCATGGTTTTATTAAGATATTTGCCCAGCTCTATTATGGTTAATTATTTGTATTACATTAGACTCTGAGGCCCCAAGCAGAGATCAGGGCCCCATTGTGCTAAATACTGTACAAGCACATAATAACAAAATCACTCCTCGCCCCAGATAGCTCTCAATTATGTGGAGAACTGCAATGGAAACATACCACAGCTCGTGTGAACACCTTTTAGGAGAGGTTAATGTGGATTTCAGAAGCCAAAAGGGTCCCTCGTGAGAGCCTGGGCTGCCTTCATTGTGCATGCTCCCTGCAGCCCTGCTCTTCTTGCTGAGCTCCGGTGGGAAAAAATCAAGGGAGAATATTGACATACAACCAACAGAGGAGCCCCCCACCTGGCCCAAGGCTTCACGATGGGCAGCGGAGGAAATAGAGAAGAAGAAAGAAAAGTGGGGAAACAAAACAGGTTCCCGTGCTGCCTTCCCCTTCACCTTTCATTTGTGCTTGGAAGCTCAGCTGCGGGAGGTTCACGAGGGAGATCGTTTCCCTGGGGATTTCCAGCCTCATTTTGCAGACGCAAAGCGTTCCTCTGTTTAGGTGAACGTTAAGATGAGCACACGGCTTTCAGCTAGCCTTGCAGAGACCCCGCACCCACTGCCACTGCCTTTCTCCACTTCCCAACCCCAGGTGAGGAAGAGGAGCAAAAACGCAAAAGGGGAACCCTACTCTTCTCCTTCCCCCTCCTCCCGCCCCACTCCACAGCCAAATCTCTGTGGCTGCACCTTGCCCATGCGTGGGAGATCTTGCTTATCGAGTGGTCAGCACTGGGAGAGCTTTTCCACACCTGCAAGCGAGTGCGGAGAGTTTTGAGACCTTGAAGCCTTTGCAGGAGGTGATGCTTGGGGCCGGGCGCGTGGCAGGTTTTGGATGACCAGCCAGCTGCTGATTCAGCCAAAGGTCTTGCTTGTACCCCAGGTGCTGCTGAGCTCTGGGTGACTCTCTGGGGATGCTCAGGAGGTGCCTTCCAGAGAGACCACGCATCTCTGCATTGCCCACCTCGGTCTTGTGCTTTTCCCTGCCTCGCAACCCAGGGTTAAGAGGACGTGAAAGGCAGCAAACTATAGCCCAAAACCAGGGGAAAATCCAATTGTTTCCAAACACTAAACTCAGGACTGAAGCAGAGCAGGAACCTCTGGAGATAACGCGGTGTCTGTGTGTGTGTGTGTGTCTGTGTGTAAAACGGCCTTGCAGAATCCCCCAGCTTTAGCAGGGCTTTGAAAAAGATCTGGGTGGTGATTCAAAATCCAGGTTATGACCCGTGACCTTTGGATGAGAAATTGTTGCCATTTAGGATGTGTTAGGAGGTCCATCCTTTTCATCAAATGCGTGTTTCTTCTTGCTGCGGGAGGCAATCACACCGGTATATCATTAACTCGCAGAAAAGGAGGCTGTAAAAGAAGTTGATGGGGGACCTTAGCCCACACCCTGCTGGGGTCTGCTCGGAGCACAATATCCCAGCGACCATGAGATTAAGCTAAAGAGAAAAGTGAAAATGCTTTTCACGATTCACACGCCCTTTAGATTGTTTTATTAAACCATTTGAATAGGGATTTCCCTTTCGGCCGACAACGGGGCCCGGCCAATGCATAGTTCTAGGTTGCTATGACTTAGTTGGTGCTGGCTAATCACAAGTGAGGGCAAATTTCATATAAAATATCTCGGGCCATTGTCAACCTAATGCAGCGTGACAGTGCCAGCACAAAGAGGGATTCATTCACCCCAGCAGGTAATAAGGACGATTTGCCATACCAACCAGGCAGTCTCGAGGGGGGCTGTCAAATATGATCAGAGCAGCGAAATGGAGCCTCACATTCCATTCTCAGGTGGGAGAAGGCGATCCTTTTGTTCGACCGTGTTGCTTCTGATAACAGAATACAATTATTTTTTTTTTTTTCTTCCCTGTATCCTATTGACCAGCAGGGCTGTTTTGCATAGCAGTCTTTGGGGCTTGCCTTTTTTTTCTTGCCTTTTTTTTTTTTTTTTTTTGAGGCCAGAAGGGACCTCGATGATCCTTTAACCTGGAACGCACCCCAGAGAATTTCACCCCAGTCCTTCCCTGCTCCTTTTCCGCCTTCCCCTTTCATTAAGGACTCGGTCCTGCCACAATGAGCGCGCTGTATCTCTGCTAATAACCCCCAATTGTTACACAGCTTCCTTTTGTCTAGAGCCTCCCAGGGACATCGGGCCGTTGGGGAGACGAGAGGTCGGGGTAATTTGGGGCGGTTCGAAGGGCCGAGAGGATCGTGCTGTTTCAGGACGTGAGATGGCGATGAAATATTCAGAAGGCGGCATTTACGGGACGGCAGGAGGGGGGGATCAGACGCCGAGTGTTTCACACATGACCAAGCCAACAGAAAGACTGATAAAAAGTGCTTGCATTAGGCAGGGTAGGTAGGGAGACTTACATGGTAATGATTAGATCGACAGAGAGATAGGGCAAGAGCGAGAGAGATAGAGGGATGTTTGCTTTGCAGGTATCAGACTTGGGTTACTGATACCAGACCATCCTGCTGATTTGCCTATCTTGGGGGTCTGGTTACCTGCGATCACCTGAGGTTATTTTGACAGTAGCTAATTAGCGAGAACATTCCAGCCCTCAACCCACCCTCAGCTCACAGGAGGGCTCAGAGGGCCCGGCTCCCAGCACTGCGCACGAGGCTCCTGGGCTGCTCCGGCATCTGACAATCTGTCTCTACCTGAAACAGGTAGAGCCTGAAAAGTTTGGAAGAACGAGCACCGCCCTTGAGGTTGCAGCTCTGTTGTACTGGGTGTAATGATAACCATAAGCAACCAGCAGAAAAAAAGTAAAAAAAAAAAAAACCAAACCAACCCAAAAAAACGCCCTTCAGAGGTTTTAGGGGAACTTGGCCTTCAGGATTTTACAGGATGTGTTAATCCAACCTCCTTCAATCCAGCATTCCTTCTTATCTGTATTGCCTTCATGTTCCCTGGCAGAAATTGCCCATTTAATAATTTCCCTCCAATGATCTGAATCACAGCTAATCTGATCAAATGTCTTTTTAGGTCCTTTCATCTTCCCAGGGATGTGTTGACACTAGCATGCTGGTTCAGAGGAAACAAGAACTCAATCAGAACTTCGTTCAAAACACAGATGGGACCCAAACCTAACCTTTCCTTTAAGATATGCAAAAGTGTGGTTAGCTTCTTGTTATTATGCTTTGTATTTGCATAAGTCTTTGCATTTTGGGGCCTGATTTTTAAAAGGATAAAAAAGTCAAACAAACCCCGGAGCTGGATTTTGATGAGAAACAGTGCAGAATCAGCTGGGCATGGAGTTGGCATGGCTCTCTGTGGAGAAGGGCACAGGCTGTGGCGTCACACAGGGCCTGGCATGGATCCATGGGGCAGCTCCTGGCTGGCATCACTTGCTGCAGTGCGGGTGCTCCGAAGCTGCGTTTCTCCCACCGCTGCATCTGCTCTTGGAGACACCCCGTTGCAGGGTTAGACCTGAAAGCCTGCAGCCCCCAGGGACTTCTGGTTTTGCAAAGTAGGCTCCCCCAGACTTGGAGATAAACCTACTTGGGAAATGCTGCCGAAGACTGGGGGACCTGAGACAAGCCAACAGGCTGGACAACAGCGGCAGGTGTTTGGGTTTCACTGGTGTATGGCTCCAAATCATTCAGGTCAGTCAGTAAATCCACACTGAGACTGTAGCCTTACAAACAGACCTTTGAGGAATGGACTTAGTGATCCTTCTGCAGCCAGGGGATCACAGGCAATCATTTAGGTTCTGCTCTTGTCCAAAGGATCCCATGCAATCATGCTCTTCTGGACAAGATTAATGGGGGTTTATATACCTCTGGACACGTCTTCCCTGTGCAACGCAGACCTGCTCTGGAAAGTCCTGGAGCTATTGCCAAGACCTATAATGGCTATAAGCCCAGATGAGGTGCTGATAAGAAAGTAGCCATGTCCACACAGCTCAGCACAGAGGCAGCTTGAGGTACTGATATTCTCATGGAAGGCCCTAGAGAAGAAGAGCGATCCAAGGATAAGCATCACTCCTGGGGTAATAAGGCATCATGCAGTACTGGGTGAGGAGAAAAATCCTCCCTTTTCTCGCTCTCCTCTGTAATGATGTGGGCTGAAAGGATGCACAAAGCTCAGGCTATAGAGCGTAAGCTGAGCCTTCTGTCTGTCCTGTATGGACAGTGTGCCAGATGTGGTTTGTGGTGTCAGTCAATAGTGACCACCATCTGAATGAATCTATGAGTGGTTTTTTTATGTGCCATGATAGATGAATTTTGTCCACTTTTGCAAATGGGGAAACTGAGGCAGAGTTTCAGAGTTACTCGTGTCCAGAGAGGGACTTTGTGCAGCATTTGTAGCCCACTGGGTGAGGCAGTCACCAGGCTCTGATCTTCCTAAAGCCTCCAGAGTCTTCTCAGAGTAACAACAAGGACTTCCTGACTGATGCTGCTGTAACCAAGCAGAAAATCAGGGTCAGGGCACTTAGCTGCTTGGTGTTTAGACTTGGGAGTGACACCAAGTAAAGAAATGAAAGCTTTAAAGAAGCTCAGGATCTCTTCCTAAAGTTTTGACTATGGAAAGCATTTTCCAATATACCTAGTATGAATACAGCACGTGTTGTTGCATTTGGGAATGTGCTCTGTGGAATGATTCACCCTCCCACCAGGAAACCTGACTTGTCCCCTCCTTTTATTGTCCTTGTGCTGAGCGCATCCAAGGCCACAACTTGCTCCTCTCCACCTTTCCTAATGGGTCAAAGGTTCGTCTTTGAAAGCAAACAGCAAGCATGGTACAAGGATCCTCTTTTAAGGGGTAAGGGAGCAATTGAGGAGCCTTCGGTGACAGGCCAGGAGGTGCTGTTGCAGGAGGTCAACATGTTGAGATTGGTGAGGATGGGTCAAGGGAAATATGAACACTGGAAGCAGGGGCGTCTCCAGAGGGGAGCTGAAGGAAGCTTGAGGCTGAGCCAGCCAGCTTACGTAAAACCCTTTCCATTGGTTTATCTGAGATGGGATCCTCTATTGCTACAATCGAGAGGAATGCGGTGAAACTGAAGCTCGCCTGCCTCCAAGGCCGCAAGAACCAATATTTTGTTTCCAACGTTCCCAGTATTTTCCCCACAAGCAATGTCAGGCTGACAGCAGCCGTGACACCTCTGTGATCCTCTTCCTCCTCTATGATGGGAACAACGCTTGTTCCCCTCCAGCGCTTGGGCACTGTGTCTGCAGCATGGATAGATCTGTCAGCCGGCGTGTGCCAAGGCGTTGCCTGTTCTCTGTCTTCACCTGGTGCTGTGCCAATATTTAATAGTTCTGATTGGCAAACAATTTGCTTCTTTGTGATCGGTAAAAAAAAAAATAACCTTTTAACTTTTTTTCCCCACCTTCCCTCCTCCTTTTTTCTGGGGAGAAATATGTCCTAGACTCTGAGATGTGACCCTTCATTTCTTAGAACCATAGAATCATAGAATGGTTTGGGTTGGAAGGAACCTTTAAAGGTCATCTAGTCCAAGCCCCCTGCAATAGGCAGGGACATCTCCAACTAGATCAGGTTGCTCAGAGCCCCGTCCAACCTGATCTTGAATGTTTCCAAGGATGGGGCATCTACTATTTCTCTGGGCAACCTATGCCAGTGTTTCACCACCCTCATTGTTAAAAATTTCTTCCTTATATCTAGCCTGAATCTACCCTCTTTTAGTTTAAAACCGTTACCCCTTGTCCTATAGCAACAGGCCCAGCGAAGAAGTCTGTCCCCATGTTTCTTACAAGCCCCCTTTAGCGCAAAGAGTATTGTAAGGTGGGGGACGTCATCCTCATGTCCTGAACCCTCAGTTCTTGGCTCTGAGGGATCTGCTGGTTGGCAAGTTTAGCACAGAGGCCAGCTGGGCTGAAGGACTGGAGTACCTTCTGCTGGTATCTGGGACGAGCAGGGCTGCATTGCTGCAGGTGGTCCTTGTTTATGCTGCACAGAGATTTCAGGGCCAGTAGACAATGCCATTCATGCTAGTATAAGCCAATAGTGATGTCTGCATATTTTTGCAGCTCCTGTGAGCTCCGAGTCACCTGTCCTGTTGGATTTCACTTCTGCTATTCAGAAAGTAGGTGCCCCTGCAAAGGTCTCAGCGTGAGCCTCAAGAAACCTGCTTCTCCTGGGGGTCACCATCCACTTAACAACTGATGAGGCTTTGGCTCAAGGTAGCTCTGAGAGGTACCCTGCAGAGCTGAGGCCTTTCTCCAGACTTGGCTTCAGTGTAGTTGCAAATAAGGAGCAGGCACTGACCATCAGTGCTTCAGCTCCTGCATCCTTGGTGAGGAGCATTTGGTATTAATCTTTTCTGGCATCTTTCTTTTTCATCCAAAGTGGTGCAACATGGCCTTTCATTCAAGCTGTTCTGGTTTAGCTTTCACCATGGAGGTGTTTATGGGTGACCCTCCCCACAAGGGAATGGCACAGCTCTCCTCTAACATCTAGGTAAGGTGGCTCTCTTGATGGATTCAGGAGGAAACCATAGTGTGCTGACAGCAGCTGGGTAGTCCTCTTTATAGAATCATAGAATTGTTTAGGTTGGAAAAGACCTTTAAGATCATCCAGTCCAACCATTAACCTAACATTAACAAGTCCACCACTAAACCAATTAAGGGTAGAGTAGCAATTTCATGTTTCCTGGCTTGGTGGCTGGATTATTTATAATGGAAGTAAAGACTAGGAATCATTAAGATTGGAAAGGACCTCTAAGATCATCAGTCCATACAACAGTCAAAAGCAAAATTCACCTCACCTGAGTCAAAGATTGGGCTTCCAAAACTCTCAAAGCTCACTTCACAAATTCCTCACCATCTTTCTCCATTGGACAACGCCTTCCCTTGCAGTCCCCATGATGTCTAACCTGCAAGGAGGACCCCGATCGCAGTAATCAGGGGGAAACTGAGCTGTTAGGACAGGCCCCCGGTGTAAGAGGCAGAGCTGTGTTGGCTCCAAATGCCAGGAGCACTAGTCTGCCCCCAGTTTTATTTCCAGTTTCTTGGTTCTTGGGGTTTATTTAGATTTTTTTTTTTTTTTTTTTCAAATCCAGAGTCAATGTAGTGTCAACTGTTGTGCAAATCCTAACATGACAGCTGTGGGTTTGTATCCCCTCGAGCCAAGAAGGGAATTGAAACCCTTTCTCACACTACCTGGGTACATGCCCTACCAGACAAACGTAGGAAAGACTTTACACCTTCCACCCCTCAGAGGTGGGTGTTTGGGCGTCTGAAATAGCTGACACAACCGGTAGCTTTCTCTTGTCTTTTAGCTTTGAAAAACGAAGCTCAGAGAAAACACCATGCCTCCTCCCCGTAGTCCTGCTAAGCAGATATGATATTTTCTCCATTTTACCCTGCTTGCTAAGTGACTCTCCCAAGAGAACTCAAGAAGTCTGTGGTGTCAGAAATTCAAGGCTTGCAACCACACCATTGCAGTGTCTTTCCTAGTGTGGAACAGGAAAACAGGACCTGTTTAAAGGTAGACATGCTAATGATGGCTGGGAGGAGTGGCTAAGGTGTGGGAACTCTTTCCTTCACTGTCATACATCTCCAGGAGCCATCTGGGACAATTCTATTCTTTTCCATGTTGTTTATACATTATCCAGCCCAAAAAGGCATTAAGTCAGTGTTTCACTCCAAGGCCTGTGTTTCAAAAAGGGTGGTGACAAGGTCCTGGGCAGTAAAGCGTTGTTGGCATGGGAGGTTTTTCTCCACAGAGCAGAGTCGATAGCTGTCCTGGAGACATCAAGGTTCCATTTGCAAACAAGCTTCCACACTTTCAGGAGGACTGTCTAGAAAAGTGGCATGCTGAGTGGAAAACCCTTAGAGCAGAGTCCATCTCTTCTGCTTGGCTATCTGTTCTCCAGCTGCTGAGCTCTGCTTCCTTCCTCGCAAGATGTACAGCCACAGAACCACCTCAAGCAAGACATCTCCCTTCCTTCCTCCCTCCCTCCTTTCCTCTCTCTCTTTCTTTCCTTCTTTCTTAGACTGCACAGATCTCACTGCTTTCTGTTAAAGAGCAGTCAGTGGAAACAGTGGTGCCACCTTTCTAAAATACCACCTAGTTCTTTGAGCTGTGGTCCAGGACACAGGACTTGCAACTTCAGCTCCCAACACATCTGAAGATGGGTTGCATTGCATTGCCCTGCCCCAGAAACGTGCTGTTACCACCAGGCCACTGTGCAGGGAGGAAGGAAAGATTTAGGGTGTCAAGAGCGGGGACAACAGGGCTCGGTACTATAGTACAAAGGTGGTAAAAAGGGACTGTAAAATTAACTATTGTGTTCATCCTTCTACATTGCGATAGATCTTCTTCCCACATATCTGGGATATCTATCTGACCTGGGGTTAATCATTTAGTCATTCAGAGAAATATTCAGGGCAAATAAGTCACTGTCTGGGCAGAAGAACACATGAGGGCACGTTTCATATATTAGACAGTTGAGATATTTACGTGGTTATTCATTTGCTGCCTTCATCCTGCAACTTGATGACCCCCTGTTCGGCTCCAACACCTTCTGCCCACGATTCTGAAGACATCACTGAATTTAGCATTGCAGACTCCTGAGGAGATATGCAGGATTCTCCTCAGGTGTATGGATAAGGAAGCAGAAGCACAGTCTGACTACAGGGTTTGTCCAAAGTCACATTAAAAAGCCCTGCGAAAGCAGGAAATCAAATCTTAGGTCACCTCATCCTCAGGCCTCTGAATTCTGCTATTGATGCTGCTCGGCCATGTGTTTTTGCATCCCAAGTTGTTTCTGCTGCTGAGACAGGGCAGTCAGAGGTGTTCTGCACAGGACATTCAGGCTCTCAGCTTCACAGACTGGGCTGCTTAGGAAACAATTTCCAGAAGTGACCAGTGACTTGGAGACCTCTGCATTAGGGGGCAGCTACAAAGTATCCCTCAAGGCCCTCTGTAAGTCTCAGCACCTTTTTCACCGATAGCCAACCCCCCAACAAGGGTCCAGAACAGGGTACACTGAAGCACCAGCCATCCAAGTCTCTAAGCCCTGCAGGGAAACTCAGGAGCAGACAGGAATTAAACAAGCTGAAGCCAGAGCTTTGGTGACCTTGTGCTGCACTGAAAACAAAGTGGTTAAAATGCTCTTAAGTCAACATCCCCATGCGGTATTAGTCCCTATTAACCTTCTCTTGCCAGATGACTTTCCAGAAGCTCTCTTCAAGTCAGAACGAGCTGCTTGTCTCCTGCTACCAGAACCACCCAGAGGAATGAGGCGACCTGACAAATATACTGCACTTTCTGTTATCTTTGCTAAGTCTCTTGCATTTTTATATGGCACCTTAATAACCCCTCATTTCCATTACAAGTGCATGCTTTCCTTCTGCTTATCTGTATCTCTATACACTCCTTCTCCATTCCTGCAGCCACACCGCCTCCGGCTACAACCTGAGGAGCTCTTCAGAGCTCAGCAGGGTCAGGTCTGCTTAGTAATGGGAGGACAGTCCTGTAACTTAGGAGGTGGCAGGACGTGATTCACGCGATGGCGCTCTTCCATCTGCGTCAATATTGAACTCGGTGCCTTAAGTTAGGGGTAGGAGATGTAAACCCAGTGCCCTAATTTCGTGGAGTCATTAAGAGATCGGCTGCAACTTTCTCAAGAGACAAACTTCTAACCTCAGTGCCCGGGGCCAGATCTCAGCTTCTTTGCTCTGCCTGCCTACATTCCCCAGGTAGTTACGATCAGATACAATGCTATTTGCTTCCTGTTGTGTGCAGTTAAGTGGTGGCTGAGCTCCACCCCAGGGGTGGCTGCATTTCAAACGCAGGGGAGCGATTATGGTGTATATAGGCTGTAAAAGGTGTTGGGCTCTTTCTGGGAAGAGGAGAGCTGAGTATAATCGGGGCTTCTTAAGGCAAATCCTATCAATACCCTCCTGGAGCTGTAGGCTTTCAGTAAGGGCTAGCAACAGTGGAGAGTTTAAGTAACAGACCTGTGATTTAGGATTGGGTATCTACAGCCAAAGCTGTCCTGCTGTAACTCCTTGTTCAGCTCTGACAAAGTCCTGGCAAATGCAGAAATTCTGCAGACCTGGTTGCATTGCCTGAAATCTCCCTGGGTTTTGGTGAGCTCTGCACCTGTATGCACAGAGAAACACCTCTGTCCTGAGCTAATGGCTCCTGCTGAAGCCCAGGTGGGACCCACGACCTATAGGCTCCTAAGCCAAGGCCACCCATCTCATACCCACACAGGAGAAGTTTTTTCTGCACAAACACCATGGCTGTAGATGCTTTCTTTTCAGTCCCAGCATGGCAAGGCACAGGAGCTCTCCATGGCATTTGCAAACATCATTTCAGCACCTACAGCACCTTCCCAAATAGCCAGAGGCCTGGATCAGGTCTCTCCTCCTGAGCAGAGGAAGAATTCCCAAGAGGTGAGAGCTAACCTACAGAAGCAACGTGCTTTAGCCATCACAGCTGTCACATAGAAGGGGGAAGAAGAAGAATAATTATCATCTTCCTCCCCTGTCCATGGCATAGCATCATATCAAAAGGTTTCAAGATTAGCTAGACCACAGTGGGAAGAGGTGGAAGGTGTGTCAGCTATTCTCTGGACAAGCACTGTACCCTCTACCTCCCTACAAGAAGGTAATGACGTTCATCCCACCAGCTGATCTGACTGACTTCTAAGAGAAGCCTTTGCCTTTCACAGAGCCCAGGGCTGGTCATCAGTGTCCTTGGAGACATCATACGAAGCTCCCCACACCCAATATTTGGTTTCTGGATCCCGCCTGGGCTTAGGCAAGTGCAAGATGCCAAGTCCACAGTTCTGTTAGAACTGGACTTATCTGTTCATACTCAAAAGCTGAGCTTTCATGCAGCTCAGGAACTGCATGGCCACCATTTGCAGGAAATTGGGGTTCTCCAGGCTGGACAGATGCTGAACAAGGGTTTTTCAAAATCATATTGTGGAACTGAGGGTTCCTGCATTTTCCTTTTTTGGTCCTAGCCCTCAGTGACTTACTAACCTCACGATGCATATTGACAACATGTTCCAGGACATTGCTCATACCTTCGGCTTGTAAGTTCATGCACATTATTTGATTTGCATATTGTTGTATTTGGTAGTCTTCCCAAAGTGGAGCAGTGCTGCACAAGTTCTTGCTTAAGCCTTCAATCCAGCCGGGACTGCTCTGCAAGCATGCAGTTTTGATTTCTCCCCGAGAACATGTTGGTTTTTTGGCTTGGCATATTAAACTCTCTTTGCGTTAGTAAAGCCTGGAAGCATCTAGAAGGTAAAGATTAAGCCAAAATCCCCAGGGAAAGCTCAGATCAGCAAAATATGGTGCAGAGAAGGTTTGAGTGGTTTTGAGTAGGTACTTCGTCAGCTGATGCAAAGCGCAGTAGAAGCTGGTGAAGCTGCATCAACTGAAACCCTGACCTTCTGCTTTTATGGATCCATTCATATTGCAACACTGTCCTAGCCTAATCATCTGAAAGGTGTCAGAGACAACATACTTTCTTGGCTAACTGGTCTGTAGGCACGAGGTGAGCTTGTGTGGGAATGGTACAGGAGGTTAAGGGAGGCCAGTTATCAGAATCATTTTGTCTTCTTAGAATTGCCTCAAGGGTTTGAGAAGAGCCCTGTTCATGATAAAAATGCCATTTTGCTGAAGCCAAAAAACGTTGCAGTGGTGTTTTCTGAGGTGTGGTGTTGAACTCCAGGGTCATTTCTAGTGAGTGAAGAAACATAATGAGACCAAAACTGGGTGGGGTGGGGGGTGGGGGGGAGAATAAAACCTGATATTTACAAAGCAGTTTCAAATGTTTGGTTTTGATTGTGGCACAGTGTAGAAAAAGCACTGGCATCCAGGAAAGGCAGGCTAATGCTGAGTTGCCCTTTCCCACCCAGCTCCAGCTAGGGTGAAAGGCTGTGAAGGAAGACACTAAGAGACTCTTAGAGTCTCTTATGAAGACAAAGACCAAGGCTCCTCAGTCACTGACCATAACATCTTTGGCTGATCCTACCCACCTTCCTGAGGCAATGGGCAGAAAAGGAAAGCTCATTTCCAGTCCCCTTGGCAGGGGAAAGTGAGCAAAACTTTGGATAGATGCAAGATGCCATATATTGAACACTGTCTCTAAGTAAGCTAGACAGCCTAGGAAAAAGAAGGTGGCCTCAGGATGGAGGGTGGGGATGATGTTTAGATTACACAGTGAGGACTGGGGAGTATCTGGCCATCCTGGCATTTTCCTACCTTCCAGCCCTCAGCAGCTCTCCCAGTCAAGGAGGAGGAGGTGTTTTACCTGGTCTTGGTCCCACCACTAAGGGTGGAGGCTGTGTTTTCCATGTTATGGGAACGTAGCCCAAATTGTGTGCATCTGAAGCCAAGACTGCAGCTCACGGTATGGCTATGTGGGGCATTGCCTACAAAGTACCATATAGTACATTCTATATGCCCCCTGAAACTCAGGTTTGCCCTGCTTTTGGTTTTGCCATGGTCCTATCCTAAGACCTTAGGATGACCTTAGTCAAAACTTCTTGGCTGACCTCAGTAGCCTTGAATCAAGCCTGGTCCTGTCTACACAGGAGCTTATTTCCTAGTATACAAAAATGTTTTTGGAGGAGGTCCAAGCCAGACCACAGGGAAGAGGAGAGTTTCCTGGCCTTCTGCCATGCCCTCAAGAGAAGGTGTTCACAGGGCTGATCAAAGGCGTGTGTGGTCCCTTCACCGGCCACTATTCATTGATTTCTCTCTTTCACAGCTACCAGGGAATCAGCCTTTGTCCATGCCATTGCCTCTGCTGGAGTGGCTTTTGCGGTGACCAGATCCTGCGCTGAGGGCTCGGCCACCATCTGCGGCTGTGACACCCGCCACAAGGGCTCTCCTGGGGAAGGCTGGAAATGGGGGGGCTGCAGCGAGGACGTGGAGTTTGGGAGCATGGTGTCTCGGGAGTTTGCGGATGCCCGAGAGAACAGACCAGACGCTCGGTCAGCCATGAACAGGCACAACAACGAAGCTGGAAGGACCGTAAGGACATTTAGTTTCACCTTTCTTAATCTCCCTTTAATATTTTCTTACATGTCATAAAGAACAGTGGGAGGGAACTGAGGGGAATAACCAAACATAAATCTGAGCAGTTTTACATCGTGAAAAGATGATACCTGCCCTATGATAGTTCTTGTCAGGGAGGCGATCGATGTACCTGATCTATGAAAGCTATAAGTCAATTCACCCACCCAGATGCAAATGTCTGCCTTGGAGTCAGTTGTCCAGACATCTTTTATAGAGAATGGATCAAGACAGACAGGTCTAGGATGGGATTTCATCCCAGCTTGAAGGAGACATTAGAAATAGCTCAGTAAATGATGCCCTAGCTGTGCCTGTTCCCCTCCATTGGCTGTAGGAGGAAGGTGAGCTCTACAGCCAGAGACGTCTGTACTGTAGACATCTGAAGTTAAAAGAGGTGGACCAGGGTTTATGGGGAGGATTCAGCTGCTTAAGCAAATGCATTTTAGTATAAACTGAGATATCCTGAAGTATCCAGCCTGTCCTTGGGCTGCTACTGAGAAAGACTGTGTGTCTACTGCAGGTTCTCTGCCATCTTGGGACTGATGCCTTAGACAGCCCCCAGAGCTCACAAATAGCATTAGATGTGTGTGTTTGGGCAACTGAATCCTAGTTTAAGTGCAGCTGTCCATTCCCCTGGGATCACCACTCTGCTCTGTAGGCTTGAGGGTGGGGAAGAGCAGGAGAGCATTTCCCACCACCCTTCTTCTCAACACTGTTTTATTTCCCATGGAATATTTAAAGAAAATAAGAGGGAATGTGACTCTGGTACCTCCTGATTAAACTTGGACCGTGCCTCAAAGCTAGTTAATGTGTTTTCGCTTCAAACAGTCATGGAGCAAAATGTATAAGGGAACAGAAAGCACAAAATCTTGCCCTCATCACAGTGACTGCCTTGTACACAGTGAATATTTTCCATAAGGTGGAACAATCCCAGTAAGAGGACATTCTTTTTCTCATCTCAAGAATAGCCCATAAATGCCAGAAGAATGTAATCTGTGGGAAGCAATTTGTGAAACTGAAGCACAAAGCTCTTGCTAATGGAGACCGTACTGTAGTTTCTCTGAGATAACAGAATTTTTTGTCATGTAGTAAATTTGAGATAGCTTGTCCCTCAGCAGAAGAAAGATACCTCACTGTAATCAGAAGAGATTAATATGGTCTTGTTCCCTCAGCCTTACACGTGTCTAGGAGGACATATGACTGTGCAGTGAGCTAGAGCAAAGCCACCACAGTTGCTCTGTGCTGGGAAACAGCTGTCCTCAGGCAGGCTAGGATTTTGGTGTCAGCTCCTCAGGCAGACACCATCAAACCCTGGTGGAGTTATCCCACCTCATACCACAGGAGAACTGGTCTGAAACAGAGAATACAGCCTTTCAAAATTAATTACCAGCAGAAACAAAAATTGGCTGCAATATAGATGACTACAAGCAATAATGTGGTTTCCTCCAGCACTGGCCCAAATTATCCCAGGTACCCCACAGTATCGTGAATTGCTGGTGGCAGTTGCTGAGATAGATAATGAGACAAATAGGACTGTGGAGAAGCTGGGTAGAGTGGAAAGGAGGGATTTGCCTTAAAGTGAGAGTCCTCGGAAGAGTTGTGTTGTGAGCAAATATCCCTGTGGTCACAGGCCTGCAGAGGTCTTTTTACTGTAAGTCTTGTTACTTGACAGTGAGTTATTTTTGGACATTTTACAGATGTCAAAGATTAGACAGCAGATGTCACACCATTATCTGAAATCCTAGTTTTATAAAGCACTAGTGTTTTCCATTCTCACTGTGCCAGCACTCATGGGGTAGATTTTCCAGGCCTCCATACCCAAGTGTTTCCAACTAAACCTGAGCCATAGGCAATGTTTCATATTAGTTCCCATATGAACTCCAACCCTACCACTACGCCAGAAGCTTTGATTAAGTTCAGCATGATTATATGAACCAAACATTTTGTGGTTCTCTCTCATCGCTAATTACAACCTGCTTTGCGGCGGGTGATACTCCGTAAATAACACAGGAAAGCACCTGGTGAACACCAAGGTGCTGATTCATGGCAAATCTTTTGGACTCAGGCTGGCACTAGTCTGTTCATGTACCCGGAAATTTGCTGATCAGTCTGAAAATGCAGATTATCAAGTTGCATAAGGTTGTCTCCCACCTCAGTATACTGGAGGGCAGCACCTCTAAAAACCTTTAGACTAATTTCATAAGAGGTAAAAGCGAATAGCTAATTTCTGGGATCAATAATCACCTTTCCATTTATTCCGGGACAGTGTTTTATGTGGAAGTCTAAGCCTTTCAAAATCAAAAGTTGGACTCCTAATATTTTTCTTTGAAATGGTTTTAGAAAAATCAGAAGTCTGGCTTAAAAATAAAAATACATTGCTTTTCAGGTTTCTGAACATAGCCACAAGCAAGGCTATAATCTTATTTGCTTAATGAAAACATACATAAAAGATGGAATTCTGGACTAGATTGTTAGGATGTTTCATATTTCTTTAATTTCTAATGGGATAGCTGTATATTTCATTTACGAAAGCATTGTTTTAGAAGATTTCTGTGTTCTTCGCTTCTCTGCCTAGATGTGTCCAAATTTTGCTCCTGGGTGAGAGGCCTGCAATATTCACCCATGAACATTGATAAGATAGAAGTTGGTATGCACGGAAATCACTTCAGCCCTTAGTGAAAGCACATGGTAGATGCTTAAAGTTGGGGTGGGAATCAGAGAGAGTCACTGAAAACAATAAAGTTGCAGAGGTTTTATCTGCCTCAGATCCAGCATTCGTGCAGGGCATTAACTGGAGGATAAGGTGATTTTTGTTCAAAAGTGTGTAAATACTTCTATGAAAACACTGCAATACTTTAGGAAATCCTGGCTAAATAGCAGAATGCAATGTGTTTTGATCACAGGCTAATGTCTTCCTTCTTCTTTGCCTTTCCTCTCCTCTTTTTCAGTCTATTATTGAACTCATGCATCTTAAGTGCAAATGTCACGGCCTCTCAGGCAGCTGCGAAGTGAAGACCTGCTGGTGGTCTCAGCCAGACTTCAGGGTCATCGGTGACTACCTCAAGGACAAGTACGATAGCGCTTCTGAAATGGTGGTGGAAAAACATCGAGAATCCCGTGGCTGGGTCGAGACCCTCAGGCCCAAATACAACTTCTTCAAGGCTCCAACTGAGAAGGACCTGGTTTACTACGAGAACTCACCAAACTTTTGTGAGCCAAACCCTGAGACAGGTTCCTTTGGGACCCGTGACAGGATCTGTAATGTCACTTCCCATGGGATTGATGGTTGCGACCTTTTGTGCTGCGGCCGTGGGCACAACACAAGGACTGAGAAACGGAAAGAGAAGTGTCACTGTATCTTCCACTGGTGCTGCTATGTCCGCTGCCAGGAGTGCATACGAGTCTACGACGTCCACACGTGCAAATAAAGCAGGCAAAACCCTTTGCTGGGCTCCGAGTGGAGAAATGGATTCGAGCCTACTTCCTCTGAGGTTGCAGACATGAGAGAAGTCTCCTTTTTTGATATTAAAAGAATAAAAACTTAAAAAATGGCTAAAACTGGTTGGATAGAATAGGTCTAATGACTTCTGGGCTATCCTGAGGTACATCTGGCAGTCACACAAGTTACGCCCCAATGATGCCTCCTGTAGGAGACAGCGGTTTTTCAGCCAGCTGACAACACAGAGCTGGAAAGAAGAGCATCAGCAAAAGCATGGATTTGCTCTGCTCTCACCCACCTGAAGTGACTTGTGTGATTAAGTGTCCTTTGAAAGACTTGCATCTTCCTAAGTATTTCCCTTTCCCTCAGCCAGGCAGAGGCTGTGTTGGACAGCAGCACTAAGCTTTCTAAGATCAATCTACATACCCAAATGGCCAGACTCCGTGTATAATATGAGCAACAACAACAGCAGCAAAAGAAATAAAAGCAGATAAATTAATGATTTTTTTAAAAAATAATGCAAATACTCCTTTGATTTTCCCTGGAACCAGAGAAGTCTACAAATATGTAATAGAGCTGTAGAGCAGGCAGGGTCTTCGCGTGAAGTTTTTAGCATAGTAGCTTCTGCCAGTTTTGACATAGGATTCAGTGACACCTGTAGAGAAGGAGGGAGGGAGAAGGAGAGGGAGAAAAAGAGAGAGAACTGCTGATGGTTTCTTGCAAATGCCTTGTTGGCACACAGGTGATGTGCACAGTATGGAAAAGTTCAGTGCCTGATACGTGAAGCGAAGAGGACTCGGTGTGTGCTTTGAGAAGGAGACGATCCCACGAAGGGACATGTTGCTCCAGCTGTGGCCCAGTATGTGGCTCAGCCAACGAGCCTTCCTTGGAAACATGCGGTGCAGATCTAGTCTCCTGGGGCTGGACACTCGCTGCTGGGCATAGGACATCCAGCTCCTCAGCATCCCAGCTTGTTCCCGTAGAGGAGGAAAAGGAAAATGCTTACCCCTCCCACCTCGTTAGAGAACGCCGTCACCAACAGTGGAAAGTGCACTTAGTCCATCCAGTCTCTGCACTTCATGCAGGTTTCCCCCTGGGCACTTAGCAAAACCCTTAGACCACAAATCTGTCAGGAACATGACTCTGAATGACTGCTTGTCACCCATTAATTTACATGACGGTGAACCAACCCACCACCACCACCCCCCCACAAAGCTGGAACAGTTTCAGACTCGAGGTAAATTTTGTTCCGCACCTAATTTCTACAGCCATTCCCATCTCTAAAAGTGGCACAGATTAAAATGCACAAAACCCAGACTTTGAACCAGCCCAGAGTTTTGGGCAATTTTGGACACAGAACCAAATCCCAACTTTGCAGCGCTGCTCCATCTCTGCTGTTCAGCTCTGACTCCCCGTCTTTGCATGCTGCTCTACTTCTGATTTTAGATCAGGATTGCCAGTTTACAGAAACAACTCTCACCTCCTCGGCTTCCTTCAGCCACGTGGGTATCAGGCTTGAATCTCAGCCCATCACCTTGGTATTTACAGCACTGTAACTCTGCTTGAGTTATTCCTGGTTGATACTGGCATAAATGAGTGGTAATCAAGCATGGAGTCTAGCCTGTTTAGCCTCAGATGCACTTGTCCTGTGTCCTCTTTGCCTTACCCATACCTATGGGTTCCTATCTTGGGAAAAGGACAATGTATTCGCATTTTTTTTCTTTCTCTTCAGTACAGGAAGGGAAATGGGGCATGATGTAACTCCCAGTGACCCACAAGAATCTTTTCATGACAATGTAATCATGGCTGTTGGCTAGTTCACACCTATGTAGCGAAATCAGAGCGCTCTTCTCTCCCTGCATGTCAGCTTATTCCCGGGAACCAAAGAAGGGAGTATGCAGAAGAGGCAGGGAACAAACAGAGCTTAATCCCATCAGAGACAGAACAGGAGGAAATGATGCCTCCAAGGGTTGACTCTGAGTCACGGCGTCTCCTGGGACTACTCCTAGACTGGTGCAGTTTATGCATCACCCATTTGTCTTAGGGCTGTGCCCAAGGGCACAAGCAAGCTTTGGCTATTGATGGAGGCACTTCTATCAATGCTCTGCAAAAACAGCTGCAATGAAGTGAGAGCAGAGACACAGAAGGGAGGGAAGGAGAGAAGAAGAGATCAAGAGACAAAGAAAAAAATGGGGAGACAACCAGCCAATCATATCTGTACATGTAAACATTGCACCCAACAGATGGCCACACACCAACTGGTAGAAAGTAATAGGTCACTAAAAACTGAGAGAAAGATGGACCAATTAATGGATGCATGACTGATTTTTGTAATAGAGTCTGGGAGAAAAGGAAAATCTGGCAAATAGAGAAGGAAGCTACTGCAGGGGGAAATTGCCACAACAGCCAATATTCAAACACAAGCTGCCAAGAAAGCAAACGCTGAAGAAAACTGCATATGTGGTGGAACACATTGATGAATTGGAAAAGATGGGACAAGGGAAGTTATGTCTGATTTACTGAATATGATGCAGTGCTAGAGTCACAGTGAGAGATGTTAGACACGTCTCACCAGGTACTTTTGTCAGTGATTGGTGCCCCAACAACGAAGATGCAAATCATTGCAGGTCATGGTCCCTGTCAATCCATTCATTGACTTCAGCAGGATCACACCCACAACTAATTCTACCCTAATATTTTTAAGCAAGGTGGTTTCAAACTCCTTTTATGCTGCACCAGTGAAGAAATGGGTTGAAGGATTTGGCTTCCATGCATGGGACCTGGACTCTGACCCCAGCCTATCCACAGCATGCTAACATCCACCGTTTCTGTTTTTGCACCAGAACCAAGCCCAACATCGTTAGCAGGTGAAGCTCTTTGGGAAGCACAGTGGGAAGAAAACCCAAACTAGGCATTTGCTGAGCAATTGCCTCTTAAGGTGAACAAACAGATTTTGACTGCAGCAGTGGAATTTATTTCATCTGGCCATGTCATCTAGTCTAAGCTATTTATCTAGCTTTCTGCTAGGATCAATGGCAAGAAACAAGTCCAGAAGGTGATTCATTATAGCCTAGGATGGTATCTAAGCTATGTTTGGTAAATTGCCCTCTGGGTGTACCTCTGTCTTTCCTCTGACTTTAGCTGATGAGCTCATACTAGATGATGAGCTCATAGATGGGTACAGTCTGATGACGTGAAGTCCACCATGAGTCGAGGAGGTGAAGCTACAATCTGATCATCAACTGAGATGGGCTGGAAGTTGTACTCCTTCATTCAAAGCTGGCTTGAAACAGCTCAGTGGTTGGGGACTTCCACCCCATTCAAGGGATTTTTAACGAAGCCTATGCATACTTGTTTGGTTTTATTATGTAATTAGTCATCCACCATGATGATATAATGTAAGGGGTTAAGCAGCTGCTACTAAAGTCAACAAAAAATGCCTGTGTGAATTCTGTTACTCACCCCAAGTGCATCTGAGGGTCCTAGTCCTGGGTCTGACTCTGCCCACCCATGAGGAGAGAAGAGAGAGAGCCTGCTAGGGGTCTGGGAGCATGCTGAGTGCACATGCGAGGCCTGTATCTGACTCCATGGCTTTGGAGAAAGGACTTGGGCAATGGCTCCCTAATACACATGAATTCAGGAAGTGTCTTTGGAAAACTAAGATCCCACTCCACTGCCTACACTAGATGTCTCAAGTCAGGGTTGCCACCGTACCGGTATGAAAGATTGAGTCATGATGAGTGAGGTGCCATCCCTCCCTATACATCATCATGCTTACACTGATCCTCATTTAGGAGATGGTCTAAATACAACCCAGAGCCGCCTTCTGCCTCAGGTTCTCCCATTCTGTGAAAATGGTAGGGCCTTCCTTATGGAGGGGATTTAGGGTTTCACTCAATACTATAAGCATTTGGTAACATTTTAGGTGCCCTACAATACCCTATTGGGATCCAGCTTCAATGACATAAGACTCCCACAAACCTTAAACCAGGGCAGATATGTTAGAGACTGTAGGGCATCCAAAATGACATGAGATGCCTATGTGTAGGCAGTGGAATTGTGCACTTGTGTGGAAATGGTTTTCTGTCAAAACTTCCCCTCCACCTCAGTTGAGGTGGGTAATGCACTGGTCTATAGTCAAAAGGAAAAGATCATTCATTTCCCACAAATGGGAGCGGGCCAACTCAACCTCCACGACCCATGGTGCCCTTCCCTTCAGTCTTCACTTCTGATGAGGTTTGTCCTTAGGCAGATGGTTCATATCAGGGATTTGTCTAGCAGTACCAGGGAAAAGGGAGGAGATATCCAACCAAGTAACACAGATGTAAAAAATAAAAATAAAAAAGGAACTTAATTCCATCCTCTTACATGCTGCTATCCAACCTTTCCTTTAGCTGAACAGATGGGTGTGACGGGCCCCATCAGTTCCACATCCAACCTCATTAAAGTCAGTGGAGTTACCTGTGAGGGGTGAATTTGGCCTCATCTCTTTTCTTTCTATGAAAGAAATTGAAAGTTTAGGAGTTTTTTTCTTGTTTTGGTTTAGTTTTAGAATTTGGGGGCTTCTCTTTCTCAGAGAAAACAAAAACATGGGGAGGGAAATGCATGACATTTTCTATTACTTGATCCCTGATGTATCTCTTTTGGCTAAGTGTCATGCTCAGCACTGACCGTCTTCTCCAAAGCATTTTGAAGTCTCCAGAATCGTTTCCGCTCCTTATGAGGGGCTTCATATGCAGAACTAAAGCAGTCGGGATTTAATCTTGGGAGGGAACTGCAGTGACGACCACACCACAAAATGCAATATGGTACAGAAATCTCTGAGTCAGCACCAACCACATCAGTGCTGCAGACAAAAGTGCTGTAGTCTTAGCTGAGTATTGCAGGATTTCTGTATTAGTAAACCTCAGAGAGTAATTTCTTCTGCCACTCAATCTAAAATGTTTTTGGTGTTTTCAGTGCATTCAGATATATTGCCACAGAGATGTCCATGGATTGTAATACATTTGTCATGTGTGTTCATACGTTTGTTATGACCCCATCCTTAAATTCAAATACAGGAGAAACACAATGAGCTTTGGGTCACTTTTTTATCTTCAAGGAGAGGTTTTAGTGCTGAAAATCTGGGATCTGATGTTCTGGGGAATATTCAGGGTTACAGCATGAGCACTCTGCAGGAGCTAGGAGTTGTGAATCCAGTCCTGGGTTCTGTACTATGGAAATTACTCCAGGCTTCCCTTGATGCCTTAACGATATGCTTTGGGAAGATAAAACAGGGCCATGAAAAGGCACCCAATCAAACTGCCCTGCAGACACCAGCCATTGCACCTGGTTAAATAGGCTGCCCATAGGAAAATCACTCCCGGCTTTTCCAGAGACCTGCTCCAGAGCTGAGGCTGCTGAGAAGGCAACGTTCTGCTGTCAGTGGTGTAGCGAGAGAGTGGGACATTCACTCAGATCTGTCAGTGGTGTGCCCAAGCAGCTGTTTGGATGAGAAGGTGTGGAGAGAGCGTTAGATGATGGGAGAGAAGGCAGGCTGGGTGGGAGGAGGTCCTATCCCTTCTTTATAGCTATATGTCTCCTACTTTCTACCTCCCTCCAAGCTAAATCTTGGCTGTTATAACAGGGTCTTCTTAGTATGGGAGAATCTCTTTTCTAGATTTCCCCTCTCTCACTGGGCAGTGGCAGTGAGATCTGGCTTGCTTTTTGCTGAATTATTTACCTCATGGCTTAGCATCCCCATACTCATGTTTCCTGCCCTGTCTTGTGTGCTCCAACAAAAGCTACTGATCTGCAATTCATCACTACTCAGCAAGGGGACAGGACCTTCCTGCCTCGGGCCTCTGTTAACCACTGCGGGGTGTAGATGCTTCTGTTTGGTGGGAAATGGAGGCTCCTGTGCCCTCCATTTCGAGAAAGAGGTGTTTAGTCCTCATTCCTGACACTGCCTGTGTCTTCATGGACTTGGGCAAGTCATTCTGTTCCCACTTTGCTGCAGTTTCCAGAGGTGTCTTTGGTGCATCTACACCTTGGAGGGGGAGATTTTCTCAAGCACAAATGAGAGACCAGTAGTTAACCCCTAGGCAGTGATACCTGGGGTTGGATTTGGAATACAAAGTGAGATGCTTAAATGCAGGTATCTACATGTGAGCTAGGTGCTTAAACTCCCATACAGGCCCAGTGATGGGCTTCATTTGCCTAAACATAGCATCTAGGGCTGAACTGAATTATTGAAGATAGATGTCTAGAGTTGTTTGGGATGCTCCAGGGTACCCCACTGGCTTCTAGCAGCTGCTCTGGAAGAGTGTGGGCTTCCCTTGAGTCCCATGGTGTATCTGCCAGCTCCATGCAGATGCTTCAGAAACCCCATGTCAGATGGCAACAGATGCCTGTGTATGAACAACTCAGTTGAGCTCCTAGTCAATAGGCAGTGGAGGCTAGAAAACAGTTCAGCTGGCCAAATGTAAGTGTCCACCGTAGGGTGAGCTGAACCACTCTCTGGGCCCCACTGATTGTGCTGACAGGATCTCCTTCAGATATGGGTGTTTAGATGTCTAACTCACATGGAGACATGTGCTTCTGGACATGTGCAAGTGTGTGTCTTAATTTATGAGCTGGACCCAGTCCAGATGCCTAAATCTCATGTCTTTAAGATCGAAAACTCTGTATGAGCTCAGTTCTGCTCTCACTTAAATTGATATAAATCAGGAGGCGTCATTTCCATAACGCCAGACTTACAAGTGTATCAAAGGAAGCATAGGGTGGACCTATTCTGTAAGTATAACTATTTGAATCCACTTTACTGATTGTTATGTAATGGGTTTGACCCCGAGGGAGCACCTTTGCTCTTCCTGTTGGTGAGCACATAATGAAAATGCACAAGTCCCACCAAGTCACCTACAGGCAAAATCCTGCTATGTGGATACCATCCAGATAGAGAACGCTCCTGAAGCACCACAGTCACAAGGGTCTTTTTCACATGACTTGGTCTCTTCTGTCTCTGTAGACCTTGCTTTTCTTACATATGTTCTGTGGACCAAGGGAGGTCTTGGACAGCCCTGTGTGGAAGTGGAGAGTGGGGAAGGTGTGAGGAGAAGCTTTCCTCATTTTTCTTTCTTTTCCAAGATTCTTCTTCTTATTTATTAGTATTTATTTATTTCTTACCACTCATTCCACTCCACCAAAAATACTGAAGGCACGCCTCCTACAGACATAGGCTAGCAAGCAGCTGAGTATCACCCATGTTTTTGAGGGAAGGCACCGTCTTATCAGGGTTCCTTCCCAACAAGCACTTGCCACCTGCTGCTACCATTTAGAAAGCACAAGAGGCCTGAATCTTTCCAAGGCAGGCTCCCAAAACCTCCAAAATCCTCCTGTATGTGATGAAATCCTCCCCACTGAGAACCCTGGTTCCCACTGGTGCACATTCCTCCAGACCTGGTTGCCCCACTGCCTGCCTGTCCCCGACTGACTGCAGCTCAGCCTTACACCTCTTAATTTCAGTGGAGACCCACTCGATCTATCTCTTATGGCATTGCTTTCTGCCACTCCCAGGCCAAAACCTGCCCGAACAAGACCTGTCGTAGCTTTGGACTACCTGACAAGCCCACCAGCAGTGTGGAAGACATAAAACACAGCCCTGTAGCACCCCAGGGGATTCCCCCATGGTACTAAACATGCTTGTCCGGCAGTCAAGGACAAGTAGCTTCTTGTGGGTGGGTTTTTTCACTATTGCTTTCCCCTCCCACAGACTGTCTGCCTGATTACATTGTTTTCTTCAAAGCTACATCACTGTCTGTAACCCTTCCCCAACCTGCCCCTGCCCTCACCCCACTGGAGCACCCCTTTGTACAGATTGCATGTATGATACAACCTGAAATTCCAAAGCTATTGTACAAAGTAGGATTGTCACCTTTTTTCCTCAGTATTTTGTCAAGTCTGATGATTTTTTTATGATTATTTATTTTATGAATAAATGTATATATTAGTAAGAGTATATATTTGCGGAAATAACTCATCGGGACAGTGTTGTTGCTCTGCTGTTGTGCTTGTGACCTCATTGGCTTTTACCCTATTTTCTACTGACAGCACACTAGCGATGTCTTGTAACTGTTTTTTGTTACCAGTTAAGTTTGATAGATGTGTTAACTTTATAATGAAAATTAAAAAAAAAAAAAAGCATTAATTTTAACCTGTGTTTGGGTATTTTTCCCACCATTCCACAGTTTTCATGGGATAGTATTTCATATCATGGGCTGAAACACAGCTGGGGAGAAGTAGGGAATAAATATATCTTCTGCTTGTAGGAAAGAGTCTGTGTGCTTTGGAAGAAGAGATGCCACCTCAGCCGGCACCATTTAACCCATGCCCAGCTGCTGTGGTAGGCAACAACCCAATTATGAGTAAAACACGTACACTTAAACTGCCATAAGCCCATTTCTCAGCTGAGCATCACTAGGACAGAGACCTGGTTTCCCTCCAAGAGTCCAGCTGCAATGTGAAGAAAGGTGGCCAAAAGTCATGCATCTTGCTTCAAATGTGGGGAGGACAAAGCCAACCACACATTCTTTCTCCAGAGCAAGAAAAGCCCAACATGGGCAAGACATCACTTTGCACAATGGCCCTGGAAGGGTCTAGGAAATTGTGTGTTGGTTCTGCCATTTCCTGCCATTTTCTTGCTCTATTAGTACCTTAGGTTGGGAGGCTGCTGGGCATAGTCCTGCAACCACCAAGGCTGTGATAATGCTCAAAAAATGCATATGTTGCAGGGACTAAGCATCAGGATACAATTAGGGGGAGACACTGCTGACAAGCAAGATGGGGGAACCCATGTTGTTCCTTTCATTGGAACCTACCATGGCTGGCCTTCCATTGCACCTACCATGGCTAGCATGGACTGTGTACAGAGAAATCTGCTCCCAAAAGAAACCCTGCAACAGCCTTTCCCATTCCTCCGTCCTTAGTGAGGAAAGACATCCCCATCAAATGGGCTCACCTGATACAGAGAGCAGCATAGCTTCTCTTTGAAACTTTCAGTTTGGCTGTGTTGGCTGCAGAGATGATGGGTTGGCTGCAGAGGTGATGGGCTGATTGCAGAGGTGATGGGTTCACTGCAGAGGTGATGGGTTTGCCTGAGAGGAGATGGCTGCCAGCAGACAGGGCAGCATTTCCAGGGGCTCTGTGTCTGTTCACCTCCCACCCCACTCATACAAACAGAAACAGATCAGATCCCACAGGTCTTCTTGTGGCTTCCACCATTCACTTAGGAGAGATTCAAGCCGCTCAGCTTTATCCCTCATAGACCAGGTATCTCCTCTAAGCTCACCCCTGATGATTCCTTTATAGCCAATGGAGGGATTTGAGCACATCCAGAGATTTATTCCACTTATTTAGAACATAGACTTTAGTTGGTATAAATCAGCCTCCACAGCCATCTGTTTTTCTTCAGAGACTCTAAAGGAGCACATCTATAAACAAAAAAAAGCATCTTTCCTATGAGAAAGGACTGGGATACGAGTAGCATACTGTGATGCCCCAGACAAAATATCCGCCCCACAAACACACACCCACGCCTTGCTTTGAATGACACAGGTCAAACACCATGGAAAGCTTTCAGCATACCGGACTCAGCATACTTTCCAGAAATAAATGATGAACATTCTTATTAAAGAGCACTTGAGATAAGTTTATTTGTCAAGCTGTGTTGCCTGCTTCACCAGGTTTGAGCAAGAGCCTTTTTTTTTTTTTTTTGGCTTAAATAGGAAAAACTAAGAAATGAGTGGACATCTCAGTCTTTCTTACCTTATGCATTCTATTAAACCCTACAGACCTTTTTATGAACTAAAGAAGAAAATAAATAGTGTTGATAACTCATTGCTGCCCCATGACCTGAACTTTTCACCATTAGGAAAACTGTAGAAGTCTTCTCTTTTGCAGAACAGTCCTTTTCCTCCTTACAAGTAGGCAGCACAGCCTATGGTCATATGTAGCCATGGCAATGGGCTTTGCTCACGACAGCCTAGGTCATAGAAGTCACCTAAAACTGTTCCACTACCAAGTAGCAGCTATTTGATATGCAGAGCCAAGGGTCTAACCTCATTCCCAAGCATAATTTAAGGACTGATGTGCACACAGGTCTTGATGCAGAGAGGTAATTAGGCACCGAGCTTCCTTGTAATCATCAGAGTCGAGAGCTTAACATTTCTTTGAGAAACAGTGCGCTGAACTTGGATGAAGGTTTGGTTCCCACCAAAGAATTGGTACTGACTAGACTACTCCGAAGCAAAACCGTGGCCAAGTTCACATGCCTCATTGCTGTACTACATAGTACTACACCATTTCTCCTGACTGCTTTCCATGCACAGGCACCCAAGTCATATACAAAGAGTAACTCAAACCAGTCTGAGATGTGCCAGATCCATAGCTCATGTGCAAATTGGTCTGTACATGCAGAGTGTGCCCAAGGCTTCTGAGAGCCCCCAGAGTCCTTGTGCACCAGTCTGGTGGAAATAAACCACCCATAGTCAGACAAATCTGCATGTGAACAAGGCTCCCAAAGTCTCCACAAACTTGCAGACTTGCCACACAGCCTTCACTGATTACAAGGAGTGGGATTCAATTCGCAGATTCAAACACACAAATGTAGGTGCCCACAGAACCACAAAAAGGCATATCGATGCCCTCTAGGCATTTCAATCTGGAGTATCCTGCCTGTCCTCCAGGTGTTGTTCCAGAACTGCCACAGCTCTTCTGCAGGTCTGTGACATGTCTGGCAGCTCCAGGAAGATGTCTGAGATACCCCAAGACATGTCAAAAGGCACCTAGACACTTTAGTCAAGCGAATTGAGCCCAATTTGCCTGAATTTGAGGTCTGACTTTCAAGTTCCTGTTATTGTTAGTAAAGTCTAGAGAGGGATTCATTTCACCATAAGGTGTGAGTGCTGCCTCAGATCCCTTAGGGCATCTGCAATATCATACAGGCTTGGCACATATAATGCTACAGACCCTTTAGGAGATCCATGTCCTTCTGGATTTGCAGGGGAATTACACTAAGATACCGTAGATGGTACCAGACACCTGTGTTTAGGCAAGCACGTTGAAAATTTGATCTCCACTGGTTGTAATGGGAGCTCAGACTCTCCGAGCACATGTAGGCAGCGCACTACATATTGCTGCCTAAATTTAGATGTCTTAATCTGCAAGTTGAATCCCGCTTGAGCAATCAGTCCAATACAGCATCCTTTGAAGCTGTGAAAACCATCTGAAAGCAATTCCTGACCAGCAGCTAACCAGGCCATAAAGAAATAAGCTGTGACCCAATATAATTTGAAAGCTTTACCATCTCATTGCTATCCAGCCTGGCTTTGGAATTTGCTTACTGATCTCTTTTATTTGCAGGTGTGGATTTTTTTTCCCCATCGTACAGTCATTTGGAGGCACATAGCCAGATTTGCATTCCACAGGGCTACAATCCGGTCTGGGATTTGCCTGCGAGTGTCAACAGGTGAAGTGTTAACTAATGAACTTGGTGGTAGTGTTAAGGTGAGGTCAGCTCAGTTTCTCTGCAAGTTGGTTTCATGCAAGGACAGCAAGGTTAAACAGACTTTAACAGTGATTTAAAATAGATCTGTGCTCTGGACCTGACCCTTTGAAACCTTGTTCCATTCTCCCTGGTTCATGCACATCCCAACACTCTATATTTCACCTGCTCTTTTGTCGAAGAGGAGGTACAGCAAGGCTGCGTTGAGTATGTCTCACCAAGCACCTGAGCTCTGAGAAATAAAGTGGCTCTATGATATTTTTTCCTGGGATATGGTCATTCTCAATTCTGCAGCACCGGTGTGTGTGGGAAACAGTGGTGGTAGTGGTGGGGTGCCAACTTGTTATAGTGAGAATTTCTTTCATGTAGGCATCCAAGGAGAGTCTTGAACCTGTTTTTTCTGTCCTAATCAATGCTGTGGGGTTATGCAGGCAGTGTCTTTCATCCTGGGAATATCAAGGTCTTTATGCAAAATGTGATAGCTCCAGTGAGAAAAGTATCCCAGAACAGCCACACAGCAAGGACTACTGTCAGCATATGGAAATCCAATGCAAGCCTCCCCTCCCTATCAGACAGAGACTTGAACCTACAGCCAATATCCTGGCTGAGTCACCAGCCGTTTCTGAGTGACTGATAGCTCCAGTCTAGTCTTGAGCAACCTCACTGGAATTCAGGTTTCAACAAACTGCCACTTTCCAGAAAAAAAAAAAAAAAGCTTCCTCTGAATTTGCTGCTCCCTCTCTGTTCCTCATGCTGCTACCTCATAAGCAGTACACCTGAATTCCAAGTGCTCTCAAAAATAAAGTAGTAACTTGGGTCCCACCCATTCTTTAGACCCAAGTTCACAGTAGGGTCTACACTGTAGCCTTTGGCTAGTCAATGTGAATGAAGATGGGTGAGTTTTTTGACAAAGACTTGTCCTTTTGCACATATACTGTGATGAGACACAGGTCCTTCAAACACCTAACAGATATTTTTATCTTCCACATTGCTAACCCAGGCCAGAATAGCAGACCAGACTTTGCAGGAGATTTCTCTCAGGCATGCTTTCCGCAGTATCAGTTGGGACAGTAGGGTGCCTCAACAATGCAGAGAGGGCAGGACAAGTAAATAGCCCTGAAGTGGGTAAGGGAAGGACTTTGGCTGATATTAACAGCTAAATCAATAAGCACACTTATTACTGGTTCAACCACAGAGTGGGAACACCATCCCCCAAGCATTGCAGTCAGGGAGAAGGAGTTTGGCACATGGAGGGCTGGCAAGGAGCTAACCTTTAGACTTGTTAATGAATGATAATTGAGTGGTCCTCAAGAGCTCTGAATAAGTTCCCTGGCTGCCCAGCTGCTGTTACAGGCTGGCAGGGACTGCTCGACACACCTTGCCTTAGTAGCAGATGTTGTTCCTGCGGGGAAGAGGAAGGTTACGTGTTAAAAGGCAGCAGACGCTCCAAATTCATATGGAATAAAATACAACCAAAAGGCTGGCTGCACAACTTTGTTGAATTATTATTTCCTCCCCTTTAGTTAGGAAGTTTCGATATCTGAGGAACACAATGAGATCCAGGTGTCACTGATATTATGATTACCTCAATCATAATCATACTCCTTGTCTTGTGATGGTGTCTCCAGTGCTCATCACAGCTGAAGACCACCTCTAGTGCTCAAATACAGAACAAGGTGGTGGGCCCTGTTATAAAAAACTTCCAGTCCAAGTGATCTGTTTCTATCTAACCCTGTTTACATCCATCAGTGACGCTGATAAATAAAAATAGCTCCTAGCTTTTGCTGTAGGCTGCCCGAGCCAGTTTGCCTGTAGACACAACAACCATACCCCAGGAGGCCTCAAAGCTGTACATATCAAGCAGATGTCTTGCAAGTCATCTGAATGCAAAAATAACATCAAGTTAGTAACAGTAACAATGTCTGGCTTAACTAAAGAAAAGTGAGGTCCACCTTTTAGCATCATTTATCAAACATGTCATGTCAAGGAAATTACTTTTTTCACTTGTGGCTTGTAATTAGTACAAGCCAATAAAAAAGTTACAGTTCTGCTAGCTCACCAAGCATGTGGTTATACTTTGCTGGCATAAAGAAGGTGGGAACTGCTCTGTAAGCAGAGGCCATAGGGTGCAAGCTGGCATGATCTGCAAAAGAAATCCTTGGAGCAGCCAGGCCTGAGGATGCAATAGGGCTGAGATGTGAATATAGAACAAATATCCACCGTTTCTCATAATATTAAAACTAGGAGACATCCACTGTAATTAGCAGGTTGAAAACAACAGAAAAAAGTGTTTCTTCTCATGAGACAGTAGAAATCTCTGCCGCGGGGAGCTGTGGATATTTAAATTTACCTGAGTTGAAAAAGCAACTAGACAAAATTCACTTGAAGAAAAATGCATGAGGAGTTTTTACACTCAAAGATACAACTCCTCAATCACAAATCTCAGCCGGGGGTTGCTGGGAGCTGGGCATACGCCAGTGGAAGTATCACCTGTGTTTGTCCTGTTCTTCTGCTCTTCCCCAGGCACCTACTCTTGGCCTCTGTCAGAGACAGGAGACGGGGCCAACACAACCTGCCGTCTGATCCAGCACAGCTGATCGTATATTCATGGACAAGTAAATGTCCATGAAACAAACTTGGGAGAGACTAATATTCTTTCTACTCTTCAGAAGGGAATGACTTTCAGGAAAAAGGTGATTTATTCTTTCAGTCTGGCTAAAAAAACTGAAGACAGTGGTCATTTCACTTAACTTCAAAAAGATTAAAAGTCTGACAAAACTTTACAGTCAAGGAAGAAAACGGGACATGTCCAGCAAGTGATTTGCATGACCAACCTTGGGTGTCTGTTTTAAGAGATTAATCTCCCCCTAGGGGTGACTCTCCTCTCCCTTGACTACAAAGCAAGCCTGGGCTGACTAACTTGGACCTGGGCATCTAACTTTTAGAGGCGTAAATTAGGGCTGATGAAACCCTCCCAAAACTGCAAGCCTCACCTCAAATTTGCAGGAATCTCAGCTGTGAGGTAGAACATAGACAAAGTACCAAAAACAGGTATTAAAAGAAAATGTACATATATTCCAAAATTGTTTTGTATGGGCTAAGTGAATTTTGGCACCAAAATTTCCTTTGAACCCCTCAGATTGACATGCCAGCTCCTGGCCCAACAATACCTCTCCCTGAGAATTTTAGAAGTCTACAGTGTTTTCCATAGGAAGCAAAAGCTCATGATAATCACAGGAGCTGAAGAGTGAAGGCTACTTCTAACTAGGGAGAAACCTGTAGCTGAAAACACCAAAGCAAATTTCATTTCTGACCAAAAAATGGCCTTAATGTCTGTCCAGACCATGAAACAATATATCCGTAATGGGAGTAATCTGAACAGACTCTACTTAGCTGCTGAAGAAGCACAAAATGATTGAGTTGAGTCAGCTGGATTTTGACTCTGTGGTTGGAAGGAATCTAGGTAGTTCAAACCTAGCACTCATCTTGCTAAGCCTTCCTTAGCAAGGAGTCTTTCAGAGTATGCCAGCAGTGGTGAGTGGACTCCTCTTTCACATCCAAAGCCATAGGAGCTGTTGCCTTTTCACTTCCATAAGTGAAGGGCTTCCTGTCAGATTCAGGAGCCAGTTGTAAATCTGAATTGGTGGTGACTTTGAAGAGTAAATTTAAGGGGCTGTAACTCTGCAAGTGCCACAAACTCAACACATACTGCAGTTTTTAAAGAGAAATATGAATGTACTGTGGAAAAAGAGAGAAAATGCTGTAGACTGACTACTAAGCAGAATAAAACAATCTATTCCATTAGGAACCTACATCAGTCACTGTGAGGACAGAGGAAGTTGCACTTACTTATTCCAGGTCCATGATCTCTTAGTGTCAGAAATGTGCAATTTTCCCTTTTTGTTTGGAGTACTCTAAAATGTCAGGCTGACACGATGGTCTGTAACTGTAAACGTCTCAAAGTAAATAGGCGACAAAAGTTGCTTCAGACTCCAGATCATTTGAATATAGAGTATCTGAAGGATGAAAAGCTTGAGAATCAGCAGTTTGGAGAAACAATGTATGTTGGAAATAAGTCTTTTATAGGCTTGTTCTCCATGCTCTAAATTAATGGCTGGATGTTCTTCTTTGACTACTCCACTCCATCTTAGACACTTTCCATTTTGAAACCCCTTCATTACAGGCTGTTTCTTCCATAAAGCTCCTCTGACCTTCCGAGTGACCTTCTTAGTACTAATCTTCCAACAGTGCTGTCATATATAGCCATGGGCAGACAAAAACCTTTGATTTACAAAGCTCCGGAGAATATTTATTCCAGTCTCCTCAACCCAAGGACATGCATCAAAATCAACTCCTGAAGCAGACTATCTCTTGAGATGGTGTAAAGCCAACTCCAGGCAGAAGATGTTTAATAAAGACAAGAGTTACAAACTGTAAATGAGCATTTTTCCATATGACCCGAGTTCCAGTTTTGTCTTCCTTGTTCACCAGGGGAGCATGGAGAGACATCTGGTGGCTGAATAATTTTCTGCAAGCAAACATGTCCTCTCGGGATGTGTCTTTGCTAGTGGGGCATCTGAAGAAGAATGTATCTTCAGAGACACCATGCTGTTCAGTTCACTTGAAGCACCATCACACACCGCCACATCTCCCACTTCAATAACAAATCTGCCATCTGTTCCTTTGGGCAAAAAACGTGCCAAAAATGTGTCTGATGAGACAACAGACCTCTTCTTGATGCCTCAAATACTGGATTTCACTGGAAGCTGCTGACAGAACTGAAATGAGCTGGACATAGTTCTCACCTCTTACTCCACAGAGACAATGGTAGAATGACTGTAGATTTGAACAGGGGTGCATCTAGGTCTGTAACGTTAGTATAAGCAGCCTCTTGTAACCAGCACATGGAACTCCTTGTGCTCTAAACATCTCATTGCCTACCATTTGTGATCAACGGTCAATACTCTGGGGAATGCACATGAGCAGTTGCATGAGCATTGTCCTGGTAGAGGACAATGGCCAGCAGGTGTATATTGTCCCCTACACTGCAATGCCACAGTCACAGTGTCCAGTTATTACATTCAAATAGAGCCTGAATGCCACAATTATATTGTTTCCATTGTGCTAGGAGCTATACAAATACAAAAGGGTTCAAATCTCAGAGGTATGTTGTACAGCCTTAGTGCAGCAAAGGTGTTCAATGTAGTTGGTGCTAAGGAGTCTTCCTGCCAGAATGGTCTCAACAAAATTCTATTTTTTATTTCTATTATGGCACAACCAAAGGTTGGCTACTGTGCATGCACTTAATGATAGACATTCTGTAGACCATAAATGTTAAAAATAGGTAGAAAGGATAAATCATGTGAAACCAATTTATAGAAGAATAAAATTACTCAGAGGGGGGGTGTAGATAAATAGGGAATACAAATAAAATCTTACAGATTCCAGTCCTGATTTCAAGCCTCTATCTCTCATCCCAGCCCTCTCTCATTTCACCTCAGAGGACATCCAAAGGGTGGTGATCAATCAGGTCTTGATTTCTCTTTTTTTCTCAACAAACATTGGCCAAAAAAGATTTTTTTTCTCCCACCAGGCTTCACAAGAAGCTCTTCTTCTGCACTGTCAGTAATTCCTCAAAATCCTCCACTGCATGACTAGTGTGGAAATCTTCTCAACTTCTTCAGATGTTAGGCCTGAGGCACTGCTGGAGGGGACAAACCTTCACTGGTTGTTAATCCCTCCAGACTCTAGATCTGAAGAGTCACCAGCATAGGAATTTGTTCTGGAATTCTCTATTTGTGGGATGAAATAAAAGGCAAGAAAAAATTATCAAAATGAGCTTCATTCTGCACTGTTTCCCCACATTACATCATTTTCCCATGGTTCTTGGCACCCCAAGAACTGAAGTACAGTGCAGAGCTGGTTGACTATTGCTATCCCTATTTTGCTATGGGATTCGCTAAGGTACACGGATCTGTAATAGCTGTTGTAGGCTGTGAAGTACACATTGCCAAAAGTGCTCCTATAGTGACCTACACTCTTTGCTCTTCTGTGTTGGGCAATGTTTTTAGATCAGCACTTCAGTCAGGTTCAGGAGGCCAAAAGTGTCAACACAATGATGGGCCGACCTACTCATGAGGTCACACTAGGCATCAACGGTAAAACTTTGACAACAGTTCTCCATAGTTTTCCACTACTATTTCTTTTGATAGTGAATCAAAACCTACAAAAGTCCCCTGAGTCAATTTTGCTTCAGGCAAGTTGGAGCTCTTCTTCATGCCTGGACCAGGTTGGTTTCTTCACCAAGTGTAATCCAGACTCAGGAGTGTAACTGAACTCTCCTGCCAGTGATGCCTCCCAGTGGTGATATTTGATTTTGGTTACCGAGCATACAGAAACGGGGATGAGGTTTACTGTATAGGTTGCCTCCTCTGAACTGCATGCCTTCACCCACTGTCCATCAAAGCAGAAGATAGCGGGTGTCAGGGTAATTAACATACACGGCCCTTCCAGCTTTGTGACCACAGCATACAAACAGCTCATGGTCTTTCCATCCACATCTTCTCTAGGATGGAATAGAGTGCACTTATCTTTATTTTACAAATGAGGAACAGAGGCACAAAGAAACCAAAAGACAAGTCATTTCACCTGACTTTGGTCATCTCAAATTTAGGTATCAAATCTCTTGCTGCCCTCAGGAGAGACAAATGGGCATGTCTCATTCTGCAAAGCCTGCTGAAATGAGCCTTTGATTTGCCACACCTTGAGCTTACAGTCTTGTTCTGTCCCTGACATGGATGGGATAAATCACTTTCTAGACAACCAGATCTCTCTAATTAACTGTAGAAGGTGAAAGACTAGCTTGGATTAATTGGATTAATTTTTGATAGATAATGTGAGATGAATCCCACATCGAATAATTTCCCCAATGTTGCACAAGGAATTGCATCACAGGGATTGAGTTCTCTCAAACCGAAGGCCAGTCTTTCAGCCTAACCCTTGTAAGACACCTTTCAGCAACAAGGAAAAACATTTGATCCATGTCTTGAGTATGGAATCAGCCTTGCAACACACTGCCCTTGCAGCCCACACTCTCCAGAGCTGTCCATTGACATCTTTAGGAACTGGCTTTCACACAAGACCAACCTGTACAAATTATTGTAGTTGGAAAAGGCCCCCAAGGTTCATTCTGAGCATAGCTTGATGAGATAAGGCTCAGCCTACGTCACGGCTAGGAGGCTGAAAACCATTTACCACCACAGGGCACAATCTAATCTACCTACTTCATTTGTCTGATCTCTCCTAATTTTGACTAATCTAGATGATAGAACATGATCTTGTGTACCCAGAAGCACATCTCTCAAATCCAGTTGTATCAGATGGCCTAATAAAAGATATTCCCCCTCCCCACAAACTCTGAGTGGTCTATATCCATTGTAGCATTGATTTTCCCCTGCATTTATAGAACATCTTTCACCGCAAGGTCAAGGGCTTGACAAATTTCCCTAGCAATACTTGACTAGAAAACATCCTCACTCTCCTCTCTCCTCCAAAAGCTGCTAAGATTCCTCATTTTTCATCAGTGGTACAAACCATGCAGGCATCTCTCCTCTCAGGTAGCTGGCATAGAGGCTCTGTGGCTCAGAGGTGCTTTCTGATGTTGCCTGAACATGACATGTCTTTTTGTTTTATCATTCCCCATGGGCCACGCATGGTTAACGAAACAGAAGCATCACCTCCACCAGGTATAGGTTGGATGCTTCTGCAGGTAGGTCACTACCAAGCAGCGGAGGCCAGTTTCCCAGCTGGAGCCAAGGGCCAATTGATCCACTTAAACACATATTAAATTCAACACAGAATATGCAGGCAGTGGGGGCTGAGCCACACAAAAGACACTGCTTGGCAAGAGGTAATGGTGTGGGGAAATTCATGAGGTGGTAACTTCTAAGAAGCCCAGATATGCAACTGAACTCAGGTGCAAAGATTTTGTCTACAGGTGACCGACCCACTGGCACTTTAAACCTTAATCACAGAGACTGCAACGACTTTTATCTTAGGCAAGTTTGCCCCTGAAAAAGCAATGTGTACCCTGATCTGAACTGGTAGGATGAGTCCCATCACCTGTCTGAGAATAGAAGTCACCTGAAGAAGGATTTGTTTCATCACCACTCTTGCAAATCTGTGTCTAGACTAAGCTGTGAATTTTGGCTTCCTTGCCAATCAGCAGAGAGGCAAATGCCTGCACAAAGCCATTTGCCCACCCTCAGACACCTAAGATAGCTGAGACCAACAGCCTTCTGGAGGATCCTCTCACCCCATTAACTGTAGAGAGAGACAAGGTGGCCAGCTTACACTGGACAATGTACTTTTAGGCAACTACGTTTTAAAGAGGAATACCTTACTTTTTCTGGATGTATGTAACAAACTGATGCTGCAGATAAGAGCATGATCTGAGCACGGAATTAATGCGGCTGTATTGCTTCTGACCATCCTTACATCAAGTATCTCTGTACATTACCATGCTCTGTTCTACACATACACATTTTGGTTGCAAAATAACAAGTGCTTTCCTAAACAGGGTAATTCATCTGGAATAAAATCTCTTTCCCCTGGAATAGTGGCACCACAGAAAGCTAATTCTAAAATAGCTATTCTGGTCACATTTGCCATGAAGACAAGTCCTAAGGAGATGTAAAACTGGCACCACAGACCTTAGCTTCATATCCCCTGTAGTGAATTTCTCAAAGAATGTCTATTGTCTTGCTTGCCTCTGACTGAGAGATGATAAAACCAAGGAGCTGAGGGGAGTGCAGAAAGGAAAAGCTCTGCTGTGTAGAGAGTATTGCACATTGCATGGGAAATCTGGGCTCTTTTCTGGCAAATGTATTTTAATTACCTCCTTTTGTTTACAGGACCATTTCATGTAGCATACCACAGCACTGCCCTTGCCAAGCAGCCCAACCTCTCCAGTCATTTCCCCGCTAAAATGATGAGATCTGTTTAAAAATCATGACACCTTAGCAATAGTTCATGCTGGATTCATGTAATTTATTTTCTGATTTCTGAGTCCTTGTGGGGATTTTTCTCAAACGTGATTCTGAGTACTAAAAATCCAGGGAAGCGGTTTTGTTTCTTTTCAACTAATTTATCACGTGGCTGAGAATAGGAACACTAGGAAAAGTCCAGATACAAAATGTCTCAGTGTAATCATAAATTACCATAAGCAAGAAAAAAAATCAGCCAAAAGGTAATAATAATTCAACATTGCACACAAAGATATATACAAAAGGTAGCAGAAGTGACTTATTCATAATCATACTTGTTTATCCTGATATTGATGTAGGTAGAGGAGGCACCTTTTATAATTCAAGTCCAGTGAACATTGCAAGCACACACATGTGAGAGTCTTTGGATGAAACTATTAAACTTTTTCTAAGATTATACAGAGCCTTTTTTTTTTACATTGCAAAGAGCAATCTGTAAGTGAAATATGCATCACAACAGCATCAGTGGAAGCTCTACAAACTCTCGCTTTAATGATTACCCATTAATGATGACATTATGATTTGCACAAACAAAAAAATCATCTGTCAAATTCTCTTCTGCAAATTGTCACCCTTAACCAGTGTGTACGTCAGGGAAAGCAGTCAGAGGTTTTGTGCAAGGGGCACATGCTGAACTATAATTTATTACAGCAAAATTCAGAAGCCATGCAAAAGAAAAAAACATGTTTGCATGAACAAACAGCTGAATAATTTCTGGCTGGGAATTATTTGCTTGCAGACTGGTCACAAGTGAAAAAGAAAAAGCTAGATTTGTCGGATTATTTTCTGCTGTGCTGGGTCTACCAACCATCTCTTGCTGTCCTTGTATTTTTCCCATCATCTTTGCCATTATATTCTGTTTATCCAGGATGGTCCTTGTGCATGTGAGTAGTTCTGTTGATTTTAGTAGGAACCTTGCATGAGTAAGGATTACCTGTGGCAAGGCAGCCAGAAAAAGGTCCAATCTTCCAGTTATCTCCAGGCAGGGACCTTTCATTTTTAAATTGTTAATAAAGGGACATGCGCACCACCAGCAACCACCACCCACCTATTTAACAAACTTAACTGTGAAATTGGATCCTTCCCATTTAGCCTGGATTTGCCTTTGATGCAGTTCCAGAGCTTAGGTTGCCTTATTTGCCTTTAATTTCTAATCCAGGCATATAGCCAAGTTTAGGACACATTGTCTCCTGTATTACAATATCTTCAGCACCGGCTGTAGCAGTTATATGAGCAACCTACAGTTCAAGAGCAGCTCTAATGGATCAGACCAAAAGTTCCCTGAGCCCCAAAACTTGTCTCCAAGAGCAGACAAAAGAGGACAGTTAGAGGTGACTACAACAAACAGGACACTGAGAAGGATCCTTTCTCCTGCTGATCCTCTTCATCTGATACCCAAGCTTGTGAAGAGGAAGGCTAGGTATCACCAGGATGAGATATGTTCTTGAGAAGGTTTTGCTCCACCAAACACTGTTTTGTCAGTCATCCATGCTTAGTCCCATCCAAGTGTTCCACTTTAATCCTGATCTCAGATGTCCTGAAAGGGGATGCTGAAGAGTGGCTGTGGAGTCAGGAGTGGGGATTGCCATGGGGCACCTGATGGATGGTGCAGGGTGCTCTCTTGAATATCCACAGGAGGTGGTTGTTCAGCAAGGCATGGGTGACATTTCTGTATGATGCCTGAAAATGGGCAGAGAAGGATCCAGGACACCAGCCACTCATTCATAGTCATGGAGATCAGGTTAGGCTAACTAGGAAAAGGGATGTAAAGCCATGAGTTAATGTCTATGGGTTCTCTAGGATAGAGTAATGCTATTCCTTAGAGGGACATATTCTTATCATCTGCCCTGAAAGATCCAAGGATGTTTTTACACTTGAAAAGGGCCAGGAGCAACATTACACAAAGGTGGTGCAAGTGTTTTTCTGGGACAATACACCATGATCTCAGATGGAAAGCATGATGATGCTCTGTCCTTCCCCGAAGCAGACAGCTGCAGAGGAAACATCCTAGGGTGGGATGGGGAATAAACGTCTTCTCCAAAGGAAGGTAATCAACAGCTTGTCTGTGTCTGGCTCATCACAAGACATTTTAGTGTCTTGGACTGTAGTGTAATATCCACCTACACTGGTGGTGACTCACCTGTGAGATCCCTCACCACTAGCCACCTCAGCGCACATCCTCTGCTCTTCTGCCACCGTTGTAAGTGATTCAAGCAAGCAGGGGTGGACTTGTCCTCTTGAGGAGTGCCAGGAGAACAAAAAAAGTCCTTGCGCACCTCCCTCCCAAGCCAGCATTATGCCAGGGATAGAGAGAGACAACTCTATCCCTGGAAGTGCACAAAAAAAAGACCCAACTCAAGAAAATGCCGAAATAATGCAACGCCTCCCTCCTTCTAGCTGGCAAGGGAGCCCTGGATACCCCCGCCTTTCCCCCAGTTTAAAACATCTCAGGCTTCCTGACTGAACTTGGCTGAGGTCTAAAAACATGAATAAGCTTCCCCTGTCTGAAAGCCAACTGGCAAGGACGGCTTGGATAGGACCCTCCATTTGTTACGGGAAAAATGGCTGGTCCAGTTCTCCTTGTTAAGCGGCGCGCTGCTGGTCGGGAAATAAAGACAGAAGGTCTGTTTGTAACACTGAACACACAATCCCTTCCAGCCTCAAAGACACTGAGGCAGCAGAAAATGTAGATTTTCTTATTCACCAGGATGACCTACTTCTGTTGTCAATAGGTTAGAGTGGAGCAAAGTTGAGGGAGAATATCCTGATTAGAGAGATCACCCACAATGGGACAATGAGTACCCTTTTGTCCCTTAATTTTCACCCCCGTAGCCTAATACCGGGCTTGCTATCAACTCATAACTCGGCGGGTTACGGGCTCGTCCGGTTTACCTCCGCCTAACTCTGCTGGCATCAAGTTTACCCCAGGAGCAGATCCGGCATCGCACTTTGTCACGCCCATCTCTGGTGCCAGCCGGTTGGCATGGAAGGGGTTTGTTTTGACAATTTTTGTATTTTTTTTTATCCCTTCTCCTTCTTCTGCTCCAACCCCGAAAAAACCTTGGAAAGGTGGCAGCGGCTTTGCCTTCCCTGCACAAGGGAGCTGTGGCCATGGGCTTTCGTCCCCCCTGCAAAGGCAGGGTGCAGCCAAGCTCCCTGCAACCAGTTGCTCTGCAACCTGGAGAGACCTGCAGTCCAGCTGGGTTCGACATCCACGCCACGGCCGGGGGCCTTTTCCTTCCATCACCGAGACAACACTGCTCCTCAACGCATTTAGGATCAGCGCATGCAGCGGAGAAAGAGCCGAGAAAAGATACAGCTCACAAATGGAAAGCTGCTTAGTCCCTAAATAAAAGAGGAGAGTGATTAAATTGCTTGTCTGTATCTACCCTGATGGGTTGGGGATGGATAGACAGCCAGGCAGACATTTTCTTTTTGTTCTTTAATGACATTACAAAGCCCCAACTAAATACTTTTCTAAATTTAAAATGTATAGACACTTAAAACCATGACACATCATATAGCCAGCCTATTGAACAACATACTAATGATTTATTAACTGCTAATTAATGATAAAAATAGAAGCTTGAAAGAAAACGTTTCCCTTTCCTCTTCCCTTCTCTGGTGGTGACTGTTAATAAAGGATTTAATCACCCATTTTACATCCTGTTTAAAAAAGAAGGGGCTTTCCTGATAACAGAAGCCCCTCTGGCCAACTGGCAAGGAAAAGGGGAATGTATGAGGTATATAAATGTATTTCAGAGGACAGCCAACAAAAAAAGGGAGAAGGGGAGAGAGAAAGAGGGAGGGAGGGAGGAAGAGGAGGAGGAGGAGGAGAAGGGGGGAAAGAAAAAAAAAAAAAAAAAAACCTGAAAGGATTAGAAATGAAAAAGAAGGTATTTTGTGCTGAGCTAAATATTATTTTGTTTCCATTGAAAGGGTTAAGAAAACAAAGACAGAGTTGACAATTTCTCCCGACTGGAAGCTGGGAATGGCCCATGGTGGCACAATGCTATTATTCTTGCATGGGCCCATTCTCACTGGATTTTCCACAAAATCTTTAATAATTTGATTCTTTTCAGCCTCAGCAGCCAGCTGAGCTCTTTAAGAAACAGTAACAAAAACCCAGAGAAAAACCCACTACTGAGAGGGGAGCTTTGGCGGAGAGCTGAGCTGAAGCCGATTAGTTTGGCCTGAATAGAGCCAGCCGGGTCCTCGAGCTCTTGCTCAGCCTGGAGTCCTCTGTTTCATTCATTGCAGTACAATATCACCACCAGAGCCCGGGCCTAGACACTAAATTACACTATTATAAAACTAGATTGATACACAAACTTTCCCTCCCAGGCTGAGTAGGGGACTTTTTCAACAATGTTGGTTTTTTTTTTTTTTTGGGGGGGGGGCGGGGGGCGGGAGGGGAGCTCAGGGTCTATTCAGGCGTTTTGAAGTATCGCCATTCATATCGAGCATATCAATTCTTAATGGTGCCACACACACAAATTGCAAACACGGGGGGATACAATCCTCCGGATTCCCCGGGGGGGAGGGCTGTAGGCACTCGGCGGAGGCTTGCAGGGGTTTTGTCGGGGTTATCTCCCCGAAGACCCAGCAGGACGGGAGCCTTTCATTGGCCTGGGGCAGCTCGCATTGTCCCCAGGAATTCACGTCGGAGCGGTGGCGGGTCTCTGGCATTAAGTGGGAAACGCAGATGTTTGCCCCTCATCTGGACGTCCCCGAGCATCACCTCTCCCCGGTCCTCGCATCCCCCAGATGCACCGCTTGGGCGGGCAACAGACGCACTTTCTAATGTGTATTTTTTGGGGGGAAAGAGAAAAATAAACATTCTGGAGGTTCCTTTTAGGGACCCTCCTTTTGAAAGGCAAGTCTGGATTTGGCCACATGTTCCCAAAGACCATGCAAAGACTGCCGGGAGAGGGTTTGCAAGGTTGGCTCTGGGTGCAGGTGTATGGTGTGTCTTTTAACCACACCACACCTCAGCAGCTCAGGGTGGCAAAATCTGATTAGATCCCACAGCCCTTTCCTGCTCAGGGACAAGCCTTCCTGCTTTTTTTCCCCTCAAAAAATTCTAAATCCTTCTTTAGGAGAGACTAGGGTCCTCAGCAAGGAGTCCTCAACATTACCACCTCCTCCTTCAGCCTGGAGGAAACCTCCTTGTAACACATTGCTCTTTTCAGGCTCTAAAATGTGAAATTAGAAACAACGCTTTGAAAACAAGCAACTTTCAGGAGAGGAGGGGAAGTGATGTTGGAGAAAGAGTGGTTTATATATCAGAAAACATGCTACGTAGATGCATCCCCATCCCATGCACCCTCATCCTCGCAGACAGCCCTCAGGTTGCAAAACACGGTCCAAACATACAAGACCCAATGCTACGCATAGAGAGCTCCGCATAAGCCTCTCCATATTCATTTTCCATTTTATTTGTGGACGGGAGTTGCATGTCTCTATGCATTCTTCTGATTAATCTTTGCTTGGGACCTACCTACGCTCATGCCCTGCCTGGGTTCTTTCTTTTCTTGCCATCACTGCAATTATTTTTATTAAAGCAGATGCCATTAAAAACAAAAGGAGGAAGGACAGGCTTTTTGCTGATTTTGCCTGGGAAAAATGCGAGGGAAAAAATCCTCCATTTCCTTGCCCGTGCTGGCACTCGTGGAATTTATTTTCCCCAACTTTTTCATTTCTTTTCTGAAAGCCACATTCATCAATGGAAAAAATCTCACTCTCCACTGTCTCCAAACCTCAGGCTCCCCAAATGCTCTGAATATATTAAAGGGAACACAAAAAGAGCAGCAACCCAACATGCAAATTAAATTAAAACTCCCTCTCCGCAAGAGGGAAATAAACAAACAAACAAAACCCCCACAGCTTATATATACACAAAGAGGAGAAATTAAAAGAGATTTAACAGTTCTGAGGAACTTGGACTGTTTTCAATAGCTTTTCTGAATGGGAGCTGTTACATGACATCAGCACCAATTCTAATATCAGTCATTTCTGGAAGAGAGAGCTTTTCACAAATCATTCATTAACCTGAAAGTCTTTTGAGTAGTTTCCACTTAACATATTTTGGATGTTGCAGATAGGCCATAATGAACATGAAGAAAGGGAGTCTTGGCAATTATTATCAATTGTATCTTCATAATTTCAAAGCATTGGTGAGGCAACTTTGGTACTGCACCAGATTTCTAGCTTTGGAAACCCTCTAATTAAGATGGCACGATTACGAAGCGATGGCAGCACAACCGAAACCGTGGTTTGCTCTCCGGCATCGGGATCCTACGGCTTTGTGTTGTCCTGCGTGTGTCTGTGGGGAGGTTTTATCATGTGAATGCAGAGAGTGTGCTTGTTTGTGCTACGTGGCCTGTGTGGCTGGGAGTGATATGTAAAACTGAATTAGGCCAGAAGAAATAATTAGCATTGCAGCACATGGAGGAATGACCCTAAAACATCTGAAAGCTGTGGCTGCTTGCAGAGAGAAACAAAGGAGCCTGAGAAGAGAAGAAAGCAGCAATTAGAAAGGAGAGAATGAGCTGGGGTGTTGAACCACAGATCTGTAAATGGACACAAATTGTCCTGATTTTTTTTTTTTTTTTCTGCTTTCCTCACAGGGATGGTAGTTTCAGGAAAAAGCATATAGAAAGGATTATATCAGCCCTGCAAATCCGAGGGCCAGGGTTCAATCTCTGCATTTTAAGGCCAGTGCAGGTTCCTGGATGTTAATTAAATTAATTCTGATATTCACCAGGATTGATGAAATAGATGTCTGGGAAGTAACCAGATATTTTCTTTCTATTGCATGTTTTTTGGACACAATACAGTCACAAATTTCTTCTCAAAATCAGACATCCCCCATGCTCCAACAGCACTCTGGTATCAAGAGGAAAATCACACCTAGCAAAAGGCAGAGATGGCTGAGAAGCAGCTCATCAGCTGTTTGGCAGCGGTGTGAGCTTCCAGCCCGGCGAGAAAGCAGCATCGCTCCATCAACGGGCTGGCTCCGAATCAAACACACGAGGCGGCTTCCTTCTCCAAGCGGGTGACAGACAAGGAAGTTGGGATTAACGCCTTGGCTATCAAAAAATACACCTCAACACCCAAAACGGCTGCGTCAGTTCTCTGGTAGCGGAGCTGACGTGCAGCCTGGGCTGTTTCCAACCTGCCAAAGACAGATCTTGCACTTCAGCGGGGAAGAGGATGGGAGGGAAAGCAGGAGACAGGCAGCAGACTGCATTGACATTGCTGGCTTGCCTAATAATTAGGGTAGGTACCCCAAAACACTCCAAAAAGGGAGGGGGGGGGAAAAAAAGACTCATGATTTCTGGACGTTCCTGCCATTGCATGGTGCCATCAACCAGCGCACAACAAGCCTGTTGCTGCCAAAATATCCATTAGCAAGCTGGTCCCGACCTAACACCAGGCCCACCTTAGGGAAAGCCAGCAGTGGGAACCAACAAGCACGAGGAGGGACTGATGTAAACCAAAGGGTTTCACTCTCCAAAGAAAAGCAACAGGGCACTATGGACAGCCCATGTGGGAGATGGGACGCCAAGCAGGAATGTCTCATGTTACCCAATCCCCACCACCCTCTGACACCCAACTTTCCTGGCAGGGCATCATCGCGGCAAGTTGGACGAGTGCCCGGAGAGGGAATAAGGGGGCTATTGTGGAGATGTGCTTCAGGCCTGGGGCGGATGCGGACTATCTGCATGTGTCATGCCAAATCGCTCTGCCACCTCCCTGCACCTTGGCTCCCCTCTCCATGCAATGGGGTTCACAGCACAGTTGTCCCTCCAAAGACATCCTATGGTGGTGGGGACAGTCAAGCCTCAGAGATGTTCCCATGCCAAGGTGGCTGTCTACATTTATCCTTGATGTGCAAAATTAGGGTTAGTTGTTAAACACTCCTACTTCACCTCCCTACTCCCTGAAGTGTGAGCATTTTTAAGCCCTCAAAGCCCTCAGAGGTCCAAGCAGACCTTCAGATGCTTTTATCACTCCTCTAAATCACTTTAATTCTTTTTTTTTTTTTTTTTTTTCCTTTCTTCTTTATGATAGCATAGTATCCTGCGGCAAGGAGTTCCCCAGATGGGGACATTACACGAAGGCTGAGGTTTGCATTCGGCCTGCATCCCTTGCTTTCACCCTGATGGGAACTCAGGTGATCCATCCCCGGCATGAACGCTGCTCATACCACAGTTGTGCCTCTCTTTCCCAAGGTCCTTTTATGGACCTGCAGCATCGCAGCAAGCCAGGCCATGCCCTGCATGAAAGCCCCCACAACACTTTAGTCTCCAAGAGGCTGGTGGAGTTGAGCGAAGGGCAGAGTCATGCCCCGGGGGTTCTGGGTGGTCCCATCCAACAGGCAGTGAGGCTTCTTGTGTGACTCCTGGACCGAGCCCAACCGAGGTCCCAAGGCTGCTTCTTCCCACCACCACCCCCACACACCCTCAATTTCTTTTTTTGCTGCATTTTTCTGGAATTTCCTAACGTGTTTTTTCTTGCATTACATTTCTCAAGGAAGGCTGCCTGATGAGCAGCAAATCATTATTAATTCCTCAGGTATTTGCTCTAATACGATTAACCCCCTGCATGCCACACCCCAGGCTGCAGTTCCCAAAGAGCCCCCCAGTCTCCATCCATCCCCACCACCTCCATGGTGGTGACCAAAACACAGTCCCTGGACCAAAAAATGTGTGACAGAGGGATCTGCAGCTCTCCAGGCAGCAATCGAGAAAGACCATTAATTGCTGCTAGACATGGATGTTTAGAGACCCCGTTAAAAGTCCATCCTCATTTTTCCAAAGTTTTTAGGTGACAGTGTACCTGGCCTCATGTCCACAAAGGTTTTATCTTGCATTGCCCTCAACAGGAGGCATCTAAGCCATTTGGAGGGTCTTCCAGTCTAAATGGCCGAGGGAAGCCAAGGGTGAGAGGAAAGTGCCTATTTCTCTTCTGGGAGAGCCGATGCAGTTAGAGAAGGAGTGACACTGCCAAGCTTTTGTCCAAACCCAGGCGATGTCGTGACCTGCCTCATCCAGGTCAGAAAGGCAGTCTTTTAGGATTCCCTCATAATAGGTTTTTTTTTAAGTTCTTCACCACTGTTGGACTGGCTCTTTTCTACAAGGTCTAAGGCTTTCTGTAGGAAACATCCCCAGGTGTCCCTCAGGAGGACATTTTGATGGGAGTTTTCAGAGCACCACAGAGGGAGGTTTTTTCCTGGCCAACCCCTGCCACAGGCTTTGGTGTTTCAGCCTGTCGCTGCATCAGGGCAAGGAGGGTGGATGGTACTTTCAGGAGGGGAAGAGGTGAGAAGCAGAAAGAGTCCTGGAGATGGTGGTTGGAAGGAACATCTGGATGTCATCATGCCATTCCCCCTCCCAGTGTTAGAAACAGCATACGTAAGAGTTAAAAGTCAAGTCTGCAATGAAAAAATACATTGAAATAGAAAATGTCTTGAGGCCTGATTCATCTCCTGCAGTGGGGTAAAAAAGGCATAGGTCCCTGATGGTGTAATGCAGGAGGGGAAAGAACATAAAGCCCTTTCAAACAAAGCTGCTTTGCAGCTCCCAAAGTTCAGCTCAGAGCTGTGCCTCACCATCTTTATTTTGCCAGTGGGGAAACTGAGGCAAGGCAACTTGCTAGAAGAAGACACAACATGAACTGCACAGCACACAGACCTGATGGGCTCACATATATTCTTCTGAAATCACGCTCTACTCAGTGACCTGAGGAGCTGCTGACAAACAGCTTTTTTATTGTGGTGGCTGGAGAAGCCAAGAGCATTTACCTGGTGCATGGCCCAGCAAATCCTTCTCTCCCATGGCCAGGGGTAAGGACTCTAGTGCCTGGAGAAGAGCAAAGAGGCAGAGCAGCCGTACTGCTTTCCAGAAGCCACAGCATTGAAACCAGGTCTTTCAAGAGCAGAGCCCAAGTGACCTTCTCTGAAGGAAAAGGTCTTTGCAAAGCTGGTTAGCAAATATCAACTTTTTCTCAACACCATCCAGCAATTCCTACAGGGAAAGGGTAACACTAAAGGATATTAACTCCAGTTTTAACACAATGAGAGGAGAGAAAAGCATGTTCCAGATCTGGACCATTTGAATTAAAAAAGAAAATTTTGGGGGGGGGGGGGGGGGAGCCACACCCATGATCTGAGCCAAAAACACTGAATCAGCCTCAAATTCGGGCCTGATCCCTCCTTGCTCCTGCTGCACTGGGAAAACAGCTCCTAATGCACCGGTTTTGCTGCTCTGGGCGCTTGGCTGGTGAATCAGGAGCTACAAGGCAAACTGGGATCCCTCCAGTTCAACCTGCAGTGGTTCAAGAGTAGCCCAGGGCAGGAGGGAAAAACCCAGCTGCCAGCCCCTGACTCTGCTCATAGCCAGGTTGTCCTCAGCTCAGCATCTCTGCAGCTCGTCATGCAGCATTTCTTGAGCTGCACCACTGCAAACCAAAGGAATATGAGGATTGCCAACCCTCTCCGGCTCCAATCTGCCTAACAGGGACCCTGCCCCAAGGCTGGGTATCATTTGCCACAGCAAAAGGTGGGGAAAGTCCCTGTGAAGAACTGGAAAGACCCAAAGGATGCGGGACTGCCACCTCCTCAGCAATGTGGATTTGCTCCACCATCCCGGGGAAAAAAGACCAGCCCTGAGATAAAGGGGCTTGTTGACTTTTAACACCACCTGGGGCGGGGGGAGGGAAGGAAGCAGAGAAACAAACCCATAGAAGGAGGAGGAAAACAAGAGGTTTATAGCCTGCCTTGAAAAGACTGGGGAAAAAAAAGAGCGAAATTCTTGGCTCCCCTCACACCTATTAGCCTAGGAAATGGTGCCCGGTCTCCGCTGAGACCTGACTGAGACCAAAGGCAAGTCGACCTGTTAGCAGGTACTTGAGAGAGGGGCTGCTGGCTGGATTGGGCTGGAGGCGTGAGAAGCCCCCGCAGCCTCCCCCATTCAGGTCTCCTAATGACCATATAAAAGGGTTGGGGGCGGCTTTCAGAGCAATCAGCTCCCTCCGACACATCCCACTCACAAAACCCCACAGCCATAACGCTGCTCTCCCCCTGCCAAGGCGAGCATCCCGGAGGGACGGCGTTCCTGCATATCTATACGTCCCTACCGCTGTGGCAGGGGCTATTTGAACTGTTTTCCCAAGCTGGGGACGTTCCTCCCACATGTCACACTCCAGGTCGAATAATTTGGCCTTTGATGTTGGTAAGCATCGCGACATCATGCAGGGGCTGGGGATGTCCAAGCAGGCTCCGTTTGGGCAGCAGACGGCTGCGGCATCCCAGATGTATGTCCCCAGATAAAGCAAACCCAAACGCACGAGTTTTGTAGCAAAATTCCTCTTGTTTTCCCACAGGCAGGTTCAGGTCAGACACCAGTAATTCTTGCAGTGAAAACAAGAGCCTGGCAAAGTTACTTTTCTTCAGCCATCACCTCTTTTTGCCTCATATCCCTGGTCCTGAAATGTGTTTCAGGGTTGTGTCTGTTTAACTGGTGGTTTTGGTTTTCTTTCGTTTTGTTTTATAGGAAAAAAAAGAAATCTGTCTGTGGACAGTCAGAGGAAAATGGAAATGTTTCATTTCAGCATTTCCAAAGGATAAGGTATGGTTTCTGTTCTTCAGCATGACTCAATGTCATTTTTGATATAAAAGCTATTTTTTCAATGTTTTAAACAAAAAAAAAAAAAAGGTTTGAAATGTCTGACAAATTGAACCAACTTTTTCTCCACCAGTTCAGAGCCATTTTCTTTCCACTCATTTAGTTGATTAAGAATGATGGGTTTGGTTTTTGCAGCCCCACAGCCCTTTTTATTGCTCTTTGGCTTATTTTGGGGTGGACTTTTGCTGAATGAAGAAAATCCTCTATGTTTCACCATAAGGCATCAAGTTTGCAACTGGATTGCTCCCACTTGCACAGAGTCCAGGAGTTTGGATCCAGCATTCACCATCAAAGATCCAACCTTCTAGATTTGCCTAGGTCTCAGTGGAAAGACCGAGACATCCCAAGTAACTTAGACACCCTTCTTCCATCCCTTTCCCCATCCCTTTTCCCCCAAATTTAGGCTGAACCTTGAACTTTGGTTCAAAACTGGGTGCTCTTTAGTATAAGACATGCTTGTGGGTCCTTAGTACAAAAATGCACCCCTGGTTTTCTCTTCCATGGAGAGGCTGAAGTTGCCCTCGATGATCTGCAGATCCTTCCCATGTCCCAGAGGTCACCAGAGCTTTGGAAAGTCCTGCCAAGTGGCTCGATCACTGACCTCTCTCTCATCCTTCTCTCTCAGTTCCTGTCCCCAACCCCTTCCCAAGTCAGAATATTTAACCCGATTTTTTTTCCTTTTTTTTAATTTGGCTTTGAGCCTTTTCTGACATTCACACAACATTTGTTGCTTTCCCCCCTCATTTTCAATCATTTCTATGAAAAAAGGCAAAAAAAATTCAACACACCCCAAACTCCTCAAGACCCTGGTTCCAGGCTGTGCATTTACTCAGCTCTTCTGAGAGCTCCCCTCCCTGAAATTGGACACAAGAGCACAGGAAAGAGAGGCAGGAGACACTAAAGTGGTTCTGAAATGGCTGTTCAGGTGGAGGGTGTCAAGCCAGTGTTAGCACCTCTCCCCAGACCTGCTCCAGATCCCTGAACACCTTCCCTCTCCCAATAAGCCCCACATGTTTGCCCTTCCTTTCCCTTTCCCAAATCACTTCAGTTCTGGAACTGGAAAGGCATTCATCTGCACAATCAGATCCTTTAACTTTCAAATCCCCTAGTTTTGTTTCTATTGATTGTCTGCAAGCAACACTTTCTTCTCAGGAAACTAAGAGGAAAAAAAAAGGAGAAAACAAAAGCAACCAAAAATGAAAAAGGGCAGCTCATCTCTCCAGTCACAACACGCAGGACGCATTTACTGAAGCTCTGATTTCAAAAGAAATAGATGCTGTTTTCTAAGTCATTCTTACCTTACACCACGACAGCTTTAGCAATTACTTAAGCAACAGCAGAAGTTGTGGATTTTCCCTGTGATAAATCACGCACTTCTGCTTTCCTGGCTGCCTAAATAATTTTGCCTTCCCCCCCAAAAACACAGGCACTGAAGGCTCTGGAGCGGCAGTGAGGTCCCTGCAGGGGGAACACTGTCTTCACGCAGCGACCCACCAGGCGAGGCGGCTCCTTGCTGGCTCCAAGCCCCCACGCAGCCCTTCCACTCTCCCTGTCTGAGCCTTATGGCCTCACCTGCTCACCCTTGCTCAACCTTTCTGAGCTGAGGAAGCAATACCAGCTCCAATTTTTAAGACCAAGACACCAACTGAGGGTGACTCATCCAGGGTCATCTAAGAAATCTGTGGCACGAGACTCTCTCACCCACTAGTAGTGCCCCAACCTCAGAGCCATCCTTTGCTTGCCTTTCTCAGCAGTTGAAGCATTGCTGTTTGGTATTTTGAAACATTAATGGTGATAAGACAGTTCAAGCACCTGTGGAAAGATCTAGCAAAGGACCTTGCACAGTGCAATGTCTCTCGGCATGTGGCTGGGAGGCCCCTGGTACCAAGATGTTGTGGGGCCTTGAAAACAGTAGCACACGGAAAAGTATCTTACAAGAAGTTTGATGAAGAGGCCAGTCTATCACAGAAAACAGGAAATTCTCCTGAATTCCCAGGAGAAGCTGCACCGGCCCTGTTCCACCCTGCAGCTGGATTTCTACCGCATTGCCACCTCTTGGGGTTTGCTGAGCATCTCCTCATACTTTCACCTGTTTACAAAGCCATGCTCCTTGCATCATGGGATTAGTATGCCAGGTGTCATCATCTTTTTTTTTTCTTCTTCTCTCTTGTCTTTTTGTTTTCTTCCTCTCTCTCTCTCCCCCTCCCTTTCTTTTCCAGCAGCTAATGGCCAACCTTGATGACCACAAGAAAGACACAACTTCGGAGCCAAAACCAATATTCACAGAAAGACAATTTACTTTAGTCTTATGGATTTAAAATCAGCCTTCTTGTTTCCCAAATGGAGCCAATCTCATGGCTATGGAAATCTTGTGCTGGGCAGCAACAACCAATGCCATTGTCACCCTGGGGACCTCCCTGGAGGTGAGCTGGCCAAAGTGGAGATTAGCTGGCCCAGGAGGACACACAGACTTCTCTGCATGACAAACCTTGCCTACTGCACTATTCGCAGGAGTGCGCAGTGCCTCTGCTTTCTCCTGCTGCTGTCAGGAAGACTCCTCCTGATGGTTCCCATCTTTCCTGTGTGCTCTTCCTTGACCAAAGCCATGACTCTTGAATGCAGAGTCTGTGTCTGCACCATATTGCTGCTCTCTTGCTGCCTGGTTGTGGTTACAGACTCAAAGGACTGGGAAACCCCACTCTGTTAAGTGCACCCTGCACAAGGGAGGTGTTTCAGGGTGCAGCACCCTTCTACTTGGAGATGCTCAAAATTTGCCCTAAGCAAGTGGATCTAATGTCAAAGTTGGATCTAACTTGGAGACTGGTCCTGCTTTGAGCAGGAGGTTGGTCAAGGACCTTCCAGCATCCTTCCCACTTTAAATTCCTCTATAAGTGTGTCTGTCTAACTCAATGCACTTATAAGCAAGGATGTTAATTTTCTTTAACACTTTATAAATATACAGGAATTGATGACCAAAAAAAGACAATGAGGTTTTCCAGTGTGATGCGCTGCACATTGGATTTCAACCAAATGCAGGAAGGCCAAAAACCACCGTGTACTACAGGAAAAGTTCAGGAGAGGTCATGGTTTTCCCCATCACCTTAAATCTTTGCTTTGAACAAAAATCTGTAAAATCCAGGATGAAACTGGCATCCCAGCTCCAAGAGGGTGAAAAGCCCCTAGGTAGTTTTGTGCAATCCCAGAAACAAAATTGTCTTCTTAATATGCAAATTGATATTGCATTAAATGAAGGTGCTTGGGTCATTTGGCATTTCTCTTTTGGTAGGGGTTCCTGTGACGGATTTTCTTCCCTCATTACTAAATTCAGACTCTCCCTGGTCCCCCTGCACAGTCTCGTAGATGCACCCCAGGAGAAGAACAGAACCCTGCTCTGCTCAGGTATACAAATGGCATTTGCAGACATATATTTGATGTTTCTCCTCTTCCCAAGAACAGCTGGAATTTCAAAGCATTTATCAAAAGCTAAGGGAATTCCATCATAATGTAGATGTATGCTTTAAAAATCCTTTTTTGATAGAAGTTGCTGGGAAGGCTCAATAAAATCTCTTGTTCCTCCTTGAAACCTCAAGTATGAATTGTATCCTGCTGGTAAAAGGGCAGAAGGCATCAGTGAGTTAGGAAAAGTCCTCCCTTGGAAACCCCTGCTGTGCAAGAGCAGTGATCAGATGGTTGTTTTGTAAGAGTTTGCTTGTCCTCTGGAAAACTAGTGCAGGATAAAACCCTCTCAGATGTGTCCACAACACTGTTGGCAAAGCCATTCCAGATGTTGGTCACCTCCTCACTCTGGTGGGGTTTAAGCTCTTGAGCTGAAGTTCACATACCTGAATTCCAAATTTTGAGTTCCCACTACCCAGAAAAGAACATCTCAGCCAACCTACTAGAAGCAATAATCCCACCATGTAACATCACCCAACCATCAGGAAAGATCAAAATTTTGCTGAGATGGAGACCTGCATCTCCCATCAGAAAGGTGCAGAAGTCAACGCTAAGACTGAAATTAGCTCTGTATTTATTCCTATTTCAGTAGTCCCCCTATACCAGATCAGACCATACTGAGCACATACCAATTCTTGCTTTGCATTGATTTATTTTGCTGGTGATGGGTGCTGCGGAAGGCTCAGCATGCGGTGATGGGTGAGGGAAAGGAAACTGCAGTTCAGAGAGGGACTGAGGGGCTGTAATGAGCATTTAGTCTGCTCTCCAGCACAGCACAGGCCAAAGGATTCCCCTTCCATCGGGCCATGTCCTCAGGCTTTGCTTCAGCATCTTCTTCTGTGCTGTTTAATGGCATCCCAAACATCACCTGTTTAAAAGTTGGACATTTATCCTAGCCGACAAGGCTTTCCAAAGCTGCTAGAGAGAAACAGGTGGGCTGAAACACCCTCCTGGGGCAACTCTGCCTTATTTCTACTTTGAATTAATCTGGGTTTTCATCTTCCATTGCTTGTCTTTGGACACTTCCCCGGCAGATTGAAGAGCTCTTGAGCAGGCAGCACTGGCTCCCCAGGGAGATTGCAACGAAGGCACCTTTTAACACCCTCTTTTGGAAAATCAACATGTGCTTCCCCAGGGAAGGTGGTAAGAGGCTCTGCAGCAGAGGGAAGGGGTGAGAGAGGAGATGGGTTGGGAGATGAAGCCAGCACCCCCAAGGCCAATGGCCGTAAGGCTGGTACCACTGCTCGGATTTGCAAGACACAGGGTGCGAGGCTCTGTTGAGGGGTCGCAGACAAGTGTGTTCCTCCTTGCTGAGACCAGATAAATGAAACTGCTCAAGGTGCTGCCTTCAGCTATCATTCCCGGGCACAAATTCTCATTTCTGACCCCAAAAATCCCCCTAGTAATGGGCTTCACTGTTTCCTTCCTGGTTTACAGCTGCTGTTTGCTGCTCATCAAACAGTTCTGCAATCTGCTGGAGCAAAAGCCAGTTGGTGGATCTTGTGCAAGGAGAGGAAAAAAAATCCCCAGCCCATAAATAAATAAAGAAGGAAGTATAAAAGGCAAGGCTTTCTCAAAACAATGGCTTGCAGGTAAGTATTTTCAGTCACCTCTACTGACCGGACAGGTTATTCGGAGTACTTCCAGCCCTAGAGATGACATTTGACATGACATGTACATGAGATGTATCATTTAGGTCACTGTGCTAAAGCACAAGACACCCCCCCCCCTTCCTCTTCCTCCCCTCCTCTGCGCCCCTCAGGGAATCTAAAAGTTCAGGGTCTTTAAAGTTGAATTCCCTGCACAAGAGTTCAGCACCTTTCAACCTTTTCAGACCTATTACAGGAAGAAAACTGGGTGGAAGGAGTGTTGGGGGGGAGGAGGGAGGGTCAGGGGGGTTATTTCAAGGCAGGTTATTTACAGGCAGATTTGGAAGCTCAAGAGAAAAGAGGCTTTTGTCATTGGTTGGAAGAGAGATAAAAGTCACTAGATTGGTTCATCTCCAGGGCCAGTGGCAGAGTACAGGCTCCTTCTAAAATCCTTAAAAATGCACCTTTAATTCTGCAATAATCCCTGCATAATTAAGAGATAAAGTCAACAGAGTGGGCTGTATCATCACAGGATACCAGCATACTGGTTTAAAATTAAAAACAAAGAGCTCAGGAAAAAAAAGAAGCAGAGTAATCTATCCAATCATGATCAAGTCATATCAACTGATTCACTCCTCCAGACATGCTCGGGGTCAGTTTGTGCAATTTGGCTGGTCTGGTGCTGAACAGCAATTTTGGATGGGGAGATGCTAATGAAGTCTTAAACAAACCCATGTGCATGATCTGGTCAGCTACTGTGACCAGAGCCTACAATAGGAGAACCATCCATCCACGAAGTTCAGTTCCCCGGTCAAAATCCTTTGGTATTCATATTTTTACCGTATTGTTTTCTTTCCCTGCATATTTTTACATAGCTCTGTATACCACTCAGTTCAGAAGAATGTAATAAAATTGTCAATATATGAAGGATATGGCCCTGAGAGGGACACAGGATCAAATAAGAATAGCATTCAGAAGCTGTGAATAGGTGGATGGGACATTACAATGGACAAACATTCCCTCTACCACTAGGAAAATCTTTCTAGGCCCATCCATGGTGATACTTACAGTGAGCACCGGCAAAATGCCAGGCAAATGGAGCTGGAAGGAAGATGAACCTGGTCTAGTCAAAGCTGTCCCTGCTCACTGCAGGGGGGTTGGGGTAGATGACCTCTAAAGGTCCCTTCTGACCCAAAGCATCATGTGATTCTATGATTCTATGAAGACGTTGTTCAGTCTATGGCCCACATGGTGTTTATGTCATCTCCAGAGTGTGGTATATCTGGCTGGGAGTGGTTGGGAGCCAAGAGAGGTGGCAGTGGTGGACTGGCCAGGAGCAAGGACCAGGACATAGCTCCTAAGTAGCATGTCTCAGAGTCCCCTCCTGCACGGGGAGGGGGACAAACAGGCCAGGGCCTGCAAAAAGCAGTGTGTCTCAGAGCAGTTCAAGTATGGCTCCATCCAAGGATATTGGAGATGGTGCCAGGAGGGGCTGTTGGGGCAGGAATTGCTGCATCATGGGTCATTGCTGTTCCCCACCACAGCCTGCCCAGCATGGAGCAACAGTGCTCCTGGGATGCATCATATGGCTGTGAATTACTTCTAAAGTTCCCTCTTCCCTGCCTGAGATCAGAAGAAGATAGCTTGTGGCCTTCAGGCACGCAATGAATTTCTGGAAAGTTGGACACTCCTGGTACAACTAGTCCAGAGTGATATTTCAAAGAGGTTCCTTCAGCCTGTCAGAGAACAATAAGGCCAGGGAAGGCAGAGGTGGTAGAGATGCTCCATACACATGTACGTTGCACCTCAGAGAGGATCCCACACAAGTGACAAATGTCTCCATCAGCGTCTTTCTTCACAAGGTTCCTCCAGCTCCACAGGGTTTAAACCATTAGCATAGGCCTTCTGGTTTGCTCATCCTGCCAGGATTGCTCCTCTCACAGACCCAGCTGTAGGATACAACCCTCCAGTAACTATGTCACAGGTTCTCCTAGCCGCAGTTTCTTTAAAATACAGAATATGTCCTACCCCACTGTATTACGTGTCCTTACATAACCTACGTAGGTCATAGCTCATGCCCAACTGTCCTGGTTTTGGCTGGAATAGAGTTAGTCTGTCTGGACAGCATGTTTCGGAGGGGAATATCTTCACATTTGTCAAAAGTTGGAAATTCATTAAAAAATCTGTGGTTGTTCTTCTGTAGCTCAGGATTTAATAGTGTCAGCTGGTCATATTGACCTCATTCATAGGCAATTGAGGAGAATGAATCTAAGTATTTCTATGGTCAGAGACACATCTTTAGACATGTCTACTTGTATCAATTGGATATAAAAGAAGAGTAAGGTGTCTTATTTGGCATGAATTTTTTTGATGTCTAAAATAATTCACTAGGATAGTTTCAGGAACAACAGTTCTCCCTTGCAAGATATTTGTTAATTTGTGTCTTCACTCCACATTTTTTTCTTGCTCTATCCCAGATGTATCTTCAGACTCTGCATTTTTCTATCCCTATTATTTCTAATGCCCACAGGAACAAAGTGCAGACTAGTTCCCCTCCTTACTGCCAGAAAGCCTTGGAAAAAAGGACTTCTGCAGTATAGGTGGACATAAAACAGTATGCAAACGTAAGCCTGACCTTTCAGTGAAACTCTTTTCATGCTCTCTGCTAGAAATGGACACAGCTTCCTTTAGATGCAATTCCTTGGGTAGCAAAACTTTGTATATTGCCATAATGATTTCACCTACACCTTCTACGTAAAGAAGAAAAATCTAATGTTAGTCATGTGACCTCTCACATCTTACATTTCATATCTATTGTTTCTGCTTCCTTTGAGACCATGGTCAGTTTTTCTTCATGATCTGCAGCAGCGCTTGCTCCAGTCTTGCTTTCCAAAGTCTGCTCAGACCCTTGGTAGGACTTTTTCTGACTACCGGGCTCTGCAGCACGCCTGGAGCACCTGTGTTGTGTTAGAAAATAGCAGTACTGGAAAAAAAAGAAATGAAGTATTTCTCTCCCAGCCCCCTGCCCAACCTTGTCCCAACCCATCTGCCAAATATAAAAGAGCATTCGTAATCTAATTAATCTAACTGTTGCCTGTCACGGCTGGAAGGCAATTTTGAAAGACTATCGCCTTGTGTTTTACTTAGTCTCGAAAGTTAATCTCCTCAAAGCAAAGGGACTTCCCACTCCCCCAAGCCCCACAACGCTTAATCTTTCTTCTTAACCAGTTGCTGGTGAATGTGCCTCAGTAACTGGATGTAAGAATGTGTAAGAGGGAGGCATCCCCTCCTCCTCTCGGGCCGTACAAAAGAAGACTTGTGAGAGGAGATGCTGCTCGACCGGCACTTCTCCCACCGCAGGACCTCAGAAAGAGTCGTGGCTCCCCAGCCTCACTCTGCGGTGAACCAATTATCCTATCTCATCCATCACCCAGCGCTTTGCTCCGTCTTTCTCCCTCTCCCTGCCTTCTTTTTTTTTTTTTTTGGTTAAGATTAAAAGATCTCACACTCTTGGAGAGAAGAAAGAGCCTCCAGTCCATCTCCACCTTGTCAATTATAAACAAGGGGCTAGGGAGGGTTGCACACTGTTATTGACTTAAGCACTTTGGAAAGGTCATCTTCAAGGTCTGAACCTTCCTTTTCCCACTCCAAGCTCACCTGGGCCCATTAAGGAGGAATTTCTGTTCCCTCCTGTATTTCATTTTGGGCCCACTGGCACTTCTGAGGAGTAATAGACAACATGGAGAGGGAGGAGGTGGGATGGGGGGCGCGGAGGGGAAAACGAAGACAGGTAGGGGGGAAAGAGAAGTCACTGAGACACTTCAAAGTAGAACAAAGACCCATCCAGATGTGAATAATTGCTAGGTCAGCACGTTAATCACAGGCAAGGGCTACACTGCAAGCCATCCCTGGTCACTTCACAGAGTCAAAAAGGGGAGGGGAGGGACAAAAGGGGAAAGATATAGAAACAAGGCTTTGATACAGCAAAGAACAAGCCTGAAAAAATACATTTTCCAGGTGATTATGTGAATAATGAGCCAACCTCTGTTTTATTAAGGGCATACCGGGTCTGTAATTGCAGATGAGCTGCAGCTCGGAGGGGAGTGATGGAGGCACTGCACTATGCACCCAACCTCGTGCATACTCTCTACTCACTTCCAAGTACCTGCAGCCCAACAAAAGCTCCACCTTGCCACCTGACAGAGCATTTCCTGCCGTGTCCACCACAATATCTAGGCTTTCAGATCTTAGCATGGTGGGAGGGAATGATTAGGGTTTTGTTCTTGTGTCTTTGAGGTGAATTATGGCTCCAGTGGCCTCTAACCAAGGGTTGAGAAGATGCTGGCTCGTCATCTTTGCCTTTTTTTTTTCCCCAGTCCTGTGTTCTTGTGCCGCAACACCAGCTGTGTTTATCTTGGTAACATCTTTCTTCTAAATAAGGCCACATGGTTTCACTAACTACAGACAAAACACCTTCCCACGTGGCTTTTTGCTGTGTAAATAAACATCCAGCATCTAAATAGCTAAGGGTGATGCGATGTTGCTGACGTCTGCGTGTTCAGTTAATATAAAGGAAGTTTCTTATTGCAAATGTATGAGCTGCAGTACTATTATAGGGCAGTAGCCAGTATCTCTTCTTTCCTATGCTCATTTTTAAATTGATGATTCTTATAAAAATTCTTATTTTTATCATATATTCTTACCATAATATCTGACCCCCTTCCAGAATTAAATGATGTGGCTTACCTAGGATCTGTGCTTCACTCCACAGACTTGTGTGTTGGTGGGGTATTTTATTTCCGTAGGGTTGTGACCCTGTTGGTTTTTAGTGAGCATGCTGCACAGGATCAGTGCTAAAGAGGAGAAAGGAGGGAAGACGTGGGCTTTGCCTCTGGAGACACTCCTGTTTGCACCAGGATCTCTGTCCAGGACTCAGGCAGCCTCCTGCCTCCTGCAGCCTTCTCCTGATGACAGAGCATCCCCTCGGGCTGTGAAATAACATTTCTTCTTCCTCCCCATCAATCCCCTTCCACTCACCACCTCCAGCTCCTGTGCCAAGACCTACCATTCCTAATTTTGGGAGGTTTGGACATAGTGACTCCCTTATCAGACCCTTCTCGGAAGCTCCCTGCTCCAGCTGGGATCTCAACACTGGCATAAATACACAGGAAACTAAAATGAGGTTCCCCATTTAGCAACTGGATTCTCCACCTGCATTCCAGCCAGAGTAGTTTGTACCAGGGACCTTCCAGACTTCATTTCACCTGCCTTAAAGACCACAGTGCAGACCTCAGACCTCTGATCCACAAAACCAAGCAAGTCAGGTGTTTGGATTTGTAAAGAAAGGGGCAGAGACTCTGTCCCCTGAGACTCTTCTTGAAGTGATTCTCCTTTAATCTAATTTGTGAGATACTATGAGATACTCATTGGGAATACAAAGACCCGGGGGAGCTACAAAGGCTGGAGGTAAGAATAACTAGAGGAGAGAGGAGTTCCTTATCTAAACATTATTTCTTGAGAAAGCACATGTAGAAGGGGACAGAGTTAATGGTCTAATTTTGGACACCCAATTTTAGGAAAGATGTAGACAAGCTGGAAAAGATTCAGAGTAAAGAGAGGAAAATGCTGAGGGACTTTGAAAAAATATAGCTATAAGGAAGCTTAGAAGAAAGGAATTTGCTGGTCTGGGAAAGAAGAGGCTGAAAACTAGAAGCAGAGAAGATCATTCAGTAGAGAGTTTAAGAACAAATGTTAGACAAGTGTCTGCCCAGAACATCTAGGCTTCTGATGAAAGGAAGCTATTAATAAAGTGTTTCTCCCATAAAGCCTCTGATGGATGTCAGTCATGTGGTTTTTGTGTCCAAGAGCTTCATAGGATCTCCACAGGACAATGAAGAATACAATGCCTGTCCAGGTAAACAGCCCCAAATCATTTCATACTTAAAAATAAATGTTGAAAGCATAGGAGGCCTCAAATTACAAAAGGATAAGACCTCAGGTCTTAGTGGAGGAAGGGTCTGAAACAACGTTGCAGCTCCTACGTGAGTCCAAACTACAGGGACAGTCAAGAAGCTGTGCTTTCAGGGTGTGCAGAGTAATGAAGAAGGGACACCACGGACAGTGACGCTCTATAGGGTTCAGTACCATGCTCTTCTTCTTACTCCAGTTTTCCTGTCTTCTTTGCAAAGATTCTCTTGCTCCCAGCTGCCAGAACCTGGGGAGGACTCATTTCTTTCTCATCCACCCCACCGCTGGGTTAACTGCAAAGAGCGCTTCATCAGAAGCACCAGTGAATTCAATAAGCTCTCCTCTGTAGCTCAGCCTGAAGAGATGGTACAGTGCCAGTCATCGCTTAGAGGTGGTATTTGACTTTGGCACTACCACTGCCTCATAAACACCTATTTGGCCTCCACCTCATAAACAACTATTTGGCTTGGTGTGGGTCTCCAAATTAGTGTTTATAGCCATGTAGAGAGCAAGCTGTTTGCATAAGTAATCCTGAAGCAAAACTTGCCTTCTCAGCAGAAAAAAAAGAAAGGCAATTGCTTGGCTGCGTCTGCTGATTTGCTGCACATGCACGAGGGACATCAGTGCCATCAGATCTGCGCATGGCATAACCCAAGGGAGAACGCTCTACTCCTACCAGCTAGACTCTGATTTTTCAAGCTAAGGAATATATTTCATTTTCTAGAACTAGGATGATCTGTGGATTCCAGGTGCTTGGGAATAATGTAATCATACAGAGCTGAACAAGTCTGATATTCAAGCTAGCACAAGCCAGCAGAGTGCAGGCAGCAGGGATGGGATTCATCTCAGCTCACTTCAGATGTGAGCTACACACACAAGAATCCTCCCAGGGTCAACAGGGAGAAATAAGCACCATTAGAGAGCAGTTTATCTGATTTATTTTAGACGGTTACACTTGGGCAGATAAATCCTAACCAAGGCATTGTAGAAAGAGGAGTAGAAGTCTAGAAATGTGTAAGCAGAGATCACAACACTAAGGGGACAGCATGAGAAAGTTTGGGATCCATTGCACCATAACAGAGTTGTTCAAGCAGGAGATAAATTTAGGCTCTATGATTTTTTTTGGTATTTTCTTTGAGCAGGTTTCTCACATGACATCTTCATTAAAAATAGTCAAGCTGCTGCTGCCTTTTGTGGTTGAGAAGAAATTGGTTGAAGTATCATCCTGGAAGCTCTGACACCCGAAGGGAAGTGCAGTGTGCTCAAAATATGCAGTTCTTTTCTAATTTTCATGATTTTTCACCTACATGGAGTGGACTATGTTGCAGTCTGAAAACAACACCCTGACAAGTCATGGGGCATCTCCATGTCCCAGGCCCAGCTGCACTCAGGGGTAATGCTGTTTCCTTCCTCCCACTCTCCATCACCTTCATCATCAGCTCTTTAAGGTAGGAACTGCCCCTCTTTGGCTAGCAAATTAGCAAACCAAAAAGGCGTGGATTAGAGGATAACCCATGATCGGCTGAATTTTTAGCAAGGCCCCTGGCACTGATTGGCCCTGTATGGTGGCTGGCTCAGTTGAGGAGACCAAGGAGGGCAGTTTGGATACAGCCACACCTTTGCAGAGGAAAGTGAGTTTTGATGCGAGTTGAGCCAGTTGGCTGCAGGACCAAAGAACAGCCCTTGGCCCATGCACAAATGCAGAGTTTATGCTCCTGCACTAAACCAAGCCCAGTGGACACTTAATTTAGAATCATAGAATGATAGAATAATTTCATTAAGGACTGAGATGCTACCATAAAACAAAGGTTTAAATGGCAACATAAACATGTGCCTTCTCAGCTTCCAGTCATTGTGTGGTTCATGGACCTCTTAGCCAGTGGTGGTACTTTTGTCCATCATCTGCTTGCTTGGTTGTGTTCCAATATCAACACAATATTTCTCAGCAGTATTTCTCACTCTAAGGTTTCAGAAGGTTTACAGAGGTGAGCACTAGATGGGGAAACCAAGCATGGAACTGAAAAAAATGTCACCACTATCTCCCATATGGCTCTTTCAAGGAGATGGCTTAGTGAAACCCAAGCGAAATTAAAGCTTTGGCTGGATGCAAAAGTGTCACCAATGGAGCAAACAGCAAATTAAACACTAGGATCTTGTCTAATGGGCTGGAAGTAAGTGTCCCACCACAAGAAAAAAAACCTACTGCTGCCTTCAATGAGAGAGATGCTTATTCAACTCCAGTGGTCTGCTTTGAGTATGGAGGCCCTGGCATAGTAGTCTTCTGTGGCTCTTATTCTTCTCAGGCAGGGTTATTATGGTTGCCCAGATAGCACAGAAAACCACTCCACTCTTGCATCTTACAAAACAGCGCAGGTAGGAGACAGGAGATTGAGTTCCACTTGTATAAAACCAGCAGGAGAAACTATGGCTAAAGAGAAGGAGAGTTCACTTGTAAAGACCAGTCAAGGTAAGGAGGTATCTCAACCCAGCCTGTGTGTTTGTTTATTCTTTTTCTATCGGAAAGTCAAGGAAAAGTTCAGGAAAGCAATGAAATGAGATGATATTATGTATGAGTGTGCATGAGTTTGTGTGTGTGTGCACACCTGTATATGTCCTCATACAACCACTGACTTAGGACAAGATAGAAATGCTGATTTTTTCCAACTACAGTTTTGACGCTCTTCCAGCTTTTACTGCTGCGATCACTGTTTAATTAATCTGACAAGTCAAATGAACACCTTTGCATTTTGTCTTTGCAAACCCAACAAAATAGCAATATGGGCTGCAGTATGGGCAGCGTTGACCTGGCAGCTCTGTCCTCAGCAAGAAAAACCAGCTATATATAAAATTATGAAAACCTACCAAATATATTTTAGTTCCTGACCTAAATAATCCAGAGATAGTATAGGGATATGTTCTTGTGTTGTTCTTGGAGCTCTGAACATTTATAGAGACACAGATAATCCTGCTTGAAGGAACTTTGAGAAATCTACTCCATCACTCTGCCCTAAGCAAAATTGACTCTACCTTAAATATAACATCCCTTCAAGGAGGTTCCTAATTGGCTTGTTCTTATCACAGGCGTTGAGCTGCTGCAATACAACATGAAAACGGGTTTTCATGCTTCACTCTGTCAGAGAGGAAATATGATTCATTGTGATGAATTATAGATTTGTGTAATTAATTGCCCTTCTCAGAAACTTTTAGTTTCTGTGACATCGCTTTGTCTACTAATCATATCCTTCCTTGGAGTAGATAGGGCTGCAGTCCCAATCTCTAAGAACCTTTAACCAACCTCATAAATGGGATGAAGGAAAATATCGAAGGATATGATCTTTTTCTTTCCAAATGGGATGAAATGAAGATTCTATGAATATAGCTGCTGTTCAGCTTTCCTGGAGCAGTTCAAGTTTTAAAGTCTGACAGTTCACAACCCATAAAAACAGTCCTATACAAATGTTAGTAATTCTTGTCTTCATTTTTTACCTTTTGGGATAAAGTTAATTTTAAGTTTAATTGCCCCTTTCTCTGCTCACAGATTAGGCAGAGCTCCATAAGAAACCTACTTGGAGGCATCATTTACATGGGGCATTGCTCAGCCAAATTTAGTGTGTTTCTTGTACAAGTCTTGAGGTATGGGAGAGAAAGATCTCTTCCTTGGTGGGCCACAAGATGGGAGGAGCATCAGTTCCTGCAGAAAGCTGCCAAACCCACTCAGACCAGACTGACATAAGGTAAGGTCCAGGTACAGAAGGAACAGAAACTTATTGTTCTTGCGCTATCAAAGATCTGTTTGCTTGAGGGAATAAAAGAAAATTTAATAAGGCCAGGTTTGGGGTGTTAGCAAGTCAAAGAAAAAAATCACCCTTGACTTACAGATCATTCAAAATAGAGAAAATAGAGCTAATACCATGTTGCCCACCTGAGGGTGCCCAGGGTTTGCCTCCTTCAGATTTTCAGTGGCGCTTCTTAGTGATATTTACCCGTTACCATTTATTCCTTACAAACAAATCCAACCATCTGGAAGCCTCTCAAGCAAATTTTCCTTTTCATTGCTTCAGTCCCTCCTCCCTAAGTATGAATATGTACCATAATAAATAATTTTCCCTGTTTACTATGAAATTTAAGTATTGGTCCCATGATGCCCAGATCAGTTTTGATCAGGTCATCTTCTAAAAATTCCTGTCTTCAGCCATAGACTCATAGAACAACTGAGGTTAGAAGAGACAGAGTTGGCCATTTGACATATCCTGCTAATCTAAGAGGTGGAGACATTCATTCAGATGAGAAATATATTTGAAATCTTACCCTGGCACTAGCATAGATGGGAGAGAAGATCAAGGTAAGGACATTTGTCCCCTCAGACCAAGGATGAAGTAGTCAGTGTCTTGAGTCTATGATCACACAGCAGCAATATTCAGTTGGTGGTGTACTTTTCAGGAAGAATTTGCATTTCTGTAGCCTCTTTCCTTCAAGATTCTCAGAGCACCATGCTAACCCTGAGCAGAGGCTTTCGTCAGCATCTGGGGTGAAAGCAGGGATCTTTTTTCCCACTATACAGAAGAAAAGACAATGCCAAGGAGGCACAGAATGTCTTTGAACAGAACTGGTCTTGATTAGCAAGACCATGAGTCTTCTCATAACTTCTCATATCACCTTCTACCTACACCTCATGGAAAGGTACACTTGCCCCTGAGGGAAAAGTACCCTATGTCCTACAGTCCTGCTCTTAGGATTGGGAACTGGGTTTGGGATTCACCTCGTCTACTGATATGTTTAGTCTTATCTGGTCATCCAGGGCTCACTTGAGATGCTTTTGGATGCTTCCTGGCATCCACCAGGTTCACCAGAGTGGGTCTCTGATACGTGTGCCATGGCTGCCAACATTTTTGGCTGTCGTAGATATTTCAAGGCATCTCAAAGGGCCCTAAAGTCTCATTTTGGACAAGTGAATCTGGCCCCAGACTCAGCGGGGAAAAAAGTCCCGCCTATAGACGATGCAGTGAATCATCTTCCAAAGGTGTTGACCCATCTCCATCGACTATAGAGACAGCCTGACCAATCAGCTTAGATGAAAAGCCTAATTTTCAAGGGGCTAAAATTAGGGCAACTTACTCCACCTTTTAAAGATATCCACCTTCAGGAGTGGCAGCGGACTAGACTAGGACTCTAACCGCAAGCATCTTATTCTTGCTTCTGCTGTAAACTTGCTTTGGGGTATTTGCATGCCCCTTCATGCTCCTCTTCCCTGGGGGCAGTAACACTTCCTTTGTTGTCTTCTGTGTCTATTTAGAATGCAAGCTCTTCGGGGCAGGGACTCTCCTTTTGTGCGTGTCTGTAGAGCACCTAACACCACAGGACTCGGATCACGGTTGAGCCTCTAACTCAAAGAGTAAATAATAATAATATGCATTAGCTGTTAAGTAGGGGAATTAGGGGTTAGCTTATATGTAAGCATCGTACATAGTGTAATGATATCCTCGTGCTTAATGCAACTGGATCCTTCCATTATTAAAGCAGCAGGCGAACTGATGTTTGATCTACAGGGCTAATTCTAGTTTTTGGAGACATCAAACAGCTCCTTTTCTTTTTTCTTGGCAAATGTGCATGTTATAAGCAAATCTGAAATTACCAGGTTCACAAGTTGAGTTTCATGCAGAGAAATGTTTACTTTGATGCCAGAGAACCTGGCTCACTTCCATTTACAGTAAATGAGGAAGAAAATTGATTTGCAGCAGCAGGAGGGGTGTCAAACCTTTATTGCTGCTCAGGACATGTATGCACTGCTAACCAGGAAGATAATTAACCTAAATTAACCTTCTGCCTTAAGATGAGTCATAGTTTGGGGAGGGGCGGAGGTGGGAAGCAGGGGTGGAGAGGGTGTAGGGAGGAGTATAGTGCTGCAGAGCTGTATGGACATGTCCTGTGCATTTCCAAGCAAAGATGATGGGCCCAGGTAGCAACTGATTAGATTTAAATGGAAATTTTGGATGGGCATTTTTTATCTCATGAAGGAGGGAAAAAAAAAAAAAAGTCATGGTTTAAATTAGGGCTGGACTGTGAATTGCACAGGGAGTTGTGCCTGTAAAGTGGGGAAGAAAGCTGTATTTCTAGATGCTGCTGACAGCCGTTTGGTTAGCCCAGCCAGAAAAAGTAAGCTGCAGTTCATGAATTTCACCAGCCATTAATACTGTCCCCTCTTCAACATGGATGAAAAGCTGTTACTGGCACTTGAGAAGTGGCTTGGTGCTTTGGTCAGCCAGCTGCATTAATCATATTTTGAATGCAAAGGTTATCCATTTCCTACAGCAACAGTGTCCCTGGGCGTAGCATCACACAGATGTTGTGGGCATCCCCTGACATCCCATGACATAGTCTGACAGACCAGCTAACTAAGATTCATGATGGCTGGTCATCAGGGTGGTCCTACACCCAGGAAAACAAGAGGCAGATCACGTCAATGCTCTATGCCTCTGTTTTCCCCACTTGTGTAATGAGGGTTATTTACTGGCCTCATCCGCAGATCGCTCTAAGAGCTCTTGTTAAAGGGCTACAGCGTTGGAAGGGTGGAGGCAGGAGAGCTGCCAGTGGTGGGACTCTCTGCTCTGGACTGTGTGGATGAGGTGGTTCGCAGGTTGATGTCAAGGCATGAACCATGCTGCTGTTATCCACCTGCCCAAAAGCTCTTCCACGATCACTCCAAGATCCTCCAGGGTGAACAGCAGGTGGGGCTGAAACCTCCCTTATGTGGGTCCAGGCCCTGGACATCATTTGGGTCATGCCAGAGAACAGCTAAGTATTACTATTTGCACTTCCTTCACCATGAGGTACTACTCAGACAAAGCCAAAGCTGGATTTATTTTTTTGTTTGTTTTTTTGTTTGTTTGTTTGTTTGTTTGTTTGGGGAGCCTAAGGACTTCAGATGCCCAAATACCTTTGACAGAGCTCCTGTAGAAAATCAGAGTCCTGGGCTGTACGCAGAAAATCCTGCAGAGTGGCAAGCCGAGTCGCGCAGCCGGAGGGAGACTGCCCCTGGCTCCGTAAAGATGGGTGCCCTGCTGAGGTCCCACGGGAGAAGCTCTGGGTCTGTGCCCACAGCTCAGCACTCCCCAACACACACCCTCAGAGACACCCCACATTCACCAGGGTCCACCTCTACTGCCCACCTCCCAGCTGCAAGTGCAACCTTCATTTCAATTAGGCTGTGCAGAGCTCATCCCAAATTAATCCTCATTCCCACCAGCCATTTCACATCCCAAGAAAATTCCTCCCCTTTAGAGATGATAGCCAGGGTATTGGGGAAAAAACATCCATTTCAGGGAAGCAAATCCCAGGCCAAAGGCATACGGGCTGAGAGAGGGACAGGCAAAGCTGATCTAAGAGCCTTGCTGCTCAGCCTGGACCTCACAGGAGGTCTCAGCTCCCAGCTGGAGGACAGGTAACCTCTGTGAATGCTGTGTGTTACCCATCCTCCTCTTCGAGCAGTGGAGATAATCCACCCTTCTTCACTAAGCAGGTGTGAGGATGCAGGCACTACGGTGCTGAGGAGTGGGTTGGTACTTCAATATGGTGAGAAATCAAGCCGCCACTTCTCTGGTGGTTCTACTGCACCATCTGGAAGGAGGAGAATTGATTGGTGAGGCAACGCAGTTTTGATTCATCCAAGATGGTTTTGTGGGAAAGTTTATGCTGATTTAAGCAAAAGGGTTTTGGGGAAGCAGGGGAACATCTCAAAAAGTCAAACCTTGATTTTTTTTTCACTTGTGTTTCTTGCCTTTAAAAAGCCCATAAATATTAAGTAATTAAAATCACCCAGGGAGAGCTCAGAAACAACACAAAATGGATCATTTTGGAGTTGGAGTCAAAGACAGCATTCCATTCTTCTCGAAGCAAAATGGTTTTGACATTTTTTGGTTCTCTGAACAATTTGGGAAGCAGTGAACCAAAAACAGCACTTGCGTGCACCACCCTCCACCTGCCCAGCCCAAACACCGATAGCTGAGAAACCTGACGTTGGAGCAAATGCATCCTGCACCTCTGGCTCTATCTACCTGGACAGATGCATCCAAACATGTTGGCTGTCAGCGGGCCACTATCTGTGATTTTAAACCACGTAAGCCACCCCCTCCTTTCCCCCATTAACTTTTTAAGCTCATCAGCCACTTCCAGCTCAATTCACCAACATGTTAGCAGTCCTAGTGATGTAAGTCCCTCCATGTCCTGGTGGACCTGTGCAGGATCTGCAAGCAACATGCTGCACTTTCCGAGCCCCAAACGGGGTCCCCCTTCTCCAAAGACAAACAGGATTTCTTTTGAAGTCTGAATGTCTGTTCCTGGGCCAATAAAGTCCTTCAATTTCCCAGAAAGAAGGTAAAGGTGGTGGAAGGTGTTAGCAAGCATGTCCTTGTGAAGTGCAATTAGCAGCTGGGTGAAGGGGGAAAGTGTTGGCAGAACAAGGGGAGGCGATAGCTGTCTCACCTCACTTGGGATGGGCCAGATGGGCCAGGCATGAGCCCCCACCCCAGGGCTGGAGACAGTCTGGCAAGCCAGCCCCAGGCCACTGGAGCCCTAAAGGGTGGCCGAGGGGTTTCCTTACACCGTATCTCATCCTGCTGGTGACACTTGAAGAGGGTCAGGCGACAGACAGGGCATAAGACCTGCTTGTGCAGAGTTCATCAAGGGAAATATTTGGTCTGCCTTAGAAAATGGAGCCATGATAATCTTCTGCAGTCTTGTCGGCTGTGTTTTACATAAGAATCGCCATGCAACCAGCCCTAAGCCCATCTCACCCAATCTCCAGCTACTAACCAGGAAAAGGCATCCATCATAGGCAGTAAGACCTGTAGTTTTAGGGCTTCCTTGACTGCTCCATTGTCTCCAAAGGATGTGGCTGTGGATGGAAACAGCTCTACTTCATAATGGCGGGGGGCAGGGTTACATATACAGGGGCGAAGCGAAGCTGCTGTGAGAAAAAGGACATGCAAGTGTTGCTCTGTTAAAGATATTCCAGGCAATTTCCCCAGGTAGTCCTGCTTCTCTGCAAAGTAGAAGGAAGGAGGATAGGAAAAAGGAAGAGTCATGAAACTCCGTAACACAGTTTCTAGTGTCTAAGCCTCCAAAAATGATCCACACAGAGTCCTCAATGGAGATGGTGGCAGTTTTGCTATAGACTTGATGAGAGACCCTAAGCAACCCACCCTTCTGGGACTGGCCCAGTTGCCTCCATCTGATCCCACTTTTCGATGAAGTCAGTGTCAAGCAAACAGGACAACCCAAGGACATCCACAGAATCAAACTTCAATCATACCTTTAAACCTGCTGCAGAAGCAAGCAAACTCAGAGCACTCTGCACCAAACAGCATCGCATCTACATAACAGCCCTTATATCAGGCTATCGGCTGGGGAGTATATGTCTTTTTTCAGGACTCACGTGGACCAAACATGCAAGAAATCTGGGGTTTGCACATCTGTTTCTATCAACAGACAGTTCACTTGTACAAACACATCCAGTCTAAGGGCAAGGCGAATCCTTTTCAATATTAAGCCACTAAAAGACAGGGGAATAGGTTGAGGACTGGCTAGCAGCCAATGAGGTTTGCAAAACAGTGGAATCTAATAAAAATAATTGAAATATTTAAAGGCAGTTGCTTCATTTTATAAAGAAGCACCTGCAATGATTACCCAAAACATTTGCAGGTGGAAAAAGGGCTGAGCACGTCATTGGTGTTAATATCATTTTTGCTCAGAGGGCAAGTTAGGCATTGTAATTGTGAAGAACCATTGGAGCTATTTCAATAAAGGGATGACTCTGATAATGAAGGATGATTCTTTTAGATCCCCTCTAGTGTGTTAGCCTGCAAAGCCAGGGCTTGGGTGTAATAAAAACCTAACATCAAGGCGAAAAGTGTTCTCTGCAGCCAGGCACCATATATCAAGAATCATTTACCTGCTTCAGCCTGTTAATGTCTTGAGAAAATAGAGGATAATTCACCTAAAACCCCTACAGCCAATCCCTCAGCTGATACAACTCAGCCCATTTCCACTGACTTCAGTAGGAAGCTGCCATTTCATGCCAGCTGAGCATCTGGCCTTTTGGATTTTAGTTTGGGTGCTGATTCATCACCTCCTAATGTCTGGCTGGATCCCAGAGTGCTAAGGTGTAGCTTCAAAACACAGAGGCACAGAAATCCACAAGGCAGGGGCAATGTACATCCGCATCTTTGGCTAGGGGTAGTCTCCAAATGGAGCTGCATGAGCAGCCTGGCCTCCAGCCTCAGTATCAGCCTGTTACCAAACGTACCAGAAGCAGAATCACATGTTCTCTTTAAAAATAGTTGCATTTAAGCACACACCCCCAATCCTTGCTCCCCTGGGTTCCCAGCAGGACATAGCCACCCTTCTGGACCTGATTCAAAGCCCACTCATTTCCATGGAAAGGCAGTCTATTTTCCATAAAATTTAGACCAAGCACTATCAAAAATTATTTCAAGATATGGCAAGTAGGAGGAGTGATCCTCTGATTGTGCTTCATATGGCCATCAGGCAGTTTGTCAGCATTGAAGAATAGATGCACTGAAGAGCCTGGGACACAGAAAATTGTAAGGCCAGTTTGGGGCATCACGGAGCCAAATGGCTTAGGGGGAAAAAAAAAAAAAAAAGGGAGAGCAGTCAGATGTTGTTCAACGTCTTGCTAGATGTGAAAACAAATGAGGAGTATCCTGGAGAAACACAAGGCTCATCAAGGATGCTCATTCTGAGTCCCACTGGCAGTGGCCATGTTATTTCTTTTAGCTATGTTAGAAAGTGACCTTGAATGTGCTGTGTGGCTCGAGCTATGAGATCCACACTGTCCCCACAGCAGGGCTCAGTTTGGAACAAGTTCCTCCTTTCACCTGAAGTTTGGGAAGCCAGATGGGTCACTGCAGGCTCAAAGCCAGCAGTTAGCAGCTGGGCCATATGGGACACCAGGAAATTTGAACTGAGGGCAAGCTATCTTGATGGTGTGATGCACCATGGAGAAGTCAGAGCTGTCTGTTCATGACATCAGCAGCAAAAATGATATCAGGCATGAAGCTGAGACTCCCCATGCAGAGTCTGACAAGACCTTTCAGCACACAACCATCATTTTCCAAAGGGAGTCAGACACACTTTTTCACCCTGTTCTACACGTTGCTCTCTTGGGTAATTTCCATCCATGGAGAAAGAGGCATGGAGGGGAATGCTCCTTCACTTGAGGAGAACTTCAGCCTTAATAGAGGATTCACAAATCTAGAAAGACTTTTCATATAGAAGGTGGAGAAGACTTCATATAGACATCATCTGGCGAAGTGCAAACACATGAAATAAAGCCATCTGGTTCTGAGGCAGTCCTCATGGACTCCTTTTATAGGCCATGGTGATCTGGTTAGTACCATCTGTGGAGTACAATTTATCTCACCCTAAAGCAGATAAGCTGAACCTCATCCTTAGTTCCCACTGACTCTGAGGTCTGAAAACCTTTGGAGGGGTAAATTGTCCTGCAGGGAACACAACAAACATGAATTACAGAGCATTTTGATAATGTTGGCCCCAAAACATAAAGACTTCTTCATAACCGTGGCAGTGGCTGATAGTCCTTCTCTACTGAAGAAGCAGATTACAAGAACACTGCCATCTGAGGGTTGCAGCTTTCTTTGCAAGAAAGATAACTTGCGAGTCCTTTAAGATTTTGTATTGTTGCTCATCAGTATAGCAAGTGAGTCAAGAAGGGCTTCAACGATGGCTTAGCTACAATTTAGGGGACTAACACTTACTGACTTTAACTGCCAAATAGTGAGTTTTTCTAAAGTAGCAGGGTACACCTCAACCTGTTGGTTGCCATATGAGTGAAAAAGCTGGATGCATCTTTTCCTGTGAGGAGCTGAGCCTTGGTGCCCATAGATGGGCACAGATGGATAACTAAACCTGGTATCTAGCCAGCTTTTGTGTGTAGCCATCAAAATTTCCCAGAGACCTGTAGATTCCTTCCAAAATGCTGTATGGCAGTACAGGACAAGGCTCTCTGACAGCAGATATGTCTTTAATCTAACAAACAGAACTGAGCATTCCATGATCCAAGAGCTGAAAGATAAAGCTCCTATACTGCATTGCTTTCACGTGATGAAATGTGGTAGATATCTGTCCAAGCTAACCTCATTCAGGTCCCTTTATGGTCAGCCAGGATCTTGCCAGCAAGGTCTTCAGAGCTATGGGATGCATTCACTCCATCCTGAAGCACATATCTAAAATAAAACAGATGACTGACTAGATCAGCCAGGGCTAGAAATAAAGCATACACTGTCAACATAGAGTAGAATTAATTTACTAGTGAATGAGATAAACTCATTAAATCAAGGCCATCCTTTTTTCCTAAAAAAGATATTTTTTGGCTTGGTATTTAAATCTTGCCCCTGGAATCACTGGGTGAGGTCCTTAGGCTTGTGTGATGCCAGGGATCCGATCAGATGATAATTTGTGTTGTTACCTCCCATTTTTAGGAGTCTAGGAATTTATTGTTTTATTGCTTTATTCTTGAATCTTACGGCTCAGAGTCTGCAATTGCCCAAACAGTGCAACCGTATGTTGTTGGATTTGCAAACATCAGGTGAAGACACATCCCCTGCAAGGTTTGTTCTGCATATTTATGCTTTTAGGTTCTGGATATGAGAGGAGTCAGATGGGCCCAGCTACTGCAGGAAATTTTCTGTCTGAATGTTTTCCCTCATGATAGGACACAGCACTACAGAAGCCTGTTCTCAGGAGACACTTACCTAATTGCACAGAGTCAGCAAGTTGAGGCCTTTGGAGGAGTTTTGGACAACATCTCATGCCTCATTGCCTCCTTACCTTGCACAGCCATGCCTTGTCCCCTCCAAAGCCTACTGAAGCCTGCTGCTTCTGCAGCATCAAGGTGCGTTGGACCAGGTTCACAAACCTGAGCACCATTAAGAGAAAATACTACCAATATCAGCATTCTCCACTCACTTACTTTGCATTTTAAATACCAGTAAATGACTGCCCAAGGGAACAGAGAATCAGACCCATCACTGTGGGTATATTTCAGCAACCCAGACCCCAGGAATTTTGGAAGTTCACCAGCATTAAGAATTATTAATGCATATTGAAAAATAGCTGGAAATCTACCCAGCATTGTTAAAGAATCATTTAATTATTATTAACTGAGTCACAGAGGGCAGGCAGGCAAGTTTATGAAACTGATACACTGAGTAACCACAGACTCTAGACAACGAGATTACTATATGCCAAAATTTGTAATTAAACCGTGGCCCAAGGATGGGCACTGCAGCCTGCTGCATTCAGCAAGTGCCCTCTGCTGGATTCTGGTCCCAGCTGGGACCACCCCGTCTGCATCCAGCCTGCAAAATTCTCCTCTGCAAGGCTGGGTGCACCTTCCAGCATGACTTCCAGCCAACTGGTCTTTACATAAGTCACCTCCCATTAGATTTCTCAGTAAGAGCAATTATTCAGGGGAAAAAAACCTATTAAGTTACACCCCGTGTCACCACAGCTTGGTTAGACTTGAAACATGGGCGCAGCTCTGAAGAGTTCATTGCCCTTCCTTATCCCATTCCCACCAGCTCGCCTTGGTGACTGGGAAATGTCCATCTTCACCAGTTAACTCATGATGACTAAAGCAGGTGGGGCATGCACGGTGAGGAGATACGATGTGAGAGAAATGAGTGCAATTAAATAACAGAGCTTTCAACACCCAGCTCCCAGGGCCTTATTTAGCTAATTAAGTAAGCCGTACATTCCCCTGAGGTGTTTCCAATGCCCTCAAGAGCAGAGTCAAGGTCAAGTTTGCTGCTTAACATTCATAATGGTCCATGCTGACCATTCATAATTCATAATGCCAAGCCACAAGAGCTTGCTTAGAGACCGTTGGGGTTCCCTGGCTGGTGAGTGCCAGGACCAGGGTGCCAAGGTGCTCTCTCAAATGCTGTGAGGACACACTACTGACCAAGCCCAAACCCACCTGAATACCTCCTCTTCCCCAGCTTTCTCTCTTCAACACACAGAGGCCATATAACAGAGTCCTAGACCCCTAATAGGTCATCAGGGGACATAAGTATTCTGCTGGCCACTGCTAAGTAACCTTGGGTGAGATGCTCTCTGGGCTTTTTGCTCCATTCACATTTTGCATCACCCTCGCCTGTTTTGGCTGCCGGGTACTCAAGGCAGGAACTGTCTCTTGTTAGGTCGACATGTAGGACCTAGCACAGCAAGGCCTCTAGGCACGCAAGGAGAAAGATTAGATCAAGTCTGGCCTCTCTCTCAATGCTGTGGGCAGTAGAAGAGTGTAGTGTTTGCCTCTTATCTGGAGTATTGGGGGATTGGCCCAACGTATTGACATAAACTGCTGCCAACATCAGTTTACACTAAGAAAAACGGGTTATAAAATGTGTTGGCTCAGAAGCAAGATCAGAGTCCTGGTAAGGCATCCCTCTGCAGAGCCGGTAACCTCCCATGGAGAGGAAGGGACCATCCAAGCCAGTCACAGCTTTGGACCCCCAAATGAACTGGGTGCCTGGGCAGGAGTCTGTAACTCTGCTAGGCTTCAAGCCAAAGAGTGTGGGAGTGCTGGCGAGATGTCCATAGTGGGCTTGGGGTCCTGCAGACACCTGCAGAACTGTTCAGAGACATGGGTAAAGCAATTTTCGAAAATCTTGTGGGGAATCAAAAAGTTAGAGGGGGAAAAGACATATGTCAAAGTAATCTCAAATGAAAACCTGCATTTTCATGTTAAGAAATGTCAAAAGAAAATGAGAGTGGAAGAAATGTCAAACCAGCAGTTATTGTAGCTCAGTAACCTGTCTGTGACCACAGAACTAGGAGATGCTCTCCAGGGAGGCCGCTTTCTGCAGCCATTGCCCTCAAGTTGCCCCAGCATCTACAGCCATCACACAGAAATGCTGGGGAGCTCATCTCTGCCTGCTCCTCTACCTATCTATGCACGGACCTGTTGTCCACAAATTTGTCTAGCCCTTTTTTGAACCGTATGATACTATCTGCTTCAACAACCTTCTCTAGCAACAGATTCCAGGAGTTCATCAATGCTTTTTTCATGTTTATGAATTAAAATCCAAGAGAGTCATCTCCAGACTCAGACACCCACGTGCAGGCTGTCTCCATGGGCGCTGGGTGTCAGGGCTCCCACTGCAGTCCTTGGTGTGGTGCCTCATGCCAAGGGAGATGCCCTGAGGCTATGGCTGCAAAGGGCACTGGACTCTCCCAGGCTCTTGTGCCACATCTGCCAGCTCTGCTCAGGGGTCTGCAATCCTACATGGCACCATGCATCCACCATGTGAGCAACTCAGCCGAGGCCCTCAGCAGCAGATCTCAGAGATCCCAGTGCAGCTCACTCACATGTTCAGTTGGCTGGATTGCTCTGTGGGCTCCAGTGATCGTATCTCTATGGCTTATCGGGAAATCTCAGGCACCACCTTACATGGTGTAGACATCTAAATGTTGGTACCTCAGTCTGGTGTTGACGCTTTGAGGAAACATATTTTAATTAGAAGAGGGAATTTTGAAATTAAGCCAAAATTGAAAATTGTGTTTTTCTGATACTGTTTTCTATTTTTAAGCGAGGAGATTAAAAAAAAAAAAAATCATAGGTTCACAGCATAACTCAGGTTTGAAGGGACTTCAAGTCTCCACTCCAACCTGCTGCTCAAAGCAAGGCCAGCTATAAGGTCAGCCCAGGATGCTTTAACTACAAAATCACAAAACTTTTAGCTAGAAAATCACAAAACAAGGCCCAGTGCTAAGAAGCCTGGTTTGATTGCCAAGGTCTCTGGCAAATATTTCATCCAGATGTAAGGGGGAGCTCTGAATGTGCACAAAACAGCAACATCAGATAACTGTCTATAACCACAATGACAACTGTCTACCGGTGAGACATGAAGAGGAAGGAATCAGGAAACCTCCATAACCACACAAGAAGGAAGAGCAGACCTGAAGCTGGCATGAACTAATGACCACCAGGTTTCAGCAAAGAACAAGACAACCATGTCCTCAAGCACGTTTCTGCTCTCTAAGGGAGACTGGATGCATGCTCATGGAAGTTGCGACCTGAGTGACATGGGCTGAGCCACACACCAGAGAAAGACCTTTAACATTTCTGAAAATTAAGGATGGTAAGTTTGTATATCACGTGTTGCATCCCAGGGAGAGAAATTCCTTACGGCCCTCATCTTACAACAAAGGAGGAACAGATCCAAACGGTCAAATAGCAGTAGATTCAATAGGAGAGACTTTACATAAGTCAATATGTGAACTATTCAAGAGAGTTTCTACTTACTGATTTAAAATCTACAACCCTTATCAACAAGGAGCAGGACCACATTAGCTTTTCTTTAAGCCAGATTAAGAAGGAAAGTAAAAGTAGGTATTTAAGATAAGGAATAAAAGAAGTAAGTTGTATTAAAATAAAACCAGTGTAACGCATGCAGAAAGAAAGACATTTTTGTTGTAACTAGAACTCAGGAGCAGAGAAAATAAATGAGGGAAATAAAGGACTTGAAGAAATATTTATAGTCAGCAGAGTCAAGGTTGAAGAGAAGGTGCTTTTCTTGTACAAGGAACAAAAGAATCCCTGACGAGAGCATTAATTTGTTACTCTAGGGGAATGGTGGAACCATGGATAATAACCAAGAAAAGCCCTGCACGTTCAATAAATACTTCAGTTCTGCATGTTGAGAAAAAGCTGCACAAGCTACTTCTACCACACACTGCTGATGATCACACTTACGGCTCTAACCATAAGCAAGAGAGATGGTAATCAGCATCTCCCACAGCTAGCCATTAATAAATCTGCAGATTCAGATCATTTACATCCAGGATTTTTTAAAGAGCTGGCCAAGAAGGAATTGGAGCCTACTCAAAAGTCTTTGAAGCCCAGGGAAGTTCTAGAGGACCAGAAGAAAATGAATGTTCTGCTGGTGTTTTAAAAGAGGAGACAGGACAACATGGGTTCTAGACTGCCAGCCTGCCATTAATCCCAGAAAAAATAATGGAATAGTTCATATGAGATTTGTTTATTATGGAATCAAAGGAAGGTAATATAATTGCTGCCAATCAACTTGGGTTTATGAAAAATAGATCTTGTCAAATTAATTTGATGTATTTTCCGATAACAGCACAAGCGTGGTTAATAAGGGGAAGAGTGCTGATGTAATTTTGCTTAGATTTTCCTCAAGGCAACTGCCTGGGTACTGTATGATATTTTGATTAAGAAACTGGAGTACCAAACATGGCACACATTAAAGGGATTAAAAACTGGCTAACGTAGGTCTCGAAGCGTAACTCTAACCAAGGGATCATCGCCAGATGGGTGTGTTCCTAGTCAGGTCCCACAGGGAATGGTTCCTCAATACACATTTTAACATTTTCTCTACATCCTGGACTGGAAAAAAAAAAAAAAAAATTGCTGGTGACAACACAAGATCTACCAGATCAGCGTGCAAAGGAGGCTGAGGTCAATGGTGTGGAGGAAAAGGGCTTGCTCGTTAAGTTGGGTGCAGGCAGATAGCAAGCAGCTGAGGGCCAAATGTAAAGGCAGAGGTACAGAAGCAAAGAATGTGGCCATGTTCCCCCTCCTGGGATGCAGCAACGCTGGAAGAGACTCGGGCATCACAGCAGGGAACCTGATCTGCTTGCAATTGAGGTTTATTGCTAAAAGGTCTAGTCATCTTGGATGCCGGAAAGGAAGGAATGTTGAATTTATGGGATGTCCTCATTACGCCACACTCCAGGCAGCTGGCTGCGTGAGCCAGCTGATTCCCCTGGGTTGCTTCTGCAGGCAGTGGAGGGAGGGAGATGCTCTTGCTGGGCAGGATCCGAAGCAGGCTATCAGAGCTGCTGAGAGAGACACCAAAGGGCCCCATTCGCTCCTCCAAGGCAGCAAAGGGACAGGAACCCACTAAGTCCTCCTGCTGCCCAAGCCAGTCTGAAAGGCTCTGCCTCCCAGACTGAAAACCAGGCCCTGCTTCTGAAATACTACGAGGCACGATCCCCAAAGGATGCTGTTAAACCAAAGAGGAGTTGGAGAAGAGTGCTGGGAATGGAGGCAAGGTTGGAAACCCTTAGAGGAGCTCAGTCCACCAACTCCATGGACAGAAGAATGATAGTTCATGAGCACATGAGTAGTCTGTTGAATGGATGGTCAGTAATAGAGAGCTCTTCAGTATCTCACACAAAGGTACAAAAAGATTTAAATGCCAGAAATCAAAGTTAGCCATAATCAAACACCAAACATGGCACATATTTGAACACTGAAGTTGACTGTCTGACGGAACAATTCAGTAGAGACTACAATAATTTACATTACACAGATTTTCAAAGGAAGACCAAATGTTTTATGTAAATGGATTTTCTAGTTCAAGCAGGAATTTATGCAGTGTCCTCCTCTGGCTTTTCTTACACAGGAGGCCTGGGAGAATAATCTCAGCCCTTGTCCCTGGCCATTTAGACTCTGGCCCTAAAATGCAGCAGAGGATGGGGAGGAAGATCGTCCTCTGAGGACCATGGAAGCATCATTACATGAGTCACTGCCAGTCCAGTTAGACATCCACACAGCCACCTTCATATGGGAATTTGCTGTGAGTTTCAATTACAAGAGAGAGAATTACACCCGTGAAGACCACGATTCTCAGAAGTCCTCCCCTCCTTTCTGTCAAGGGAGGGTTTTCTTTGTATTCTTCCCATTTTCTTTCCTCCTCCTTTCCGTACACGCATGCACATACACTCACTCCATTGCCCCTCTCTATTTCCAGTGGAAACAGCAGCATCTTCTCTGAACAGCATTACTGATGGGCAGATTTAGTTCTGTGTTGAGAAGGAGGCCCCCACCCACTTGCCTTCCCATTTCATCTGCCACCATTGCTCAGCCTGATTTTTAGGCTCATATAGCAGTTAGAGCAGCCTCAACTCAAACCCTTCAATGGTAACTGGATCAGGGATATTTTATCCTATCATTGCATTATTTAGGAACCTTCTTATTTTTACACCTAACATCAGGAATAGTGTGGCCAGCAGGAGCAGGGAGGTGATTGTGCCCCTGTGCTCGGCACTGGTGAGGCCGCACCTGGAATGCTGTGTCCAGTTTTGGGCCCCTCAGCACAAGAAGGACATTGGGGTGCTGGAGCGTGTCCAGAGAAGGGCAGCGGAGCTGGGGAAGGGTCTGGAGCACAGGGCTGGTGGGGAGCGGCTGAGGGAGCTGGGGGTGTTCAGCCTGGAGAAGAGGAGGCTGAGGGGAGACCTGATCGCTCTCTACAACTCCCTGAAAGGAGGGTGCAGGGGGGTGGGTGTTGGTCTCTTCTCCCAAGTAGTTAGTGATAGGACAAGAGGAAATGGGCTCAAGCTGCACCAGGGGAGGTTTAGGTTGGAAATTAGGAAAAATTTCTTTACGGAAAGGGTGGTCAAGCATTGGAACAGGCTGCCTAGAGAGGTGGTGGAGTCCCCATCCCTGGAAGTGTTCAAAAAATGGGTAGATGTGGCACTTCGGGACATGGTTTAGTCTAGTCTACCCTTGATTGGTTTAGTGTGGACTTGGTAGTGTAGGTTAATGGTTGGACTGGATGATCTTAAAGGTCTTTTCCAACCTAAACAATTCTATGATTCTATGATTCTATAAATACCCAGAAGCTCCACAGGAATTCAGCTCTGGGACCAAATCAATCAGATGGATAAACCCACCAAAATCAGCTAAATCTACAAGAGGAGAGGCCTCTGGAGCAGGGGATGATCCCCACACTTCTGTGCACCATCTCAGCCTCTTCCTATCTCTTGCCCATGGAGCACTTCTTCTTTGAGGTTTGCTGGTAAAGGACCTAGCACAGTCAGGCCCTTTCCCTGGTCTGGACCTGGATTCTTTCATGGACTCAGCAATGTGAGAGGATGTCATCCCCACCAGCCATCCCCTTCTAGGGAGAGCAGAGGGAAAGCAATCTGACTGTGATGATGGGAATCTAAAGCAAGAAAAGCCCA